>NC_136745.1:8767500-9517500 GCF_936440315.1 Barbus barbus | reverse complement strand
TGTAAATGGCCGAGTTGTGAATCTGTCAGACCTCGGGGAGGGTGAAGACTCTTCTTCTTCTTCTGTGACAACGACGCTGACTCCATCCTCAGCTGTATCCTGTGTATCTGTCGTTATGGTAATGGTGACCTCATCCTGTTTGCTTTCTGATGCAGGTTCAGATAGTCCTCGACAGAGAGGACGCACTGGGCTTTTACTCATCTACAACACACACACACACACATTATTATAGTCTGAACACGTATTATACTTATTTTAGTCTGAAGTGAGATCAATGTGTCAAAACCAAAATGAGAAGTGATATTTGACATTAATGTGCGTAATTTCTATAAATGCCACAGTATGGCCGCATAACTGCAGCCATTAGAACCAACTACTAAAATATAGTTTCTTATATAAAAAATACTTTTTTTCCATAAAACAGAATGATTTCTAGATGCATTAACTGTAAATGATCTACAAAGGACAGCCTGACTAGTTTAAGAATTATTGGGTCGCTTGGCAAACAGTATCAAAATACTGCAGTTGCCCAAACACTGACACACACACCAACAATTTATGTTTGCATAGGCAAAGCTCTCACATTCATACTCTATTTACATTCATACTCGTATACATTATTTGATATGTCTGCCACATGCAAAAGAAGACGGCCGCATGCAGACCTACAGAAAACATTTATACAGACCAAGCACACACAACTGAGTCAACAAGCCCACAGCGATTGCGATCACACCCTGACACTTGTGAGAGTCAGAAACCCAAGTTCCTGTCCTGAGAAACGAGTACTTCCTCATTTGACACACAAAAAAGAGGTGAATACCTCCAGAGACCTTCCTCTTCTCTTGATGGAGGCATGTTCCCTGCGCACAACAAGACACACATTAACAGCGCATGCATTCATGCTCCAATTTCAGGTATCTGAATGTGGAGCCACGCCATTAGTGTAAAGTTTGTGCTTACAAGTTGTAATAAAGATTACTGGAGTTCATTTTACAAGAATTTTCTATTTCAGTCTTTCTGCTTCAAAAGTTGATGTTTAATTCAATGTTTTACTCGCAGTTTTTTTGTAATAATTTGTGAAATTTACAATGTTTTTTTTTTTGTGGTGCAGAGACAATTTTACTGTCTTAACTGTTTTTTGAGTGTTTTTTCATAGCTGGGTGTTGTGACTTCAGCATTTTCCTCCGTATCCTCCGGTAACAAACAGCTCCTACACAACAAAAGCACAAAAATAAATAAGACATGCTTTGAAATTGAATACGTAGTGTGTGGTTTAATATACACATTTCAGCAAATTTGCATTTCAGCCATCCAGTTATCTTTTCCCTTATGGTTATTGTCTATTTTTAAGCCAATTATGTGTAAAAGGCCTTAACTCTGTTCAGTCTTATTAAATAAGTAAAGAAAAGCAGTGTGTTTGGAATGGAACACTGTACTGCATTAATGCATACTGTGTACTATGCAGTCACATGACCTCACTATGTTTATCACATGATCTAATCAAGCTGCATGTTAATACAGTAAGCAAATCCAGTAGCACTTTTTAATCCTTTTAATTTTTTAATTCCACATTGTGGCAAATCAGGTCATCTGGATACTTCATTCACACAAAAAACTTGCTTAATGCACACAGTATGCATACTGTAGTGAATATATAATGTGTATAGTATACTAGTACTGCATTCTGAACAAACCCATTTAATTTAAGACATTCAAACAGGCATAAACTCACCGTAAGCGTGGTATCGGGTGCATGCTGCATCTGAACGGATCAGGAACGCTTCCAGCAAACAGGTGAGTGCTGATTCCTCTCCATTTCAAACACTCTTCACACTGAATCCACATCACATCCCTTCGGACACAAGAAGGCCATTAATACACCAGCTTAACTTGTGTGTGGAGTTTTTATATATTTTGTAGTGCTGTCAAATCTGTTATCCAAAATAAAAGTTTGTGTTCTAATGCTGTCAAATCGATTAATTGAGATTAATCACATCCAAAATAAAAGTTTGTGTTCTAATGCTGTCAAATCGATTAATTGAGATTAATCACATTCAAAATAAAAGTTTGTGTTCTAATGCTGTCAAATCGATTAATTGAGATTAATCACATCCAAAATAAAAGTTTGTGTTCTAATGCTGTCAAATCGATTAATTGAGATTAATCACATCCAAAATAAAAGTTTGTGTTCTAAGGCTGTCAAATCGATTAATCGCATCGAAAAATAAAAGTTTGTGTTCTAATGCTGTCAAATCGATTAATTGAGATTAATCACATCCAAAATAAAAGTTTGTGTTCTAAGGCTGTCAAAGCAATTAATTGCATCCAAAATACAAATTTGTGTTCTAATGCTGTCAAAGTAATTAATTGCATCCAAAATACAAATTTGTGTTCTAATGCTGTCAAACCGATTAACTGCGATTAATCGCATCCAAAATAAAAGTTTGTGTTCTAATGCTGTCAAATCGATTAATTGAGATTAATCACATCCAAAATAAAAGTTTGTGTTCTAAGGCTGTCAAATCGATTAATCGCATCGAAAAATTAAAGTTTGTGTTCCTAGGCTGTCAAAACAATAAATCGCAATTAATCGCATCCAAAATAAAAATTTGTTTTCTAATGCTGTCAAAGCAATTAATTGCATCCAAAATACAAATTTGTGTTCTAATGCTGTCAAACCGATTAACTGCGATTAATCGCATCCAAAATAAAAGTTTGTTCTTTTGCTGTCAAATCGATTAATCGCGATTAATCACATCTAAAATAAAAGTTTGTGTTCTAATACCATCAAACGATTAACTGCGATTAATCACAACCAAAATAAAAGTGTGTTCTTAAGCTGTCAAATCAGTTAATCGTGATACACAGTACACATACATTATGTAAACACAAACTTTTATTTTGGATGCAATTAAACGGTTTGACAGCCCTAATATTTTGGGACATTTATGCCCATGAAATAGCTTGATGAGAGCAGTTTTTGCTCATATGTTGATATAATTCCAGTTGAAACAAAGTTGGGACAAGCCACTAGCCTTAAGTTCAGCTTCAAATCCATGATTTACTACTTGCTATTGCTTGTCAGAGGCAGGTGGTATAGACTGTCGCAGTAAAGACGTACAGTATATTTATAGGTCAAAACCCAGAAATGAACATTTTTAGCTCTTCTAGTTCCATTGTCCTGAAGTCAATGGCTTTTTGGTTAAAGGGTGATGCAATTTCTTGTTTTCCTTTTCTTTAGTGTGTTATGTAGCTGTTTGTGCATGTATAAGATCTGCAGAGTTACAAAGCTCAAAGTCTCCCACAAAAGGATTTATTCTATCTAAAAGAGAAGGCTGATCCAAACCAGGCTAAAACGCCTCATTCAAACACGCCCCCACATGTCTACGTCACGATGTGGAAATATTTGCGTAATGCTGCCCAAATGTGCACGCAAAGAAAGAAGGCGGGGTTTCAGTAACCACAGTAGTGTTGATGCAGCCGTGTCAGGGGAGACACTGTGTGTTTCTAAGCGAAGGCAAAAGCACTTTATTTGGCCTTCTGAACGTAGATGCAATTAGGAATCATTGTTAAGATTTGTTTACAACAGAACAGCACAACCCAAATGTTCGAATTTGAGCAGCGCATTTTATGGGCGACAGTTTTGCGAACCTAGGAGAGTACAAGGCTGGCTGTGCACAAAGGCTATTTCTAAAAAAAACAAAAGGTCAATTCCGACTTTGCTATAACAATCTGGCGCTTCTGAATCAGCGACTGTAAGTATGTTTTGTTATTAGTTTAAGTATTTGCTATTGACTAGTCAAATGCGGAGTTTTGCGCAGTGTAGAGTAATGAGTCGTGTGTGTGTGTGTGTGTGTGTGTGAGAGAGAGAGAGAGAGAGAGAGAGAGGGTCACATCACAGTGGAGTCAGCTGTCTTAACCGCGGCTTGTGAGCTGCAAATACATACGAGCATCATCACTGTGTCTGCCACGCGACTCTGTTCCCCTTTCGGGCTTGAACTGATGGAAAAACTAAGAACATTATTAACTGTCTTTATATTTACTTTGAAAGCTAAAGCTGAAGCTTGCGATTATGGTAAGGAGAGTTACATTTCCGATGCGTGCTTGTGGTGTTTGGCCAATCACAATGCACTGGGTCAGTTGGCCAATCAGAGCAGACTGCGAGGCATAGAGGAACTACAATAATGTACAGTATTTGAAAAATAATGTGTTTTTTGAACATTAAAGCATGTCAACATATTCTGTTACACCAAATGCACAAAATAATGATCTTTAAAATAGCATCATATGACCCCTTTAAATGCCTGAAAAAGGTTAACACAAGCTTCAGATATTATGTTTTATTTTTAAGGTTTTTACTTGAAAGGTGGATGCAAACAAATGGCTAATGGCATTAGTACTTTCTTTTTTTTTTTTTTTTACTATTTTCTATATATTTTTGGCCTTATTTCCCTATCTTTAAAAATATATATTTTCAAAAATTTTATTTAGGCTTTGAAATTTATAAAAGATGTGAAGATTATTATGATGAAAAATATGTAAGAATCAAGCGTTTGTCAAACAATCAAACGAAAACTATCCATGTTCTGACGTTACATTTTTGCAAAGCTAACAAAACAAAGCCTCAGTTTTGTTTTCATGGGAACCTTGGTTGTGATCAATCGTGTGTGTTGCATGTTTTAGTTGTTGCATGGTTTGCTCGCAGACATCACAGATATGAAACAAGCTACTATTTTAGCCGTGTGATTAACAGTTTCACGTTTCTCTGCGCCGCCCACCTGCATTTAAGAGCTCAACTCGACCTCTGCCATCACAAGACGCTTTTTGTGTGTGTGTTTTCTGTAATGCACGTATGTGCGAGAGTTGTGGTCTAACAGACAAATAGTCCGTTTTTAGGTTGCACCATCTTTCATTCTTTTACCCACAAACCCATGGTACTATTCTGGCCATCTGACTATCAGATCACCAAAAGAGCAAAGCAGGTACCACAACACTGTTGTGTGAAAAGCTTTGGAGGAAAACAATCATACACTTCTTCTTCCTCCACTTCCTCTTCACCATCCTCTTCATCTGTTTCCTCAGTATCTCCTTCTTGGCTTTTCCTCTCTAAGGCTTGAAACGCTCTCTCTTTTGCTTTCTTTTCCTTCTTTTCACGCCAGTAATCATTCAGTTTGAGACCAAGAGCAGCTAGTGTGAGTCTATGAGAAAAGCAGCAAAAAAAAAGTTAAAGTTAAAAATGGAAATAATAAATAAAATCACATAGGTATTTAAATGAATTTATATAAAATTAATATGTATTTCAAGATTTGATATGCATTTACAGAAAATTATATAATCACTGTACAAAATAAAAACGTGTATATATATATATATATATATATATATATATATATTAGTGCTGTCAAATGATATAAAATCATGATTAATCGTATCCAAAATAAAAGTTTATGTGTACTGTGTTTTTGAAAAAAAACAAAATAGCACGTCATGGATTTATTGCATTTTGGAAAAAAAATAAATCTGTTTTTATAATAAACCTAAAGATGCTATATGAAAGTTTGAAACAGAAAATAGTGGTTTTCATCTTGCCATTTTCTTGGTGAAGAATTAATTTACTCAAATTAATCAAAATGGATTTATAGTGTTTTGGAACCAAACTTTTCATATATACTGTATGTATATATATATATATATATATATATATATATATAAATATATATAATGTTCTATATTTCATATTTGTGAAATATATGTTTCATATATTTTATTTAAACCCATTATTTGTGATCAGCTGAACAAGAAAATATTGTTTCACCAAAGCTTGTTTCTCTGTGGCAGTAAATTTGAATTTAGCGTCAGTCTGGCATTCAAATGAGTTGCTACTGGAGCCAGACGGCACTGCTGTAGCACTGCAGGTTAAAGTTTTTGGTGAGTTCCTGAAATGCACCTGTACTCTTTGGTGTACTCAAAATCCTGCTTGTTATGAGCAGGCTTGAGGAAGTTACACTCAATCACTCCGATGACCCCGACCCCTGACCTTTGACCTGAAGACTGAAGGAGAGAGATGGGAAGTGAAACACGATGATACTTGAACCAAATGCACTTATTGTTTACTACATCTGGTGTAAGTTATAACCAGGCCCAAACATATTATTATTATTATAACATATTATTAAAGTTTTTTTTTATAAACATATTATTATAGTTTTCTGCATTTTCTATGCTGATTTTGTGGAGATTTCTGTGGAATAGATAACAATAACATGAAATACATGTGCGGGTTATGTGTGGACCTGCTTATATCTCGGCTCTCCACATGAATGGATCCAGTACCTTGATTTGGCAGCCAACTTTCTCATGGGCCTTTATCAGTCTGTTTTTATGGTACATCATAATTCCAAAGTGCTCCTTATTTTTCCGGTTGAATCCAAAAGTTATCTTCACTCTCTCATTCTGAGAGTCATGTTTAAAGAAAACACTCTTGAGTCAAAATGAGTTTGACTAGCGGATTATGGGAAAAAAACATAGTAATAATTAATAGTAATCAGTAAATTAAAAAAACATGAAAAAAAATGTTACTTAAAATAAATGTTAACTGATATTAAAATAAATTTATTTCAATCAGATGCCAAATTTAACATTTCACATTTTCATTCAGTTTAACCTGATGTACTTGAATAACTAAAACTAAAGTTGACAGAAATTTGAATGAAAAAAGATAAAAAGGAAAAAAAAACAAAAAAAAACAACAACAAAGATATTTACTACAATTTTAACTAAATGGAAAAATAACAAAAAATGAATAAAAAATAAAAAAATAAAAATGTGAAAATAAAAAATATTTAAAAATGCATATTTAAAAAAACAAACTTAAAAATATGACAAAAACAGAATTAAATTCTCTACAAAAAATAAACAAAAATTTAAACAAAAACAGAAAATATAAAAATAAAAAGTCAGGTTTTGAAGCAAGTGGAAGGATACGATGAACTGGGGTTTATAGACATCATTCTCGATCATGGACAGACTCTTGGCAATCAGCTTAGTCTGAACTTTCTTCTCTCTCAAGATGATCTGAATCCTGGGCTTCAGGTAAAGGATACTGAGATACGCCTGGAATGGCAGACAGAAATTACATTTGTGTTGGTGTTTATTTTTCCAGTTAACTGCATTTAATTGAACAAGTTTTTGGTTAAACACATTGTCACCGAACAGGTACAGCGGTTTCACAGCCTCATTGTGTTTACAGTCACACTCTTGCAAAATATTCTAACTCAGACATTCAGATAAAATGTTTTTTAAGGAAAGTCTTAAGAGTTGAAGTCATGTGACCGTGGTGTAGTTCGCGTATAGCCTATGTTTAGCTTTTTAATTCTGGCGAATGTATTTAGTCTTCAAAATTAATTAAAGTTGTGTTAATTTGTGAAGATTATAATAATGAATCATAAATTTCGTTGGCCTCAGAATTTATTTTCTGCAATAATCCAAAATCCGATGGAAAAATTCTACTAGGTTTTGTTGAGGGAATCAGGCTGATGCTAATGTAATATATACACACACACATTTTTAAATATAGAAACACAACAATTTGTACCTCAGTGGAAAAGACTATTTATGACAGTTTCTGATCTTTATCCCTGCACCACAAAGTTACTTTAGAGTCTCAAATTCACCAGTTCACACTGTATTATTATTCTCTCAGCTCCACCTAAAATTCTCACACAAACACACACACACACACACACACACACACACGCGCACACGCACACAGCCGCACACGCATACATATTTGCATTCACACTGTAAAATAACCACAGGCCATAAATATCAAGAAGTTTCTCGCTCTGTTGGTCATCTCTCTGTCTCTCTCTCTCACTCACTCTGAGAGAAAACTCCATCTCAGGGACGCTGTTACTGTCTCTGCGGTGCTTGTAATAATCTCTCCTCCATTTTCCCTGCATCTCCTCTGATTGGATCTCTGGCAGACGGATGTCCTCCGCATCCGTGTCAAAGTCAAACTCCGGCTTTCCATCTTTATTTCTATGAGAGAAGATTGTAAAAATTTGATTTAAAGATAAAAATCTTTTTAAATCATTCAAGTTAGAAAGAGAAATATCTTTAAAAAAAAACATTAAAATATCAAGTCACCCACTCAATATTTTTAGCTTTATTTTTCAATGCTTATTTGTTTGATTTTATCTATCAAATGGTTCAAATGTAAAATAGTTATGCTGATTACATTTGCACTTACATTTTAGGATTTGATCAAGGAAGTGGCTAATAAACATATCACAAAATCTACCATTCAAACCAAAAACAATTTTATTTGTCCACCAAATAAAGTGACACTGTAAAAGTCCTGATATCTATGGAAGCATGAGATAAAAAGGCTGCAACTTTTTATCTGACCATTTGGACTTTATTTCTTGCATTTCTGAGAAACAAGTCAGAATTGTGAGATATAAACTCTGAATTTTGAGGTATAAACTTTCGAAGAAAATTTCATATTTGTGAAATATAAACTTATATTAAGATATAAGAAATTTACATCTCACAGCTGTGGTTTTTGTTTTGTTTTTTGTTTTTGTAATTGTGCGTTATCGCACAATTCTGACACGTTTCCTCATGATTCTGAGTTTATATCTTGCAGTTCTGACTTTTTTTCTCAGAATATTGAGACAGAAGTCTGAATTGTGAGATACAAACTCAAGAAAAAAGTCCAAACTGTAATATAAAATTTACCTTTATTTATTTCTTATTCCATAATGGGAATTGGCTTCCATAGGTATCTGAGATAAAAGCTTGTAAATGTACTCAAAAATACAAGTAATCACAGAAATATGACTAGAAAATAGCCAGTTGCTTATCTGATTGCTTAAATATGCTATTTGTTAGAGTTGAGAGAATCACATGCTGTAGGGTGATTAAAATAACTTAATTTGTTAAACTAAGCAGTTCAGGGTTATATTCAAAACATACACAAACCAGGAGTGTGTTGTTATGACAGAGTCAGTACACTCACCTGCATGCAACATGTAAATCACATGCAAATTAATTATGACACTGAACATAATGGTTCTCTTGTCTGCATTTGTTCTGTAATGTCATCTTTCACTACGACTGACCGCATCCATGCAATTCTGACAGACCTGCGGATGTTCCAGATGAGTATCTTGGTTCCTTTTTTGCCCTGAATGGAGTCCAACTGCTCTTGTAACTCAGGGATGCTCTGGAAGAGAGAATATTTCAGGATGGCTCTCAGACTGGCCTCTGAATCCTCTGTTACCACCAGTGTCTGTGAGGGAGGAGTTAAAGTCATCTGAGACATCTGTTTACAGTCTATATGCTTTGAGTGCATGCATATGCATGCAAAACAAATACATGCATCTTATTTTTTCTGTATGTATATAGTCTATGAATACAGTCTACTTGTCAACAATATGTATGCAAAGAGTACATACACATGTATGCAAAACAAATGCATTTTTTCTTTAATCCTCCTGTTGTGTATTTGACTCCCCCTAATTTTCAAACGGTTCAAAATACTGATTATTTTTTCTTGGAATATTCCTCATTTATGGTCAAGAATGAGCATGCAAAGTTTTGCCATTGATGTGTTTTGAAAAATTGTTAGGACTTTTAGCCCAACACTAAAATACAAAGTTTCAAAGTTTACTCGAAATTGATAATCGCCTTCTGAATCATCCAAGGAAAATATTACATTTCTCACCTACTTTATATTTTGTAGTCTCTGACCAGCTAGAATAGACATTTTCTGTTTTTATATGAATATTTAGTGTTTTTCAAAGTGATTTTTGTCAAATTGCAAACCAATGTGAGTGTTCAAAGCTTTAGAACACAACAGGAGTTTAAATCAAACAGAAAAAAGCTCAAGTCTTGAGTTGAAAGACCCGTATTTCTACTGAACAGAAGGATATTGTTCTGTTGGTTGAACGGGGCGATGGGTACGATCACAGCCTGAGCTTTAATGGCCTGTAAGAAGCTTTGAGACAACATGCCCACGCTCTGACAGCCTCCATTTTTTGTAAAGATCAGAGCATCACGGCCAAGACGCATGGAACCAGACTTAAACCCATTTCCGTAAACGCCGATGGGCTGATGACTGCCTTTACTGGAGCCTTTCTCTGTGAATCCAAAGCTGTAAAGAAAATGAGAGATTCCTCTTCACAAAATGTCTCTCCTCAACAAGACTTGAGGCATCATTCGTGTCTGTTTTCACACACCTGAGCATTTTGTGCAGTTTGTTGGGCGTCATACCGCTCCCGTTGTCCATAAAACTGAGGCACAGCTGTTCTCTGACCGTCACAACGTCAATCCAGATGTTCTTGGCTGTGACTCCTGGGTCAGATGCATTATCTACGACACACATTAATATAATTTGAGTGCAACTGCATACTGATTACTTTTTGCAGCACTTTCTATTCTGTCTTAGACTGCAAGCCATTGCAAAAAGGTAGCTCTCTAAATATAACCTACAACCTAAACCCAGACACAGGAGCCGTTTAACAGGATGTCAAGAGGAAACTGCAGATATATTAAGACGGATTTTGTTAAACCTCAAACCTTAATCATAAAGTGATAAAAGCAGACAGGTTTAGAAATATTTCCCCCATCATCTCAAAGACGCAGTTTCCTGTCTCTAACGGTACTGAGATCCGATCCTGAAAGCTTTACATATTTCCATCAGCTTTTACCATAAACCATCTATCTATCCTAGCAGAGAAACCGCAGGTGTATTTCATCACGTTTCACAAACACACCATTAGTCTTCATTTGAACACTGCATCTATAACGTTAAACCCATCAAACTTATTTTTGATGAATGCTTTGCTTGTAAAGTGTTCGTTTATCTTGAAATAATTTTTGCATTTATGCATTTGCAGATGCTTTTATCCGAACTAAATCAAAATGCATTCACTGGGATGCACCCAGAAGTATTGCTCTATGCGGTATTTTATTATCAAATGCAATAACATTCAGACATTTTACGTGTTCAGATACTATAGACCCACTATGCATTTAATCCAAAACCCAACTTAAACGCGCAAAATGCATTGTGCGTGTTGACATTACGCCATTAATTATCATTAAAGCATCTGTAAGATACTGTATTTTGCCTTAAACGAGCTGCAACAGGTGCGCAAGTGATGTGCGCATTTATTGTCTATGAGATTCGCGGAAGTTAAAACCGAAAGTATCGAGTTTTCCTCTGAATAGGTGAATGCATTTGTGTTTTGCTCACCGATGAGTTCCGCGACCGCACTGAAGGGCCATGTGTGACTGGTGGAGTTGCTCTCCAGGTACGACGGGCTCATCTATAAAAACAACATTACGCAATATATAATCATCGTAAAGTACATCGTAGAGCGTGAGAAAAGACTTTAGAGAAGATAAGAAAGAGTACACACAGAGCTCAGCCGGATCCCGTGTTCGCTCAGTCTCGCCATCATGAGGGTTAAAACACACGTCAGATAAAAAGAGATGCAGATGGTTCATTCTTCCTCCTTCAGTGTCTGTGTGTGTGTCTGTGTGTGTGTGTTTGTGTGAGATGGTGTGACGGGACACTCCCACCCAGAGCTCCACAGAACACATCTCATCTGCACACAGTCTTTTTTCTTTTTGAGTTAGCTTGCTATGTCATATATATATATCACATTTCGTTTTATTATAGGCTATATTTTATATGAAAAACTTATAATATATATAAATGACCTTATTTTTATACTAATATAATGTTCTTTAATACTGGTTACCAAAATAAAACAAAATAAAATGTATTTATTTAAATACTTTATTTATTATTTTAACATTATATTATATATTAAATAGAGAGCTCAACGCGCTGCAACTTCAGAAAACCCATGCAAATAGAAAACGCACCAGCAAATCAAGAAAACATCTTCATCAGTTTGACAGCAGGTGGTGCAAATGCTCACAATGCAAACAAATAAAGAATTTTATTTGCAGTGCGTTTCTTTGTTTGGTTGTTTTGAGTATTTGCAGCGCGTGTGTTGTCAAATTGATGAAGTTGCAGGTAGGTTTTTTTTCTATTTGTAGCATATTTCTTTGTTTGGTTGTGTTGTGAGCATTTGCAGTGCATGATTGTTTTTATAATTTATTTGTATTTATATGATTATTTTCAAATATTTATTTCTGTATTTGTTGTGTCTGTGTATTTTACGTTTTGAGTAATATAAAAATATCATATATGTTTACACTGGCCAAATCATGAGAGACAAACATGATTTTCTTTGTGAGCTTTCTCTGAGATATTAAGCTAATACAACAATGGAGAAAAATGTGTCTTGGAAGGTAATTGCAGATATTATTTATTTATTTATTGTAGTTTTTTTCTGTTTATCTGTAGTTACTATTAAAGGGATCCCTGGGTGTTAAGACTTGTATGGCTTTATAACTTAAATTATGTCTCTTACTGAAATATGTAGATAAAGATTTATGTTATTTTTTAAAAAAAAATCATAGTTTTATACATATTTTGAACCATGGGGGGCGCCATTATTCTGATGACGTAAAATGGTTGCACTTGGTGAGCTACTAGCACTACCTGTTGCTATTTTTACCGCAACACATCTCGGAATAGACAACTCAGAAAAGATACTGAAAGAGCTTACAGGTGGCGATGGATATAAGTATAGGTTTAAACCAAATGCTGTACCATGGATTTTTCCCCACAAGGAGTCGAAACTCCCCGGATCTCGAGGGAAATCTGCGCTGAGAAACTCCTCTAGCGGCCGTGCATCCTGATTAGCATCGGCATGTTTACACCTTAACAGGTGACATCTAGCGTTTCTTGTCTCAGCCATTTGTAAGCTATTTCAGTAGCTGTGGTCTACTAAAAGACTCAAAGGCATCAGGACTAAAGTAGAGAAAAAAGAAGCGGGTCTTGAGGAAGTTTTATTCGTCCACAGGCATCTTCTTATTCTTTTATCCTCTTCTTATCGCTAGGAAAGCAGTGAAGTCTTACATTGCTTCTCTTGTTGCCCTTCGACTGAAAATTACAACCAAAAGCCACACAATGTGGTATTGTATCAGTATTTTATTTTCTTGAGTTGTGTATTCAGAGTTGTAAATTGATAAATTGAGTTGTGTTGTTGTAAAAAGCGCCAGTAGCTCACAACAAACTAATAAAAAAAATATAGAAAAGTAGAATTTTATTAAATGATGCTGCATAACAGTATGTCGGTCTTAAAGCTCTGATACTCAAATCTTGCACACTTGTGCAATTCACAGAATTAGACAGAACAGTGAGTTTAATACAGCAAATATATTGATTTTAATTTAATCATTAGTTGGATTATTCCTCTCTCTCATTCTTTGGTGGCATAGAAAAGCCCCCAGCGTTGGTCTCCAGTCTCACAGCGCTGCAGTTTTTCTGTCCATCCGTTTACAACGGCATCATAGTCTTCCTGAGAGAACTCCTGTGGAGGACACAAAGATTGCAAGAGTTCACGGTAAGCTGCTTCCTTTCCAACATTATTCATGCAACCATTAAAGGAATAGTTCACCCAAAAATAAAAAACATTACTCACCCTCAGGTTATTCGAGATGTAGATGAGTTTGTTTCTTAATGGGAACAGATTTGGAGAAATGTAACATTACACCACTTGCTCACCAATGGATCCTCTGCAGTGAATGGGTGCCGTCATAATGAGAGTCCAAACAGCTGATAAAAGCATCACAATAATCCACAAGTAACACAACTCCAGTCCATCAATTAACATCTTGTGAAGTGAATAAGAAACAAATCCTTAAAGACATTTTTTACTTTAAACTGTTGCTTCTGGATAAAATATGTGTCCTCTCTCCATAATATTAATTGTGGATTATTGTGATGTTTTTATCATCTGTTTGGACTCTCATTCTGACAGCACCCATTCACTGCAGACAGAGGCGGACAAAGTACACAACTCCATTACTTGAGTGAAAGTACAGATATGGGGTAGTCGTGGCCTAATGGTTAGAGAGTCGGACTTGTAATCCGAAGGTTTACGAAGGCCGGCAGGAATTGTAGGTGGGGGGAGTGAATGTCCAGCGCTCTCTCCACCCTCAATACCACGACTGAGGTGCCCTTGAGCAAGGCACCGAACCCCCAACTGCTCCCCGGGCGCTGCAGCATAAAATGGCTGCCCACTGCTCCGGGTGTATGTTCACGGTGTGTGTGTGTTCACTGCTGTGTGTGTGCACGTTGGATGGGTTAAATGCAGAGCACGAATTCCGAGTATGGGTCACCATACTTGGCTGAATGTCACTTCACTTCAGATAATGCTGGTCAAATATTACTCCATTACAAGTGAAAGTTGTAAAGATAGATATTTACTTAAGTAAAAGTAAAGAAGTTCTTGCTTTTAAAAGTACTTAAGTACCTAAAGTAAATTTCCTTTTTTATGTCAATGCACTGTTTTATTATTGTTGTACATAATACTTGCAATATCTCTGGAGCAACTTATAATGCACCTACTGAATACACTGACTAGTATATTTGGAATAAAGAGCTTTTAGAATGTTAAAAACCTATGGGGAAAAAAGAAAAAAAAAAGATATATATATATTGTCAGCAGATAGACACAGGACTCAGAGGTAAGTGCAATACAATCAACAGGTTTATTGAGTAGCAGCAGAGGGGAATGAGATGAGCAAAATGTCCAGGTAAGCAGGCGGGGAATGGAACTGACACTAGGGGCTTATTTGAGTGTGAATGTCCTTTTTCCTTTTCCAGGGGATCCGGAGGTAACAGTGGAGCGTGGAGACGGTGGAGAACTGGAGAGGTGGAGAACAGGCATAGGAACACTGGAGCAACTGGTAAGTAGACAAAAGGTAAGTGGGTCAGGTTAGTCAACATGGAATGTTTGAGACCAGACCATGAGTGAACGGGAGGAGTGCAGGGATATAGTGCTGCTGATTAGTGCTGACAGGTGGCGGTGATCAGAAATCATGGGACTGGGATCTGGTGAGTGTCGTTAGTGGAGACTGCAGTGACTGTTGTGACTCTCTGACAGTACCCCCCTCCTCCAGGGGCGGCTCCTGACACCCTATTAGGCAACGGGGTCGACCACGGCCTCTGGATGCGGGACGGTCAGGGTGGTTCTGGTGAAACTCAGCCAGGAGAGAGGGATCAAGCACATCGTCTCGGGCCACCCAGGATCTTTCTTCTGGCCCGTATCCCTCCCAGTCAATAAAATATTCCAGGCGACCACCCCGTCACAGAGAGTCCAAGATGTCCTGCACCCTGTAGACTAGGGGCTCCTCGATGATCTCGTGAGGAGGAGGTACTGCAGGCTCGTCGGGTTCGGGGTGAGGCCGGGGTGATTTTCTTGAGAGAATTTTGTGCATACTCGGCCCACGGGAGGAAGCGGTTCCAGCTGTGCTGGTTGTCATGACAGTAGGCCCGGAGATATCTCCCAATCTCCTGAATCTTCCGCTCAGTCTGGGGGTGATACCCTGAGGAGAGACTGACGGTGACATCGAGGAGTTTGAAGAAAGCCTTCCAGACACGGGAGACAAACTGTGGCCCACGGTCGGAGACGACATCTTCCGGGATGCTGAAGGTGCGGAAGCGATTATGAAAGAGGGCCTCTGCTGTTTCGAGGGCTGTGGGTAAACCCCGGAGGGGAATTAACTCGCAGGCTTTGGAGAATCTGTCAACTGCAACGAGTATGCAGGTAAAACCTTCTGACTTGGGGAGATCTGTGATGAAGTCGACTCCGACGTGGGACCAGGGGCGACGTGGAATGGGTAATGGGACAAATTTTCTGGCGGGTAAGTGATGTTGAGTCTTGGAGATGGCGCAGACTGTGTACGCATCCACAAACGTGCTGGGAAACATCCCGGGCCATGCGGATCTGTTCATCCAGGGTCCACCGGATGGGGCTCACAAGGACGGCTGGAGGGAGTATGGGTTCAGGTGTGGAGGGTTCGTCGGGGGCAAGGATACGTGAAAGCGAATCCGCCTTGACATTCTTATTGCCGAGTCGATACGTGATGGAAAACTGGAACCGGTTGAAGAAGAGGGCCCAGCGAGCCTGCCGGGGGTTTAACCTCTTAGCATTTCGGAGATGTTCCAGGTTTTTGTGGTCAGTGATGACCGCAAAGGGGTGTGGAGCTCCCTCCAGCCAGTGTCTCCATTCCTCCAGTGCCAGTTTAATGGCGAGTAGTTCCGCTCTGCTGGGGAAAGCTTCCTGGAGAAGTAAGCGCAATGTTGGAGTCGGGGAGGCTCTCCGTGGTATTGAGACAGCACTGCTCCCATGCCGGTGGTGGAGGCATCCACTTCCACTATGAATGGGAGTTGGGGTTCGGGATGTGAGAGGATGGGAGCAGTGCAGAAGGCCTCCTGGAACTTCTTGTAGGCGGCTCGAGCTTCGGTGTTCCAGGACAGAGACTTGAGAGCATGGAAGTGAGGGGGGCTGAGAGGAGACTGAAGTTCAGAATGAACCTCTGGTAGAAATTTGCGAAGCCGAGGAATCGTTGAAGTTCCTTTACTGACTGAGGCTGGGGCCAGTCCCGGATGGCTTGGAACTTCCCCTGGTCCATCTGGATCCCATTCGCACTGAGGATGTAGCCGAGGAACTGGACCATGGGGCGGTGGAACTCACACTTCTCGAGCTTCAGGTATAGGTGGTGTTTCCTGAGTTGGCATAGGACCTGCGTCACGTGATGGCGATGTTCGAGTAGATTAGGATATCGTCTATGTACACGATAACAAACCGGTGGAGGAACTCCCGGAACACCTAGTTCATAAACCCCTGGAAGATGGACGGAGAGTTGGAAAGGCCATACGGCATGACCCGATAATTATAGTGCTCTGAGGGGGTAATGAACGCCGTCTTCCACTCGTCTTATAGGCGCTCCGCAGGCCCAGCTTTGAGAAGATGCGGGCCCCACAGAGTTCCTCGAGAGTGGTCGGTACCAGAGGAAGAGGATAAGGGAGCTTAACAGTTTGATCATTGAGGGTCCGGTAGTTGATGCAGGGCCGCATGCCTCCGTCCTTCTTGCCCACGAAGAAGAAGCTTGAGGCCGCCGGAGAGGTTGAAGGGCGAATTAACTGTTGTTGGAGAGCCTCCTTGATGTAATCCTCCATCGCCTTGCGTATATGTTACGAATTGTATACGTTTGTGAATTTTAATTTGTATGTTTGCGCGAGTGTTTTATGGGTGTGTGCACGCATCGAGTTTATATGTGCTAGTGTTTATAGGTGTATATGCATCGATCAAGTTTATATGTATATGCGAGTATGTATAGGTGTGTCTGCATGCAGCGAGTTTATATGTATGTGCGTGTCTTGTTGTGGGTGTATATGCATTGATCGTGTTTATATGTATTAGCGAGTGTCTATAGGTGCATGCATGCGTTTATATGTATACGCAAGTTATTCACAAGTGTATATGCATTCATTACTAACATGGGTATGGATTTCATATTAGAGTGCACGTGTATTTCATATATATATTTTGAACATCCAATAGCATAACATGTATATGAGAGTAATTTATAGGTGTATATACACGTGTTTTATGTATGTATTGATAAGCGAAGTTTGATTTAAATCCTACGTGGCACCTCATAGGAAATCACTTCATGTAGCCCTACAAGAGTGATTACTGATAAACACACACTGACTTTCAAAGCTGCTACATAGTAATGACTTTCTACTTCGAGGACCTTGATAGAAATGTACTGGAGTGAAAAGTACAATATTTGTCTTTCAAATGTAGTGAAGTTAAAGTCATAAATTTCCAGAAAAAAATAATACTCAATTAAAGTACAGATACTCAAAAGTGTGCTTAAGTACAGTACTCAAGTAAATGTACTTAGTTGTCCGCCTCTGACAGCAGAGGATCCACTGGTGAGCAGGTGATTTCTCCAAATATGTTCCAATGAACAAACAAACTCATCTACATCTTGAATGGCTTGCATTGGAATGCTGAGTGCATTTGCATTTTTGGGTGAACTACCTCTTAAATGAAAGTGAAACATGTCTTCAATGCCTGCAAATGTGGATTAAATAAAAAGGGAGGGAAAAAGGGAAAATGTTTCCTCCAACAGCATGCAAATGTGTGGTTGTACATGTAATGCAGACGTTACATGAGCAGGAGTGTGTGTTTACCTGTATAAACTCCTCTTTCATCTCCTCTGCTCTCTGCAGTTCAGCCTTTATGACTTGAATAAATTGCTCTGTTCTGTCCTCAACGCGAACATTACTGAATCCCACCTCGCCCAGGAACTGAAAAACACACACAAACACACTCAGCAAGAGCATAAAGCCCTTTGTTCCTGTGCTAGATTTTTTGGCATATTCAGCATTGTAGTGACCGCTATCAGTATTACATAACAGATCAATTCTAAATCTCAGTCCAAACAAGTTTTAATAATACACTATGAATTTATGATGTCTGTACTTGTCCGTATCTCTGAGGTGTGTAGAGGATATATCCCCGCTGGTTAACATAATCCTGAAACATTGGAGACCAAGGCTTCTCTCCACAGCAGTAATCACTGATCAGAAGTATCCCGCCCGGCTTCAGCCATGACTGTAACACACATACATTAAAAGAACAGTTTATACACATTCTTTCTTTCATGTACATCTATGACAATACCTAATTTGTCAAGTAGAGGGCAGAAAACGCACATTCGTTGCTCTTATTTCCTGAGAATTATTTTCCACGTCAGCATCGAATCCTCATAGTTCAATACAAATGCAAAGGTTTGTTTTTATAAGCCATACATAATGTCACTCATTTGAGTCTTAGTAAAAAAATAAAGAAGGCGCAAGGTGAAGTTAACTGTTAAAACCACATACACAAACACCTACACACATATAGGCCTATTGACTGGAACACCTGCTACCCAATGACAGTATTTACACCCACAGCACACAGATGATCATTTGTGTATCCTCATAAACACACACAACCCGTATGCGCACACATACAAATACACAGTATGTATGCTACTTCTGTGACATATGAAGTGACAGGCATGAAAATAATGCACACATGGAGGATTTTACTTGTGTGAACACTCACATAAAACTTTCTGAAGAGGTCAAGTTTGTCCCTGATATGCAGAATGGTGTCTTTGCTGTAAACCACATCAAACGCAGCGTCAGGAAACCTTCTTTTTGTAGCATCCGACACCTCAAACTGCACCTGCAGGAAGGACAGACAGTTACACTATTATCAGGAAGTGCCGAGCGACTCTCAGAGCTTTCTCAGAATGTAGCTCTGTTCATTCTCAAAACTATGCGAACTAAACTCTTTTTATTTAATATTTAATAACTATTTCACATTTTAAAAGAGATTTCTAAATTTCCTGTGGAAAAAAACTTAGTGTTGCTATATATTAACAACCTAGTTTCAATTGGTGGTTGCCAGGGTGTTGTGTCTGGTTACCAGGGTGTTGCTACATAGTAACAAACCTAGTTGTAATAGGTCGTTGCCAGGGTGTTGTGTGTGGTTACCAGGGTGTTGCAACATTGTAACAACCTAGTTGTAGTAAGTGGATGCCAGGGTGTTTTGTGTGGTTGTCAGGGTGTTGCTATGCAGTTGCTAGGTTGCTATAGGTGACTGCTATGGTGTTAAGGGTGGTTACCAGGGTGTTCCTATGTAGTAACAACTTAGTTGTAATAGATGGTTACCAGGGTGTTGTTATGCAGTTGATAGGTTATTATAGGTGGCTGCTATGGTGTTATGGGTGGTTACCATGGTGTTGCTACATAGCAATAGTAATAGGTACATAGTAATAGGTGGTTGCCAGGGTGTTGTGTGTGGTTATCAGGGTGTTGTTATGCAGTTGTGAATCTACTGGTTTGTAGTATTTTTCTATGTAGTTGCTAGGGATTTCTAGTTGGTTGTCGGGGTGTTGCTATGCAGATGCTAGTATAATATAAGTTGTTGCTATTATGCTATGGGTGCTTACCAGGGTGTTGCTATGCAGTTGCTAGGTTGCTGTGGTTTCTGATCTGTTTTGAGCACTTTGATGGGTTTTGATATGTGGTTGACAGGATGTTGCTATGCAATCGCTAGGTTGTTATAGGTGGTTTCTAGGGTGTTGCAATGTGATTACTGAGCTGTTTTGTGCAGTTTGATGAGTTTTGCTATGTGGCTGCCAGGGTGTTGCTATGCAGTTGACATGCTGTTCTGAGTAGTGTGTGATTTGCTTTGGGGTTGCTATAGTGATCTGGGTGGTTGCCAGGGTATTTCTATGCAGTTGCAAAGCTGTTCTGAGTTGTTGCTTTTGCTATGGAGTTATAAGTTTGTTATAGTTGGTTGCCAGTGTTTCAATGCAGTTGCAAAGCTGTTCTGAGAAGTTTGTTGCATTTTTTATGCAGTTGCCAGGGTGTTGCTAGGTATTTACTGAAAAACTCAACTTACTAATGGCAGTTTCTCCTTCACGGCTCTCTCCATGGCGATCTCCACCATGTTTGATGATAGGTCCATGCCCAGAACCTCAACCCCAAAGGTCTGTCATTAAAAAAAGATCATAAGTTAGTAATTAAGATCAGTAAGTTAGTAATTAATCGGATCACAGTAATCGGAAACTACAGCTGTGAATGATATGAAAGTGGTCAGAATGTACACCGCACTAAAATATAGACAAAACAGAATTTCTGTCTGATAATATTTAATTATGCTTTACTTGTTCTGAAGCAACACATAAACACGTCAATCTTTGACTCACCTTGGCCATGTAGAAATCTCCACCCCCAATCCCACAGCCAACATCAAGAACCTTCTGTCCGGCGGTCAAGTTCAGCATATCAACAAACTCCTAACAGGTTACAGATTTATAAATCAAAGAGATTGAGAGAAAACAAACCATTAATTATTCACTAAAATGAAGAGATAACTGAGAATTAAGAGATCAGTAGTTCTCCACTGCTGAGCCATGAGCCAAAAATGAGGAATCATCAAAACCAGAAATAAAAGTATATGACAGAAATATTCATCAAATTAATTGCTTAAATTCTTAATAATTTTATTACAAACACTTTGGTCTGGTAAACACTTTTGGTACTTTGTTTCTAAAAGTTACATAGTTAAAGTTACTCCAATAGGTGGCGACAAGTGACCATAAAATATAATGATTCATTTAAATGATAGTTTCAAAAACCCTATTCATTCATTCAGGAAGGAACGAAATAAATAATCTTTATGAAAGAGCCATTAAAAGATTTATTTAACTGATTCATTCAAAAACGCATATTTATTTACGAACGAAACAAGCAGCTGTCGAAAGAATCCTTGAATCATTCATTCAACTGCGATTCGTTCTAAAACGCCGATTTTCAATCATTTAGAAACTAAACAAGCTGCTGTCTCATTAAACGAGTCATTGATTGAATCATTCAGCCAACAGATTCATTCAAAAACATACTCACTCGGGAACAAAACATGTGGCCGTTTTATGAACGATTTTTTTAGCATAAATCATTCGACTTATTCATTAAAAAATGCCTATTCTTTCAGGGTGGAATCATTCATTCAACGATTCATCCTAAAAAAACGTATTTTGCTCTGTTTTGCAGCGGTTCTGTTGTGCCTTGGTTTGGTAAGTGGTAATATTGTATCTAAAAATACTTTACTCAAAATTAAAATGTTTACTGAACTGCTGGACTGAAATCTTAGGCTATTCATTACTACACACACAGTACCTTTATGGTACTAATATGCATCTTTTAGGGGTAAAAGGTTGAAAAGGTAGATTGTAGATTGTTTTTAATAATAATAATTATTATTATTAAAAACAATGAACTTCAGATGACATTTTTGAAGATGTATGACTACAAATTCTGCATCCCTGACCTTGGCCGTGCTGCATCCACCTGTGCTGACGTATCCTGATCCGAACATCTTCTCGTAGCGTAAGATTCCTCGTCTGGTGTACTGCTGTTTATCTAGAAACTCCTGGAATGTGGAAAAGCCGCCCTGATGCTGCTGTACCACATCCCGACGGACTTTCTGCATGAGCCAGCACATCTGGTTCTGGTTGTTCTTCATCTAAGACATTTTTAAGCATTTTTCCATTTCAGTTTATTATACAGAGTTCATGTCCTTAAAATAATTTGCTGACTGACTGGTTTACCTTCACATAGGTCTGAATTGTCTTATTGAGCACCATGTCAAACCCATAGCATTTCTTCTCTGTCTGATCTGATTCATCCAGTAGGAATGACGTCATCAGGTGGTTGTAGTAAGCAGGGCTTCTGTAGTGTGTGGGGTTAAAATCTCTCTTGCAGTCACCTGTGGACGTCAAAAAGACATAAAAATTATCCAAAAAATTTTATTTTACAATATTAAATAATCTAAATATTGCTAAATCTGTAATAAAATGAAGCCATCCGTCGGATGACACGTTAAACCGAGGTCCTGACTCTAAAAATTCATTAAAAATCCCAGGATGTCCTTCGAAAAGAGTAGGAGTGTAACCCCAGCATCCTGGCCAAATTTGCCCATTGGCCTCTGACCATCATGGCCTCCTAATCATCCCCATACACTGATTGGCTTCATCACTCTGTCTCTTCTCCACCAGTAAGCTGGTGTGTGGTGGGCGTTCTGGCGCAATATGGCTGCCGTTGCATCATCCAGGTAGATGCTGAACACTGGTGGTGGTTGAGGAGATTCTCCCCCCCTTCCATGTAAAGCGCGTTGAGTACCCAGAAAAGCACTATATAAATGTAACAAATTATTATTATTATTATTATTATAAAGCATGAGGATCAGTGTGTTACGGTGGCCGAGAGAGCTCAACGTGCTGCAACTTCAGAAAACACATACAAATAGAAAAAGCACCAGCAAATCAAGAAAACAGTGTTTTTTTCTATTTGCAGTGGGTTTCTTTATTTGGTTGTGTTGTGTGCATTTGCAGCACGTGTGTTGTCAAATTGACGAAGTTGTTTTCTTAATTTGCAGGTGTAGTGCCATAGTGCGTGCTATATGAGGGTTATTATAGTTAACTAAAACTTTTGTTACTTGAAATAAAATAAACTTTACCTCAAATAAAATACACAAAGAACTAAAATAAAATATACAAATAAAACAACTTTAAACATATTGTATTTCAGCTAATTGCCAAGGCAACATTTCTCATTTTCATATAGTTTTACTTAATGTACTAAAATAACTGAAACTAAAACTGAAATAAAATCAAAACTGTACAGACATACTGTAACAAAACTGATAAAAATGAAAAAACAAAAACTGAAAATAACTTTAAATGTAAAACAAATACTGAAAATCTAAACATATGTATAGAATATAAAAACTAATTTAAAATGTTAATAAAAATATAATAGCATCTCAATTATGCTAAACACTACACTATATGGAAGAAAAATATATATTTTTTCTAGTAATTGTTAACAAAATGCAATAACTCGTGTCTCTGATTTTTTTTTTTTTTTACATCAAATCTCTCTGATTTTTTAATGATAAAATAAATCATGTCCTGCCCTACATTTTTGTGTTTAATAACCTGTTTCAAATAACCCGTTCTCCAATAATAATAATAATAATAATAGTAATAAACTATGGTTAAAGTGTTTATCATTTATTTGCATAACTATAGATTCTAGAAATGCAGGTTTGTCACATTAAATGCTTATTAATTAGGATTTTTGTCACATTGTTTTGTCACCAATCAGAAAACAAGATTGCAGCGTAGTTCATTAAAATATAAAAAAAGAAATCAAATTACAGGGTGTTGCTTCTCTAACCTGACTGGTGAAAGCAGGACTCTCTGAAGAACAGGTATCCTCCTGGGCGGAGCCACATGAGGAACTTCTCAGCCAATGACTTCAGCTCATGATCACTCAGATACATCAACAGCCAATTAGAGAAGACCACATCAAAACTGAAACAGAAAGTGTCAGAGAGATGAAGTGGAAGATGGAGAAAGACATCAAATGAGATGGGATGCATCTTCTCAGATCTTTTTATACCCAATGAGATTAAAATCGAATAATAATAATCTACAGAACCTTTTTCTGCTATAAAGAAACTTTTGTGGAATGGAAAGATTCCATAGATGTTAAATGTTCCACATGGAACCATTAATGCCAATAAAGAAGCTTTATATTCAAGAGTGAAGCTGTGAACTCTTGTACACTAACACTTTCTTTCTTTTCTAGGAAAATGGACCAAAAATACTGATAAATCCTTAGGGGTGTATCCAAATGTTTGGTCAATCAATGCTTTCTAAAATGAGAATCATAGCAATGGCACTCTTAACCTATTTGCCTAAAAATCCTTTAAAGCCTTTAAAAATAGGTCTTTCTCTATTTCATGACATTTCAGCTTGTGAAAGTCTCTGATAACCTGACAACTTGTACTTCCGGAGACTCTGGGTAGTTTGCACTTTGCAGTTTTGAAAAATGGTGGCACCGGAGAATAAAGTGTTCCTGATGGTTTCATTTTTGATCAAACGCCTAATTATTCATCTTAATTCTTAAAGTCTTTTGCCATTAATATCTTTTCTCCTCAAACTGTTTTTTTTTTTGTGTGAACCTGCTTCCCCAATAAGCATTTTTTGTCCAATGATTGGACCTTAATTTTGCAATTTCTACATTATTGCATTTTTCTGATGGGTACTTTATAGTTTTTGACCTTTCAGTGTGTGAAATTTCTTTTTGCCCAATTTTATCTGTAAAAGAAAATCAGCTTAATAATTATACACATCTGAATATAAGACATTTTAACTTCCGGCATTAACAATCTCATATAAATGATTATACTATATACACAATTAATAGTAGTTACTGAGATTGATGTGGTTTGTTATTGGTAAAATGTGCTTGGAAAAAAATATGATCAGAATATTGGCTGGCCTAATAATTCTGCACGCACTGTAGCTGAGTTTATAGGACTCAATATATTTATTGATGCTTTCTCTCACCTGTGTTTGGGGAAGTCCAGCTTTGTGACATCAGCTTGGATGAATTCAGCGTTGCCCAGGTGACTGTTGTCCTTTCTGTTCTTTTCCACAAACTTCTCCATGAAGTCCACAGCGGTCACGTGACGGGCCTTGCCAATGAGGTGACGTGTGAACCGACTGAAAAGAGTAAAGGTCATGATAACAATGCAGCAAATAAACCATGCTTAAAAGCTTAGTACTGGCCAAGAAACAGATTACCTAACCATCTGACCTTTTGATTAGATTTCCACCAGATTTTCATTTGAATGGGACATATAATTGTATTGCTGCTTATAATTGTATACTTGTATACAATGAGTATTGTTGAATTAATGTTCCTTGTTTGTCATTTCAGCTCATTTTTAAAACTGCTATCTTGTTGAATCTCATATAACTTAAAAATGAATTGGTTCTGTTATTTTAATGAGTTCAAGTAATATAAAAACATATGTTGCCATGAATTGATCTCATATTTTTTATAGTGTTGTTTATATATATCTTTAATAACTTGCAAATAATAAGTATAAGTTGTAAGGTGTTTATGCATCATGGCAGTTTTTGTTGCAATGCCTTCAGTTTATGATGATTTTATTTCTAACATGAAATATTTTGTCTTTTGATTTCAGGGTGAAATATGACTTAGACTTGTTCGTATGTTTCGCCCAAACATCAGAGATCTGCAGGTCTCTTCAGAATCCGAAGACAAAGGGATCACTGACCCGATTCCAGCACCAAGTTCCAGCACATCAGAACCAGCCAGAGAAGGGAGCAGAGAGAGAATCTCTGGCAGCTCGTGTTGGGTTAGTTCCTGAGCGTTTGAATCCAGCATCATCTCCTCTACTGTTGCAGACTTGGAATGTTCCTTCCAGAACTGTGTCATCATGTTTCGCTCAGTTTCTATGGAGGCAAACCCCATCAGGTAAGGACACTAAGGATATTTCTAGATTTTCTATTCATGGTTACCTTTACAAAAATTGACTAAACTCTTTAAAAAAAAGGTTCCAACATTTTTTCGCCACAATATAAGATCAGTTTTAGGTTCCCCAAAGAACTTTTCAATGAACATTCTAAAAGAAGTGCGGAGAACATTTTAAAAGAACATTTTCCCACTATAAATAATCTTTTGTGGAACAGAAAGATTCAATGGATGTTAAAGATTCTTCATGGAATCATTGATGCCAATATATTTTGTAAAAGTGTATATTAATTCTGAACATCTTTAGTCCATGTTTGTAAAAAAAAAAAGAAAAAAAAAAGGTATGCAACACATTGAATTAAATATGAAATCTGAAGTAGTTTTGTAGATTAAGTGTATTTTTTTGCTTGTTTATAGTACATAATTATTACGTAAAATAAGTGTTAATTTAAATTTAACAAATTTCATTTGCTTATAGCCTATTGCATGTTTTTCCAAATTTTATGTTCTCTTAATTATATGTTCTCCATTTGACAAAATACTGGCATTGGGGGGAAAAAAATCTCACTCTGACATTAGTATTTGCCATTTAAAAAACGATTTGGGTCAATCCCTAAATACCAATTTGCTAATAAAATTCGAATTATATAATTCCAAATTATACTCCAAAGTGAGTTATATTTAATTAAGTCATTTAAGTTTCATTTCATCATCTCAAACAAGCAATATTGACATGGGAAAAAAAATTGCCATGTGTTTTTGTCTTACCTTTTTCCATATCAGGGAAAAAGAATAAAATAAAATCACAAAACGGAATATACAGATACAAATCAAACTGTTTTCCACCCGAACAGTTTGTTCAGTCAGCTTGTAAGTCTCTTTAAACACTCATGCGCGCTGTCCTGTCCGGGTCTGTATTGCTCAGGACCAAGGAGCGTCTCGCTGCAGCCTGCGGTGGACATCCAACCCCGCCCACATCCAAGCGTGACGTCACAAGCCACGCCTGTGTCCAAATACGTCAAATACTTATTATTTTGAAACAGGAAAAAGCATCGATAAGAAGATAAGTCGAATTGTTTGCAAACCGCTAAAAAAAAACGAAGTTTGCTGTGTCAGTAAGTAAAAAAAAAAAATTATTTAGTCTTTACAAAAACGTTGACAACTTGAATGTGTGCGTCGTTTGTGTGCATGTGTGTAAACAACAGTTCAGCATGCTCAGGGGCGTAGGAGACGCGGGGGACGTGTCCCCCCCACTTTTTTATAAAAAGTAAATTCGTCCCCTGCACTTTTTCATTGGACAGCTGTGTTCTCGACATGTTGAGGTTTTAATGGAGCAATGTATATAAATGAGCAATGTATATAAATGCAGAATGATTTAAAATTCAAAGAGACAATATAGTTTATACATGACGTTTACGTTTCCATGGCAATCAGTCACTCAGTTTGTGACGTCACGACATGCCCAGGCTCGCGCCCGCGGTCCCGCGATAATAGAAAAATAGCTGCCTGGACAAACATGAACTTATTTATTTTCAGTGTATTTTCCCGTAACTCTTTTGTAACATATATACACGTATGTATGTTATCAGAACCCTTCAAATAGGAATAAAGTTAATGTTGAACTGAGATTTTCCAGCGTTTGCATCATTGTGACATGTTTAACTGCCAATTCTACATGATGTATTTCAATCAAGTATGCAAGCACTGATCTGATACAGGACCGATCTTCATTTAGGGCTGCTCTGTCATTATTGCACTAATTTGACGCTTTTATATGTTGTCAAGAATGAACAAGAAACAGTCAGCCTAGGTTTGTTAGCAGAATCAGGACGACACACAAGAAAAACAAACTTCACAGCTGAGAAGAACTAATAGAGTGGCTTTTAACACCTGGCTGTTTTTACATTGTATAAAATATATTAATACACAAGCGTTTGTAGGATTATATATGGACCAATCATAAAAAACACATAATTAGTCAAATATAGAAAAATAAAAAATACCATTAGTATGATGAACAACTTCTCAGCTATCATTTTAACTACAGTAGGTCATTATTAGCTTGCACATTGGTTGTTTATTAGTACTTAAGCACATATTAATTATGTATTCTTCATGACCATATTCTGCATCCCATAATCCTAAATTTAACAACTACAACGACTACCTTACAAGCTATTAATAAGCAGTAAATTAAGAGTTTATTGAGGAAAAAGTCATAGTTAATAGTGAATATGCCCATTCTAGTGTTAAAAAATAATTTAGGATACAAATGATTGGTTATTGTCCAGCAGTGTACTTAATTAGTTATTTTCTTCTGTATGTCACTATTCCCTGTATGCACATGTTTCAAACACTGCTTTATTTGCTGTAGACAGAGGCAGAAGTGAGAGTGAATGAGGCAGAAAGTTTCAGTGAGGCTTCAGAGGTAAAGATTATTTACAGCATTGTCTATGATAAGATATGTCATAGACTAATCAGACTAATTTGTACTTTTTTATAGACAGAACAGGGAGCATCAGGCATAGGGTTGACTGCTGAAGAAGTAGGCAGGTCTTCTGTAACTGTATTAAAACCCCACCAGCCAGATCCTAAGACTATTGTGTGTCAGGTGCTTCGGGACAGCACTCTAAAATTTCAGGCTCACTGGTACCAAGAATTTGCTTGGCTACATTTTGAGCCTGGTATTGATGGGGCATTGTGCTTCTACTGCCACAAAGCCTTTAAAAATAAAACATCAGAACTTGCCAAAAATGCAGAAACCACCTTTATCATCTCTGGCTTTAAAAACTGGAAGAAGGCCAGAGAGAGGTTTACATTACATGCTGGATCAGAATATCACAAAACAGCCATAACAACACACATCTATGAATCAAAACCAGCAGTCTTCGAAGATTAAAAACCTGGCTCCGAAGCACAATGACACAGTCCCGTCTAAACAGTGTTGCTGTGTGTCACATCCACAGTGACAAAATTGACTAAATAAATAGGGAGATGATTGCTCAGCAGTTCATAGAGGAACGTCGCAGAAACACTTTTGGCAGTTTTAAGTAGCTAAGATATATTGAGATATATGTTAGCTTTAATACTGTGTCAAAAAGCTACTACTTTTAACAAACCAGCCAGAAAGCTTAAAGGAAATATCACTAAATGTTTATTTCATCTTGTTGTTTAATTGATATAGGGTCTACATACCTTGACATGTTTGTCAGTTAAGCTCAATAAATAGTTTCTTTGCAATAGTTTTTGAATTACTTTTGTTATTTAATTCCTGAAACATGGACTGAACAGAACAGAATAAAGTAGTATGTGAATGTGCAAGTATCCATTACTGTTTCTTTCTTTCTTTCTTTCTTTCTTTCTTTCTTTCTTTCTTTCTTTCTTTCTTTCTTTCTTTCTTTCTTTCTTTCTTTCGTTTTATAATCATATATAATAATATAATCATGAAGCATATTAAGCAAAAAGGTATGATTAGAAATAAAACCTGTCAATTAGACAAGGGTTAACTAAAAAAACAAACAAACAGGTATAACACTAGACATTCCGTCGCCCCCACTTTTGAAATGATGGCTACGCCCCTGAGCATGCTTATGTGTTTTGAACACAGGCACGTTATTACTTAGATATCACTAACATATATGTATATGTG
Source organism: Barbus barbus (assembly GCF_936440315.1). Taxonomy (NCBI): domain Eukaryota; kingdom Metazoa; phylum Chordata; class Actinopteri; order Cypriniformes; family Cyprinidae; genus Barbus; species Barbus barbus. The sequence continues at coordinate 9,487,984 of NC_136745.1, read as the reverse complement.
TGTGTGTGTGTGTGTGTGTGTGTGCATGTTTATGTGGTTTATGAGGACACAAATGTGTATAATGACATGGGTATGACAGAGGTATTACAATATGAAGGTGGTTTATGAGGACACTGCCTATGTCCCCGTAATTCAAAAGGCTTAAAAAACATACTAAATGGTGGTTTTTTTGAAAAATGATTCCAGGTGTAGCCCATCCTTTTAACGTCTGCTTCGAGGTCACGTCGCCATGTGGTTCTTGGACGGCCTCGCTTTCGCTTGCCTTGAGGATTCCACCTGAGAGCCTGCCTGGTGACACACACGTATTCTGTCATTTTAGGAGTGCCAAGAGGACATAAAGTGGAAGTTTGTAAGAGACATTGGCCCAGTGTTGTGCTGGATACAGAGTCACCGTGAGTTATTCTGTGGGGAGGTGAAAGGGCCTGCCTTACTCCAGATGGACAGTAAAATTCAACAAAATGCCATCAAAGACTACCTGGGGTCGAATCGGATGAAGCAAGAGATGTCTTTTTATTCATCTCTCAGGACCTGAAGTGGGACAATCACATTGACTCTGAGGAAGTTCAATCTGCCACAGGACTTACTGAAACAGTTCTACTCCTCCATCATTGAATCCATCCTCTGCACTTCAATAACTGTCTGGTTCAGCTCAGCTACCAAATCTGACCTCGGAAGACTACGGAGGGTAGTCCGGACTGCTGAGCGAATCATTGGTACAACCCTCCCCACTCTCCGAGAGCTGTACTTATCCAGAGTGAGCAAAAGGGCTGGTAAAATCACTCTGGACCCCTCACACCCAGCACACTCCCTCTTTGAACTGTTACCGTCTGGTCGACGCTACAGAGCTCTGTGCACCAGAACGACCAGACATAGGAACAGTTTCTTCCCTCAGGCCATCTACCTCACAAACAGTTAAATGTTTTCCTCACTGTGCAATAAAACATGTGCAATACCAAATGATCCATACTTATATTTATTATACATATGTTTTTGATTTAATATATCATACATCTATCCACATTCCCTTGCATAATTTGTATATAGCACATCTGTACAATACAATATTCTGATTGCTTGAGTATCCGGAGGAGCTGGACACATTCATATCAAATTGTGTTGCTGAACAAGGCTTGAAAGTCCATGCCATGTTTCTGTGAATAATCTAACAAGGCAAGGAATCTCTCTAGGAAGCTTATGTATGTGTACTGCATTTCAATAACTGTTTATCTGATCATTCAGCTGTTCATTTATGATAGTAGGAACATATCGCTTATAGAACATATCTTTTTTGTAAAATTTTAAATTTAACTATTTTTGTAAAATAATAAATATAAAAATACCTAAACAAGCAAGAGATGTCTGTTTATTCATCTTTAAATATGTGGAGGACCTGGACACACTTCATATGAAGTTTTGTTGATGAACAATACCTGAATGTCAATGCCATGTTACTTGTTATAATCTATCAAAGCAAGCAATCTCTATTCAGCATATGTATGTGCAGCCTACTGCATATGGAGAACTGTCCTATCAAATGTTAACAATTGATGATAAGTGGAACACATCTTTAGAAAATTAAATGACAATCATAAATTATAACAATGTGTTGTGACTTTTATAATAACTTATATTTATAATTCGAAAGGCAGTGATAGAATGGGATCCCCTTACCTGGCTTCCCTTAATAAGACATGGGCTCGCCTGAAAACATGTTTTGTGAAATTTTGGGGGGTCTCAAAAAATATTGACAATGCGTTATTTTGACTGCAATTTCAGTTTTGTGTAATGTGATCATCGTGGATTATTATGTGTAAAATTGCAAAAATATCATTCATTCATGCATGACGGCGATTTAAACCTAATTCACTTCAATAAAGATAACTATACATGCTATTCTTGTCATGAGCATCAAGGTGTGTGGGTACTGCGGTGCAAATTCATTCCACTCATGTTTAGTGCATGTCAACTCAAAGATTCAACATTGGCCGTAGATCTGCGCGCGCAGTCCTTGAAATCCATTCTGCAGTTAGCATCATAGCATCATATAGCCACCATGGCAAAAAGAACACAAGGCAGTTTAATTACATTTGGTTTTTACTAAGAAACTGTGTAATGATGACGCTAATGGCACGACCGATTTACCTGCTGCAAGCCCTGTTAGCACACCTCCCGCGCGCCGACAACCAAGAAGGCCTGCCCTGAGCTGATGTTTATAAAAATACCCTTATGATAGCCACATGTGACAAAAAATGTATAAAAAAGAACAAAAATTAATACTTTTATTCGGCAAGTATGCATTAAATTGATCAAAAGTGGCAATAAAGACATTTATAGTGATACAAAAGATTTCTATTTCAAATAAATGCTGTTCTTTTAAACTTTCTATTCACCGCCAGGTCCTGAAAAATTAAATACATCACGGTTTCCAGAAAAAAGCAGCATAACTATTTTCAGCATTAATACTAATCAGAAATGTTTCTCGAGCAGCAAATCAGCACATTATAATGATTTCTGAAGGATCATGTGACACTGAAGACTGGAGTGAAAATTCAGATTTGATCACAGGAACATTTTACAGCATTTTACAAAAGAAAACGGTTATTTTAAATTGTAATAGTATTTCACAATATTACAGTTTTTTTTTATGCAGACTTGTTGAGCAGAACAGACTTCTTTCAAAACTGATCCCAATATATTGAACAATAGTGTAAGTCTGTGATTTTAAGTACAATACTATAAATCCACTTGGCCTACTTAACAATAATTTAGATCATGTGGCTATATATGATGTGTAAAAAATAGCTTGGCATTGTGACTCTGCTCACAGGCTTAAAATAATATGTCATTATGACACCAGTGAAATAATATAATAGTGCTACTCATGTCTACATATGTCATCTAGCACTTTTTATGGAGATACTGGAGATAAAACAGAGTTCAGGAAAGGACAGATGATGTAAGAGCAAGACATGCTGTTCATTAACCCTCCACAGGGCACAAACTCCCAGAATGCCCCATTTTTTCATTAAAATCATTACTAAACCAAAGTCCAAAATGCATTACTAAACCAACCCAAATTAAAATACAAAAATACATTGGTGTATTACATAAGAAAAAACACACGCATAGACATTCATGCATCATAATTGTATTTTTATATGTTTTATACTCTACACTGTGTTGTGCTGTGAGCTTTTGTGTATATTTTATTGTGCTATTATGTTAAGCTGCAGGGTTGTTCTGCTTTTATGTGTAAGAATTCCACTGTACTTTCTCATATGGCAGTAAACTGCTAGTATTAGATTACTAGTCTAGTTCACATTTGTCATTGGTCCAACAAGCACAAGTTCAATGATCAGGTTGGCCTGTCCTGGACTCTCAGAGCTGGACTATGGTGTGATGTTGATCACAGTCTTTAGTTTTTTTCCTCTGGGATTTGAATAGATTATTGAATTGCCATATCTCTGTGCTATTTAAACCAATGCACATGTTAAGCAAACAGTCGCATAAGCTAATGATTCACACGGAAAATTATTTCAAGACCCAGTTTCTGTCCGACTTATGCTTTTACTTGTGAAATAATTGAAGTTCCTTCTTTTTAACACCAATGCGATATAATTTTCTGGAATAATTTGGATGCAAATAATTTGATTGTAAACCATGATTGCAAGACAATTAAAGTGACATCATTGGCAAAATATAAAATTGTTTTATGACACTTTAATGCTAGTTGAGGTTGTCAAATGGTTTAACCTGCCTCATTATATTATTGATTGTGTAAATATCTTGAAAAATAAACCTTATGATTTTGTATGCTCATATGTATTGAATGAATCCATTCGCATGGCTATTATCATGAACTGAAACTAAAACCATAAAAAATTGTTACTTCAAATTTTATTTGATAAACAAAATACTAAAATATATAGTAAAAAAATTAAAATAAAATGAATAAAACTATGTAGATTTTTAAAAAACAAAAAACAAAATCTAATCAAAATGACAGACACATCAAAACGATTAAAACATTAAAATGAAAATGAAAACAGAATATATAATTCAAAATATTAACAAAACATACATTAATATTAACAAATAACAGTGTCTAATTAAATCAGATCATTTAATTAGACAGTGTTAAAAAAGTATATGAACCCAATATATGAATACTGCATTTGTGAAGAGCCTTTTTCTAATAGACTAGTTCAGGTCTTTATAGATGTGTGTAGCAGCAGTAGATGGCAGCATATCTCCAGCTATTTTCTCAAGAGGCCGTCACGGTCTTCCATGAAGTTAATCAGATTTTAATTGTGCAGTTAAACATTGACCCCCCCTCTGTGTGCACTGTACTGGAAGTTTAATTGAAGATTATTGTGTTACAGCTCATATTAAAATTGGATTGACACTATGATGACAGTAAATTCAGTGTAAGTGCTCCACAAGCTTGGAAATCGGATTTTGTTGTTTACTGCCTCTCACACACACACAGAGGAAGTATTGGCCTTGGTTCAGGCAGATCCTGGTTTACTGGGGTCATTTATTGCTGTCGGGGGGGATGGGGGGACGGTGTGTGTTATAAACTACACACCTCAGCAAAAACACAGCAGTTTGTTTGACTGTGCTGCTAAATGTGCAAGAGAGAGAAAATATGTGAAACACACACACACACGCACGCATGCACATGCACACACACACACAGTGAAGAAGAACGGTTGACTGAACATTATTGCAAAGCAAATTTAATGATCTTGCGGCACTAAATGTGATAAACTAGTGTGATAAACAGTGCAAATTTTTTATAATTTTTTGTTTAACATTGTGAAAATTATTCATAAAAAATTATATTTTCACTCAAAAAATGAGGTACCTACTCTCAGATAAATGAGGCCTATGATTAATCAGATGCACATAGAAACAAAAAAACAGTCCTAAATGCAAGAAAACAAGTTGACAAAAAGATTAAATCCAATCTTTGGTGATAATATAGCATTATGAGAGATTTATAAGCAATTTTTTGAACACCACAAGTGTGACAGGAATCCGAACACAACACAAGGGTTAAATATGCTGCAGATGTCATTTCATTGTGATTCAGTTCAGGTAGCACTTCACATTTTTTACTTCATCTTGTTAAACATTTAAACTAAGGAGGGGAAAGAGGAAAGACATATTTCCTGGATAGATGCACATGACAGAGTTTACCATTCATATATACCAGTCGAAGGACAAACTGCTGAGATGAATGCTGAAAGATAAATAAACACAGACATTTCATATTGACACACAACACGTATAACCCATAAAAAAAACTCTTCACCATGCCTGTTTGAAAACATCTCAAGCATTCAGCCGTTATGTGTGTTTACTGCACTAGAAAGATATGGAAGCTTTTCAAGCAAGTGTCACTGCGTTTAATGGGAATGCAAACGGTGTGTATCATCCAGCTTTATATCCAGATCACCTTGACCTGAAAAATAACATGTCTAGTTTAATAGCACAGAGGTTTGAATGCTATAAGGAGAACTGTGTTGAGTACTAAAGTGTGTGTATGATTGCACTTAAAGGAATAGTTCATTCAAAATGAAAAATCTGCAATCATGAACTCTCAGGGTTATTATCGTTAACAAACTAAAACTGATCATTAGGCTACTTTAAACAAAAATGAACATTAACTGAAATAAAATAAAATATATAAAGTTTGTAACATTTCTCATTTAGCTTAGTACTGAAATAACTAAAACTAAATAAACTAAACTAATAAATACAAATAAAGAGGGCCAAAAAAATCTCCATTTCACCCCAAAATGTCACTTACACCCCTTCTGGTTCTCACCCCTAACTTTAATTTCAGTTCAAGTGAAATCAGAAAGTATAAAATCTAATTCAAAATATTAAGAAAAACTAATGTATCAATGATATTAGTAGAATTTCCATATTTCATTATCCCTTTAAACTATGACCAATAGACCATTTACATGCTTGTAAAAAGTGTAACATTTTATAGACAATTCGTGTTACAATGAATGCACCTTGTGCATTCCTGGGATTCAAACCCTTGACTTTGATGGTTGCTAGCGCCATACTGTTTGAGCTTCAGGAGCGGCATTGTGACACAATTAAAAACATGCCAGCTCATTGAATAGCTTGAACAGGAAAAAGTCTTTTTTATGTGTTTACGTCCCTTTATGCCTTCTAAAGACATTTAACGTTGCGCTGTGAAATTTCTCTGAACGCGTTCTAGTAATTTCAATAGGAATCCGCGCAGTCTGGAGTTTTGAGTTTTTAAGCCCAAAACAAATTCGGCACACATTTCGCACATGTTGGTCATCGGCAAACAACAGAAAGCTGCTTGGTTTGAAAGGGAGTTCTGCGCTTTAACGTTGCTACACTATTGACTATCCACCTTATTTTTCCCTTAAGAGCGGCCGTGGCCATTTGTAAATTTAATGTGTCTGTCTTCCAGTTTCATCTGTTTCCAGCTATTTTAGCTGTACAAAGCATCTCGTTTTGAGGCTTGATATTTCAAACTGGTGTGTCTTACCATATTAGTTTAATGTATTATCTTTATGAGCACTGGTTTGTAGTGCAAACAGTTTTGCCGTTTACTGCACGTTGTTATTCTTCTCGTAATTTCCCTGCAGCTGCTAAGGCTGATGATATACGGGGCAGCTTTTTGAGCAATGTGGTTTGGGCACATTTCCACAGAAAACAGGTAACAAATTTCTGTCTGGTTACTTTAAACCGGTCGTGGTCCCTGAGTCTCACCTGGATGATCGTTGACGGCAACATTAATAAAAGTTGCCTGGCAACATTGCTCAAAAAGTTGCCCCTTGTATCATCAGCCTAATGAACTGGAAGTCTCGCACATTGACAGAAAACGGCTTACTTCTGCGTTGAAAAATAAGGTGGATAGAAAATGGTTCTTTTTTTGTCCGCGAGTAATTAAACGTGTTACGTTCTTATTCTGGACTCATCTGCTTGTCTATACATCGTATGCCTTATTAATAACATGTTTATTGAGTTTGGTCTGTTAAAAAACACTGTTTTAATGCATTAAGCCATGTTAAGTATTTTCAAATGTCGCTGCTTCCTTTTACACTGAAATGCCTTCTGTTTGCACTGAAAAGTTCACGCACATCCACATATGAAATCACTTGCATATACATATATACACAACTAAAGCATGCGTCTTTCTTATTAGAATTGTATATGTTTGTGAATTTTATTTTGTATGTTTGCGCGAGTGTTTTATGGGTGTGTATGCACGCATCGAATTTATATGTATGTGCGAGTGTTTATAGGTGTATATGCATCGATCAAGTTTATATGTATATGCGAGTATGTATAGGTGTGTCTGCGTGCAGCGAGTTTATATGTATGCGCGTGTGTTGTTGTGGGTGTATATGCATGGATCGTGTTTATATGTATAAGCGAGTGTCTATAGGTGTATGTGCGCGTCAAGTTTATATGTATACGCAAGTTATTCACAAGTGTATATGTATCCCAGACAGCAAGCAGTGTTGGCCCAGATCCGGCCCGCATGGATTTCACCCGGGCCAGATGTGGGCCGATTCTGGGCCAAAACTATGTTGTTGTCTGGGATTCATTACTAACATAATATGTATTGGTATGGATTTCATATTAGTGTGCACGTGTATTTCATATATATATTTTGAACATCCAATAGTAGCTATACATGTATATGTGAGTAATTTATAGGTGTATATGCACGTGTTTTATGTCTGTATTGATAAGCGAAATTTGATTTAAATCCTATGTGGCGCCTCATAGGTAGAGTCTCTTTTTCTCTCTCTTTTCTCAGTCTATTTACACATGCTCTATTATGAGTCTGTTTTCTCTCCTCGTGTCTTAGAATAGAAATCTATTCACACATATAACGTAACAGAGAAATTGTGCTGTTAGTGTAACATACTGTGCTAATAAAGTGTCTTTAAAGGAAAAGTTCAGCCAAAAATACAAATTCTGTCATCTTTTACTGACTCTGATTTAATTTATTCTGTCCATCCTATGAAATAATTAACAGACAGGTGTGTTCAATTCAGTTGTTTTGACAGAAGGAAACGAGATACATCTCTAGTTTTAACATTATTTATTCTTCAGACCTTCCTCTTTAAAAGAAAATAAGTGTCATATTTATGCAAAGTGACCTACATTTGTTTTTTGACCACTGAAAATGTGTACAATATAACGATTTAAATTAAAATTGCCTGGAGCCATATTGAAATTCCATTATCTCTGTGACTGAACCATGTAGGGTTCAGTTCTTCTGTTTTCCATCCGCAAATATTTAGATCACCTCTCAAAAGAATAAACAAAAGTATTTCTAAACAAAATGAAAGTTTTGGCCATTTGCAATCCATATTAAGCTCCTGCGGAAATATTTAAATCATAAACAATGCGACAAAATGTTGTAAAAACACTTAAAGGTGCCTTAATATATTTAAAACAGTAATATTAAAAGATCAAATTCAGTAATCACCACATTAATGATGCATAGTTTACACAGGCAAGCAGATGAGGCCTGGAATATGAACGCAATACGCTTAACGGTTCAGTGTTTTCCTTCTTTAATGGTTTTCTACGGGAAGCCATTTAATGTGAAACTTTGCACATTGCATTTATATTCTGCCTTCATCTTCTTGCCTGTACAATAATAAGGTGTCCACTGAATCTCGCCTTTTAATATCTACGTTTTACTACATTATTACTTGATGCAATCTACGTAAAAATAGCTGGCGGTCAGTGCAGCTAAGCTTCGTTTTGCCCGCCAGGTGGGCGTTCCTATAAGGGTGTGACGTCACGTGAAAACTATCAATAGACCTCTGTGTAAAAGTAACATTATGATGCTGCCATCTTTCTGAAGTCATTTTTACTGACCTGTAATTCTGCTCAGAATCTCCTCAGAATTGCCATTTTGACCCCCTCTACAAAATTGTGGATTACTTAGTAAAAAAAAAAATCTTAGCAAAAGCAATAATTTGAGCTGGGGAAGTTTGAGCATGCCTTTCCATCAATTATGGCAAGTCGTCCAGGTCCTGAAGCTGCAAAGCAGCCCCAGACCATCACACTACCACCACCATATTTGACTGTTGGTATGATGTTCTTTTTATGAAATGCTGTGTTGGTTTTACGCCAGATGTAACGGGACACACACCTTTCACAAAGTTTAACTTTTGTCTCATCAGTCCACAGAATATTTGCCCAAAAGTCTTGGGGATAATCAAGATATTTTTTTGGCAAATGTGAGACGAGCCTTTGTGTTCTTTTTGGTCAGCAGTGTCTTTTGCTTTGGATCTCTCCCATGGATGCCGTTTTTGCCCAGTGTCTTTCTTGTTGTTGAATCATGAACACTGACCTTAATTGAGGCAAGTGATGCCTGCAGTTCTTTAGATGTTGTTCTGGGTTCTTTTGTGACCTCCTGGACGAGTCGTCATTGCACTCTTAGAGTAATTTTGGTCGGCCGGCCACTCCTGGCAAGGTTCACCACTGTTCCAAGTTTTCTCCATTTGTGGATAATGGCTCTGACCGGGGTTCGCTGGAGTCCCAATGCCTTAGAAATGGCTTTATAACCCTTTCCAGACTGATATGTCAACTATTTTGTTTCTCATCTGTTCTTGAATTTCTTTAGATCGCATGATGTGTTGCTCTTTAAGCATCAGGTTCTATTTAAGTGATTTCTTGATTCAACAGGTCTGGCAGTAATCAGGCTTGGGTTTGGCTATTGATATTTAAGTCAGCTTTCTAAAATAATGTGCTTAATCACAGTTCTTCCAATTAATTTTTCATGTTGGGCCAGTTCCTCCAGTGCCTGCCTCTCCAGGGCTCGTTCCTCTAGAGTCCACGCTTCCAAAGCGCCCCCCAGTGTCCACGCTTCCAATTTTTTTTTTTGGGGGGGGGGGGCTATATAGCCATGGGCCAAGGCCACAGAGCTCCCTGATCCGCCATGGCTCCCCAAATTCCTGGATCCGCCATGGCCTCCCGAGTCCCCTGACCCGCCATGGCCGCCCAAGCTCCCTGACCCACCATGGCCTCCCAAGTCCCCTGACCCGCCACGGGTCCCGGAACGGGCACCGCCCTGGAGGCCGTCTGTCATGTCTCCTGGTCCCTGGAGGCCTCCAGAGCTCCCACACCCCCTCCTCGTTGGATGTTACAAGGCGCGGGACCCGCCTTCCGGAAGGGGGGAGTAAATGTCAGTCCTGTCTTCCTGTGTCTTATGTTTCCCTTCCTCTCGTGCCCATATTTGTTTTTTCCTGTCCTCATTATTAGTTTATTTGTATCCAGCCGTGTTTTATTAATTATTTAGTTTTCCCCAGTGTTTATAAGTCCTCTGCTTCACTGCCTCTGTGTCTGGTCTTAATCGTCATTCGGTGTTTGTGTGATTCCTGTGCTCCATGTTTCCTGGTATCTTCATTAAAAGTAATGTTAATTGTTCTTCTCGTCTCCTGCGTTCTCCTTGCTCCAAGCAGCACGTGACAGCATTATCTTTGTGTAATATTAAAATTTGTGTGATCTGAAAGTGTGACAAATATGCAAGAAATTAAAAAATAGGAAGGGGGCAAAAACCTTTTCATGGCACTGTATTTATATAAAATTTAATTTAAATATGAAGCTTAAATTAATTGCCACTTCATATAAAAATTATATTAATATATTATATGAATTATTAACAATTACAATTAATATAATAACTAGCTGCAAAAGTTGGGCAATTTTGTCTCTAAAATTCTTTGACTGTAAACTGCTTTAATTTGGAGCGAGAGATATGGGGGAGTGGCTTCATTGCATCAGATATGCCACTTTGCTCACAGCTTATTGGTCCAGTTTGGGTTTACGATCTCTAACCCCAGAATAAAACCTGCTCCAGAGCAGGGTAGCTGTGTAGCGTAAGTTACCATAGCGACAAAACCCAGCTAAAAACCAACCCACCCTCTTGAGCCCGAAAACTCAGAGTTTGCTCAAACTAAATGTGAAGTACCTGGGTAAAAGCTCAAACCGGCTTCTTGCTACAGGCCACTGGGCAGTTGAGCTCCAGATATAAACAGATATAAAAGCACTTCAAAAGTATCATAAAAGATTTGTGCGCTACATTAACCCAGGGTTAAAAATAAAACAATTTAAAGGTGCCATAGAATGCATTGATACAGTATTTTAAATTGTTCTCTGATATCTACACAGAAGGTATGTGGCTTAGGTAAGGGCAAAAAATCTCCAGAAACGATTTTACATGTCTATTTACAACCCTAGGATTTCTCCCTAGAATGAAACGGTCTGTTATTGGCTTATTTGGCAGGGTCATGAATAATAATGAGCTCTGCTCTGATTGGCTGTTTCACAGTGCTGCTCAATGTTGAGCTCTGCTCTGATTGGCTGTTTCACAGTACGGCTCATCAGCAAGAAGGAAGCACAGGGAGGAAAATATATATTTAAATACTTTCTCTCGCAGTTATATCGTCGGGTAATTATACTGTATTATAAAACGCGGGCATCAGGGAGCCGTTATTAATATGCGAGGCATTGAAACTGCTTTTGAACGATCCATCGATCGCGTTATAGTTTCACTTTCAAGAGACGCGATCACACAAACTATGTTTACATTATGGAGCAACAGTACTTACCACACATTTCACAAGATCAGATGCTTGTCAGTGGTGCTCAGGATCTGTAAGTCATTCGCCATCATCCTCATCTCTCCTTACTGAGAGTGAAATCTTATGTACTGTCACAGGCTACCGCTAGCAAGGAGCTAACCATGTCCCTTTAGTGGCTCGCGTTATTTGCTTTCTGTGCCTTTCTGAATACAGACACCAACCCATCCCTGCACTTCACACCCCCTGCACGGCCTGGAACATAACATTTATTTTGTTATTTTCGCTGTTGTCCGCGCTTGTTTATTTACAATACCTGCAGAGCTTCTGATGGTTCGGCCGGCTTAGAACAAGGGCGGGTTTATGCAAATGTTGGGGGCGTAGTGATCCCGACTGTTGCGTCACAGTCGGTGTTATGTTCTGATTCGCCTGTTTTTCAGTGGTCTTTTTTAATCACGAGATTTACATATGAAGGAGGAAACTATGGTGTTTGAGGCTCACTGTATGTCATTTCCATGTACAGAACTGTTATTATTTAAATATGCCAGGGTAAAGACAGTTTTTCATTCTATGGCACCTTTAAAGTAACTATTCCTTTAGTTATGCAAAGCAATCATCAGAATGTTGAAGGGTCATTAAGCTCTATAATGATTGAAACGTGTTTATATTGATTTTCACACCAACAATCCTCCATCCAATTAAAGCAGTAGAGAACTAAATCAATATCTCTTTGATCCCTGCAATGATATATTGATCTCAATTAATGAACCGCTCAAAGTGTTTAAGTCCAAAGAAAAAACAAAAGCATCCCCATCCAACCACTGCTCTGATCCACAGTTCCAAGAGATTTACAGTATTAAGAGAGTATTTAATGCACATTCGCAGCTTAACTCTTAAAAATATTCAAGTTTTATTTATTCATTAAGCCTTGACTTAAACTAACAAATACACTCATGCAACAACAAAGAATCTATGCATTTAGCTGTATTATTGTAGTTTTCTGTTGGTTGACTTGCTGTTGGGACTTATGTGAGGATCCTGTTCGTAGACTTCAGCTCCGCTTTTAACACCATCATCCCGGACACCCTTCAGAATAAACTGACACAGCTCTCTGTCCCCACCTCTGTCTGTCAGTGGATCACCAGCTTCCTGACAGACAGGCAGCAGCTAGTGAGGCTGGGAAAATTCACATCCAGTACCCTCTCCCCACTGCTCTTCTCCCTCTACACCAACGACTGCACATCTAAAGACCCCTCTGTCAAGCTCCTGAAGTTTGCAGATGACACCACACTGATCGGCCTCATCCAGGACGATGACGAGTCTGCTTACAGACAGGAGGTTAAGGAGCTGGCTGTCTGGTGCAGTCTTAACAACCTGGAGCTTAACACGCTCAAAACTGTGGAGATGATCGTGGACTTCAGGAGAAACCCCCCTGCACTCCCCCCACTCACCATCATGAACAGCACTGTGACTGCAGTGGAGTCATTCAGGTTCCTGGGCACCACAATTTCTCAGGACCTGAAGTGGGACAATCACATTGAGTCCATTGTGAAAAAGGCCCAGCAGAGGTAGTACTTCCTTCGCCAGCTGAGGAAGTTCAACCTGCCACAGGACTTGCTGAAACAGTTCTACTCTGCCGTCATTGAATCCATCCTTGAATCCATCCTCTGCACTTCAATAATTGTCTGGTTCAGCTCCGCTACCAAATCTGACCTCAGAAGACCACAGAGGGTAGTCCGGACTGCTGAGCGAATCATTGGTAGAACCTGAAGGAGTGGATGTCAGTGGCCTTCATAATAATATTTCTTGAATAATTATTAATCAAAGTTACATTTATGCATGTTAGAGGTTAAGTTGAATATGGCTTTAGTCTGCCTTTCTACTCTCTAAGAAGCTGCTCTAATTGTGTGTGTAACTATGCCCGATAAGGTTTAGGGCTGAGGAAACCTTGAAGTAAGATAAGTGTTTCTCTGCGTATGTGTGTTAGTATCTGTCTGTACAGGGAGAAGCTCAGACAGTCCAGGACAAATGTTCCGCTGCCGATGTCCAACGTATCAGATATTCGTCTTTGGAGAGACGTATTGCGTCGGACCTCTGATCACTTGTCACTAAAATAGTCATCAGAAGATATGCTTCAAGCTTGCATCCATATGTGGAAATTGTCTAAGTTTATCTAGGTTTTAGAACCAATCAGAATTTTGATGACTTATACATTGACGCAATTAGCAACCTCTGTTAGGGTATAATTGCTGGTGTTTTTGAATTGTAAAGCAGGTCGGCCTACGAACTCCATCGTGAGTGTTAAAGCTGACTTCTGCGGATGAAACTGTAAACTATTTCTTCAGTAAATTTATTTAATTAATCGCAATCTGACTCCTAGTCTTTGTTCATCATACCTGGTCTATGGGTTTTAACTGTTATTCCCCAACAAACCCTCCAATTGTACTTATCCAGAGTGAGCAAAAGGGCTGGCAAAATCACTCTGGACCCCTCACATCCAGCACAAGAAAACTTGTCACATCCAACAAGAAAACAAGTTACACATCTCAAAGCAGTTTTTTTTTGTTACAAAATACTCAGGTAAAAATCAAACCAAAAAGCATAGTGGATTAGTTGGGTTAGGATTGTGGTTCAGGCTTATTGAATGCTTTATATGGTTACATTGTTTGACCGTTTGCTAGTTTTATCTGCAGGTTTGTTGTTGATTTTGTCATAGTAACTTGTTATGTGAATTCAGGTTGAGTTTGCTCCTCTATTAAAATAATTAACTAGATATTTATTCTCTTGAGGCTTGTGTGGCATTTTCTTGTCTTTAATGAATGTTTTTGTTATATGAGTATCCATGTGTTAAGCATTTATGAGACCTGTTTTTTAAAATGTACATGGGGTAAAGCACATAATATTCAACAATCTACATCAAACTCCACAGAAATTAAGTCTTCTTGAAGTTAGTTAATATTATTATTGATATAAATGATAACAATGAATATAATTATTCATATGTATTATTACCATGTGTTTTTATTTATTTGTAGGCCCATAAATTGATTACAGTTTGTTGAATTTTATCTTGGCATTTCTTATCTCGAGAGTCCGCACAACACACAGACACACACACACACACACACACACACACACACACTGAGAGGATTGATTCATAATGCATGAATTTAATTGCACTGAGAGAGAATATTGCATATCCAGTAAGAATTTGCCAGAAGAGCAAATCACATCTCACCCGGCCTCTCATTCAGTCTCTCACACTCTCTCGCCGTCTGCCTGCATAGCATGTTAATTTATGTGTTAAATGAAAGCAAATCAGTTATCCACTAATGGAGAGAGTGTGTGTGGTGTTGTTGTGTGTCCCAGATGGTCTGATGTATGCAAGGGTAGCAGCTGTTGCCAAGACCCTTATTTGACTGTGTGTGTGTGTGTGTGTGTGTGTGTGTGTGTATGTATGTGTGCTGTAGCTCAAACAGACGGTCATGTCGTCCTGTAGCAAAGAAAAACCATAAATCTAATATCCTATAGCAATCAGATTAGATGGACAGTAAATGGAGACTTCTTAAGAAAAAAGGTCCAATTAATCTCACAACAGTTCTCAGCAGATGATCTGAACTGCTGTCTAGAGTTTATTGACTCATTTGTGTTTATTTAAAACATAACATCAAGGTTTTACTTTATTATTCCAGTTTTCTTTTGGTTGACTTACTATTTTGAAGTTCGTGCAACAGGAAAACAAGTTATGCATCTTAATACATCTTTTTTATTATCATATACTATGGTAAAATTCAAACCAAAAAGCATGGGTTAGTTGGATTAATGCAGTTCAAACTGTGGTTCAGGTCCACTGCAAAATGCTTATTGTTCCATTACTTTATAAAAACATTATTTCTGAATGTTCTGAATATGAAAACTGACATTTTTGTAAATGCATAGGATATGTAGCAGGATAAAACATGCAACAGACATATTGTATAAAATGCTGTATTAGAAGTGTTTTCGCTTCCCTTTTACCCATTTATTTTGTTGTCCTAACTATATTTGATTACATGTTTAGTTGCACTTTATTATTTGCACTTAATATTGTTTGTCGCTGATGTCTGTGAGTCATTGACCGGACCTGATCCACTAGAGCTCTGTGAGACTATGAATGAATCACTTTATTGCTCATATTCTTTCTTGTATCATTTCGTCTCCCCTCTTCTCTCTGTAAGTGATCTGATTTTTTTTTCTTTTGGTCTGTTTCTCTCCTTTTCCCCCTGCAAGCATTTTGTCTTCTGTCTATCTGTCTGTCTCAGGGACTGATGGTAAATTTAGAGACTTGTTAAAATCGGTCGCACACTTCCTACAGGCTCTTTCTCTCACACACACACACACACGAGTTCAAGTTTATTTGTATAGCGCTTTTTACGATACAAATCGTTGCAAATCAGCTCTACCGGAAATTAAGTTTCCACAATATATTTATATATTGCAGAACCTTAATATATTTAACTTATGTCAAAATTTGGTAATTCTGTACATTCCTGTTTTTCTGTTAAATCTTGCGTTTAATCACACGGGTGATAAGCAGGGTCATTCTTCACACAGAGAATCATTTCCCATTTTATCCATTATAGCGTAAACAAACTCATTCCAGCCCAATCTCACAGATATCAGCATCCTTATGCAAATCTCATAATGCTCCTTAATCTCTCTGTTGTTATTTCAATCCAAACAGGAAGGATTATGAAAACGGCTTCTCTTTTTTTCTGGCTTTTCCTCAAATCATTATTAATGGCATTAAATATAAAGAGTTAGTGACCTGATGAATTCCTAACCTGTAATATTGTGAAAAATAATTAAATTAATTAATAGTTCATTTCAGATTATATATAGACTACCTTTCAAAAGTTTGGGGTTGGTGAAATTTTGAAAGAAGTCTTTTCTGCTCACTAAGGCTGCATTTATTTGATCACAAATACAGTAAAATTAAGACTTTTGTGAAATATTATTACAATTTAAAATAACTGTTTTCTATTTGAATATATATTGTAAAATGTAATTTGACGCAAAGCTGAATTTTCAGCATCATTACTCCAGTCTTCAGTGTCACATAATCCTTCAGAAATAATTCTAATATGATGATTTGCTGCTCAACAAACATTTGATTATTATCAATGTTGAAAATAGTCGAAACAGTGAATAAATAAAAATTTTCAATATAATTATGCAGAAAACTTCTTTTAAATTGTAATTTATCACATAATTACTGTTTTTACTGTATTTTTGATCAACCAAATGCAGCCTTTGTGAGCAAAAGAGACTTCTTTAAAAAGCCATTAAAGTGATAGTTTACTTAAAATTGGCCAAATATTCATTTTTGGGTGAACTATCCCTTTAAGAAGCCATTTAGCCACTAACCAGAATACTTTAGCATCCACATAACAATGCGTTAAAATCCAATCAGAGCACTTCAGCATTATATGGCAGAGAAGTTTGCCATAACATTTGAAGAAAATTTATCTTTTTTCATTCTTCCTCATCCATTCATCGCTTCATGCCAAAGTAAATATATTTTCAGATATATTGTGATAACACAAACTGTTCCAAGCACCAAACATTTGAACAACCATAAAGCAGAAAACAGCGTCTTCGGGCCAAGTTTCCTTCAGTCAGACATATAGCTCGCTCTTCTTCTCTATCCGCTCGCTTCATTCTGTCTTTCATCTACGTTTAATAACAGAGGGCTTCATTTTTCCATTGCAGGACTCATAGATAAACAGTCCTGAATATATGTGGGCTCAGTTAGATTATGTGGTGGGTCACAAGAGAGAGAAAACACACCGCAGGGTTTTTTAAAATAAATTTTCTCTCATATGCATTAATGCTGCTCTCCGCCACTGAGAATATACTGGAAAATAAATTATCGGTGTGCATGAAAGTCCCCAAAAATATCTCTCTAGAGTACATTTCTGTAAATAATGTCTGAAAACTGTTGAAATATTAACTTGAATTATGAGTAATTGTATCAGAATAAAACTGCATCTGGACATTTTACATATTGTCGTAGCTGGAGGCATCTGGTTATTTTCATTACATTATATAACTGTTAGTGTTCAAAGGTTGCTCAAAGTGCTGACAATTTACTCATCCTCAGGCCATCCAAGATGTAGATGAGTTCCTCTTCAGGAACTCGAGCTGCGTCCGAGAATGCTAGGGGAACGCCTCTAGCGTGACCGCGCTCTGATACAAGTGTAATCTGTCCAATGGATGGGCGAGACGTCACGGGCGGGTGACATAATGGTCAGGAAGCATAAAAACACGTGCGATGAAACCGGCATCAGCTTCAGGAATGAAGCAACCGCTCGTAGGGATTCCTAAAGGTGTAGTGTCTCGTCCCCTTTGAGGAACTGGGGTTACATCCATAACCTAAGACGTTTGTTTCTTTGTGGGAACAGATTTGGAGAAATGTAGCATTACTTCAGGATCCTCTCACATCAAAATCCAGCCAGATATTTAGAACTGTTTTGGCTTGTAAACGGTGCTTGATCTGTGCATATTTCTCTCCTGATTCAGATGAGATTACTTTTTCATAAGAGAAAGCAATATTATGGATAGTGGAATCATATTTTAGCCAGAAGTTAAAACGTCTTTGTTTCTTAAAAACACAGCTTTTCATGTCACAAGACAATTAACTGATGGACTGGAGTCTTGTGGATTACTTGTGGGTTATTATAATGTTTTTATCAGATGTTTGGACTCTCATTCTGACGGCACCCATTCACTGAAGAGGATCCATTGATGAGCAAGTGATACAGCACTTCTCCAAATCTGTCCTGATGAAGAATCAAACTCATCTACATCTTGGAATGCCTGAGGACAAGAACATTTTCAGCAAATGTTTATTTTTGGGTGAACCATTCCTTGAGCAACCATTACTTATAAGGTTCACACAATTAAAATTAATATAGCTCAAAAGATTGGATACATTACTACTTTATATTTTTGCAAGAAGTCACTTATAGTCATCAAGCCTGCGTTTATTTGATCAAATCAAATTTTCATATACTTTATTAATTTACTTTATTTACTTTGCATTTTATGCAATGTTGAATTATTAACAATGTTGAAAACCTGTGATACTTTTTTCAGGATTCTTCGATGAATAAAAAGTTAAATAAGAACAGCGTTTATTTAAAATATAATTTTTGTAACAATATACACTAGAGGTCACAGCTTGAGGTCAGTATTTTATTTTATTTATTTATTTTAAGAAATTAGTTTTTATTCAGCAAGGATTTGTTAAATTGATAGAAACAGTGACGGTAAAGATTGGTTAGAAAGCATCTCTGTTTTGAATAAATGCTGTTCTTTTTAACTTTTTATTTATCAACGAATCCCAAAAAAGTATCACAGGTTCCAATAAATAAATAAATAAAATAAAAATACAAAAAAGCAGCACAACTGTTTACAACAGTGATAATAATCAGCATATTAGAAAGATTTCTGAAGGACCATGCGTTGAAGAATGGAGTAATGATGCTGAAAATTCAGCTTTGAATCCCATAAATAAATTATATTTTATTAAAATAGTATAAATGTGTATTGAAATAGAAAAACATTATTTTAAACTGTAATATTTCACAACATTAGGCTACATTTTTGTTCTGTATTTTTGATCAAATATGAGCATAAGACACTTTCATAATGCTGCATAATTATCAAAAATGGTAATATTATAAAGTCCTTTCACGTCACCATTTTGCCAGCCTATACTTCACATAACAGGCCTGTAGGTGGCACTTGGGCTTAAATAACTATGATAGTTTCATCATATAGTAAACGGTGTATATCATAAATAAACATAAGTGAATTGAATAGCCTACTGAGTACCATTATTGTGACTTTTGATGCTGCACGGTTTTGTGCAGTGCTTTTGTAGTAATTTAGCATACATTTTCCTAGCTATGTAATTTGATTTATAAAATGAGACAAACCGCAGATCCAGACTCCACAAATAAGCTCATCTGTCCCATGTCATTTTCAACTAATTTATGAATAAGAAGGGAAAATGACCGCTCCACTTCACATATTGTCCAATGAAATTTTTATAGCTACATGAATTGGTGTTGATGAATTATGTAATAGGCCTATTCTAAAATATATAATATGTGGATTTTTAATTAAATCGACACACTAGCTTTGATTATTGATGAAAAATGTTTAAAATATTGTTTGGTTTATTTTTTCCTTCCGTCGACCCATACGCCCTTTCTGGAATATCAGTCAGTCAAGCAAAATGCACGCAACCCATAGCTACGCCTCAGATTGACAGATATGTAAAAAATGTTCGACTTTTGAGCGACTAGTTACTGTTTTGTACAAATTGTCATGTTAGTTAGAATTCAAATACATTTTGTTTTATTGACCACAATATCATTGCTATTTGTCCGAGAGAGGCACTTTTGAATAATTTTGAAAAAGGACAGGGGCTCGAGCCCCCAAAGACCCCCCCCCCCCCCCCCCCCCTCCTCTGCACGTGCCTATTTGGGACACACTAATCTTACCCTTGTATATTATTTAGGATGGATAGAATGTGAATATGAATGCAGCCAGAGATCTGGTGTTCTTCTGGGAGCAGAAAGATTGCAGGTCTGCGTCACATTGCAGGTGTAAAGCTGTGAGCTTTGCGTTAGTACAGATAAGACTCATCCTTTGACATTTCCTGCCGTAATTCTGATCTGATCTGCATACTAACAGAGTCCAGTGGCTGGAAAGTCTGTGTTTGTCCTGGGAATCTCAGTGGTTCTTGCTGTGCCGCTGTACAGAAAGTACTGAAGATTACACAAACTAGACCCAGCCAAATCAGCAGATACTCAGCATGAGTGTAGTGCATTACATTTATTCTTTTTAGCAAATGCTTTTATCCAAAGCAACTTACAAATGAGGAATATGACAACCTCAAATCACATGTAACCTTTGTGAATCCAGTAAAAAGCATACTGTATCTGTCTTTTTTAATGTTCCAGTTTGACTCAATGCTTTTAAGGTTAAACAAATACACAAATATACAAAAAACAACTTAGATTATTAACAAATAACCAATACAATTATAGGCCTGTTATTTTCTGTTTATATTAGCATTCTATTTATAAAAATCAAACATAAATCTTATTAATCAGAATCAGAATTAGCTTTATTGCCAGGTATGTTTGCACATACGAGGAATTTGTTTTGGTAACAGTAGCTCCACAGTGCGACAAAATGACAGCGACAGGACAAGACACAGATAATAATAATTTTTATTTTTTTCAAATATACAAAATGGCCAATGAGCAAAATAGCACAAACACAATATGCAAAATAGACAATTTAGTATGTACAGGTACATTTGAAATGTAATAAGTATGTGTGTTAAATAAAAAATAAAAATAAAAAGTATGATAGTGTTGTGTGTTTCATGTTTATTGATAAGAGTTCAACTGTTCATGAGATGGATTGCCTGAGGGAAGAAACTGTTCCTGTGTCTGGTCGTTCTGGTGCTCAGAGCTCTGTAGCGTCAACCAGACGATAACAGTTCAAAGAGGGAGTGTGCTGGGTGTGAGGGGTCCAGAGTGATTTTACCAGCCCTTTTGCTCACTCTGGATAAGTACTAAGTATCAACTTAGTGTTTCAAGCATTTTTAAAAACATTTATTCATTAATAATAACTATAAAAATGCTGCAACAGTGTATTTCAGATTTTATTTGAGAACTGATGATCAGCTTTTCTTTTTAACCACCTTATCATCGAATCACCATACTCCTGGGGCAGTTGTGGCCTAATGGATAGAGAGTTGGTCTTGTAACCTGAAGGTTGTGGGTTCAAGTCTCTGGTCCGGCAGGTTTGTAGGTGGGGGAAGTGAATAACCAACACTGTCTCCACCCTCAATACCACGACTGAGGTGAGACCCTTGAGCAAGGCACCGAACCCCCAACTGCTCCCCGGGCGCTGAAACATTGGCTGCCCGCTGCTCCGGATGTATGTTCACTACTGTGTGTGTGTGTGCACTTGGATGGGATAAATGCAGAGCACAAATACTTGGCCACACACCACTTCCTTTTCCTTTCCTCCTCAAATGCAACTCAACTAGGGCTGTGTATTGGCAAGAAACTGGCGATACGATACGTATCACAATACAGGGGTTGCCATACGATATATTGCGATACTGTAAGCAAGATGATATATTGGGATATTTCTTATTTTAGGAATAGGATATATTTTTTTAGGAAAGCTGTCATTAAAAACACACCACCATATGCAAACCTTAGCAAAAAATAAATAAATAAAAACAGTTTAACCAGAACACACTGCAGAACACACTGGGATCTGCATTTACAATAATCAGTCCCTATAACATTCAACATTACTGAACCACTTTTTGTGCAGCACGAGTAAAGGGGGAAATATTCAAGTGCTTGCATGATTCTTTAGTTAAATGTATGTATAAAATGTATTTTATAAAAAGAAAAATATATATTTATAGACTCTACTTTAAAGGTTAACAGTTTATAATTGTAACATACAATGTCATAACATTTGATCTGAACAAAAATATGATCTGAACAGGAATATTCTTCATCCATGCAATACCTTGGTTTAGAAGGGTAGAGTGTAGAGAAGAGCAGAGGGGCAGAGCATGTAAGAGAGAGGGAGGAGATACGGTACAGAAAACGCATACGGTAATACAGCGCTGTCTTGCCTCGGAGGAAACTCTATACACAGCAGTGCTGGAAGTGAAACGGTGCTCTGCAGCACAAAGAGAGAGAGAGAGAGAGGGAGTAAAAGCGGATGAAATCAGGCTGTGCGTCAGTTTGCAGCTGAGCATCACTCTTCATCAGAGGGACTCTGACATTCTTTAATTAATCATTCTCTTCTTTCCTGTCCTTCTTGCACTTTTTCTTTGGAGAAGCGAGGACACAAAATTCCATTTTTTTTATTTATTTTTTCAAAGTTAGACTTTTATGGAGTCTTTTCACGGTGTTTCATTGACTGGCTCCTTCATTGATTTCTGTGCATCCTTTATCTGAGTGGAAACTGAGCTCTCTGGAGAAAGAACAGGATTTCACCCTGTAGAAAGCAATCAAGCACTTTTCTCATCTGTAGCTTCCTTTCAGTTGAGTTTGTGGATGTAACTTTTGTTCACTTGCACTTGATTCTCTAAGGTCCTGGATTTTGGTTCTCCTTTCTGATGGTCCCATTTTACTCTGTTCCTTGACTGTCCGATCGGTTGTTGAGCTGAATATTGGTTGAACTGGTGTGGACTTACCAGCTCGCACCAAGTGACATTGTGAGGATGTCCGGCTGTGCCAGGCGCTGCAAACACGGGTTAGTGAAGTTTGCTCTGTCTGTGAGCAAACTGGTGACGGGAACACTCATTAAAGGTATGAAAATGTGTACATAATTCACACATAACTCGTATATGGGTGAAACACAGTGTAAAAAACAAGAAAATACTGTTTCAGTCATTCTATTTAAAAATGTCATGTTTAATTCCATGCTTTGCTTGCCTTATTATTAGTGAAATTTACTATCAGTTTCTAAATGAACACAGTTTCTAAGTAAATCTCACACCAGATGCTTTAGTATGTTCTTTTAAATTAACGATTAGTTTAGTAATATTAAGAGTATGGCAATAACAGTACAGAAACATCTGATTCTAAACATTTTCAGTGTTAAAATGAAAAGATTATAGTGACATTTGTTCCTCAGATCACTGCACAGATGGATCCTTCTGCAGAACCTCTATAAGCACCTTTAATAAAGATCAGACAACCTGATGAACTATTACTTTCTGCAAGAACTCCAAAGACCATCAGTGGTT
The DNA here is from genome assembly GCF_936440315.1 of Barbus barbus. Taxonomy (NCBI): domain Eukaryota; kingdom Metazoa; phylum Chordata; class Actinopteri; order Cypriniformes; family Cyprinidae; genus Barbus; species Barbus barbus. The sequence continues at coordinate 9,464,530 of NC_136745.1, read as the reverse complement.
CCTCCAGTAAGAAGCCCATCATAAAGAAAGGCCTTGAGACTATTGATTTATAAGTTCTTTGAGTCTCAATATGGATATTTGAGGTGTCTAGAGATTCTGCAGGACATCTGGTGAAACCATGCGTGTCATTTACATTCATATTTAATATTGGCTGTTTGGTGAAAAAACTATGACTGTTTATGTACTGTATGTGTTTCTGAGCCATGACACTCACAGTGAGTGTCATGAGGGAGAAATAGAGGTAATGGTGTTGTTTACAAAAGCAGACTTTGTGTTTTATGTGTGAGCAAAGACCTACGGGGAGTGATCACACATTCAGTGTGTTCTTGAAAGTGGTCTTATGTTTTTGTGTGTGTGTGTGTGTGTGTGTTGTAGTGTGTTATAGTGTGATAGCTTTCCTGCTTTGATTTACCATCTGATTTTACGGTCAATTGCCAAACAGAACTAAAGGAAAACACAAAATACAGTACACACACACACACACACACACACACACACACACACACATCATGGGTTAAAAAACGTTGGAAAAAATAAACCAAAGGCATCAAATGGTATCATTTTACAATAATAATTCAATTTTCTTAAAATTAGTTAACATAAACTAGCAAAGAAAAATACTTCTAAAGCAATTATTATTCTGTCAATTTTAATGTACTAATAACTTTTTTAAAAAATCAGATGCCCCAGGTATTGCCCTTTTAGAACTCGAGACATTAATGGAGCTCTTAAGATTCACTGAAGCATTAGCTTCACATTTCTCCTATAATTCCCTTCGGAAAATAGACACAAATGAGTCAATATTTGTCATGCAGTGAGCGTATAGAGCTATAAAATGAATGTGGAAAGCAGCTCAGATAATTTGATGAGAAATGTTTGAGTTCATAGTGTGATCTCTGGCCTTTGACTGCAACAGGCTAATCTGATGGAGTTTGAGATGTTAAGATCTCCTTTGAAACCCTACAGGAGGGATTACTGGGGTCTTTTTCTCAGGAGAAACATCAAGAGACTTCAGATGCTCTTCATTGATGAGATGAATGAGATCTCACTTGTGATTCTTCTTTCCTGTGGAAATTCATGCAAACATATGCATGGGAAAATCTGAAAATCTAAACATTCTCTTAAACTTAAAGTGGCTTCTTTGCACATGCACATACACACAATCGCTGTGTTTAGCTGTAAACCTGCAGGCAAAGTCTTTGGCATCTAATGTGACCATGCTACTGTACACATACTGTACATACATTCACTAAGCAATTTCCATTCACTACCTTTGTCATTGCATATTATGTAGAATGTATTTGTTTGTGTGACTTCAGGCCATTAGTGCTGCATTGAAAACACACACACACACACACACACACACATTTGTTTTTGTGTATACTGGGGACATCCCATAGGCGTAATGGTTTTTTATACAAACTGTATGTGTTATTGCCCTACACCAACCCTACACCTAACCCTACCCCTTACAGGAAACTTGCATTTTTACTTTCTCAAAAAACTCACTCTGTATGATTTATAAGCCTTTTGAAAAATGGGGACATGGGGCAATGTCCTCATAAGTCACCTTCTCCTTATAATACCTATGTCATAGCCATGTCATTAAACAAATTTATGTCCTCATATGTCACAAAAACATGCGTGTGCACACACACACACACACTTACACTGGATGACTCTGGAGTAATGTGATTTCCTCAGATTCAGATGGTACACAGATCTCCCTGTGGAGCCCTGAGCTGAAGCAGGCACAGTCCAGTATGTGTGTGTGTGTGTGTGTTTGTGTGTGTGTGCGTTTTATGTCCATCCTTCCCTGCAGGGATGCACACACATCATGCCTCTGGCTTTTACAGCATATGCGTCTGTGTGTGTTTGTGGTGTGATTTCACTTCCTGACATTAAAAGTGTGTGAAGTTGTATTTGCATAGTTGCCTTTTAAGTGCACTAACCTCAGGAGATATTCTGGCAATGTCAGATATCATCTAGACCCAGTTAACAATAAAACTGACAGCTCTCTCGCTCTCTCGCTCTCTAGCTCTCGCTCTGTGTGTTCTATATTTATAGAAAGCAAACATACTGAAATAAATTTACCATGACAAAGGTCACAGACACAATATGTCTATCTATCTATCTATCTATCTATCTATCTATCTATCTATCTATCTATCTATCTATCTATCTATCTATCTATCTATCTATCTATCTATCTATCTATCTATCTATCTATCTATCTATCGTGATATCATTCTGTCCATCTATCAAATGGGTAAGTAAGTGGTAAAATGGACAGTCAGCTGGTCATTATTGCTATGTTTTCCAATAATGATCGACTGATTACATATAAAAGGTAAGCCTATATGGTAGAGTCCTTTAAAAATACCATGGTAGGCTACATGTTAGTAATATTACAGTTTTTCTCAGTTGACCTTATGCACGGTTCCTTCCTGGTTGTAGATAAGCCAGCTCAGTCATTTACGGTCAAGTGTACTGTGCCGTAAGAGGAGCGCCCTTTACTCGGTTTCTCTACATTATCCATTCACAATTAGGAGAAAAGTTTTGTTTGTCTAAGATGACCAAACGTCCACGTATTCTGTTTCAGGAATGACAAAATGTGAATGTTTTTGCACATTATTTTTTGCACATTCCTCTCATTACTATTTGTCAACAACATACTGACCTGCACATTTATATTTATATTTTTTTATCCTATCTTATCTTATTTTATCTTATCTTTTATTTTATGTTTGTACTTCTTCTTAATATTTGTATTCTTTATAATTGCACTGTCCTTGGAGCGGACCTGACCTACATTTCACTGCTGGTTATACTCTGTATAATTGTGTATGTGACAAATAAAACTCTTGAATCTTGAATCTTGAATGTTAAATTTACACGAGGGAATCTGTTAAATCATGCCGCGAGTCATTGCTATGATTGACAGTGATAACGGAATGAATCATCTGACGAGCCGATGTCAAAATAAAGCTGTGCATTAAGTGATTCAGACTAAATTCAGACTAACAAAACTACAGGTCTGTGTTGGATAAAACTTAAACGATGTAGGCAGCCTAGTTATTAAATGAAATCTAAACATTTCAAAATATTGAATGCATTATTTATTTGTTATACCAACTTATTTAATTTGTACAGGTGCATCTCAATAAATTAGAATGTCATGGAAAAGTTCATTTATTTCAGTAATTTAACTCAGATTGTGAAACTCGTGTATTAAATAAATTCAGTGCACACAGACTGAAGTAGTTTAAGACTTTGGTTCTTTTAATTGTGATGATTTAGGCTCACATTTAACAAAAAAAAAAACAATTCACTATCTCAACAAATTAGAATACTTCATAAGACCAATAAAAAGAAAACATTTTTAGTGAATTGTTGGCCTTCTGGAAAGTATGTTCATTTACTGTATATGTTCTCAATACTTGGTTGGGGCTCCTTTTGCTTTAATTACTGCTCAATATCACTCAATTCGGCATGGCATAGAGGTGATCAGTTTGTGGCACTGCTGAGGTGATATAGAAGCCCAGGTTGCTTTGATAGCGGCCTTCAGGTCATCTGCATTATTGGGTCTGGTGTCTCTCATCTTCCTCTTGACAATACCCCATAGATTCTCTATGGGGTTCAGGTCAGGCGAGTTTGCTGACCAATCAAGTGCAGTGACACCATGATCATTGAACCAAACAGCTTTTGGTACCTTTGGATGTGTGGGCAGGTGCCAAGTCCTGCTGGAAAATGAAATCAGCATCTCCATAAAGCTTGTCAGCAGAAGGAAGCATGAAGTGCTCTAAAATTTCCTGGTAGATGGCTGCGTTGACTGTGGACTTCAGAAAACACAGTGGACCTACACCAGCAGATGACATGGCAGCCCAAATCATCACTGACTGTGGAAACTTCACACTGGACTTCAAGCAACATGGATTCTGTGCCTCTCCACTCTTCCTCCAGACTCTGGGACCTTGATTTCCAAATTAAATGCAAAATTTACTTTCATCTGAAAAGAGGACTTTGGACCACTGAGCAACAGTCCAGTTCTTTTTCTCTGTAGCCCAGGTAAGACGCTTCTGACGTAGTCTCTGGTTCAGAAGTGGCTTGGTAGCCCTTTTCCTGAAGACGTCTGACTCTTGATGCACTGACTCCAGCTTCAGTCTACTCCTTGTGAAGCTCTCCCAAGTGTTTGAATCAGCTTTGCTTGACAGTATTCTCAAGCTTGCGGTCATCCCTGTTGCTTGTGCACCTTTTCCTACCCAAATTCTTCCTTCCAGTCAACTTTGCATTTAATATGCTTTGATACAGCACTCTGTGTATGAGTCAGTAATGACCCTTTGTGACTTACCCTCTTTGTGGAGGGCGTCAATGTTCGTCTTCTGGATCATTGCCAAGTCAGCAGTCTTCTCCATTATAGTGGTTTCAAAGAACAAGAGATACCCAGAATTTATACTGTAGGGATGGTCATTAATTGAAACTCAAATGTAAATATTCTAATGTTTTGAGATACTGATTTTTGACTTTCATGAGCTGTAAACTCTAATCATCAAAATTAAAACAAAAAAAACTTTTGAAATGTTTTACTTTACATGCAATGAATCTAAAATATATGAAAGTTTCACTTTTTGAAATAACTTACAAGAAAAAATGAACTTTTTCACGACATTCTAATTTATTGAGATGCACCTGTATTTGACTATATAGGTATTTAAATGATTCAGCATTTTAGGCTGTGACTTTGTGACTTCCTGCACTTGCTATACTTTATACTTCATTGCGACAAAGTTCTAAATTAGTTAAAATATTTATTTTATAATAAATCAAAAGATGTGAAAAACTAAGTTGAAATAGCAGCTGCAGCTAATAATTGATATACTACTATCTCCTGGTTATAACGGTAATTTCATTTTCATCTTAAAAGTCTATTTTTCACCGAGACACGTTTTTAGCATATTTCTTCATGTCGTCTTCATGAATGAAAAGTGAACCTTTAATAATGGGAATTGTACCGCACAGAGTTAAGAAATAATAAATGCTTTAGAATTTTATAAGATTTTAAAAATGTGTTCATGGCTAAGAAGTTAAGATATCGAGAATACCATTACATTGTCCTTTAAGAGATTAGCCTAACTGCTTAAACAGTTGCGATAGTGTTTTTTGTCAGCATTTAAATGTACAGTTATACTCATGTGGGTACTGTCCTCTGCATATAAAATGATATGTTCTTTACAGTTTTTCTCAGTTGCTTTGGTACATTTCTCGAATCATCCTTGACATTTGCAAAACAGTAAGTGCATTTCTCAAAACAACTCGTACAAATAGCAAAACACCATGGATTACCTGCAAAAGCCAGTCTCTTGCTCAAAATACTTAGTTCATCTCTCAAAAATAAATATCTGTGTCAATGAACATGTCAGTGCCATCAGAATGACAAGTCCTTGTGTCATTGTGTACGGATAAGACAGTCAAATTGCCATTGTAAGGCCATGATTGACAACATTATTTCATCTGATATGCACCTCTGTCCTTGGCCTCTTCTTCCTCTTCCTCTGTTTTGCCTCTGTATACTTCCATGCACTCCTCTTCTTCCCCTCGGCTGTTGTCCCTGATCGTTTTCTGGATGTTCATCCATCGTCAGAATTTGTAACTCTTGTGTTGTCCTCTGTCTATATATGCTTTCCAATTGAAGGGTCATGAAATGCACCTTTGAGCTATTTCAGAGAATTGGTTTATAATTGGTTGATCTATATTCTTATAGATTATATTCATTAGTGAGAGTCAAGATTCACCTGCACAATTCATGGCAAATTTACAAAAAGTCTAATAGATATGTGTAGAAAATATGCTTTATGACAACTAGGTCAACCGTTTTGCATTTACAGTTTTTCTCATTTGCTAAGACATGCTCAGTGAAACTGGGATCCACTTGATCTTCATCATCACATTCTTAGCACAGCAGAAGTCTTCTCATTCAAATGCCTTAACACTTTTTCATTTGTTTCACACATTTTTCACACCCTTTGTCAAAACAGTCACCACAGATCTCATTGAAAGATCCCAAACTCCATTGGATTCACTGTGTTGAACAAAAGGAAAATATCTATTCACAGCTGATAGAAAGTACTTGCATAATTATGAATCTCCAATGGACCTGTGTGAAACTTGTTTGCACAACTCTTCAATCAGCAATCAATCCTCATCCCTCTACAAAAGATGCCACCTCTGTACTGCTATTTGCAAGCATGGATCAAAGAGGCCATAGGCACGGAAGGAGAGTAAGAGGCCATGGCAGAGGGGCCTGAGGAAGAGGAGTTTGTATGCATGGTGGAGGAGCTGCAGCAGCAAGAGGACAAAATCGAGCTCAAGTTTCAAATGAAAAATCGGACAACAATTATTGACCATGTCATCAATCATGGCTTGTTAATGTAATGTATACTGTAATGTATAATGTATACCACTGTGTATTTCAGCTTTACTGCATTGCCCTGTTAGCAGAACAAACTGTGTCTACAGTAATGCAGATGTTTTATCAATCCCACTTATGTGACTGTCATAGAGTAATGTCAATTTTGACATGCCTTTTGCTTTTACTTTATAGAATCCACACATTACCACACACTGGTGGCAGAGGAAAGATATTTGGTATTGAACAGGAGTCTGCCATTGTAGATATGGTAGTGGCAAACAATGCAATCAGACTGCGTGAAATCCAGGCAGCAGTAATTGCAGATCAGGGAGCATTTAGAAATATAAACAGTGTGAGTTTGGCAACTATTGATCGAGTCCTTAAACGAAACCATGTCAGAATGAAGCAGCTGTACAGAGTTCCATTTCAAAGAAACTCTGACATCGTAAAGGAGGCACGATTCCAGTACATATTTTTTATTGTAATACCTTGTTTACCATAGTTACATGTGACTGGAATAATTAGCTTTATGAATTTGCTCTTTTTCTTAGAGAAGCTGAAGGGGCACATCACAAATTTATTTTTGTGGATGAAGCTGACTTCAACCTCTGTAAAGTGAGGAGACGCGGGAGGAACATCATTGGGCAGAGGGCCACTGTCACAGTGCCAGGTCAGAGGGGTGCCAATATCACCATGTGTTTTTTGTTTTTCAAATAAGATCAGTTTTACCAGGGATGATCTGCTGAACATTCGGCAGAACACACCACAAAATCTTCTACCGTTTTTGATTTTTCGGACGTTTTGCTGGACATTGTAGTTGGCGGAGCCGTAGCTCTGGTCAAACGCTACAGGAGGCGGCGCAGACGGGGAAAGCGAGCCGGCGCGCTCGTGAAACTTCGTCAGCGCGGATTTCGAACTGCGTTGCCTAGCATCCATCTGACGAATCCCCACTCTCTACCCAACAAAACCGACAAACTCCTTCTGCTCTCCCGGACAAACAAGGATTCAAACAACTCTGCTGCTCTGTGTTTCACGGAAACCTGGCTGAATGGCGACATACCAGACAGCGCGATTCATCTGCCTAATTATCAGCTGATCAGAGCAGATCGGGAAACGGAATCAACGGGGAAATCACACGGCGGCGGGACGTGCTTTTACATCAATGAGAGGTGGTGTACAGATGTAACTGTGTTAAAGAAGATGTGCTGTTCAGATCTAGAAACGCTCTTCATTAACTGCAAGCCATTCTATTCGCCGCGGGAGTTCTGCTTATTTATTCTCGTGAGTGTCTACATTCCACCGCAAGCGCACGTGAGCACAGCTTTACAGAAACTCGCTGATCTGATCACAGAGAGTGAGCAACAACACCCAGACTCTGTTTTAATCATCCTCGGGAATTTTAATAAAGCAAATCTCTCCCACGAACTGCCAAAATACAGACAGCACATCACATGTCCCACCAGAGACAGTAATATATTGGATCACTGTTACACAAAAATAAAGGACGCATATCACTCGGTTCCACGAGCAGCTTTAGGACTCTCTGATCAATGTTTGGTTCATCTTATTCCGTCCTACAGGCAGAAACTTAAGTCTGCAAAGCCTGTATTAAGATCTGTTAAAAGATGGACTAACGAAACAGAGCGGGATCTACAAGCCTGTTTCGACCTCACTGATTGGACTGTTTTTGAAGCTGCTGATGATCTGAACGAGCTCACAGAGACTGTAACATCTTATATCAGTTTCTGTGAGGACATGTGCATTCCTACCAGGACTCATCTATTCTACAACAATGACAAACCATGGTTCACTGCCAAACTCAGACAGCTCTGTCAGGCCAAAGAAGATGCTCACAGAAAGGGGGATAAAGTCTTGTACAAACAGGCCAAATACACACTGGAAAAGGAGATCAGAGCGGCAAAGAGGAATTATTCTGACAAGCTCAGGAACAAATTCTCTTCCAGTGATTCTGCTTCAGTGTGGAAAGGAATGAAGGATATCACCAGTTACAAGACACCATCCCCCAGCACTGTGGAGAATCAACACCTGGCAGACGACTTAAACGAGTTCTTTTGTCGTTTTGAACGATCACCCCACACCCGCCCAGAACACCTCTTCACACAACCATTCACACCTCCAGCAACCCCTCTCCCTCCCACACCTACAATTCAAATCAGCGAAGATGATGTGTGCCAGGTCTTCAGGAAGAACAAAAGAAGGAAAGCACCAGGCCCAGACGGTGTGTCACCAGCCTGCCTAAAAACCTGTGCTGATCAGCTGGCCCCCATCTTCACACAGATCTTCAACAGATCACTGGAGCTGTGTGAAGTCCCCTCATGTTTCAAACGCTCCACCATCATCCCCGTCCCAAAGAAACCCAAAATTACTGGAATTAATGACTACAGACCTGTGGCCCTAACGTCTGTAGCCATGAAATCATTTGAAAAACTGGTTTTGGCTTATCTGAAGGACATCACTGGACCCTTACTGGACCCCCTGCAGTTTGCCTACAGAGCAAACAGGTCTGTGCATGATGCAGTTAACATGGGACTGCACTTCACCCTGCAGCATCTGGACAGACCAGGGACTTATGTGAGGATCCTGTTTGTGGACTTCAGCTCCGCTTTTAATACCATTATCACGGAAACCCTTCAGAATAAACTAACCCAGCTCTCTGTCCCCACCTCTGTCTGTCAGTGGATCAACAGCTTCCTGACAGACAGACAGCAGTTAGTAAAGCTTGGCAAATTCACAACCAGCACTCTCACCATCAGCACTGGAGCTCCTCAGGGCTGCGTTCTCTCCCCACTGCTCTTCTCCCTCTACACCAACGACTGCACATCTAAAGACCCCTCTGTCAAGCTCCTGAAGTTTGCAGATGACACCACACTGATTGGCCTCATCCAGGACGGTGACGAGTCTGCTTACAGATAGGAGGTTAAGGAGCTGGCTGTCTGGTGCAGTCTTAACAACCTGGAGCTTAACACGCTCAAAACTGTGGAGATGATCGTGGACTTCAGGAGAAACCCCCCTGCTCTCCCCCCACTCACCATCATGAACAGCACCGTGACTGCAGTGGAGTCATTCAGATTCCTGGGCACCACCATCTCTCAGGACCTGAAGTGGGATATTCACATAGACTCCATTGTCAGGAAGGTCCAGCAGAGGCTGTAATCTGCCACAGGAGCTGCTGAAACAGTTCTACTCTGCCATCATTGAATCCATCCTCTGCACTTCAATAACTGTCTGGTTCAGCTCAGCTACCAAATCTGACCTCAGAAGACTACGGAGGGTAGTCCGGACTGCTGAGCGAATCATTGGTACAACCCTCCCCACTCTCCAAGAACTGTACTTATCCAGAGTGAGCAAAAGGGCTGGTAAAATCACTCTGGACCCCTCACACCCAGCACACTCCCTCTTTGAACTGTTACCGTCTGGTCGACGCTACAGAGCTCCGAGCACCAGAACGACCAGACACAGGAACAGTTTCTTCCCTCAGTCAATACATCTCATGAACACTCAATAATAAACGTGGAACACACAACTAATACATTATCCATTCACCACACTCACATATTTTATTTTTAATTAGTTGCTTTTATTTTTTTATTTTTTTTATTATTATTTTTTGCTGCTTTGTACATTGGTTATTGGCTATCTCTTGTTATTTTGTTTTTATTATCTGTGTCCTGGTGGAGCTTCTGTCACTACAACAAATTCCTTGTATGTGTAAACATACTTGGCCAATACAGCTCATTCTGATTCTGATTCTGATTCTGATGTGTGCTGCCATCTCCAATGATGGGGTCCTTTGCCACATATCCAACTATTGGCCCATACAATACAGCCTCGATCCAACTATTGGCCCATACAATACAGAACGCCTCATCACATTTCTTGATTCATTGAAAGAAATACTGATTCCACCCGAAGAGAGAGGGCTGTTGAGGCCTGGCATGACTGTGTATGTCATAATTTGGGACAATGTGGCTTTGCACCACTCTCGCCTTGTGAATGAATGGTTTGCAGCACAGCCTCGTATTATGATGCAATTCCTCCCTGCATACTCTCCTTTTCTGAACCCAATCGAGGAGTTCTTCTCTGCTTGGAGGTGGAAGGTGTATGATCACCGGCCATATGAGCAGATGCCCCTCCTGGAGGCAATGAATGCTGGTTGCCTGGCAATAGGTGCAGAGGACTGCCAGGGATGGATACGCCATGCAAGGAGGTATTTCCCTCGGTGCATTGCAAGGGAAAACATTCAATGCGATGTTGATGAGAACCTGTGGCATAATCGTCAAGAACAAATGGACTAAATGTGAAAGATAAAAAATATATATATATATATCTTTCTCTTTTTTTAAAGGTATTTCCACCCATAAGTTTCCGTTGGTAGCTTTTTTATTCCAGTATCCAGTTTGTAAAGTATCATATTTCATATTGATGGCTGTATTTTGTATTTTGTTGTCCATTGTGTAATGATTGATTGAAAGAATAAATTAATTTGACCACAAGTCGTGGTGTTTGATGGAAATATTTGCTTATGTTGCATGCTTTTAATGTTTTGTGAGTGTTGCTAACAAAATGAGTCATTTTGGCCATTGAGCTTCAGTTTTATCCTGCGTGTTAACTGTTTTGAAAATGTGATGTCAGAGTGGGCAAATGTGTTTAAGCAATCGAGAAAAACTGCTTTTATAATGTGCACAAGTTACTAGATGATGTGGAGGTTGAACAAGTAGTTTTGAAAATTTCATTTCTGTTCAGAGAAATGCACCAAAGCAACTGAGAAAAACTGTAATGACATTTTTTTGTGAGTGTCAATATCTTGAATTCTTTGAAAACGCGTTTCACTGAACTCATTATAACTGAAAGATGCAGACACTCGAACCTGTTATATCCTATATCCTTCCCATCTCTGTGGGTTTTTAAGGATTCCCAGCCCAGCGTGTTCCGTTCCCACAGCATGGAGAAACTCATCATCTTCACCTGCTGCAGGTGAACGTTCCCTCACCACCGCTTTATAAAACTCGCTGCACAAACCGTTCACTTCTAATAACAATTTCACTTTTCAATTACAGCCTCTCTGATGCATGAAATTCCTTCTCCAAGATTTTGCATGTATTTTATGTTTGATAAAGTGCTCTGGGCTCTGTCATGAACAGGTTTGCTATCACAGATCTGGTTTTAAAGTGTGTGCGTTGAAGCAGTCAGCGGGAAAGCCTGAAATCATGCATTACTTACACTCTTTTATCTTACCTTAAAATCACAACTTGAACTCACTTTGGCTGACTGTAAATGCAGCAGGAGGCTGATTACGCTCAAATGCAATTATATTTTTAGGTTATACCGCCATCTACTGGATACATGCAGCAATCATATACTGTAGTAAGCTACTTTAAATTCAAAATATGTTTTGCTTTGGGTCCTTACAGTCCATGTATTCTTAATTCATTAACATTCTTTAATTTTTGGCATTGTGTCGTTTAGAAATCAGCCGCAATCATTTCCAAATGCTGATCGGAACCACCTGCTACTTTATTTAATAGAATAATATGGTACAAAAAAAAATCAATAAATAATGCAAAAAATACAAAATAGGAAAAGTATGAGTATATACTAGTATGCTGTTCCGAATTCAGCCATGCATTAATCTGTAATCACAAGCGATTGATTCATAGACTGATGCGGTGATTGACCAGCGCTGAAACAAGTGACAGTTATCAAGAGACACAATGCTGTCTCCATGCTGCTTCATTGGTGCTCGAGACAATAATTTACAGCAGAATAATGACACTGAGAAATGTTAATAGATTTTTAACCCTCGCCCAAAGAAAGAATTAAAATATGAGAATAATTATTTAGACCCTTTCTTCCTGACCAGTTAGAAACAACTGTCAGACCGCCTGCCACAGCCTAGGCCGCACTCTACCTTCTAGTTTCAGTGTATAAATCTGTGAGACAAATTCACACCGAGTTACAATATAAATTCACATTTGTGTGCTGAATCCATAAAGAATTCTGTAAGCACATGCTTTATTTAATTAAATCCCTTAAAGAACTGCCAGAACTGTCTGATGATAAGCACGCACAAGAGAATGCCTAAGTGCATTGCATGGGTTTGAGGAATCTGTCTGCAGTTTTTATAAATTAACATTTTTGTTTAATTGCAGTCTTGTGTGTTGTTGGCGTTGAAATCTCAGCCTGTAAAGCGGTGCGCTTTTGTTCGGCTCTCTGTGAGACTGACTGTGTGATACTCGTTTTTAAACACTAGAAGGCGAAAAAGTACGTCTTTGTGACAGGCCAATTAAACATGACATCTGTTTGACAAGACATATTAATAAGAGGTTTTTTTTTTTTTTGGCGTTCCTGTTTTTCTGTATGAGAGTATTGATGGATAGTACTGTTAAAACATGGTTTTTTTTTGCCGTTTCTCTAGTTTTTCCCTTGATATTTGAGATGATGCTGAACTCTCAAATATTGAATTTCAGTGGCTTCATTTTTTTAAATCCTTATCTAGTAATCATAAAAGACTGAGTGGGGGGTCACTGAACTGCAAATTTAGAATTTTTTTTTTTTGGTTAGGATGCAGATTCTGCCAACTGCACTGCCGGTAAGATGCCAAATTAAATATTATTTTTTTAAATCATAGTTCAAAAGCATTTTTCTGTCTTGTCCAAATACCCACACTTGTGGTCTTGACTACTTCTATGACGCATTTCCTGTATTTGGCCCAAGTGTTCAGGTGAGGATGAAGACCACAAGTGTGTGTCGAACTTTTCATTACCTGATGGCACACACTTATAGTGTAGTAAAATTGCAAGTGTTTATATAGCTTGATTTTTTTTTATTTTAAATACTTTGCATTTTAAAATCAACTTACAAATAGGCCTATCAGTTCAGTAGTCCCTATAACATGACCCAATTTATTTTGTGGTGCTTCTAATTAAGTGCTAAAGCAGTTGCAAATGTTGTACAAAATAAATATCACCACTACTTATCTTTGCACCAATAAAACTTGCAAAACCAAATTATATGAAATATCTAATTATTGTATTAATATTTAACTAAATTGGAAAGGTCTCTCGTGAGATCTCGGCAAAAAGTCTCACAATTTATTCCAAAACATGATGCATGATGGGATACACTAAGCCTTGAATAGCGGATGTTGATTGAGTCTGATGGATTCAATTCAGATAAAAATATATTTCTTTTGAACTATTCGTTAAAATAGCCAGTTCTTAAGAGTCTTTTGTTCTGGAATCAGACTACACTGCTTGTGCTAATGATTTTGATTCACCAAAAATAACCGACTAGAAGGAGTTATTTGTTTGCAAGTCAGACTACTGTGATAGCGATGTACAGTGCCGTGAGAAGGTTTTTGCCCCCTTTTTTTTGTTTTTGTTTTTTTGGCATATTTGTCACACTTGAATGATTCAGATCATCAAGCTAATTTTTTTTTTTACTAAGATAACCCTAGTAAATACAAAATGTAGTTTTGAAATAATGATTTCATTTATTAAGGGAAAAAACCTGCCTGGCCCTTTGTGAAAAAGTAATTGCCCCCTAAATCTAATAACTGGTTGTGCCACCCTTTGCAGCAAAAACTGCAATAAAGTGTTTGCGAAAACTGGCAATGAGTCTTTCACATCGCTGTGGAGGAGTTTGGGCCCACTCTTCTTTGCAGAATTGTTTTAATTCAGCCACATTGGAGGGTTTTCTAGCATGAAAGGACTGCTTAAGGTCATGCCACAGCATCCCAATCGGATTTAAGTCCGGACTTTGACTTGGCCACTCCAAAACCTTAATTTAGTTTTTCTTGAACCATTCAGAGGTGGACTTGCTGGTGTGTTTGGGATCATTGTGCTGCTGCATAACCCAAGTGCGCTTGAGCTTGAGGTCACAAACTGACAGCTGGATATTCTCCTTCAGGATTTTCTGATAGAGTGCAGAATTCATGTCTCCATCAATTATGGCAAGTCATCCAGGTCCTGAAGCTGCTAAGCAGCCTCAGACCATCACACCACCACCATGTTTGACTGTTGGTATGAAATGCTGTGTTGTTTTTACGCCAGATGAAACGGGGGACACACATTCCAAAAAGTTCAACTTTTGTCTCATCAGTCCACAGAATATTTGCCCAAAAGTAATTTTTTTGGCAAATGTGAGACGAGCCTTTGTGTTCTTTTTGGTCAGCAGTGGCTTTTGCCTTGGATCTCTCCCATGGATGCCGTTTTTGCCCAGTGTCTTTCTTGTTGTTGAATCATGAACAATGACCTTAATTGAGGCAAGTGATGCCTGCAGTTCTTTAGATGTTGTTCTGGGGTCTTTTATGACCTCCTGGACGAGTCGTCATTGCGCTCTTGGAGTAATTTTGGTCGGCCGGCCACTCCTGGGAAGGTTCACCACTGTTCCAAGTTTTCTCCATTTGTGGATAATGGCTCTGACCGGGGTTCACTGGAGTCCCAATGCCTTAGAAATGGCTTTATAACCCTTTCCAGAATGATACATCAACTATTTTGTTTCTCATCTGTTCTTAAATTTCTTTAGATCGTGGCATGATGTGTTGCTCTTTAAGCATGCTTCACTTTGTCAGACAGGTTCTTTTTAAGTGATTTCTTGATTCAACAGGTCTGGCAGTAATCAGGCTTGGGTTTGGCTTGTGAAATTTAACTCAGCTTTCTAAAATAATGTGGTTAATCACAGTTCTTTCATGATTTAACAGGAGGGGGCAATGCATTTTTTACGTAGGGCCAGGCAGGTTTGGACAGCTTTTTTCCCTTAATAAATGAAATCATCATTTAAAAACTGCATTTTCTATTTATTTGCATTATCTTTGTGTAATATTAAAATGTATTTGATGATCTGAATCTTTTAAGTGTGACAAATATGCCAAAAATAAAAAAACTGGAAGAGGGCAAAAACCTTTTCACGGCACTGTATAGGCCTATATTTGATACACTACATAACTGGCTCATAAGAGTCGTTTCCTTGATAGCACATGTACATCACGTCTGCATTTACATCTGCAAGACATATTTTTTATGAGTGTTTGCTCATCTTCAATATGTCTATAGGACGTTTCCTATCAGATGTCAAATAGATGCCTATTAGATGTCCTTAAGATATTTATGATTTAGAATGTATGTAAAACTGACATCTTACAGACGTCTGTCAGATGTTTGTACACAGCAGATACTTTCCAGATCAAGTGATCTTTAACAGACATCTTGCAGATTGCTTTATTTATTAATTGCTTTATTAATGAATCCATCCAGTTTTCACAAACTCTCTATAGTGTTATTTGTAGGTGCATTTTGTGTGAGAATGTGTTGTTTTGTGATGTTGTGTGGTAAATTCATAGCCTAGTTTGACAAGACACACATACACACACACCCCTGCAGCCCTCAGGACAGACTGTGTCCCTCTGAAACATTCATTTCCAAAATATCAATATCAATATATTATAGGGCATAGAATAAAGCTTATATCTGCCTCAGTCCAGAAGGTGTCCAACAGATGAGTCACAGAGTCACAGAGCATCTTCTATATGAAACGGTATTGTATTGTCATATGATTTTTCAAATTACCATTGCATGCAAGGGGAAAATATTATATCCTTTAGAAAAGTAATAACACACCTCATCTCGAGACACAGGTTGAGTTACATGATACAGTTTAATATTTAGTGTTGTGGTTGGTCTAAATCACTAACCTTGAGTAGAAGCAATAGTTATAGTGATGTTTGATGTTCTTAAACACCACTAATTATGCTCTATTTAAAGGATACATAGAGCTGTGCAAAGCGGACAAGCTGCTCTTAAGTGTATCATTTTATTTTCTTTAATTTCAAACTATTCTATCCACAGTCTGTGTTGATGATCTGTAGACAGTAGAATGTTAGTTTCTGCTCTGAGTTTGTTGACGTCTTTTTAAGATGAGCTCAGTTTTCTTCAGTCAGACAATCTTTTTCATGCTTTGTTCAAATTGTTTTGTCTCAGCCTTAGACAGATCAGCCATGTATTGCTTGATGCACATTGCACAAAATGGCCTCAGTGTCAGAGATGTTGTGTTTACAAGGTTCCAGTCCAGACAGCTACTGTACAAAAAGCATTTTTAAGGAACAAGAACCAGTCCCTAGATTTGACAAGGTTTGATTGTTTTTTTTTTTTTTGAGGCACGTAGAAGTCTTATTACTTTGAACAGACAGAAATTCAGGCTGCAACATCTACACATTTTTAAAGGAGGCCTATTATGCCCCTTTTTACAGTATGTAAATGTAGGTCTCAGGTGTCCCCAGAATGTGTCTGTGAAGTTTCAGCTCAAAATAACCCACAGATCATTTATGATAAAAAAGTGGAAGCAGAAACGTGCTGTTTTTGTGCATGTCTCTTTAAATGCAAACTAGCTGCTGCTTCCTGCCCCCTTTTCCAGAATAGGGCTGTGCCTTTACAGCTCATTCCTCAGAATCTGTTAAAAAACATGTGTTTGGTTTTGATTGTCTATGTCTATTGCGCTGAAATCATGCGTTTTAAACCATATTAGTTTAAACTTATACAATTTTCTGAGCGCACATCCGACAGAAAGCAGCTGTCACATAGCATGTGAATACTAAACTATGTTCTCTTTCATGTCTTATTGCATTTAAACTGTCAAATGCACGCACGTTTATGTTAAAAACACACATGAGTTACAAAAACAGTTGGTTATGTCTGTGAATGTAAACAGCTGGGAAAGAAATTGCGTGTTTATATTGGATCTGTGTGGCAGCAGCGTAATATACAGTAAATAAATCAATAAATCCACTGCTCTCTTGTGTCCTCTGAGGCTGGGACTCTAAATAGTGTTCTGTGATCGTCAGTGCAGCCAAAGACAGAACAGTTAGCATTCTTTGCTCGAGCTTTCGCCATGGCGTTAGAACTTGTACACCATTGTCGCTTGTGAAAACACAATGGCGACACCGTGGGTGGAAACTTGCAGATTATAATAAGTGGTAATATTATAATCTACATCACAGGGTGGCTCGTTTTTTCACAAGCTTGCAGAGAAAGGCTTACCAAAAGAATCACTGGGTTGTTCTTTTTCACGTTTTGTGGGTTGGTAGATGCACCGGGGACCCGATTATAACACTTAAACATGGAACAAGTCAGATTTTCATGATATGTCACCTGTAACATTACTTCTCCTTATAAGTTCTTTGGTATGTTTGTTAAGTTATGATTATTTATATAGTGCTCTGTGCAGTGTGCTTAAAAGTAGGTTTACAGTAACAAGTCAATTTGTTCATTTAAATATAAATATTAGATGGAAAAGTTAAACTTAAAAATGAGAAATATGGTATAACTGAAATAAAGTATAAATAAGCTAAATAGAAATATAAAAAACCCATAACAATGACAATAAAACTGTTTTAGTTTTGTGAACTGAAACAAATAAGCTAAATAAAAATATTAAATACTTTAATAGCATATAAATACTGCTTTTATAAATACTGATTTTGGGATATTTGGCTTTTCATAACATGTTGTCTTTCATACTAGTAGAAAGTAAACATATGCAATAGACTACAAATTTCAGTCTTTATTTTATTACACTTTATATATTTGCATCTGTACTTTTTAAATTATAATACATCTTTTAATGGACATCTGTTTTCTCAAAAAGTGTTGTTTTTTTTCTCATTTAATTAAGCATACTGTACATATTCCTATCTCAATTCTAGTTTTTACAGAAGTGCTTGTTCATATATAATTTATCTGATTTATAGAACATTTTATTCCTTCAGGCTATTAATGGTATTTTCGGATTTATAGAGTGATACAAAGAAATTCCAAATCCCTTTGTATCAATCAAATCAAATTTTTGCTTTGGAAATGTATGCAAATTTGTGCATATTTAATTAGACAATCTGCATATTTTAACATACCATTTCATAAAACCTGTAATGCAATCCAATTATCTTAATGTACTATGATTAATCAATCAAATACCGGTTGTCGTTTTTACCCTTTTCACCTGTGCTGTCTTGCCTTTAAAAAAGCTTTGTGTTGAGCCCTGTGAAACGAGCGTATAATGAGAGATGGATTTTCTGAAGTGTTTTCACTTTCGTCTGGAAGGCTGGGCTGCTGTTTCTGCTTTCAGATGACGACACACACACCAGGATCGCTCGCTCGCTCTCTTCCTCTGTTCTTTATTCCTCTGCCAGTGTGTTTCTGTCTCCTGAGGTTTTTCTCATTCCCTGGTTGTCGTCCTCTTCCTCTTTGGCATTAACTCTCTCTCACTCTCTTTATAGTTGTCTCCAGGGTGGGAGGACGAGAGAGAGAGAGCGAGAGAGAGATTTGGACGGACAGAAAGAGAGAAAGATTAATATGCATTGATGAAGGAGGATAGAGAGAGGAAGGATCTACAGTTTAACTGCAGACACACACGCTGAACTAGACGTCAACAAACACACGTTTCGCTCTCATCTGAGCACGGCGCTGTCTCATGCTACAGGTGTGTAGCAGCGGACGCAGTTATGGGTCTCGTCATGGGAACGTTCTCCATGCAGAGCAAACAAGTGAACTATCACACAGGTAAGAGCATTTCTCTGCGTTTTATGACTGTAGAACTCATAGTTTTGAAACGGATAGATTTTTTTGTTTTTGTTTTTTTCTGGAAAAAATTAGGGGTTTTTTGCACAGGGAAAACATGCGTAGTTAAAGGGTTGCTAAGTGTTTTCAGTCGTTTTTAGCATGTTTCTATTTGGTTGCTAGGGTTTTCTGGGTGGTTGCTAGGTGGTTGTTTACTGTGCGCGGTGAAAAGCGTCTCTGTGATCTTCTGGTCTGTAGATATGACTCAGGTTTTGCTTTCCATGTAGATTTTTTTCCGCCTGTTTTATGGTCCAGTGGATGAAAATGGTGTGCCTGATCACTTAGAATAAAGAAAATTTGCACTCAGAAATGGATAGCAAATGTAACATTTTATCAAAAAGAAACAGCAAGGCACTTGTAATAAACAAATGTTATTTTGAAGAATGAACATTTTCTTGTGCAATGTACTCCAATAATGTTTTACTTACAACTTTTACAAAAAAATCATTTTACACAGTGTTGTAAAGATTTGATCAGATCACTAAAGATGAGAGTGATACTCAACTAGGCAAACGACAATAATAAGCATTTGTCGTGTTGTATGCTGTTTGAATGTCACTGGTTTAAAGATATAATCTAGAATATGAAGCTTTCTTACTGCACTAAGAGCATTAACATTTATAAACACATTTGAATGAGTGAGAAATGCTTGTATGTGTTTGGCTTGTAGGTGTTCGCTTGTGTTTCCTCAGGTAAAACATTGTGTGTGTGAGCAGTGTTCACTCATAGATCTCTCTCTCTCTCTTCTCGCTTTCTCTCAATGTTCCCGGACAAGACGAGACGTTGTGTAAATACACAATGAGCTGGCGGTCTATAAAAGGTTATGGTATTCACTCTAGCATTAAATCAGCTTCTCTGTGTGTGGCTTTATGAAAATCAGAAAATATGTTAGGTTTGTGTGACGGCTGGATTTAGTGGCAGGCCAGTGGGATTCACAGTGGTACACAGAGCATTAAAATGCACAAATTAAGTTATTTCTTATTTGCATGTAATGTAGGGATTCCCACTTTTTTTGTCATCTTAACCTCTTTCACCTAATATATTTTATATGAAGCACCCCTGAGATTTTAAAATAAATATTTGAAATATATTGAAAATGGACTGCCAATAATAATTATTTTAATGGCTTTGAATGCAGACATCATAAGTATGAAAATACTTCCAAAAATATTCTGTCTGCATGTTATTACAGGTCAGGCTTACAATGTGAGACATAATTCTAAACATTATATGCCCTTGTGTTTCTATCCACTATTGACTGAAAAAAGACCCCTGGGTTATGGGATAGAAAATATAATTACAAAATATATATATATATATATATAACAAAAATGTCTCATGATGGAAAAACCATACAAATTCATAAGAGCTTGAACACAAATAATTCATCATAGAAAGGTTAAATGTAATGTTTGTGTTGAACCTTGTTTTGTTCTGATATAATAGTTTATAGTCTTCTGCACTCATGTCAGAGTTTAGGATTGAAAACCATAATTGCCAGTTGTGAGCTATTAAATTGTCCTGTAGCAGACTGAATCATATTGAATAACATCTGTATGAACAGGTAACTGAAGTCAGTCCTCACCCCTACCCTTTGACCATATCACACATCTATATATCCTTAACATTTCAGGTGTAGTCTCTTTGCTTATATAATGTGATTTGTTGGTAACTGAGTGTGTTAACTAGAGGCGAGTAAAAGAGCCGCGTCCAGGGCTGCATTAGCATTCAGATCACTAGCTGCTGTGCTTTTGTATTGGTATCCAGACACACAGAGGTCTGTGCTGTGGGATTACAGGTCTCTTCTACTAATAACTAATGGCTGAATTAGCTTTCATGAATAAATAAATTCTAGATTACTATCTGTCTGTGTGTCATACTAATGAAGCACCCAGGGCTTCATGGGAGATTGGCTCCGTTTGTTCACATTCCTTTAAATAAAGTGGAAGTATTTCACTGAGCTGCTGTGCGTGTATGCGTGTGTGTGTGTGTGTGTGTGTGTGGGCTACTTCTTATCTTCAATTCTCACAGACAAAGCCACTTAGCTGCGTTTGCTTTAACCCTCTGACGTGTCTATAATTAAACAACAAAGGAATAGAATATTTCCTAATATTTCATTTTACTAGAAAAACAAGAATGTAATACTTGGCAATGTTGAATTTTGAATTAGTGATGAATTTTGAGGTTTACCTCTGTCCATAACAACAAGACATAATTTGAAATATTTCAGAGATTGTTTAGGCATGTTGAATGTATGAAAAAAGTAGTTCAGATGAAAATATACGTGCTCATCAGTAGTTGATGCAATGTTGATTTATTAAGAAAACGCATGTTAAAATTGAAATGATGAATAATTTGTTGCTATTGTATGAATAATATATAATCACATAATCAGTAAAACATATAAAACTAGTCTGATTTACAAGCATTTTAAATGTAATATAATCTAATTACAAATACTGAATTTTTGGAATCTGATGACGTAATCCAGATTACAAGTAATCAGTTGCTAGCCAGCTCTGTCTGTGGTGGTGTGGATGTAACATAATGTGAATGGTTAAAGATGGCTGTAGTGGAGAAGCATCAGATATTAACACTGTAACACATGATTTTTAATATGTATTTTCACTCCCACTGGATCTAAACACCAGCTCTGAAAGTCTCATCACAATGCATCAGCAGACAGATGCCCAAAGGCCAAAATTAACACCTGCCAAATGCTAAATGAAAGCAAAAATACATTTTGGCAAGTAAAACAACAGTTGGCTGAGAACTTTATTAAAAAATGCAACATTGTGTTTTCAACTGAATTATAGAAATGATCGTTTGACCTTCACTAATTAGAATTAAACAACCTCCTAAAGAAAACATCTGTTGGGAATCCCCCCCCCCCCTTCCCCCGATTGGCAGAACATATGTGAAATTGCTCATATGAAGCCACCAACATTGCAAACATAAAGTGTTCATGATTTTTCGATAGGTGCAGTTTCAATGAGATGAGAGTGCCATATGTGCTGATTTTCATTAACATTTATGGAACTACATTTTCCACAAAGTTATTTTACAGGTTTTGTGCAGTTGATTTGATTTGAGAAACAAGTTACATTTCTACAACATTATTTGTTCTTTAGACTCTCTTCCTTAAAGTTGCAGTCCGTAACTTTTTTGGTTTAAAATGATCCAAAGTAAATTTGAGCAAGTACATAACTAGCCAAACCTATCACCTTACTTTATCTCGATTCACAACGGTAAACTTGTAATAAAGTTTTCTAATTTGAGTGGTACGGGAAGTTTTTCAACTTTCGAGCATGGTGCTGCATCATTACGTCACGTCTGTAAACATAAAGAAGTTGTCCCGGTGAATACGCTATATTGCACGTGAGGATGCTGCAGGTGACGGATCGTGAATTGTAATCCAGAAAGGTAAAAACGACAATCATCAGTGACTGGAGATTCACCCGTAGTCAAAACCAAACGAACTCGTATTGAGAAGTGGCTAAAGAAAAAGAGAGAATGCGACCGGTCCATTGCTAAAATAAAAATAAATATCGGCAGGGCTTTTGACAAGTGGCATGAACTCCGTGGCTCGGCAGAAGTGTGAATCAAGGGCACATAATGGCCACAAATGGGGCGCTCACGAGCACCCTTCTGAATGCTAAAATGACGAATGGGACACCCTACGGGTGTACACTGCACGCGGTGGCCATTGTAAGACCGCAAGTGCACATGAACTGTTCCATTTGGGACAGGACCCACTTTTTTATTTTTTTTATTAATTTTTTGGACCACTGAAAAAAATCTAATTTCACTATTTACTTATGGAGTCACATTTAAATAACCATATTGCTGGAATGGAACCATATAGGACCTTAAAAATGAAGATCCCAAAAGGATAGTTTGTTAAGGGATCCTATTATGCACTTTTCAAAAGTCTTGATTTGGTTTTTGGGGTGTACTAGAATAGGTTTTCATGCTTGATTCTTCCAAAAACGCATTATATTTCATGTTTTACATTATTGCAGTGCCTCTCTTCCAGTCTGTCTTAAACGCTCTGTTTAGTTCCTGATTTGATGAAACGCCTCCTTTCGAAACATGAAATCTGCTCTGATTGGTTAGCTGGCCCAGTGCGTTATGATTGGTGAATTGTTTAGAGCATGTTCCAGAAATGAGTTTCAACTGCTCAAATTGATGATCATTTTTGACTTAGTGAGCTTTGTAACTTTGCAGATCTTTTTTTATGCTCAAACAGTATTACACACTAACTATAGTTGAAAAAGTGAAAAAGCATAATAGGGCTCCTTTAAAAACCAGAATCTAGAAGGATATTAAGATCTTTATTAAAATCTTTGATACATTTTGAGTTACATGCATGCAAATATTAAGGGGGAAAACCACAGAGTTTTTTTTGAACCGTCACTATTGGTATATTATGCAAGATAAATGGCTAAAGTCAACAGAGTATACTATTAAACTTACCAGTCTCTATGGAAAAATAACACGATGCTGCCATCTTTCTAAAGTAATTTTCCACCTCCTGTAATTTGGCTTCAAATCTCAGGTGAAAATAGTCATTTTGACCTCCCTCTTATTTCTTCATTTTGGCCTTTTTAGTATATATTTGTATTTTATTTAAAATATAATTTAGATTTATATACTGAAATAAATAATAAAAGTTAGCTTCTCATGACTGACTCATGGCCTTTAGTTGCAGCACTATTGTAGAGTTGTTCAAGGATGAACCATAATTTTTCAGCAGATTAAAATGAGTAATGTGTACCACGCCCCCTGTCTGCTATTGGTCAGTCAAAGATATCTCACATCATTGGTTGATTAAGTGTTGCTGTGTGGTGCTGCTCAAACAAAAGCCACAGTTTTGTTCTCTGATTTTTAGGAATCAATCAACGAATGACTCAATTGTACTCTTTTTAAAAACCTGATGTTGTGGAATACAGCCTGTGTTTCTGTTCTAGATGTTTCTGTCCAGAGAGAGCGAGCAAGTGCGCGGTGAACGTCTGAAAAACATACACAGGAGGTGTGTTTATTACTCTGCTGTTTTATGGGCTGTTGAACAAACAGGTTGTGGGCAGATTAAATGTCTTTGAATTCTCTCAATGTCTCTCTCTCGCTCAGTCTTCCAGCTGTATGAGTTTAAATGGCCCTGAAACGGCAGACATTACAGATGATTCATTCATTACATAAAGACGTGCGGCTCTTCACTGAGACCCCCACAGAGAGAGGGAGGAAAATCAGGTCAGGTTACCAAGAAAAAATGAAAGGCAGTGAATGAAAACAGAAACAGAACTACACATCTGCTTTCTTTGTCATGCTTTTCTGCGTTTCCATTTCTCTGCCTCACAACAATACAAATGTCACCTCGTACCACATTAATATCAGCGCTTACTGAGCTTTAAACCTATAAATCAGCTTCAAAACACAAAATTACTGTGGTAATATGTCATTTTGATATGTACATTGAAAAACGTAGATGTAGGATTTACTTTACTAGCAATTTCTATATGGAAATTGTTTCTAAGTTCACAAATAATTTAAACGAAATGGCAAATAACACACTGAAGTGGAAAGACTGAAATGGTATTTGATATATACTATACTTTATACTGTTATTTGTCCTTTTACAGGGAACGTTTATCAATAATATTGTATTATCAATAATATTAATGAAAATAATAATAAGTCTGATCATTTTAAGTGTAAAATGTATTTTATTATTATTAGTAATAATAATGTTTAAAATGTAGTAATAATAAAATAAATAAAAAAACAACAAAAATACATTTAAATAATAAAATATATATATATATATATATATATATATATATTTTTTTTTTTTTTTTTTTTTTTTTTTTTTTTAATTGTATTATTATTAGTGCTGTCAAACGATTAATTGCGATTAATCGCATCCAAAATAAAAGCTTTTGTTCACATAATATATGTGTGTGTACTGTGTATATTTATTATGTATATATAAACACACACACATACAGTATATACCAGTGGTCGGCAACAGGCGGCCCGCCGGTCAAAAGTGGCCCGCCAGCAATAATATCTGGCCCGTGTCCGTAGCCGGATTATTTTGATAGCGCCTGATTCTGAAATAAATCTGTCATGGCAGCAACAGTTACTCTCAATCGGAGTATGTGAGCGGAGCGGAGCGGTGTGATTTTGAATGGAGCGAGGAGCGGATTTTTTAAAAGTCGGACCGTCTTGGTTTTCACTTGCTCCAAGAGCGCTCCATCACCATCACGAGTACAATTCATGCCAACGACCCATAATATAACTGCATATTTAGCAAGAATTCACATGTTAAACATATTTAGCTAGCTAGATAGAAAAAGATCACTCAAATCAGAAAGAATGTGAAGGCTATGATGACTGCAGTGGACATGAGCGGGAAGTTATAGTTCTAAAGGAATTTATTTGTTCCTTCGGAATATTTTCAGCTGACAGCTGACTTTTTTTCTCAGAATTGCCTGATTTAAACTCGCAATTGCGAGTTAAAAAGTTATAATTCTGAGATATAAACTCGCAATTTTGAGAACATATCAGTCTTTTTCCCCCTCAAAACTGGACTGAACTGAACTCGCAATTCTGACTTTATAACTCACAATTACGAGTTTATATCTCACAATTCTGTGGAAAAAAAGTCAGAATTGTGAGATAAAAAGCAATAACCTTTTTTTATTTTTTTATTCAGTGGCGGAAGCAGGCTTCCATAGAACTGTGATATTTCAAACATAGTGAAATACTTTAGACACGGAGCGGTGTTTCTGATATCAGTGAGAATGTAGTGGAGCAGGAGCGGAGTAATTATTAAATGCTCGGAGCGCGGAGGGGAAATTGTTGACGCTCCACTCCGCTCACATACTCTGATCGGACACCGCCACACAAATGTGGCTTTTTGTTAATGACTGTCGCAGGATTTTACACAGAGTAACAGCTCACCATCTGTTACAAAATACACTGTAACAGTCAGTCACAGGCAATTTTGGTTGCATTTTTCATTTTTATGGTTGATAGGTTGCAATTCCAAGCTATCATTGAAGTAAAACAAATGAAAGTGGCGGGAAAATCTCCTTGTGAAATAAATGTTTTCTCTAGTTCATGTTGGCCACAATTATTGGCACCCAATTATTGCCACGTCCTTTTCCCAGGGTAACAGCTCTGAGTTTTCTCCTATAATGCCTGATGAGTTTGGAGAACACCTGATAAGAGACCATTCCTTCATCCAGAATCTTTCCAGATCCTTCAGATTCACAGCTCCATGTTAGTACTTCTTCTCTTCAGTTCACCTCACTCATTTTCTGTAGGGTTCAGGTTAGAGGACAGGGACAGCCATGGTAAAAGATTCATTTTGTGGTCAGTGACCCATTTTTGTGTTTTTTGATGTTTGTTTTGGATTGTTGTCCTGGTGGAAGATCCAAACATGGTCCATTATAAGATTTCTAACAGAGTCAGTCAGGTTTTGATTTTTTTATCTGTTGGTATTTGATAGAATCCATGATGCCATGTGTCTAAACAAGATGTCCAGGACCTTTGGCAGAAAAACAGGCACACAATATTAAAGATACAGCAGTATATTTAACTGTGGACATGGGGTACTTTTTACCCCTGTAGCGTCTACTTAGGATCAGTTATGATCTTCGAGGCTTTATGTTTTAAAACACCCTTTTAGCCTTTTGACATTTGCATTCAAATTGCAGACCTGGTCCCACATTCTACATTTATATTATATATATATATATATATATATATATATATATATATATATATATATATTAGTAAATTGCCAATGGTTTTCCCACACTATCAAGAAGATGCTAGACAGATCAGCTCTCTGGTCTCCCCTCTGACTTCAAACACATCCCAAAGGGAAGTAAATGACCCCCCAGTGCCAGTCACCAACGGCCTGACTAGACCAGTGGACTTATCTTCAAAAACACAATACACGTCACACACACACATAAAGACATTTTCTTTTATTCATTTATTTAGGCCATATATAAGCGGTTATAAATGTATCTGGTAAATGCATGTGTTGTATGTATGTTCCTCTATTATATTAGTCTAGTTATAACTCTTTATTTGTATTAGTTAGACTCTAAACGCATATATTCAAGTGTTTGGGTGTATCTCTGCTTTAATATCTTCTTTCTCGTTATCAAAATGATCTTCTCTTTATTTATCAAACAATGATATACACTATGTGATCGTGAAATGCATCATGCAATTTTTTACTGTGCTTTGAAGTAAAACTGCACCAACTCTCCAGACCAGCAATAAAAGTGCAAATGGACCATAAACAGAGAGAAAAAAGTTTCTCCCGCTCAAAATTCATGCTTCTGATTGGCTATTCCACCCAAAAGGTAGGTGTGGATGGGAACTAACAAAAATCCCTAACTCAGACTAATCAATGCTCAAAACTCTTCGTCCTGAGACGGACACTCTCCAAAAACTCTCCTCTTGAGTTAGATTTTCTGGCAGTTTTATCTTCAAGTAACTTTAGTCGATTGCGCTGTGGACTTTCCTATCTTCAGAAGAACCTCCGGCTCACTCCTAAAGAACTCATCAAGAACCTCTGTTGTCTACCGCATCAAGACTCTTGTTCAGCAACAAAACCCAATGCAAGTAACTGTTTACCACTATTTAGATGCGTGTTTAAGTTTGACCTCTTTTAAGGTGAATTTGATTCTCTGATGATTCTCAATAGGGTTGTGGTTAATTTATGTAAAAATACTGCCATTCGTTTGCTCTTCTCTCTCTCTTCCTTACTTTCCTTCATTCTATATATATGTGTTTTGCTTAATTTAGTTGTATGTTAGCTATAGTCCCATTTATTAAATCCCTTATATTCACAATTGATTGTCTCTGTGTCCTGCTCACGATTCGAAGTCACTGAATGCTGTTCCTTGCTACATGCTAGTACTGCATAAAGTAGGAAATCTATTGTTCCTTGGCCAGGAAAATAATCTTTCCTAGAACTGCTAAATAATTTTATTGTCTGTTCGGTGGACGGACAGATAAAATAATTGTAATATCAATTCTGCTACAGTTAATTCTAAGATATAATCTAAATATTTATTATTAATTATAACCAGTTATAATTCATTATAAATATTTCCCTTTTGAGCTAATTTGCTACACCCTGTTTGTACTAAACTCATCTGGTGGCTTTGCTGCCAAAAAGCTCTTTTTTCAGTTTCATCTGATCATAGAAGACAGTGCCATTTGAAGTTCCAGTTGTGTCTGATAACTGAATATGTTGGAGTTTGTTTTTGGATGAGGGAGGAGAATTTTCCTTGAAACCCTCCCAAACAACATGTGATGTAGGGGATGTTCGATATATATATATATAGGTTTCTGACCCAAAGACTCAACTAATCTCTACAATTCTCCTCATCGTGCATTAGGATGATATAGACACGTCCTCTTCCAGGCAGATTTGTAACATCTTTAGTTGATTGGAGCCTCTTAATTATTGCCCTGATGGTGGAAATGGGGATTTTCAATGCTTCTTACAGCCACTTTCTATTTTGTGAAGCTCAACAATCTTGTTCTGCACATCAGAATTATATGCGTTGGTTTTACTCCTTGTGATGGATGATTAAGGGAATTTGGTCTTTGTGTTCCTCATATTTATAATCCTGTGGAACAGGAAGTCATGGCTGGACAATTTCATGCTCCTAATCACCCTGGCGTGCTACAAAATGTTAATATGAATGGGAATATACTTCAGAGATATTTTACTCATAAGAATTTCTAGGGGTGCCAATAATTGTGGCCAACATTCATTGGAGAAAAACATTTATTTCATCATGAGGTTTTCTCCCCACTTTCAATTGTTTTACTTCAATTATAGGTTATAATTAATATATATACATAACACCTTTTTCTTAAATATATACACGCATGTGTGTGTATTTATATATACATAAATATAAACAGTACACTCATATATGTTGTGTAAACACAAACTTTTATTTTGGATGCGATTAATCGCAATTAGTCATTTGACAGCATTAATTATTATTGTTATTATTATTATTTTATATTGTATATTATTATCTATAAACCTGCTTTAAAATGCAAAAGTTGTTAGGATCTGCTACTGTTCGGGAGCACGGAGACGAAGTAGGATTACAATAATAATGGTCTTTATTCATCCAAACAAAGACTCAAATGAAACAAGCAGGAACCAACACGTAGCATGGGTATTGACGTATAACAGCTGACACCAGACTAGGGGAAACACAGGGCTTATAAACAGAGGAGTAATAAGATAAATAAATGACACACGGCTGGGGACTAATAAACTGATAAGCTAAACGAGGACAGGAACAGGAACTAACCAAATATGGGCACAAGAGGGAGGGAAACAAAAGACATGGGGACATGTTAATTTTTCCATTTGGTGTATTAACTTGAATTTTTTTATTGTAATTGCTAGTAAATTTCACAAATAATTACAAATAAACAGCAAGTCAATTATTGAATTAATCGTGAAATTTTGAGGCATATAAACTGAAATTAGTATTTTCTTGTGAAACGTACTGAAATGATCTTTTTATGTTTTATTTACAACTTGTTTACAAAATGTTTTTTTTTTATTTTTTATTACAGTGTACTATACAGAATTATTA
The DNA here is from genome assembly GCF_936440315.1 of Barbus barbus. NCBI lineage: Eukaryota > Metazoa > Chordata > Actinopteri > Cypriniformes > Cyprinidae > Barbus > Barbus barbus. The sequence goes on along the minus strand of NC_136745.1, from coordinate 9,434,834 downwards.
CCATGTTAATTTACTCTGGTATTTGCATGCAAAAAAACACCATGGCACTACCTTTGTATATGGTCAGAATCTCCATGCTGCATGTTTATGGTAATACCATGGTATATGTTCCTTTTTTGTATGCAAATGCAGATTTTGGAATCTGCTTTATTCCAACTGGAGGAAAAGCCCATAGCAGAGGAGCAGTGAAGCAGGAGGAGATGTGAGATGTTGGCATCAGGCTGATGTGGCCGGCTGCCAGCGCTGTGTGACTTCAGCTGTGGAAAACGAATATCATGGGCTAACTGTTATTTGTAATATGTCAGTATAAGCAGAGCGAGACGGCAAGCAGATCAGAGTAGTTAGACTGCCCTTAGTGAGTTCTTTATTAGTAGAGTCGTGAAAAAAAATCAGACGTTCTGCTTCTTATTAAATTTTAATGTCAGCCATTTGGCACTTTTATTAGCAGTGGGAGCAGAGAGAGGGAAAGAAGTGATTAATGTCTCGAACCAGATTAAAACTCAAATCACCTGAGTTTAATGACTACAATTTATCCTTTTCTTTTTTTGTTTTACAGGAATAGTTTTCTTGAACTCTGTTTTGTGGTGAATGAATGATTAATTGAATGAATGAATGCTGTTAATAGTTGTAATTAATAGTGTTTTAATAGTAATGTTAATAGTAGTACTAATATTATTAAATGTGTTATTATTATTATATTAAGTTTAAATGAATAAAAATTGCTGTTAATAATAATAAATAATCAATACATTTAAATTAAATAGTAATTATTATATATTATTATTTATTATTATTATAAGTAATTGCTGCTGTTGTTGTTCATTAATGAAATTGATTATTAAATTATTATTTTAATGTAATAATTGATGTTAATAAAATAACAAGATCAATACATTTAAATATAATGTTTACATTTTTATTAATATTATTTATAAAATAATAAATGTGAATTATTTATGTAACTTTAATTTGAAATGTAATTGCTGCTACTGTTAAAATTAAATGAATACAAATATTATTAAATTGATATTAATACTATTATTATTACATTTTAAATATAATTCAATTAAAAAATAAAATGTATTTAATTATGAATTGAATTTAATTGATTGTATTATTATAACTCATGATTACTTTAAATACCCTTCAAAGCTGGCAATAAGATTACTTTTGAATCTGTGATTATTTACAGTAGATGGTGTAATTAAGTATTTCTGCACAAGCATTTTATGGACAAAATCCCAAAAATGCCTTGATCAACACAATATATGACACTGTGGTAACCGGGCTGTAGGTGGAATACTTTGTGCATCCTGAAAGAGCATGACCACTATAGGTGTATCTTAATTTTCAATCTTTACTTTATTTGTCCCTCATGAGGGCAATACAGGTAAAAACTGCATAACAAAGTACCAACATCAATAATAACGATCACACAGTTGTGTCCCTTCAATTAGAGTTGAACAGACTTGTAGCCTAAGGAACAAAAGAGTTTATATAAACCGTTTATAAATGGCTATATCTAGACACTGGAGTACGAAAACTTTGACCAGATGGAAGTTATTCAAATTATCCAAACGGTTCAACTGAGATCTAAGAGTAACTTTCAAATTACCAAAGCAGGCCGCTATACCATAGTAAGATGGATTCAATACAGGCAAAGATAAAACAACAATTTTCAATAATTCAGCAGTGCTTCGTCAATTATTCCTTACTGTATATACCCTTCATCCACATATGTGCACTCTACCACTCAAACTCAGCTCTGACAGACCACATCTAGTCTATTATTTAGTTAAAACAATACCCTTGCAAAACCTACAGTATTTTTTGCAGAAATTATGCTTACAGTAATATATTTTTATAAAGATTGTATGACAGTACAATGAAAGTTTCACAATGTATTTGACAAAATATAAAGAACTTTTTACAGAAAACATTTGTAAACAAATCTGACTTGATATTGGTCAAAGATTTTTTTTAACGTCACTTAGTTTTAATAATCAGGTTGCATGATATAATTAAGCTAATAAGTTATATGTTATATAAGATTTACATCTGAGATCTGAACAAATAGAATCCATAATGTTCATTTAATCATATTTTAACCAGACTCACAGACTTATAATTTGAGCTGACGTGCATATTTGTTTGTGTGTGATCATTTGTTGAATTTGTGCGAGTTGTTTTGAAAACGATATTTGATTTATGCTGTTATATGCATTGTAATTACTGAGGCCTGTTGAATAATACCCACCTATCAGATATAGTTTATAATTGTTTTTTCTTGTGTGTGTTGCTTTACCTACCCAATACCCTAAAATGAGCTCATAAATGAATTCCTTTTTCTTTGGTTGTGAGTTCATAATAATTTTTAGAGTTAGCTTTATATAAAACAATAGAAGAATATGGTATAACGGGGTCATTGGGATAAGTTTGTGTGTGGGTGAAAAATACAAATTAGCTTCACAAATTAGTGAAGTGGCTTTAAGAAAAGAGCTAGAGCAGTGAAAATTCCCATTTCCACCATCAGGGTGATAATTAAGAATTTCCAATCAACATAAAATGTGTAAGGGGGCGAACGGACGAGAGATGTGCGGATCCATTTGCAAGCTTTATTATACAGAGACGTGGTAAAAACACAGGCAGGGTCAAACACTAGCAAACAGGTATGGCACAGACGAGAAACAAGAATAATCCTCACCAGGCACGAGTCAGTCGACAGCGAACATTATCCAGAGGGCTTGACAAGAGGGGCAATCCAGAAACATGAGCAATAGTCCAAGTGAAGCACAAACAGAGTCAATATGGCAAGACAACGGTAGCTCCAGGAAACACAGGCTAGAAACTCAGAAACAGGTTCTGTATCGCAGCTAAAACTAGGAGAGTACTAAACGCAGAACAATACTGTCTCGGGGTCAGAAAACCTTTAAAAAATATATTGTCAAACGACCTACATCACCACATGTTGTTTTGGAGGGTTTCAAGAAACATTCTCCTAGCTCATCCAAAAACAAACTCCAGCATATTCAGTTATCAGACACAACTGGAACTTCAAATGGGACTGGCTTCTATGATCAGATGAAACTAAAAAATTAGCTTTTTAGCAGCAAACACTCAAGATGGGTATGAAAAGTACTCAAAAAGTACCCCATGTATACAATGACATATACTGCTGTATTTTTGATGTTGTGGGCCTATATTTCTGCAGGAGGTCCTGGACACCTTGTTTAGATACATGGCATTTATATTCATGTTCTCCGACACGCATTGTTTCCTTCAATCTGTTTGACTGACATCAACAACCCTTCGATCAAAACACATCCCGCCTTTTCTCATCCTTTCTGTCAGCGACCTTGTAATATCACTCTATCGCCAATTCCCCTTCCACCGGGAGGGTGGGACGTTATTGGGGCCATTTCTCTCTCTCTCGCTCTCTCTCTGTCTCTCTCGTGCCTCATCTTCCATTTCCTTCTCTGTTTCAGTCTTTATTAAACCGCTGCTGGGTGTAAAACATCAAACACTTGTCCAGCATGTCTGGAGACAAATATATTACTTTCTGTTTCTGTTGAGAGTAAGAGGAGGAGAGAAACCGCAGACAGACAGACAGACAGACGGGGGAGATGCAGCGTCTCACAGCCGTCATCATATCTGAGTCCTGATTACTGCAATGCATGATTTATTAAAATCTAAATCTTTATTTCTTTCTGCAGTGGAAGTCTTTCATCCAGATTTATTCATCTGATGTTCTGAATCCTTTTCAAAACGAACCACCTTTTCATGAAGCTTCACCTCTCAGTTGATGGATCATGTTGCATAAAGCCTCATGAACGTCCATCCCTTTAAAATCCATCTTGTTTATTAACACTCCACATTAACCAGAGCTTATGACTTTTTAAATGATTAAATAAGCTTATTATACGCCTCTCTGGAAATACTTGATTCTCATTGGTCGATTCTGTGGTTAAATATTTGTTTTTCCAGGCAACAGATTTTCTTTGTAGCTGTGCTAGTTTCACGTTTCTCATATCACTCCAGATTTTTTTCCTCATAAAATAATTTAGACTCAATATTTTGAATTTTAATAAATGTATATATTTTATTTACTTTAATTTGTTTAAATGAATTCAAAATATTTGAATGTTCATTAGAACTTTTATTTGTATTTGAATTAGTTTCAAATATTTTTAATGAAAGTTAATTTGAACTTTATTTTAATTTGAATTAATTTTATGTAATTATTTTAAATTATTTATTTATTTTTAAGTAAATAGTAAAGCTTGCACAAATACAGTGTTTTATAGTATGACTCTAAATTATTATATTTTAACAACAAATAGAAATTGTATAATTTAAATGTTAATTTAAAAACAATTTTATTTTTTTTTAATTTGAGTGTTGATTATTATAGTTAAAAAACAGTAATTAAATTTAAGTTTGGGCTCTGTTGTTAATTGTAACCATACAGTAATGTAAAAGGGCTCCTATAGTTTAGTGCAGAAGCTGAGGTAGATTTTTTATATAATAAGACAATATTATATTTTAAGGGCTTTTTTTATGCCTTTTCTGAGACAGGATAGTGGAGACCTGACAGGAAAGCTTTTGGATGAAGAGAGGGGAGAGGGATTGGCAAAGGTCCTCAAGCCGGGAATCGAACTCGGGTCGCCATGAGTGCAGTTGTGCTGTATGTCGGCACACAGCACCGACAATTTAAGATATTTTTGATGAATGTTAATTTTAACTTATTGTTAAAATCATAACGTCAATTAATTATTATTAATTTAATTAATTTAAATTCTTAATTAATTTTATGTAATTATTTTATTTAAATTATTTATTTACTTTTAAGTAAACAGTAAAGCTTGCACAAATACAGTTTTTTTTTTTTTCAGAAGTGATCCAGAAAAGTAGCTAATTGTTGGGTCAGTGTTTACTCTATGAAAATGACACAATATATTTAGCAACATTAGCAGTCTTTGCTGTGCATTATGAGAGTGTATGGGAGTGAAGAAAAAAGGCGTGAGATGTTGGTGAGAAATTTGGTAATTGCCAGATTCCTGCTGCGCGTGTGGACAGAAATGGTCAAAATGTCCCGCTCACCTCTGTTTTGTGATCTATATCTGTGTAATGAGTAGGGTTGGGTATCGTTCAAAAATGTTCGATACCGATGCCGATACCTTGAGTTCGATACCGGTTCCTGAACGATACTTTTTTTCGATACCAATTTTATGAAAACAGTTTTAACAAGATTACATTATCTCAAAAAACTTTGGTTTTATTTTTTTCAGCTCGTTGACATGTATACAGACTCAAAGACTCATCTCCTGAGCCACTGCACGAAGGAACAAAATATAGCCAACACAATAAATCAGTACAAATAATTTTAATAAAGCTCAAATAGTTGTCAGTTTACACTAGTGCGTGCTCGTTTTAAAACGCATAGCTCAGACAGAATCATCATTTCTATTCATTTATTCTAGGTTGTTAAAGACTTCAAGAAATTTAAAATCTTTATCCACTTTCATAAGTGGGTGTTTTATTTTCTTTCACAATGTTTTATTGTTATTAAATTGTATGTTGTAGTATGTCTAATTATTTGAATGCATAAAAACTACTTAGTTTATTCAAATTTGTTCTTAAAACAGCCTTATGAAATGTTTTCTTTTTCCTCAGAAATTCTGTGTTCTGTATCTGGTTTTCAAATGAAGGCATAAAACATTCACTTAATTTCTCTTTTAAATTATTGAAAATAAAACTTTATTTATTTATTTTGGCAAACAAAATTGTACTATTAAAATTAAAACATGGAAGAAATGTTGTGTGATCATTAATTAAAATAAGAGTTTTAATAATTTAATAGTAGCAGTATGTACTGTCTGCTGAACAATATTAATTTATTTCTGCCGCAGTGTCTTCCAAGTTAAATCGAACTTTTATTTTGACCGGTTTCCTGGAATACCTTTACAGTTCTGTGTGTATATGATATGATGCAAGTTTTACTCAAATCAAATGGTAAAATGCTGATGAAGTGACTCTCAGAGCAGTTCTAGAGCTGTTGTTCATGTGTTTATGTCCTCATTTAGTGAGACGGCAGACGCTGAAATGTCACGCGAGCTTCAGTCTGTGTCAAGTAAGCGAAACTGCGCGATATAGAGAGCAGACTGCTCCGTACGCTTTCGAATTGCTCTCGCGGAGGTCAAACACTGATCAATCAGCACCGCGTCACTTCTAATCAAACACACCTAGTGCTGCAGGCTTATTGACGCACTGACGTTAATGAGATTAACTCCTTAGGTATCGAAATTTGGTACCGAACGACAAGACGTTTTTCGATACTCGGTGGTATCGAGGCAATTCGGTCGGTGCCTAAAAAGTATCGAACTCGATACCCAGCCCTAGTAATGAGCAGGTTGTTAGCGGAGGGATGCTTAGTGGATCACCTTATCAGGGTTTATTTTAACATACGACTGCATTATCCCTTATGTAATTGATCCTCAGAAATCTCAGAAGTCTCCGATATCGTCTTGAACGATATCTCGTCTCCTTTGAGTATACTCTGACCGCCGTGAGCTGCAGAAAACCTGTGTGTGTGTGCTGCTCACTGCAAACCGTGCATTAAATACAGCATAATCATATTTAATCATAGCGTATGAAATGGTATGCATTGATTGACAGTGGTATTGGAACACATCCCAATAAAATTCTTCATCACCCTGCTTGGGTTCAGATTTGTTATATTAAGCAGATGTAATATAATGTGTTTATAATCTTTATTATTCCTGTGCTTGGACCTCATGATAATTCAAAAGCAGCTTTGGGTAATTATGACTGTTTGTTAATAATTAATGATGGTGTAATTTCAAGTCCTTGGAATGCTAATGAATCAGCAGGAAGGTGCTGCGCCTGACATTTACATTGACGTTCATGCCAGACGTTTCCTCAACAAATTATCAATCATAAGAAAACACATCTGGTATCTCCTTACCCTTTAACTGTCTGCATATTAAATTTATAAGTAACTGATCTAGAACACATGAGCAGCAACAGATGACATTTTTGAGTAATTTTTGCTATAGACTGTGTATTTGTAATCGATATTTCTCTCAGGTCATTGACCATCTTGGTTGAATCTTTTCAGTAATGTTGAGTTTTGAATGGTCCATGAATGATTATGCAATGCTGCATTCAAATTTTTTGGCCTAAAGAATAAATCAAAGCAGCATGTTAAAGGAACAGTTCACCCAAAAATGCGCATTTTCGGGAACATTTATTCTTAGGTAATCCAAGATGTGGATAAGTTTGTTTCTTCATGGGAACAGATTTGGAGAAATGTAGCATTACATCACTTGCTCACCAATGGATCCTCTGCAGTGAATGGGTGCCGTCAGAATGATGTTACTGTGATGTTTTTATCAGCTGTTTGGACTCTCATTCTGACGGCATTCATTCACTGCAGAGGATCCATTGGTGAGCAAGTGATGTAATGGTAAATGTCTCTAATGATTTTTTCCCATGAACAAACAAAGCAAATTTACAGTTTTGGGTGAACTATTCGTTTAATGCTTTGGACCTGTTTAAGCAGCCTTTAAAGTGTGAGAAATGTGCGAAAAAAAAAACGTGTTGAAGAATTGCATAAAGAAAGTGAAATATATTTTTGATTATGAATTTACGTTTACATTGTAACATTTTTCTTTTTTTAGTTTGAGTGATGTATGATGTATGATGTATGAATATTTTGAAATTACAATTTTTAGTTAATAAAAATATATAATATAAATATACAATTTTATTCATTGTAATAGGAATTTTAGGTGAATTATCATTAATGCATCATTATTTTAATAGGATTGTTTTTTTTTTTTGGGGGGGGGGGGGGGGGGGGTAATTGTCATTGATGTCAAAAAATTATGTTAAAAATCTATTAATTTATTGTATTAGGAATTTTAGGGAAAATATTCTTAATTGTCAATAAAATGTCAAAAAAGCTATTTATTTATTTATTTATTGTAATAAATCGTTCTATTCACCGACAGAGATTCACTCATTCATTCATTCTCGTAAGTATTTACATTCCACCGCAAGCGCACTTGAGCCTGGTTTTACAGAAACTCGCTGATCAGATCACAGAGACAGAGCAACAACACCCGGACTCTGTTTTAATCATTCTCTGGGACTTTAATAAAGCAAATCTCTCCCGTGAATGGCCAAAATACAGACAGCACGTTACATGTCCCACCAGAGACAGTAATATATTGGATCACTGTTACACCATAATAAAGGACGCATATCACTATGTCTCACGGGCAGCTTTGGGGCTCGCTGATCACTGTTTGGTTCATCTTATACTAACCTACAGGCAGAAACTGAATTCAGCTAAACCTGTATTAAGGACTGTAAAGAGATGGACTAATGAAACAGAGCGGGTTTTACATGCCTCACTGATTGGAGTGTTTTTGAAGCTGCTTCAAACGATCTACTGTAGATGAGCTCACAGAGACTGTAACATCTTATATCAGTTTCTGTGAAGATATGTACATTCCTACCAGGACTCATCTAACTTACAATAACGACAAACTGTGGTTCACTGCAAAACGCAGACAGCTCCGTCAGGCCAAAGAAGATGCTTACAGGAATGGGGACAGAGTCTTGTATAAACAGGCCAAATACACACTGGAAAAGGAGATCAGAGTGGCAAAGAGGAATTATTCTGAAAAGCTAAGCATTCAGTTCTCTTCCAGTGATTCAGCATCAGTGTGGAAAGGTCTGAAAGACATCACCAACTACAAGACACCATCCCCCAGCACTGTAAAGAATCAACAACTGGCAAACGATCTGAATGAGTTTAATTGCAGATTTGAAAAAACACCCCACACCTGCTCTGAACACATCTCCACACAACCATTAACACCTCCAGCAAACCCCCTCTCCCCCACACCTGCACTTCAGATCAGCGAAGATGATGTGTGCCAGGTCTTCCGGAAGCAGAAGAGAAAGAAAGCACCAGGCCCAGATTGTGTTTCACCAGCCTGTGCTAACCAGCTGGCCCCCATCTTCACACAGATCTTCAACAGATCACAGGAGCTGTGCGAAGTCCCTTCATGCTTCAAACGCTCCACCATCATCCCCATTCCAAAGAAACCCAAAATTACAAGACTAAATGACTACAGGCCTGTGGCTCTAAAGTTTATGGTCATGAAGTCATTTGAAAAACTGGTGCTAGCCCACCTGAAGGACATTACTGGACCCTTGCTGGTTCCTCTTCAGTTTGCCTACAGAGCAAACAGGTCTGTGGATGATGCAGTCAATATGGGACTGCATTATGTTCTGCAACATCTAGACAGACCAGGGACTTATGTGAGGATCCTGTTTGTGGACTTCAGCTCGGCTTTTAACACTATCATTCCAAACCTCCTCCTGCCCAAACTGACTCAGCTCTCTGTGCCCACCTCTGTCTGTCAGTGGATCACCAGCTTCCTGACAGACAGACAGCAGTTAGTAAAGCTGAGAAAATTCTCATCCAGCACCCGCACCATCAGCACTGGTACCCCTTAGGGATGTGTCCTCTCCCCACTTCTCTTCTCCCTCTACACTAACAACTGCACTTCATAGGACCCCTCTGTCAAGCTCCTAAAGTTTGCAGACGACACCACACTTATCGGCATCATTCAGGACGGTGAAGAGTCTGCTTACAGACAGGAGGTTAAAGAGCTGGCTGTCTGGTGCAGTCTTAAGCCCGGGACACACCAAGCCAATGGTCGGCTGTCGGTGAGTGTCCGTCGGGCTAGTTTGTTTGGTGTGTTCCACTCGTCGGCTCTCGTCAGTCTCACGTCGGCGGTAGTTTGTTGAATCGGCGTCAGGGTGGTCGGTGAGAGAGAGAAATCTGACTGGATGTTCAGTTTAGCAAACGAGTCCGTGCAGGAGAATTAAAGCAAAAGTGATGAAAACGGTCAAGTTAATGAAGAAAAAAGGCAGTTTTTTTGATGTGACATGATCTTACCCAAGCATTGCAATATGTGAATGTTTTCATAACGTGAGCTGCTTAAAATCATAAGTTATTAATATTACTGATATTCAAATTGGTAAGCAAGCGCTGCTTTGTTTACGTTTCGTATATCTGCATTTATCTCGTACAATCATGGCCAAAAATATCGGCACCCTTGCAATTCTGTCAGAAAATGCAACACTTCTCTCAGAAAATTGTTCCAATTGCAAATGTTTTGGTATTCACATGCTTATTGTTTTTGTTTGCACTGCAACAACACAAAAAAACAGAGAAGAAAGTCAAACTTGATAAAATTTCACACTGAACTCAAACATGGAGGACCCAGGAGGACACCACTGCTGACACAAAGGCATAAAAAAAGCAAGACTGGAGTTTGCCAAAACTTACGTGACAAAATCACAATCCTTCTGGGAGAATGTACTGTGGACAGATGAGACAAAAGTAGAGCTTTTTGGTAAAGGACATCATGGCACTGTTTACAGAAAAAGAAATGAGGCCTTCAAAGAAAAGGACACAGTCCCTACAGTCAAACATGTTGGAGGTTCAAAGATGTTTTAGGGTTGCTTTGCTGCTTCTGGCATGCCTTGACTGTATGAATGGTATCATTGAAATCTGATGATTACCAAAGAATTTTGGGGTGCAACGTAGTGGCCAGTGTCAGAAAGCTGCATCTCTACCAGAGGTCATGGGTCTTCCAGCAGGACAATGACCCGAAACACACTTCAAAAAGCACTCAGAAATGGTTACAAACAAAGTGCTGGAGAGTTCTGAAATGGCCAGCAATGAATTGAAGTGGGACACTCACATTGACTCCATTGTTAAAAGGGCCCAGCAGAGGTTGTACTTCCTTCGCCAGCTGAGGAAGTTCAACCTGCCACAGGAGCTGCTGAAACAGTTCTACTCCGCCATCATTGAATCCATCCTCTGCACTTCTATAACTGTCTGGTTCAGCTCAGCTACCAAATCTTACCTCAGAAAACTACGGAGGGTAGTCTGGACTGCTGACCTAGATAGCATGCGGATGTGGGCCACTTAAGGCAATGATACGGCACTGCTGGCCTTCTTATGGCCTGTACAAAATGGATGTAAGCCTGTAGGCAAAGATGTGGTGTTCACGGCAATGTGTTATCTGAATGTGACCCTAAAATGGCCCATGTGGTAAATAGTAAATATGGCCCAAATAGTGCCAACCAAATGTGGTCCACCTTTGGCAAAAATGTGGCACAATCAACAAAGGCTAATCAGGATGTAAACCAAATGTGGTCCACATATGTTTCAGCAAATGTGGCCCAGGTATATTAAAAAGTACCTGGGCCAGTTTTGGCAAAGATGTGGCACAGTGAGCACTGGCTAATGTGGCTGAGAGCCTAAATTGGCCCTTTTATGATGCTGCAAATGTGGCCCAGTTATCCTCAAACATATTTGGGCCAGTTTTGGCAAAGATATGGCACAGTGAGCACTGGCTAATGTGGCTGTGAGTCTAAAGTGGCCCGCACATGATGCCACAAATGTGTCCCAGTTATCCTAAAATGTATCTGGACCAGTTTTGGCAAAGACATGGCACAGTAAGCACTGGCTAATGTGGCTGTGAGCCTAAAGTGGCCCGCATATGATGCCACAAATGTGGCCCAGTTATCCTAAAACGTATCTGGACCAGTTTTAGCAAAGACATGGCACAGTGAGCACTGGCTAATGTGGCAGTGAGCCTAAAGTGGCCCGCATATGATGCCACAAATGTGGCCCAGTTATCCTAATCCATATCTGGGCCAGTTTTAGCAAAGATGTGGCATGGTAAGCACTGGCTATTGTGGCTGTGAACCTAGTTGCCCACATATGATGCCACAAATGTGGCCCAGTTATCCAAAATCGTATCTGGGCCAGTTTTGGCCCACATTTGATATGGCAAATATGCCCCATATAATATAAAACAGATGAGGGCAACTTCTGGTTTGGATGTTGCACTTGACACTGGCTAATTGAAATGGACTTACAGACTTACTGTGAAGGTGGAGTGAGAATCATTTAGGTTCAAACTTGTGAAGGACTTATTGTAAAGTATTGGAATGTGTCTTTGAATATTTATCTGTGACATCTGAATTTCTGCTTGTGCAAAACCTGGGTCAGGATGTTTTTACCAAGTAGGACATGTTTTTGGAATTTATTTGAACATTTAGGGAGGACATTTTAAAATTTCTCTTTAAACGTTGTTGAGTATTGTTGATGCATAACTCACTTGAGGCTTAGTGTGGCCAAAATAATGTATATTTATGGTTTATTTCGTTCATTGTTAGCTAAAATGTGGCTGTGCAGTGGCCTGCTTGTGGACCACTGCCAAAATGCCACCATTCCATGCAGCATGTGGGCCACATGAGGAATGTGGGGAAGACCAGGGTTCGAATAAAAATCAACTGTGGCCCACATTAAGACCAGTTTTGGTTTATTTGGTTGGCTTACATGCGGCAATGCTAAGGTTTGCTTGAGGCCCAAATCTGGCAAACAGGACCTGACTGCCCAAATGCCATTATTCCACATGGATGTTGGATCTGGGCCAGAATTAAAATAATCCAGATTTGGGCCAGTTCTGCTTTATTTTATTTATTGTCATGGCTGCCATGCGGCCTTTCTATGGCTTGCTTGTGGCCCAAACAGGTGTGGACCACCCAAATGAAGTGAAGTGACATACTGCCAAGTATGGTGACCCATACTCGGAATTCGTGCTCTGCATTTAACCCATCCAATGTCCACACACACAGCAGTGAACACACACACACACCATTTATGCTGCGGTGCCCGGGGAGCAGTTGGGGGTTCGGACAGAGCAAGGTGTTAGATCTGGGCCAGAATTAAAATAAATGTAGCCCAGATTTGGGCCAGTTCTGGTTTATTTTATTTATACCCTCAATACCACTTCAGTCATGGTATTGAGGGTGGAGAGAGCACTGGACATTCACTCCCCCCACCTACAATCCCTGCCGACCCGAGACTCGAACCCGCAACCTTTGGATTATGAGTCCAACTCTCTAACCATTAGGCCACAACTTGATGCCATCATTTAAATGCCATCATTCTACATAGTATGTGGGCCATAGCAAGGTGTTAGATCTGGGCCAGAATGAAAATAAATGTGTTAAAAAGTTCTGGTTTATTTTATTTATTTATTTTCATGGCTGCCATGCGGCCTTCCTATGGCTTACTTGTGGCCCAAATTTGGCAAACAGGAGCGGACCGCCCAAGTGCCATCATTCACACAGTATGCATTAGCGATTCATTAGCCGCGTTTCCACTGTCGGGCCAAAAGCGGGCGTGTATGCCAGGGCCAGTCATGTTTCCACTGTCACTTCCAGGGCTTGATCGTGCCTCGTTGGTGCTTCCTCAGGGCCAACGGCCACGGTTTTTTGGCCAGACGAAAACCAAAAAGCAGGCCAGCTCGGGCTAGAGGAGTGGTAATGAACAATGGCGGAGTTTCTCTGTGTCTGGAGAGCGTCAGCGCTCCGGATCATTTCATGAAGTTAGCAGCTATAACACCAAGACTTTTAAAATAATTTTAGCTCAAAACTCATTTTCAGACAGCAGCGAGTGTTTGAAATAACTGTTTGAGATCCGATGTGGATTATAATCACCATAAAATAAGCGATGCAAAAAAGCTATACACGCTAGCCATTAACGTTACCATAGTAAACATGGTAAATACGACCACTTGAAGAAATCAAACGTCAGCTTCTCATTCTCTATCACAATCATGTATTTATTTAGTAACATTTTATCTGTCACAAGTCTCGTCTCGTCTATGCTCCTAGTATGTCATAAAAATATAATAATGTTTTTTGTTTGGGAGCTCCCTCTGCTACTCAGGTCGTATTTGTGATGTAAAAACATATATAGAAATGATAATTCTTTCTAAATGTGATGTATACTGTGACTAAACAGAAACAGACTCGACTGAATAATAGGGTATGTGTCCTTATTTTTTTGTGAAATAACTTTTCATACGCTTTATTTCTGTGTGACTAATTTTTCAATCCTGATAAATTAATTCATTATGATCAATGTATCACTTATTATTGTAAAACATTAATGCTTTTTGAATTAAATCTTTAACAAAATATGCAAACAAACGGCCGCTTATTTAACATGTTCATTTTGTGGTCGTGCTAGTTCCAGTGACTTATTTCTTATTAGTTTTCTGATAACTTCTCTTTGTTGGTGAAATGATGGGGTTGTGCGACGTTGTTCCAGAGAGGCGTGTAAAGGGCGGGTTTTAGTGAAGCACAGTTGAGCTTCTGGCCCGACAGTGGAAACGCATCATGATTTTGGGCTCAGTGCTACAGGTCTGAGGCTATTAGTCCCGCCTGGCCCTTTTAAAGCACTGGCTCGCACTGGCCCAACAGTGGAAAAGCGGCTATTGGTATAACCCTCTCCACTCTCCAAGAACTGTACTTATCCAGAGTGAGTAAAAGGGCTGGCAAAATCACTCAGGACCCCTCACATCCAGCACACTCCCTGTTTGAGCTGTTACCGTCTGGTCGACGCTACAGAGCTCTGAGCACCAGAACGGCCAGGCACAAGAACAGTTTCTTCCCTCAGGCAATCCATCCTATGAACACTTGACAATAAATGTGGAGCACACAACACTATTTATTTATACACTTATATACTTAATTATCTAACACACATACTTGGTTTACACTTCGAATTTGCACATAATATACCTGTATATACAAAACTGTCTATTGTAATATACCTGTACATACAATTGTCAATTTGTATATTGTTATTCCCTATTTACTTATATTTTTATTCTTGTATTTTTCGTGTTTTGTCCCGTCGCTGTCATTCTGTTGCACTGTGGAAGCTTCTGTCACTATAACAAATTCCTCATATTTGTAAACATATCAGCCAATAAAGCTCATTCTGAATCTGATTCTGATAAGAATTTTGGGGCAATGTGCTTGGTTGTCATTAAAATAAACAAAAAACTGACAAATATTTTTAAAATGATTACATGTTTTAGTTAAAAAAATAAATAAAAATAAAATAGAATCAAATAAAAGATTGCGGGGTGACCCAGACATGTTTCTGTGAGACTCACTCACATGCTGTGCAAACAGAGTGAGTAAAGATGAACAAGTGTGTGTGTGTGAGAGAGAGAGAGAGAAAGAGACAGAGGGGTTTTGGAGGGAGGGGTAAAATGAGGCAGAAAGCGAGCAGTTGGAGGCAGGAGCATTAGTATCACAGAAAACAGAATGAAGGTTGGACAGAGAAAGAGAGTGAGCGAGTGAGTGGAAATCACACGTGACGGACACACACACACACACACACACACACGCTTGTTTCCACGGTGACAACATGGGGGCGGTTGTTGGCACATTGACCTTGCAGACGAGACAGCGCCGACCGTCAAGTGGTAAGACGTCAACTCTGTCTGTCTGTCTGTCTGAGAACTTCAGCTATATCAGACTCTAACTGAATGCATCCATGTGCGCGCGCTTGAATAACATGCATAAATGCGTAGGCTATGTTTTTGCATGTGCATTATTGAGTTGCATGCATGCGAGTGTGTGTGTCTGAGTGTTTTCAGCGATTAGATGACTCACACACGTCCTCACTAACCTGTGCAACAAGTGGCGTTTGGCTGATGCCAGCGTCACAGCTGCGTGTTTCTGCTCTGTAATAAAGTCACCACGCACAAGCATGCATTATGTGACTCGTGAAGCTTTAAGATTATTATTTATAATGTGAAGTGAGTAAGGTTTGTTGTGAGTGTGTCTGATGTGTGTGTGTTTGTTGTCAGGTCATGCATGCATATGTAACATGCTCCTGTTATTTATCACTCTACTCACACACACACACTCAGTTCCCTCCTGTTACCTTGGAAGCACTGTTGTCATGGTAACGTGGCGATGGCAGCTTGGAGTGTTTTCGTGCGCACGTCTGAAGGGTCCCGACCCATCGCTCATGTCCGAAAAGCTGAGAGACAGATTAGACAGACAGAGAGAGAGACATCAGCACCTCTTGATTTGATTGCCCCCCCCCCCCACCCTTCCCCCGTGTAGAATGACCAGTAGAATGAAGCGTATGATAGCAGTTCAATGGGATTTAACCCATCATTTTTCTCATGTAGAATACGCTTCATTATTTATACAATATAACGTTATATTACGATTTATAGGCTATCTGCACGAAATGCCCCGAACGTGTCTGCGCGGCTCTGAATGAACGCGTTCTTCACGCAACAACGTGCAGAAACATGGCAACTAAACTCTAAAAATTCACAGCATTTTATTATAATAGTGTTCTCATTATAATGTTATGTATATGACAGTCCCAGTCATAGTTATTCATATTCTGCATTGTTTCCTAATGAAGCCAACTCAACCATCTTATACGAGGTAAATAATATATACACGATATAGCCTATATAAACCGGCAATTTGTTTTTTAAAATCACTTGTACCCAGAAATCCAGTCTTTCACTCAGCCTGTGTCAATTTGAGTCTTGTTAAAGATTTAAATCTCTGCCGCCAAAATGCTCCCCTGTTGGTCACGGATTATGGAGAGTGAAACTTAAATCTGATGTAGAAGTATAGGTGTGTTCGACTTGACATGCTCTCTTATGGCTCTCGCGGTGATGTCAGACACTGATCAGTCTGCGCAGCGCCGCTTCTAGTCGAACACACCTATTAGGCGCTGCGCAGAATGATCAGTGCCTGACATCAAAGTACCGCGAGAGCCATAAGAGAGCATGAGCAGCGCCTCTCCATGTAACCAAATTACACTTCAAATATATATTTTTTTCTCCCAAAGATGGCTTCCGTTATTATTACATATGTTCAAGTGCTCGTTTTTCTGATAAGTTTGCTTTTAGTTATTTATTTGATGCTATAAAAACGGGATGTGATGTCATGATTGTGTGTTTGCGATTGAATCTGCAACAATTTGAGTGGGACTTGGATTCGCGGCTATAATTTTCAATAGTGGAAGGAAGTGTAGACATGGACATCTTTATTTATTTATTTATTTATTTATTTTATCTACACTTTATGGAAACGAGTCGTTTTCTGATTACAATAATAGCTGTTTTTGGACTAATTAGGAAGTTCTGAATTCTGAAAATGAATGTTTTTATAGTACAATTACCTCTTTATCATCAAACATCAAGGAAAAATTTGATTTCTCAATTCATGACCTCTTTAAAATGTAAAACTTAATTGTACAAAAAAATGCAATAAATAAATTTATGCTTAATCTTTGTAATAAAAAATCTTAAAATATGTATGGCATTAAATCACAAATAAACAAACTCAAAAAATGATCATTTGCATATCTGAGAGCTGAAGTCGCACATTAAATTCATTCATGCAGCTTCAGTGGAGCAAAATGGGGCAAGGCATCAGGAATATGAAGTCAACTATACAGTGATCCATAAATGAAGCTCGATACGCCCTGTTAAGCTCACACTCGTTCTCTTTGCTCTCTTGTTCTTGTTCATTGGTGCGAAATCTTCAGTTTAGGTCTGTAAATGAATGAGTCTGCTATCTTTGTTCTTGAACTGCAGGTTAGCCAATGACTCCGTTTATCAATTAATAACTGCTAATGGGCCGTCTGAAGCATGTTGCACAAAAACGAGAAGATATATTTCAAAGCTGTCTGGTTTCAGGGAGTTTCAGGCTGGAATAATGTGCCATCAAGTCGAGTAAGAAATATTGATTTTGATTTTCAAGCACATGAATGACCAAATGAAAATGTATTTATAAATGGAAAAAACTAAATTCTAAATGACAACTTGCTGATTTGTAAAGGAGTATATTAGTTCGTACAGTGGAAAGCAAATTTAAGTGAATGATAATGAACAGTTTTGGAAAATCGTATTAATGTTGTGTTTTAATCATTTTAAAGTACAGTAAGGTTTACCACTCACCTGTCACTGTTGGCTTTATGAAAGCTAATTATTTTTGTTAGCCACACCATGCCTCATTTTTATCATTTTGAATTCAAATATATTTATTTGTGTGTTTACTAGATATTTCTGTTATTTTTCAAACTTGGAAGGTTTTGAATTTCATCAGGGACACGAGGCAGAAAAAGTTGTTTATATATTTATTATATATATATATCCCCCTGCATTGAGTAATTAGATTAAAATTAAAATCCACTTGCGTGTACAGTCTTGATTAAATTCAGGATGAGCAGAGATTAAACCGCAGCAGTATGATAGTACGGACAAAATGAAAGTTTTTTTTACATGTGTCAACAGATTTGATTGATGTGTGCTGCAATCGGTTCAGATGGGAAGCAGAGAGTGAGATATTGATCTGACAGATGTGTCTTCAGAATAGCTGATCACTTTTGATTGAATATGTATGAACTGATCAACACTTCACAGAAAGATCACTTTACTACATTATTAAATAGATATAAAATATATTATTAATTTATGTATCATATCACATATGATAGTAAAGTAAACAAATACAAAATATAATATTTATTAGATTTAGTTTTTAGTTTTATTCAGCATGTGTCTCATGTCTCATGCTCTTAGTATGTGTGCGTGTGTTAGACCTGCGGCTGTGGGTTTTCCTCTAGTGAATATTTCAGATGTCTTGAATTGAACACCCACACTGCCTGCAGTTATGTCTTTATGCAGCACACGCACACACACACACACACACACACACACACACACACACACACACACCCCCCCACCCCCCCACCCCCCACCCCCCTCTTTGCTCTAAGTTGTGCTTGTTGTTTGTTGAATCACCCTTCTGGAAGATTCTCTCTGTGTTAAAAACACTGTAAGAATGTGTTTGCATATATCAGATGGGCTGATTAATTCAGATGGCACTTGAATAATTTGAGATGATCAGCATCAGTTTTATCCAGTTGGTTCCCTGGTCCTGTCAGTGGATCATTTTTAGCAATATAGTGAATTTTTCTGCGTAAATAATGTGTATAGTTATATTATAGTATATTGGCATTATATTGATCATCAGTCACCCTGCTCTCCATACATTGATTTCAGATATCTGGTTGACCGCTGGGATCATATGAGTATTTTTGCATTATATTCTCTTCTTGTTCTCTTTGTCTGCCTCCTAGTGTGGTTTGGACACTGATGGAGAACTGCAGCAGCTCTAAGCTCTATGTCGTGTTTAGAGTTGATCTGAGCTACACTTAATGTGCCTGGATGTGCATCTATTGTTTAAATTTCTGCCAGTAAGTGAGCTACATCTGATACAACTTCCCTTTTTGGGATGATAAAATGACTGATAAAACATTTACATAAAGTAAATGTTTGTATAAGTGTTTTTCTAGGTCTGGTTTTGCCAAAGTGGGACTCGTTAGTTGCTGAAAAGTATATACAGTATATCTTCTTTTGTGCTCAACAGCTGAAAGAAACTCATTAACAACTTGAAGGTGAATAAATCATACAGAATTACTATCCCTTTAAAAAAGTGTGTTCTAGTTGTTTTGTGTAGTATGCAGTACATGGTCAGTGAATAAACTATAGGTTTGGTTAAATCCTTCGTAATTATCCTTTCTAATGAAGGTTATCTGACACAACTTCATAGAGATGACTAGCTATATGTTTTTGTGTGTGAGTTACTGTGGTGATGCTTGTGCAAGTAAAAAGTGGACTATCTCTTCTGGACACACTTCTATTATTCATACTATACATAGTGATGAGAACTCGAACACACACACACACACACACACACACACACACACACACAAGACACGTTTACTTAGTGGAGGCTGTGCTCATCAAAACAATTCAGATCGCAAGACATTGATCAATTCATTACCCTGTCAGTGCGATGATGCCTGCCTAATTCAAATCAGTGTTATTGAGATGTTATTATAGTTTTTATTAACATTTTGAATGTTTTTATTTTTATATTTCTTTTAATTTGATTTTTAAGTTTTAGTAATTTTCTCATTTTTTATGTTTTATAAATGTCTGTAGTTTTTAATGTTTTTTTTATTGATTTATATATTTTTTAATTTATATTTCAGCAAGTTGCCAATGCAACATCATAATAAACAAGTTTTATTTATATATATTTCAGTTAGTTTCCATTTTAAATAATAATAATGATAAATATTATTATTATATAAGTAATGCACCTCTCCTTTAGTCTGCAACTCAATCTTGTCAATCTTGAGGAAATTGAAAGACTACTTATCAAACAAACAACTAACTCACTCAAATGTCACCAGATTTGATTTTGGTAACATTGGAATAAAATTAATTGCAGTGGGAGAATTATTCGGGTCAATGACTTAAATTAGTCCTTCATTTCCATGTCTGCTGTCATCATGGCTGGCAGACCTTAAGGTAAATTAAAAAATATTATAGTATTGGCTGATTGTTGTTGATGGTGTAAGATAAATAATTTTCCATAGAAGCCTTACTGTCTCGTTGCGTACATCCACCACATGTGCGCATAATGTGAAAAATCACAGAAAGCATCCTCTGTGTGTGTCATTTCTAAGCTGAATACAGCTTGAGGAAGATGGTTGAAGTGGAACGGCGTGTAATGGGTTTTTACACGCCTGGAGTGATGAGAAGTGTGTGGGATTAACGTTTGTCTCAATTAGTGATGTGTCAGACCAGACCAGTGTAATTTCTCATACTACTGTCGACAGTGTGAGTGTGTGTGTGTGTGTGTGTGAGAGAGAGAGAGAGAAGTGTGTGTTTTCTCTGGATATATTTTGCTCTCAAAAATGGAGCTCTTCTTGCTATGGTAATACAAAGATTATGCTAATTCAGATTATGCAAACCAGAGGATTACAGTGAAGTGTGTGTGTATCATGACCCTGAATACAAGTCTGTGGGAATAAATCAGCCGTATAATGCATGTATGAAATGTTGTAGTAAAAGTGTGGTTATGTGGTGTTTAATTTTGTATCTATCCATTCATATTTAAGAGTAAATGCATTTGAATGTCACCATGCAGGTGATGCTGGTTGGTTTTGTGGTTGTTTGTCTCCATCTAGTGGCAGTTTTAACCTCCTAATATAAGAGTTATTAAATCAAACAGGAAATAATCTCAATGCTTATCTTCTTCATGTAAGCAATAAGGTACTGGAGGTTTGCTATATTGTGAATAAATCATATTGCTTTTGTAACATGGTTACAAGACAATACAAATATTAAAACCAAAATTGTATGTTTTGATATACATACGGAAGTAAGTTTATTAAATGCTATTTTTGTTCAAATAATCACGTCTGGATAATCAAGTAAACTTTGCTTCCTTCCAGTTAGTGTTCATCTTGAAATATTACTAACAATATCAAAGTTGTTATGATGTTAACTTTATAAAAATCAGATTCCACAGCAAAAGACATGTGAAGTATGAGCTGAAGGTGGACGGTTGTACAATTAAACTAAAAGACCTTTTACTTGCTGAAAAAGTCTAAAGTATCAATCAGACGACAGAAGCCATGTAGTAGATTGTGTGACCGGTTTAACAGCACAGTTTTTATCATGTTGATCATTTAGAGGCCTTATTTCAAACATCATTCAGCAGGCTTCATAGGCTATAGTGGATGTCAGGGATCAGAAGGTTAAGCATTACAAACAGAAATATGTATATATAAACCAATAACAGTATAAACATGCAGTTTCATGAGCTAAAGGTACTAGGCTATACTATATGAAATATGAATGAATAAATTAATGTTTTGGTATATTTAGATCTGGAATAATGTGTCTGTATAAATATGTCTTTTGTTTTCTCTGTGTGTCATGCATGAACATAATTGTTGTATAGCAGCACTGTTATGATCTACATGATATTTCATTGCCATTCTTCTCTGACACACACACACACACACACACACACACACTTGGTGAGTTGACATTGTTCTTAATGTCCTACCTGAGGGCAGGACTCACCTGGGGCTGCAGGCTCACCTGAGAGTGTGAAGGACACACACACTCACACACACACTCACACACACACACACACACACACACACACACACACACACACACACACACACCCACTGCCCTCAGGCTTCTGCACCATTCAGAATCCATAATGCATGAATGTGAATTGAAGTAGTGTGATTTTGCATTTAAAAGCATAGAATTAAAATGGAATGAAATTGATGTAGTTGCAAATTTAACTTTTTTCCAATAAGAATTAGCCATATACATCCAGAAACATTAGGTAGGTGCAAAGTCACCCAAATTAATTGGTATTTAATTAATTAGTTTAATTACATTTAATAAATTAATGTTTTTTTATTGACCATAGTAGAACATTTCATATCCCACAATACTCTAATTTACTCATATATATTCAGATTATGATGTCAGGTTTATGTTTTGAAGGTATTTGAAAACAAAAACTTAAATCTTTTTGCATATAAAAATATTTTTAATGAATTGGGGCCAGATGTAGATTTTTTTTCATATAAAAGACAAACTTTAAAAGCCTTTTGTAAATGTTTTTTTTACATATTTTATACATTTTAACCTGTTTCTCACAATGAAGCACTATGAAACAAATAATACAAATATTTTATGCTGATTTTTTTTATGTTGAACATGGAATACATTTAGACGTGTAGTATTACTCAATATATCAGGGCATAAGTGTAAATAGTCAAAATTAATGTAACTATTTGTTTAAATAGTTTTGTGTATTGTAATCAGGGTTATCATAGGGAACTAAAACCATTAAAAAACATTTTCCATGTAAAATAAAACTAATTTTAACTAAACCAAATTACAATTTAAAATTTGTTTGGCAATAACTAAAGTCCTCTATATTATTTTTTTTATAATAATAATAATAAAAAACGTTTGTAATTTTTTGCTTCTTTTAATATTAACCTGTTTCTCTCCATGAAGCACTATGAAATAAATAATAATAATAATGGTGTTAATTTTTAACAAATCTTAAAAATGCTTTTTTTTCTGCTGTTGAACATGAAATGCATTTAGACGTGTCGTATCACTCAATATCAGGCATAATTGGTGTAAATGCTTAAAATGAATGTGTAATTATTTGTTTTACTACTTCTGTGTAAATTTTGAATTGTGATCAGTGTTATTATAGTAAACTAAAATGAAAACCGTAAAAAAAAACTTTGTCATGTGAATAAATAAATAAATAAAAACTCGTTTTATTTAAGGTTAATTAAAACATTTAGTATCCCAATTATTTTATAAAAAATAATATAATATAATTAATATAATATAAACACTGATTATAATATTGTAAATTCCTGTTTGCTATTTTGAACTGAACAGGGCAAATTCTGGATTTTGCTGAACTCTGATTGTATTGCATAATGAAAATTTGATAAACAGCAATGTGAATATTTCTGAAACACACACACACAGAGAGAGAGAGAGAGAGAGAGAGAGAGAGGACAAACTGGGAGACAAAGAAGCAGATGTCAAAGAGGTGAGAGAGGGAGAGAGAGAGAGGTGTGTATGAAGAAGGATGTTGAGAGCTCAGCAAATACAGAAAGAGATACTGGAATGAAAGTGAGAGGAAAGTAAGATTATTAAGGCTATTAAAGAGAATCGAGAGTGATGGAGAAAGCAGAGGGAGACGGACTGCAAACTTTAGCCATAGTTCTGCTGCTGTGTGGAGCTCTGAAACTCCTGCACACGCTCGGACTCATCAGCACCGAGGGTGAGACTCACAAAAGTCTAGATGCTTGAAGTCAAGTTTTTGATGGTTTATGAGAGCTCTGTGTGGTTAAATATGTGTGTTTAACAGAATAGACGTCTGATAATGAATTTGTGTCGTGAATCAGATTTAACCTCTGTCAGAAAGTCACATTTATCACTGTAATTCTGCAGAAAAATGAATTTCTCCAGCTGTGGAATAAGAGAGAAACGACGAGAGAAACATTCATCATATATATATTTATAACATACACAGAATTTTGATGCTTTACACTTGCACTGAAAAACAGTTGGTGTGGGGTTTACTTTGAAATGATTTTCACTCAGAAACTGCTTGTAATGTAAATTTCTGAAATAATTGGCAAATAATTGAATTAAATGTGAAATTTTGAAAGGCTGAGATTGTATCAGATCATTGTGTGTGTGTTAGAGAGAGTGCAGTGCTGTAATGTGATGCTGCTAAAGGACACTGAGCAGCAGAGAGAGCCTCCGGCACATGACCTTTGACCTCACCTGTGTGTGTCCTTCATTGCTTTAATACACACACACACCTCATCTGTCCTTATGTATTACAATTAAACTACCAGAATGATCCTAGTCAGTCATCTTCATATTTCAGACTTTGTTTGTTTTTCTTCATTCAGTTGAGTGTTGTTGTGACTTTTGAGGTACATTAGAGTTTATACAGAAACTGTGTCATTTTACTATCATTGAGAGGCTATTAGAGTTTTTAATTTTTGGAATTAGTTTTGATTTTTATATTTTCAATTTTCATTTTAATTGTAGTAAACGATTTAGTAATGTTGTTGCATGTTTTTGTCATTTTTATCATTTCTATATAGTTTTCATTCATTGTTATTTCAGCTTTTCGTTTATTTTAGTACATCAAGTTAAAAATAAGACAAGTTGGCTCAGCAACTAGCTGAAATAAAACAAAATACATTTTATTTCAGTTATTTTAAGTGACAAAATGTTTTTATGGTTTGAACTCTAATAACTCTGTAAGGAATATTTTTAAATGTGATAAAAATAGGTACTGTAGCTGCTAAATAAAAAAATGCAAATGAGCTAATCATGCGTTTCTAACATTGTGAATGTCAAACGCATGTTTTACGGTCGTGTGGCTTTGCTGTCATCATCTCTAGTGCACAAGGGAGTTTCTCTGTTCTAGTACATTTTTGAAACACGATTCAGTGCTTCAGATTAAGAAATAAACCTCTCACTGTTTGCTGTTTTTGACAGTGGATCTCGTCTCATGCAGTTTTTTTTTAGTTTGTTTTTTTTAGATCTACACTATTTCAAAATTTGTGGTTAAGATTTCTTTCTTTTATTTTTTTGTAATGTTTTTGTGAACATCTGCTCACCAAGTCTGCATTTATTAAAAAAAAAAAAAAAAAACAGTAACTAGTAAAAACAGTAATACTGTGATATATTATTACAGTTCTGAATATATTGAAAGATCTGAATATATTGAAAAATGTAATTTATTCCTGTGATCAACGCTGAATTTTCAGCATCATTAATACTCCAATCTTCAGTGTTTCATGATCCATCAGAAATAAGATTTTCTGCTCAAGAAACATTTCTGATTATTATCATTGTTGAAAACAGTTGTGCTGCTTCATATTTAGGTGGAAACGGTGATGCATTTTATTTTTTGAGGATTCTTTGATGAACAGAAAGTTCAAAAGAACAAAATTTATTTGAAATAGAAATCTTTTGTAACATTACAGATGTCTTTACAGTACATCTTTGCTGAATAAAAGTATTAATATCTTCTTAAAAAACTTGTCTTAACACAATTATTATATATATATATATATATATATATATTCCTCTTCCTCTGAATTGATACTTTTTATCCAGTGTAATCAGTTACTGATGGATAAAATATTTTATTTATTTATTTATTTAAAATGAATATTGTATTTCATGTTTAAATGCATCGTATGAAGTAAATAAAGTGTATTTCCCATGTTGTATTGTAAAGCTGTTGTAATCTGTGTGTAGACAGGGTGGATGATGATCTAGAGCTGTCTGTGGTGTCTCACCGTCCCGAGGGCTTGGAGAAGCTGGAGGCTCAGACAAACTTCAGCAAGAAAGAGCTGCAAGTGCTCTACAGAGGCTTTAAAAACGTATGCACACTCACACACCTGTAGACGTGTTTTCCTGATGGTCCATTTGCTCATCTGTCAAAACCTAACGTGTGTGTTTTACTGGTTGTTTGTCAGGAGTGTCCCAGCGGTGTGGTCAACGAGGAGACGTTCAAACAGATCTACTCGCAGTTCTTTCCTCACGGCGGTCAGTGTGTGTTTGCAGCTGATCTGTCTGTGTCTGTGTCTCAATAAATCACTTGATTATATAGTTACAAAGTGTTTATCATTAGTTAAAATCATCCTTTTTTTTTAAGATGTCTATATATTTTTAAGTTACTTAGTTTGTATTTTTTGTTTTATTTTAGTACTTAAATTAAATGAAAATCAGTAATTTTGTCTTTGCAACTAGCTAAACATTTTTTGTATCTTAGTTTACTTCAGTTAATGTTTGTTTAACATTTATTTATTTTAATATTTTGTTTTATTTATTAATTGTTGAAATTAACATTAAGCATAATAAATTATATTCCATCAAGTATGGTGATTGTCTAATTAAGTTTGAGGTTTTTGCAAATTAGTTTAAGTTATTTTAGAACTTAAATTTAAACTATTCAATTTTGACTTCACAACTAGCTGAATAAAAATAAACTTCCTTTTAATATTTTATTTTACTTCAGTTAATGTTTTTTTTATTTATATGTTAATATTTTATTTGAAGTAATTCCATTTTTTATCTGCATGTTTTAGTTTTACTTTACAATAAGGTCCCATTAGTTAAAGGGCACCTATAATATGGAAGCATATATGTAGCTAAATTCAATTTGAAATCTAATATGCAAAATGGAAATGCTATATGTATTTCTGTATTTAAATTTACATTTTCCCATACATATGTGCAAATTTTGTGCAAAATGAAATAAAAATTTAATTATATAATTTAAATTTGCATCTACACTTGTTTTAATATGCAAATTAATAACGTATTTTAAAGCTTTATAATTTGCAAAATTGAAATTAAAATGTATTACCCAAATGTTTAACATGTCTAGGCAAAAACTGTAGCAAAATTATCATTTAATTGCTGTTTTTCCTAAATGCATTTAAACTTAGGGGTAGGACACGCGGGATTGCATTTTCATCGTGATACCACGTGATAATTGTAGCAAAATGCAGCGAGAATGTCAAAATGCATTCTGAGCCAAAGGTGCAGCAAAAGGGTAGCAAAATGGTGATTTAAATGTCTTTTTATTTTTCTTCAATGCATTGACACTTACAGTACATATATAACGTTTCAATAGCATTTTCATTAAATACCCCATGATGAATACAGTTTAAGTCATTGTGGATTTGAAAATGCATTCTGAGCCAAGCATACCCCCTACCTGTCAATCACTACATCAAGGCGGGGCTTGGCAACAGGACATACGATAGGTCAATATTCACTGTTAACCAAACGCTTTTCACCTGCCTGAACATCTCTCACTGTTTACACTCGGATTGATGCACATAAGCAAACAGACATGCTTCCATATATTAGTGCATGTCTCTTTAAATGCAAATGAGATGCTGCTTCCTGTCCTCTTTTCCAGAATGGAGAAGTGTCTTTACAGCTCCTAACTTCTAAAAAAAACCATCTGTTTGGTTTTGATTATCAATTCTTGAATTTTAAAGCCATATTAGTTTAAACTTCTGATAGACGGTTTTCTGAGCGCAAACATCCGAAGCACGCATACACTGTAAAAAAAAAAAAGAAAAAAAAAAAAAGTTGAGCCAACTTAAAATTTTAAAACAACCAGCTTTTCGCAGATTTTTTAGTTCTCTCAACTTATTTTTGTAGGAGATTCTCAACTTTTTGTTGTATATACTTAAAAAAACAAGTTGAGAAAACTTTTTTTTTTTTCTCAGTTGGCAGGCAACAAAAAAAAGTTTGCTGCCTTAAAATTTTAAGTTGGCTCAACTTTTTTTTTTTTTTACAGTGTATAGAAAGTGGCTACACACAGCATGTGAGTACTAAAGTTCTCTTTCACACATGAGTTGATGTACATCTGGGAAAGAAATCGCATGTTTATATTAGATCTGTGTATTAAGTGACATCAGAATATACAGTATACTGCCGTCTATGCTATTAATATGACTCAAAGAATAAAATAAAAGCAGAGAATCACTTACTGCTCTGGACTGAATAACATGTATAGCTTTAATAAGAAGACATTTCTTACTTGAATGCAGCATTTAAATGCTCTAGCGTGAAGATAAACATGGTGGATTGTGTGTGGCTCACTCAGGGCGGTGTTTCGGCTAGATTACGGCAGGCAGTGTCAATCAACAATCGTGGGTGGGGCTGGTAAATTGTGACATCATATTTTACAGACTCTCCCTGCATTTCAGCTCAGGCCGACTGGCCCTGACTTTTTTACACTCCTAGGGCCAGGCTTCGGGCCTGTTTTAGGCTTCTCCTTATTTTTGTATTTTAGATATCCATCAATTAGTGATGAAAAAAAATTGCTGCGCTGGTGGAAACAACACGAGACCGTGTTGCCGTGAGCAGCAGCAGCGAGCGTGCCGTCAGCTGAAGAGTTCTGCGTTCAAATGCATGCAATAGGCTTAAGCTTGCTGCAAAGCACCAGCAAAAGTAATTACCATGAATGTGTCCGGGGGAAACAGTAAGGAGATATTTGAATTATTTACTAATAAACTATTGTTTTCTGAGTTCATGTCGCAAAGATGAAGTTGCCGATCCTGACTCGCCATCTCCTCATTAGACGCGCCTTTAGAGAGAAATGAAAGAGTTTTTGTTTTCGATTTGTTTTATTTTCGTTAAGCAGTAATTTAAAGATATTTATCATGTATGTGAGGCATGTATTCGCTAAGTTTCGGTTCACTTTTGTGAAGCGCTAAAAGATGAGACGGCAGAAAGCATGTTTGTTTTCTTTATTTTATAAAAGCACAACGTTTTGTTGATATTGTGAGTGCACACAAATAAAAGTAGACCCTTTACAGTTTCGAATGATGTATTACTCTTACCTTTATGAGCAAAAATGACGGCGTATCCATTGAAAAAAATACAAGTGATTGTGCTGGTGTCTCCATGTCCTGCAAACCGTGCTTTAGCTTCCACTCTCCGCACACACTATTAGATATAGCGCACATTTATCTAGGTTTAACGTTTAAACAATGTTATTAGCTTGAACTTTTTTATATCTATAGATTTTATTTTAGGCAAGTCATGATGATTTTAGAATCTATTTTCTAATCTATTTTAGACACGGGCCGGGCTAGGGCCTATATTTGAGGCTCGTGCAGGGCTCTACTCTGTGAACGGCTTGCTCTGAGACGCTGCTAATGATATATGGAGATTAAAAAAATGAGCGGGTGGATTTTTATCATTATAGGGTGGTTGTGTACACACACTGCTACCACACATTTATGTCCAAACAACATGTGAAAGTGAATTTTGCATAATAGGTGCCCTTTAAGGTTAGTTAACGTAATTTACTGTACAATAATCAATATATTTGTTGAACTATTTATAAATCAGCAGTATATTTGTTCTACTATTTACTAATCTTCGTTAACATTGCTTATTGTTTTTTGTTAGTTCTTGTTAGTTCATGTACAATAAATAATATTAACAGATACAACGTTTGGTTATTAATATTTTAGTGAATGTTGACGTAACATTTAACTAAAATTAAGAAATGCTTTTTTCATTCATGTTAACTAATGCAGTCAACTAATGTTAACAAATGAACCTTTATTGTAAAGTGTTACGGTTTTACATTAACAGTAATTACCCACGTATAGAAAAATGTCCTTTAGCAACTATGAAAACATATGAGACGTTCTCAGCTTTAAAGCTATTTATACATGTGTTTTCTCTGCAGACGCCAGCACATACGCACATTACCTGTTCAACGCCTTCGACTCTTCCCACAGTGGATCCATCAAATTCGAGGTGCCATTTCTCTTTATTTATCCATTGTTCTTCACCTCCTCTGTTTCTTCTGTTGTGATAGTGTCTGCAATGATAAATCACTCCTCACTGTCTCTCTCTCTCTGTCAGGACTTTGTAACAGCTCTGTCCATCTTGTTGAGAGGAACAACAACAGAGAAGTTAGAGTGGACCTTCAACCTGTATGACATTAACAAAGACAGTTACATTAATAAAGCGGTGTGTGTGTCAAAAAATATATCCAGTAATGTCATATATCCAGTAATATGTCTTAGTAAGATGCTTAATTTGATGATCACAACGCATAATGCAATGCATTTTACTTTTCCAGGAGATGACTGATATAGTGAAAGCCATATATGACATGATGGGCCGCTTCACGTATCCCGCTCTGAAGACAGACACTACCAAACAGCACGTGGATGCTTTCTTTCTGGTCAGTTTGTGATTGTACATCTTGAATATTTGTCTGCACAACAAGATGTTGATGTTCACATTATAAATCACTTCTTTGCAGAAAATGGACAAGAACAGAGATGGAGTTGTCACTCTTGATGAGTTTATTCTCTCCTGTCAAGAGGTACAGTACCTTTTCATGTTCAGAATGGCATACTATGATTACTATTTGTGACCCTGGACCACAAAACCAGTCTTAAGTCGCTGGGGTATATTTGTAGCAATAGCCAAAAATACATTGTATGGATCAAAATGATCGATTTTTCTTTTATTTCAAAAATCATTAGGATATTAAGTAAAGATCATGTTCCATGAAGATATTTTGTAAATTTCCTACCATAAATTTATTAAAATTTAATTTTTGATTAGTAATATGCATTGCTAAGAACTTCATTTGGACAACTTTAAAGGCGATTTTCTCAGTATTTAGATTTTTTTGCACCCTCAGATTCCAGATTTTCAAATAGTTGTATCTCGGCCAAATATTGCCCGATCCTAACAAAACATACATCAATGGAAAGATTATTTATTCAGCTTTCAGGTGATGTATAAATCTCAATTTCGAAAAAAAATACACTTATGACTGGTTTTGTGGCCCAGGGTCACATTTTGTCCAGTTTGTATATAGTGCACAGAGTGCACATTTTGTATGCATGGAAAACCAAATTACCTAATGCATTAAAAAAGTGCAGTATACAAGCATACTATTCATCCTGTTTTTGCAGTATGTATACGTATAACCTTTGCAAAAATGTGCTGTTTCCATGCATACTTTGCACTGTATATATACTGCAAAATTTTACATTTTTGTGCAAATGCAGTAGGTTATCTGGTTATTCCATGCATAAAATATTGTGCACTGTAAATATACTGCAAATCCAGTATACATATTTAGTATGCATGGATTTTGAGCTGATTATTAATAGATGAACATAATTTTAATATCTTGTAAAAGGCTAAATATTTAAAATCATTTATTTCTAAGATTATAATTGAATGCCCCTTGTTGAATTAAACATGAGTTTGTGACGATGCAACATATTTGAAACATTTTTCATTGCATTCTGCTTCACACACTATTTCTTTAAAAAGTAAACAGTATATACTGTGCAGTAAATGTAAGCAGTGCTCTCTGGTGTTAGAGAGTGAGTACTGCAGTATTGATCAAATATCAGTCCTGCCAACTGACAGCCAGGCAAATATATACCTTTCTTTGTTTGTTTTATCATTTTTGTTTTGTTGAATATTTCACTACATAAACTTTTTGTTAATGAATGATTTAGTAGGTTTTTATCATCAGAGATAAACCTTTTATAATTGTTTTTTATTTGTTGTTTATATAAAGTCTATTTATTTATTCATTTAATTTTTCTATTTTTCACTTGTTTGCCATATTGGGATGGTGCTAAATTATAAACAAATTAAATTTTATTTATTCACATTTTTTAATCTTTCCAAAATTATTTTCAGCATTACGTTATATACCATAAAACACCAGCAGTTGAAAAAAATCGAACTCTGTCAATTTTTCTTTTCAATTTTTGTTTTGTCAAATATGTCACTTCATTAGCTATTTGTTAATACATGAAGCTCCTCCTTTATGGCCCTTATTACAGTCCAATATCTCTGAAGCATATTTTGATGGACTGTGATGGTTTTAATGTTATTTTAGTGTCGTTGATATACTATCATAGTTTTTGTTAATATTTTGACTTAAGATTTTATTTTTAGGTTTTCTGTTGTCACTTTTATTTTATAGTAATTTTCTTGTTTTTTATCTGTTTTTTTAAATTAATAATATATTTTTTATTTATTTATCAGATTTAGTTTATTAGTTCATATAGTTAACTTTCAACAAAATCTAAATTTCAAATGTTGCATTGGGAACTAGCTAAAAAATAAGTTTCAGTTAACGTTTTTAATTTCAAATAAAAAACTTTTCTTCTTTTTTTGTAAATATTGTTTTAATTTAAGTTAAGTGTAATAACCCTGGTTTGACTCTTTACTTTTTGGTTAATTCTTATTAAAAAATGTAATAAAGTTTTATTTAGTTTTAGTTTTAGATTTTTGTTATCAGTGATAAACCTTTTATATATGTTTTGTATTTGATGTTTATAGATAGCTTTATTTACTTTTTCTATTTTTCACTTGTTTGTCATATCAGCATGGTGCTAAATTATAAACAAACTAATTAAGTTTTATTCACTTACATTTTTTTACATCTTTAATCTTTCCAAAATAACGATGTTTCTATTATTTGATATTTTGTTTCAGCTTTATTTTTGTTTCGTGTCATACAACACCAGCAGTTGAAAGTAATCTAACTGTGATTGGTCATTCATCAGCTGCTTCTTGTCCTATTGGGTGGTTATTTTTACTAGAACACACCAATAGTCTAAAGACAGACTTGATATTTTCATCTTTATAATAGATTTCATGTATAATTAGCTTGTATTCCTTCCTCTCTGTCTCTTCCTCTTTTCTTTAACCGTCTCTCATTGAATTTCTCTTTCTTCTGTCCGCATTTCTTCTCTTCAGGATGAAAACATCATGAGATCATTGCAGCTCTTTGAGAACGTGATATAGAGCTACAGGAAGAAAGAAACCAATGAACTGTTGAATCTGATCACAAAAAGGAGGAATAACTTTTACCCCAATCACCATGGTTACAGTTTGACATCACCGTGTTACCATGGCAATATGCCAACTGTTTAATTTACATCCCGGGAAACCTGCGTGTCCTTTAAATCCCGGTCTTTGACCTTGTTCTGTTGCAGACGTGAGATTTATATGTCTATAACCAAAAAAGTCACTAGTTAAAAGAGCATGTCAGTAATTGTGTGTCAAAGGGCCAGCGGGTTTCCAAGAGGTCCTGTAGAAGCCAGTTGAACTCTTTCCATAGGACTGAATTTACTGTGAGGGATCTGAAAACATCACTGATATGTGATGCATTTGAACCTATTTATGGTGGATTGTGGGTACATTTTTCCAGAACAACATCCGATACACTCGACTGTGATAGTTCTCCAGCTAATGTGCTACAGATATTCATCCTAAGACCATTTTTCTGTGTCATTTAGGTAGAAATGCTCATCCAGAAGTATAACCAGTGGTTTTCTCATGATCCGACCCATCAGCAGTCATTTAACCAGCTTTGCTTGTCTGCTGTGTTTGTTTTTGACAGTATTTGTCTTGTGCTGGTGCATCTTGTCATTCTGACCATCACTGCTTGCTGTTCATGTCCATTATTAGTGGTAGTCTGTATTTGTCACTCGCCTCTCGTTGGCTTGTGATCCCTCTTAGCTGTGCCTACTCGAATATCTGCTTTCTGATTGGTCTGTTTGTCTGTCAGTCAGTGTCATAGGGACAAGATCTGATATTTCACCCCAGTATCCTCAATATGTGGTTTTCGTTAATGAAGTGATTTTATTTAAATATGCATAAATTAAATGCAGCAAATGTCTTATTTCTAATGATTTTAGGGTGAAATGTGACACATTGGCTTCTGTGCAGATGGCAGGTGCCGTAGCAAACTTTAGCAGTCTTTAGCAGTCATATTTGTCTTTGTTTGTGTTTAACTAATATAAAACCATTTTTTGTTTTATTGCGTGAAAGCTGTGAATTGCCAAAACTTAGTACTGTTTTATGCTGCCATAATGCCACCTTACTGTGACATAATTCAAGAGAGCAAAAAATAAAAATAAACAAATAAATAATGAAATTAATTAAAAGACAGCAAAAAATTATTTGTATAACTCTTTGATTTGTCGACTAACGCAACTCAACATGAATGGCATTCACAATTCAATTGCTTCAAAATCTAATGTATATCTGAATTAAAATGAATATTAGTTATGGCCTAATGGTTAGAGAGTTGAACTTGTAACACAAAGTTCGCAGGTTCAATTCTCAACATTGGATTTGAGTTGAGAAAATATCTTTAAAAAATTATATATATATATATATATATATATATATATATATATGAAGAGTTTATTTGCAAAAACAGATAACTCAAAAATCATGAATTATGTAATCGTGTTTTTGTGTTAGTTCACTGTTTTTTTTTGTTTTTTGTTTAACCTAATCAAAATAACCCAACTGCAGTTTGATTGAATGCACAATGAAAAATAGTTTTTGAAAATTGTTAAAAACAATACTAATAACAAAACATACCGTATATATATATATATATATATATATATATATATATATATACGGTATCTCACAGAAGTGAGTACACCCCTCACATTTTTGTAAATATTTTATTATATATTTTCATGTGACAACACTGAAGAAATGACACTTTGCTACAATGTAAAGTAGTGAGTGTACAGCTTGTATAACAGTGTAAATTTGCTGTCCCCTCAAAATAACTCAACACACAGTCATTAATGTCTAAACCGCTGCCCACAAAAGTGAGTACACCCCTAAGTGAAAATGTCCTAATTGGTCCCAAAGTGTCAATATTTTGTGTGGCCACCATTATTTTCCAGCACTTCCTTAACCCTCTTGGACATGGAGTTCACCAGAGCTTCACAGGTTGCCACTGGAGTCCTCTTCCACTCCATGACGACATCACGGAGCTGGTGGATGTTAGAGACCTTGCACTCCTCCACCTTCCGTTTGAGGAAGCCCCACAGATGCTCAATAGGGTTTAGGTCTGGAGACATGCTTGGCCAGTCCATCACCTTTACCCTCAGCTTCTTTAGCAAGGCAGTGGTCGTCTTGGAGGTGTGTTTGGGGTCATTATCATGTTGGAATACTGCCCTGCGGCCCAGTCTCTGCTTCAGTATGTCACAGTACATGCTGGCATTCATGGTTCCCTCAATGAACTGTAGCTCCCCAGTGCCGGCAGCACTCATGCAGCCCCAGACCATGACACTCCCACCACCATGCTTGACTGTATGCAAGACACACTTGTCTTTGTACTTCTCACCTGGTTGCCACCACACACGCTTGACACCATCTGAACCAAATAAGTTTATCTCTGTCTCATCAGACCACAGGACAATGGTTCCAGTAATCCATGTCCTTAGTCTGCTTGTCTTCAGCAAACTGTTTCTGGGCTTTCTTGTGCATCATCTTTAGAAGAGGCTTCCTTCTGGGATGACAGACCAATTTGATGCAGTGTGCGGCGTATGGTCTGAGCACTAACAGGCTGACCCCCCACCCCTTCAACCTCTGCAGCAATGCTGGCAGCACCCATACGTCTATTTTCCAAACACAACCTCTGAATATGACGCTGAGCATGTGCACTCAACTTCTTTGGTCAACCATGGCGAGGCCTGGTCTGAGTGGAACCTGTCCTGTTAAACCGCTGTATGGTCTTGGCCACCGTGCTGCAGCTCAGTTTCAGGGTCTTGGCAATCTTCTTATAGCCTACGCCATCTTTATGTAGAGCAACAATTCTTTTTTTAGATCCTCAGAGAGTTCTTTGCCATGAGGTGCCATGTTGAACTTCCAGTGACCAGTATGAGAAAATGTTTAACAATGCAAATTTAACACACCTGCTCCCCATTCACACCTGAGACTTTGTAACACTAACGAGTCACATGACACAGAGAGAAAATGGCTAATTGGGCCTAA
The DNA here is from genome assembly GCF_936440315.1 of Barbus barbus. Lineage (NCBI taxonomy): Eukaryota > Metazoa > Chordata > Actinopteri > Cypriniformes > Cyprinidae > Barbus > Barbus barbus. The sequence goes on along the minus strand of NC_136745.1, from coordinate 9,399,078 downwards.
TTTGGACATTTTCACTTAGGGGTGTACTCACTTTTATGGCCAGCGGTTTAGACATTAATGGCTGTGTGTTTAGTTATTTTGAGGGGACAGCAAATTTACACTGTAATACAAGCTGTACACTCACTACTTTACATTGAAGCAAAGTGTCATTTCTTCAGTGTTGTCACATGAAAAGATATAATAAAATATTTACAAAAATGTGAGGGGTGTACTCACTTCTGTGAGATACTATATATATATTTATATATATATATATATGATTATCAGTGTTGGGAAGGTTACTTTGGAAATGTAATAGGTTACAGATTACAAGTTACCCTACTTAACGTAATAAGTAGTGTAACTTTTCAATTACTTTATTAAAGTAATGTAACTGATTACTTTTTGATTACTTAAATTCCTAATGTTTTCAACTGTTAATCACTTTCAAACATGTAAAGCAGACAGGATTACCCTTACAGTAGTACTCAACACTGATTACTGTCAGACTTTCAAAATCCTTCATCACTTGAATTAAGATTATAATATTTAAATTTTAAAGGAGACATTGGAGGCCAAAAATCTTCATTTGCATATAAATATGTCTTGGCAGTGTGTGGACACAACCACCCTACAATGATTCAAATTTTAAAATGATAACAAAAACAGCGCTCTCTTCCAACTTCAATACCATGACTGAGGTGAGACCCTTGAGCAAGAACCGAACCGCCAACTGCTCCCCAGGTGCTGCAGCAATATGGCTGCCCACTGCTCAGTGTGTGTGCACTCGGATGGGTTAAATGCAGAGCATTAATTCCGAGTATGGGTCACTTCACTTTCACTAAATTTGTGTATGTCTGGCTGTGCAAATCATTTTGCTCCGGACTGTTTTCTGAATGAGGGACAATTCAAGGCAGGTTTTGTTAAAAAGTTAAAACTCAAGGATGGATCAGTACCCATTGTTCATGATCCAGCTGCACCTCCAGAAGAAGTAAGTCTCACACTTTATATTTTTTATGATTATTTGCGAATCGCCTTTGCTCTTCCACAGAAGAGAGGGGCGGGGTGAGCAGAGCTCATTAGCATGTAAAGAAATATGCACCGAAACAAGTCACTGTGAGCAGAGCTGTTTTTGACGAGGTAAAAAGGGTGTTGTTTTTCACGACCACTGAGACCATTTCAAGAAGACCAGAAAGAATCATACCAACTTGTGGAAAATGGGCATTCGATGTCCCCTTTGAAGCACAGCCACCACAAAATCAGACTTACTTTAAACTCATTCTGAGGTTAAATACAGATTTAAAATCATAATATATAGTTTAATAGCTATGATACGGTTTTTGAAATCAAATCTTTTCATATAGCTATGACGGGAAACACTGGCATCTAATAATGACATGGAAAAAAAAAACTGTTAATCTTAAAAAATTAAAGCATATACATAAACCCATATAGGAAATATAAGGGTTATCAGATAAGCATGTTATAAACTTCTGAAACATTGGTGTTTCATATTTTAGAGCAGTCACTGCAGAAATGTATTAAATCTGTATGTGGGAGTGTGTGTGAAAAAAATCTGATGTAACCCCCTTTGTAATCTTTAACATTTTCATAAGTAACTTTAATTTAATTACACATTTTTTCTTAGTAACTGTAACTAATTACAATTACTTTTATTTTGTAATTAAATTACGGATTTCCGTTACATGTAACTAGTTACTCCCCAACACTGATGATTATGTACATATGCACGCGCGCACACACACACACACACACACACAAACACACACACACACACACATACACACACACACACACACACACACACACGTGAAGAAATACTTTTGTGCCAGAAAACATAAGCCATCTTGTTTAAAGGTGTGTTGAAAGTTGAAACATGTGTTTATCACAATCACAAACAGTCCTGGCAGACCCAGATATGCTCTGATAACCATAGTAATGCTGTTTTTATTATTTTTCTGCTAATTTTTGATCAATGATGTGTTTTTGAACAATCACTGTGGCGGTACAGTGTGATGAGTTTAAAATATAAGATATTTGATTTATTACACACATTGTATATTTTATACTCTGCAAAGTGGGTCTGAATAATCAAATACAGAGTGGCAGTGTCTCTGAGAGTTATATAAAAGCTGTGTATTGTATAAAGTACAGGGTCGACTGAGGGACGATTAAGTTTGAATGATGTTGCAAAAGAGGAGATGGAGAGATAGACGGTCAATCAGACAGACAGATGGAGGAGACAGAAAGCTTAAATATCCTGTTGTTGGAATGTTGTATAAACTATTTAACAATAAATTTTCGATGCTTAATGTTGATTGTTCAGTGTTATACTGTATCTACACACCATTGCTTTTTCCGGATGAAAGTACGTCAACAATGACAAACATTAGTCGGTAATCCATAAGAGCACAAAATAATTACGATAAGTACAATATTTGTAGACTTTCTCACAGACATCATTTAAACAGTTCATATATACAATTCTGTGATTCAGGTTGATTGACAATTCTGTGAATATTTCGCCCTATTTTTCTAAGGCAGCATCTACATGGGATGGTGTTTGGAAGGTTTTTGTGTCGTAACAAACTCACAGATGTCATTACAGTTCACTCTTCCCACAAAAAGTGCTTAGATGCTTCGAGATTTAGAAAAAAAAAAAATTGTTCAAAAAGCCTGATTCATATTCAGATATGACGGTTTTAGTCTTTCCATTCTGAAAGTGCAGGACAGTTTGAAGCTTCACTGTCCTGATTCCAGCATCATGGCGGTGATTTTAAGCCAGTGCGGTGGTTGTTGGGGCCATTTTACCTGGTCTCTCCTGGGCCCAAGGCTGGAGGTTCTGGAGAGCATAGAGGGAGGAGTTATGCACACATAGAGGATCCGACGACACTGATTCGCTCATGGACTTCTGGAGGGCGTCGGCCTGTAGCTGAAGCAGCATCCGATTGGCTTGCTGACGTCCCGCCTCTCTTTCCTCAGCTGTTTGCCTTCTGGAGATTTTGAAGTAAGATTATAGTTAGCAAAATGTAGAAATCCAAAACATTGGGCCCTTTGATAAAATGTATATAATAATTAAATAAACTGGATTTTAAATCAAATGATGATCATACCCTATTGACAGACTGTGGTGTGTTTCCACAGTTATCAGCATCCTGAATCTAGCTCATTTCATTTTTAAATGTACATTTATAACACTTTACTTTGAGTTCTATTACCTTGGCATAAAAATGAAATAAAACTAGTAAACGCTGTTGCATCAGTGTTTCTAACACAATGGCAAATTTGACATCTTTCTCTCTTCTGACCAATGTAATCAATCTCTCAATTTTCTTCCTGTTTTGAAAAGCCATAGAAACGCTATGGGGAATTTTTCTTTTGCTACTGGAGAAAAATAGAACGTAAAAATATTTTTTGTAAAAAAGTATTTGTTGTAGTTCACCACTATAAACATTTAGCCAACTCTGACGACTTCCGCTTTTGAGAACAACAGAAATGTGAAAAAACAGGAATGTGAATTTTTTTATTTATTTAATTTATTGGCATTAAATATATTAAATGTAATGTATGCTTTCATTATGATTAGATAGTTATGTAAAATGATTTGCTTAAAATTGTAACTAAATGTTAAAACTTGTAATAGACTACCTTGAATCTAAATGTTTGCAGTTTTATTTTCTAGCTGGGATTCAACAACTTTGTGTTAAAAAATAAATAAAAATATTTATATATAGGCCTATACAAAGACGTTAACGAAATAATAAGCATCTTGTACTGTTTTGAAACCCTTCAGTCATGTGTGTGCAGATCTGGGTCAAACCGGTCTCACCTCCACTTGGTCCTTCGGTTCTGGAACCAGGTCTTGACCTGCGCGTCGGTCATCTTTAGGCTCTTGGCGAGGGCCGCGCGCTCCGCGGACGCCAGATACTTCTGCCGGTGGAAGCGTTTCTCCAGCTCACAGATCTGCACGCGCGAGAACGACGTGCGGGGCTTTTTCCGTTTGGGGGGCGTTCGGTTCTGATACGGGTGACCGATCCGCCGGGTCACGGTGAACGGAATGAGAGCTGCGAAACACAGAGACACTAGTCATGATGCTCTGTTCCTTTATATTTTCTAAAAACAAATATATTTTTCAGATAATTCTATAATTATTGTACTAAATTAGCCTAAATAGTTTAGGCCTAGCCTATAATTCGAGTTTGAAATGAAATTCTCTTGTTGAATTTATTGGCTAATTTTATTATGTGCTTCATATACATACAACCTTGTTAAACTGTAACACAACATATTGTGAAAGTTGTTTTGTGTGCATCTTTAATGTATTTTGAAGGTAGCAATATTTTCCCCTCCCAAAACATTGTTTTCCCACATGAGCGACAACACTGTCCTGATCAAGGAGGTCAACGCGTGCAATGACAAAAATAAATCGGATTTGAGGTCATTTGACATAACGTTTATTAGGCTAATTTTAATATTAATGCAGATTTATTTGACTAACGTGAATCACGAAAACTGTCACCTAGCCTATGTTTGAAACAAAATACATTTTCAATCTTAGTGGGCTATATGATTAAATCTAAATTTTTACCCAAGGGAACACGAACAGAAAATGATGCATTCATTTCTGAAATGAGAGTTTTGAATTAGCATTTCTTTATTATTATTATTATTATTATTATTAATTTTAGATTTTAAAACCGTTTAAAACCTGATTTTAAACCGTTGTGCTGAACTCTGAAAAACTTAATTCCACTTACATGTTGTAACGTTAAAAGACATGTTTAAGATTTATTGACTTCACTGAAAAATTTTCTCATTTTGATATAGCTTAAATGTACTTTTGGTCCTAATCGCTGAATTAATATTTTGGATTAACATTAAACACATTACAGCAACCAACCAAATAATTTGATTTGTTAGACTGACTGTATTATAATCAAAACGTTTTACATGTGCGCGTTTTGTGAGTTTAAGAAAGCGAATTCATCTGTTTTATGGCATATAGCCTAAATATAGGCTACTAATTTAAATTGATATAATTATCGGTATCATCAGCATTACCTTTTGATTTAATGTAAGCTATAGATACCAGTTTTCAAAATTAATATCATTACAAAAACTGTGTTCAAAGTTGTATAAAGTTTTTTAGGGGGATATCATTGTGATAAGCTTGTTGTAAGTTCAACATTTTTTTCTTTATTTTTTTTTATTATTATTATTATGTTTATTTTTATTAATTTTCTTTGGAGATGAAGGCTTTAAAAAATAAATATTTTTTTTCTGAAGGCAACTGCGCAGGTCTAGCAGCCAGATATCTTTTCAACGTGTGGACAAACTCCAGCATCCTCGGAGATGTTTGACTTTTACCTGGCAGTCTGTCTTTAGGGAACCTGCGGTTATTGTCCATCCAGGGGAAACACAGCGCCGGTGCGGCGCTCACCATGGCCGGCGGCACTGCGGCAATGAGAGGTCTGTGCGCTGGAACCCGAATCACTCCACTCGGCACCAGAGTGCCGCTCACCCCGTATACCCGCCCGGAGTCCTCCAGCGCGCCCGTGACTCCGGACAGAGAGACGGGTAAGGAGACATGAGGCGCGACGCTCGCCCTGGATGGGCTTCCCAAGCGGATGTTATCCACAGTGTTTCCGACCCTGCTCTCCTGGTCCAAAGAGCCCAGAATCTGGTCGATCCCGAATCTTATGGGTTCCTGATTTGATTTCGATGGTGGTTTCGGCTCCGCGCGCTCCATGACTCCTAGATGCGCAGCAGGTTATGCAATGACGGATTAAAACAAACGAAATCACGTTAACTGCGGCAAAAATAGCTTTAATTTAGTTTTATTCTTGTCCATGGTCTCGGGTGACTGTCCTCGTTTCTCTGATTCCTTGCTTGAACTCTGACAGGTCTCGCCACCTCTGCGCCGCGCGTCAAACTGTCGAGTTTCCGCTCCGCGGCTCCTGCCAAACTCATCAGCTCAGGTTTTCATTGGTCGACTGAACCGAACCGTCATTATCTCTGTCTATTGGTTGACATTTAGGAACAGTGGAGAAAAAACTGCGAACTAGAGCCTCATCATGTTATTCAGTAATGTCATCAGACCAATTTCCGAAATGCGCATTTATTGGGGCTGAAAGATGCTGCTGCTAATTTATTTACAGACCTCTCTCATTATGTTGAATTGCATTAGCACCGTTTTACGCACAAACTTTGAATTTACTTTGTAATGTTGCATGCAAAATTAATCAAGATTTGTAGGCTGTATAGGAAATAGGAAAAGAAGGAAAATATCAGTCAGTGTTTTCAATGCAAAGGATAGTGTTAAACTAATTCCGTTTTGTCAATATAATACGATTCTTTAATATAGGATAGGCCTATATAGACATACAGGCAATTCTAATTATATATAATGTTTGCACATATTCAAATCAACGAGCAGCCATATTCTGTATTTGAAAATGTAATATTGCAATCTCGAATTCGCGTCCTGTCAGTTAAAAGTGAGTGTTTTTCTGCAAAATGGATTGACTGAGATAAACGTGAAGGATTCATTGCGTTATCGATCGTTCGGCAGAAATCGGAGACTCTTGGTGTTCGTCATCACTAAATACAGTCCTGCTGCTCAGATGTACAGCATTGATTTGTGCCATGGCGTTGATGAATGCTCAAACCCCACATGCCAAATGCTCTCCATCCGCGTAATTTCATTCAGTAAAACTATCCCGCGACAGACCAATTAGATTTTATTACATAAATGTCACCAAAACAAAATCCATCAAATATGAGAAGTTCTGTGCCGGACCGTGGCGCCGCGCTCTGCTGTTTGTGTGTGAGTGCTCAAAGCCTCTTAAATTGACGGCCAAATTCGTGTCCTCACACCGGGAAATGGAGTGTTTGCCGAGGGCAGGCTGCTGGCAGGACAGGCACAATGAAAGAGCCGTGGAGATTGAGTCAGTAATGCAGTTTAGAAGCGCCTGAGCAGGTGAAATGGGCATAAGCGGCCCCGGGCCCCCCCGCACACACACACACACACACACACACACACACTGCGATGGATCTTTTACCACCGAGAACAAATGACAAAGACTTACTTTGGTGTTTATTGGTGATTCTTTTCCAGGGTGAATGTTGTTTGCTTTGCAATTATTTGGAATGGATACATTTGTATGTCAGCGTTTATAAAGAAAAGCAATCCAATTCATTTGTCAAAACTGATCAGAATACCTTTAAACATCTCTTTTAAATGGACATCTGTAGATGTTTATATTGTGTTACTAAAGGTGTTGTGAACTTATGCTGCATCTGACACCTGCTGAATTAACCCTTAATTGCACAAAAACTCTATTTTATAAAATATTAGATTCAATAGGCTATTTATCAACATTATTTCAATTAGCGCAGGTTTTGGATTTCTTTTTTTGGAAATGATTGCTCAAAGGCCTCATTCATTTGAGCTTATGCTCCTCAGTTTTGGAGTGAACTATACGAGCAATCGTTTCAAAAAAGAAATACAAAACCTGTGCTAATTATAGGTCGGTCACTTTTGATTGGGAACACCACAAGAGTAAAAAGGTGTGTGTGGGGGGGTGGGGGGGGGGGGGGATCTGAAGTGCAAAAATATAAATTTATTAAGATGTTATACCCTGCGGGAGAAAAGTCAATACTTTTAATCCATTAACATTTTCGGTAAAAAGAAAATGCTCTCCGGGTCAAGATGAAACACAACACAACACAATTCATGTGTAGGCCTACTTAAGTCGCTTAACATGCAAACAAATGGAAATTTTTAATAGTTCTAAAATGTAGCATCCACTTTAGTTGTTTTGTAATAAAATCATCTGTATCATTAAACTCCGACAATCAACAAGTAATCTGTGATCTGAGGTGCAGCAGCGTAATTTGCTCTCACAGACTATTAACGGGGCAGTTTTCAGCTTCAGTCTCTCCAGTGAAATGGACACGGTGTCTAAAAATGTGACACCGCCACTGAGCTTTTGACGGCTGTTATTTTATCGTTGACACATGAATGATTTTTTAAAAACCGCCCCATGAATGTATTCAGACATTTCTGGCAGAAACGCTTGACTCCCCTGAACGTGCTTCTGGCGCGTTTCCGTGCCATATGTGCACGCGGCGACAAATTTGGCCTGTTTGCTGTTAGACGCGCGATAATAGCATATAATTATGTGACATTTGCTTCTCCTTGAGTTTCCTTTTTGTCGAACATTTGACAATTGACAACGTAAAGCAGTTATTCGGTGTATATCTTTGGTCATACACCCAAACTGAATTGTTTTTGGTTGCGGTTAATCTGAACATATCTGCATAATGGACCCCCGCCATCTCTCTCTCTCTCTCTCTCGTGATTGATTGAGGAAGCTCTGAGCTCTTCACTATCGTGTAATCGTCTCCTGAACGATATCAGTCGTTATCCTGTTTCTCAGGGTGTCCCGTGAGGTTTGATCCATCAGATGACCGAGTTAGAATAGAGGCCTACTGTGATTTTCTAATTACTCCAACAATGTAATTAACTCTTTTAGTTTAAGTGCAAGACAAAAATAAACAAATAAATACATTCTTCTTATTATTATAGGCCTATAGACTTTATATTCGAAAGACTTTTTTACTGTTAATACAGTTCTTCTGTATTAATCTAAGTCTTGAAATTAGCACTGAAAAAAGCATGTCTGAGATGATTAAAAAGAATACATTCTAGAACAATCTAGTTTAATTCACATGTACCAAAATTATGAAATGTAGGCCTAATTTTTGCGTCTATGCTGGATTCATAATTTTCATTTCTGAAAAACTTTTTCAACAAAATACTTTTGGTTACGACACACTTTGACTTGATTTGACTTTGATTCAAATCAAATCAATTTCAGATAGGCTATTAAGGTATCAATAACCAATTTCAGATGTTAATTCACTGCTAAAAATAATGAAATATGCGATTGTTAAAAAAAAAAAATAAGAATTAGATTTTAAAATTTTCCCCTTTTTTCTCCGGACACATATTATAGACACTTTTTAAGACCTACAGAATATCAATATGACTGTAATTCTAAAGTTCAAAACGTGTTCTCCATAGATAAGATGCACAAATTCATTTTTATATCAATTGCGTATTCATGCGAGAATTGTTGAATATCTGGACATTTATGCACTATTAATCACGCCCTCAGATTTCAGATTTTAATTGCCGACATTTTTCACAATTACCGTGCGCAAAGTTGAGGAACACCGATGGCGAAATTCTTGCATTTTGTTTTCTTCTCTTCAGCCCCTCTATTCGTTGCAGTGATTGAAGGTCAGATCCATCATTGGGCTCGACACATTAAATGTTTTATTCTCTGGAGAAACCGAGACGTATAAAACAGAGATATAAGGGAATAAAAGCCAACGATTTGTCTTTAAAATTACCCCCGTATTTGCATAATAGGAGATCCGGGTGTCGCGCCCGCGGGCGGCGTTTTTATTGCGCGTCTCCGGCGCGTTATCAATTTCCCAACTTCAGCACAGAGCGAGACCTGTCACGCGCGCGGATCTGAAGAACACAGACAGAACCAGAGATATAAAGCTGCAAAGTAGAATTAAGTGATATAAGATTCGTATGTGCTTTTCAATAATAAATAAGAGACTTTGAGAGAAGCGGTTCAGCAATATGAATTGACGCCGGTAAGTAATAGAGCATTTAAAAACACCTACTATGTTTTTATTATGATCTGTGCCGAAGCACCACAGACTGAGGCAATGTGAAAATCACGGGAGTTTAAAGGCCACACTGGAAAAACTCAATAGGGGAGAAAATCCTCACAGCCCTGAAGCCAAACTGACACTGCAAATGACATTTGGACTGTTAATAATTCTCATCCTCCCTCACCCCATTAAATATTAAATAAAGCCTATTAAATGTAAAGTAATAGCCCGTGAATTCGCTGGTGTTGTCGAACATCTGTTTCCTCTCGCGCTGAGACTAAAGCATTGATTCTAAGTCAGATTAAATGCATTGATATGATGCATAGTGCGACATTAGCAAGGTTAATGAGGAGGAAGCTCTGGTTTGAGTTTAGCAGGTTGTCTCCCAGTTTTAAAATGCTTTTGCATTAGATATAGTAGATGTCAGTTCTCTTTAAACACAGAAGAGTAAAAACATGTTCATGTTGCAATTCTTGTCTTCAGTTTCAACACTAGAGCTATAGATTTGTAACTTAAAAACCTTAAAAGTTGCATTTTTGCATTTTGCATAACCCATGTTACAGATTGTGTCAAGTGAAAACAGGATCAATAGCTTTGCATGAAGAAAAGACAGATTTAAGTCTTCATTCAATGATAATTCTTTCTATTTATTTATACATATTCAAACTTACCATCAATGATACCAAATGGTTCTCAGTGTCTTTTAATGCAATTTGGAGACAAACAGCTCTAGTCCTGGCAAGACAAAATGTAGTTCATAAACATTAACCCCAAATCAATCCGATTCAGACAGTAAAATTATTCAAGGAAAGAAATACAAACCTTTTTCAGGCTCATCACATGATCCAAGCATTTCCAGTTTTTACAACCTCAAATCTATCAGAAACATCAGTCATGTCTGTCTCAACAGCTGTGTGCAGACATATTAATACATTTTAAAAAGCCCTCTGGTGTTTCAATCAACTGTCTGATCCATGCATCATAATTTTGCCCTAATACAAATCTGAACACTGGAAATAAATCCATATTTGGAAACGTTCATTTCAGAGAAACAATGAAATCTGTGGGAGATGAATATATCGAATGGTTATAGAGATTTACACAGCCTGAGGACGAGTCCTGTACGAGGATATTCGTCCCTCCCAAAACTACTATATTACTTTTATTGGAAATTTGGGATCATTATTTTTGTATATTTATTTACCCATGCTGTCTCTGAATTTACTGACTTGTTTCTGTAATGCACAGGAATAAAGCATAACATTTTAATTGTAACACTTATGCATGTGGGGGGAAAAAAAAAACTTTTAGCATATATTATGTCCAACATAAACATTCCATCTGAAGCTTTTCGTGCACTTACTGTAAAAACTAAATCCAATTAATTCAGCTTAAACATTTATAGCAGCAACCGAACTCAAGATTAAGTATAGTCAAATTGGCCATACAACTCATTTCAACTGGAGAAAAAGCATATCATTTTATTTTTAGGAAAGAAAAACAAGTATGTTGCATGAAGGATTTTGTATAAAGAACGAGTAAATGATTCCTTTGATTCACTTTTGGGTTTAATACAATTCATTTAAAGTTTAAACTTGAACTTTATTTCATTATCATTCTGTTGTATTTCTGAGTTGGTCAATCATGTTAGTGAAGAATACATGTCAATGCTGGCTTAAAAGGCCATTTCTTTGTGTGTCGCAGTAGTATTCCAGTTGCAGTTTGAGTTTTCTGCTCCATTAACCCCTCCGGCAAAAGACAAACTTGAATCATTTCAAGTATGAATTGCATGTTTCATGCATACGTCTGATATGAGGACAATAACTAAGAGAATTTACAAATGGAGCTGATCAGCAACTGGTTATTCTGATGTAACACAACACCTGAAGTCAATAATTCCCTTCGCATTACTCTACAGACACCTTGAGGGCTTTAGCACTGAGCTGAGAAATGAGAGGCAGACAGAATACAGACGGATGGATGTAGAGCGATGGAGAACATGCATATGGTCTGTGATGGTTGAGCGCTCGGCTGGTTTGTCCACCGCTGAACAGAAAGAAAACCGCACTGCCTCAATGAACAGAACAAAGGAGATGAAAAGAGAGAATGCACGCATGTGTTTGAAGAAGAATACGCGGTAAATGAAGATAATCAGGGAAGAAATGTTTAGAAAAGAATATTTTAAATACGAGAATCTGTTTTTTGTTTTCAGAAACATTGAAGTGGACGATGGGAAGCTCTTAATGTTGGTCACAAGTCTGACATAAGACTGTTATAAGATGGTGAGATCTTATGACAACTAACTTGCAACAAAGAAATATTTATTTATTTTATAAATATTTATATTTTTATATGTTTGCTTGTTCGAAATGAATAAAATTTAATAATGAGTGAGTACATCATAGAAGTATGGGCCTACTATCTTCCAAACCATGTTTTTGTCTTACCTTAAATCACAATGGTAAAAAGTATTAATATTTTAGAGCTGTCGGGACCAGGGTCAGAAATGAACTTTTACATTAAGGGGCAATTTTTGCCCTCTGGAACTGATGTTTAAAATTGTATCTAAATTATATGCTTCAAAACAGGAGCTAATAGGGCTGCAATATTATGACAAAATCGTTATTGTCAGTATTGCTATTGTAATAATTAATGATTATTAATGTTGATTAATAGAATACATATAAAAACTTTTTTGTGTTTTGTGTCTGCATTGGCGCGTTTTCAGCTCTGACTAATCTAAGTGTCTTTGATTGGCCATTGCATTCCTAAACTCAATGGAAACACGTGTGATTGGTTATAAGGCTCAACGCTTAAAAAAACACAATGCATAAAAATCTATGTAATTCTGCGAATAGACACTTTTCCTTCATTTTCGCATTAAATTTTAATCGATTGTTTGACTGTGCAGGGGTCAGGGGTGCCGTTATGGTTTTTGGACCCCCTGAACAGCATATTGACTCGGGCACCCTGCAGTCGCATTCCGGGGTGGGGGGCTGTGTCTCCCTCAGTAGAAATCACGTTCCGGGCCCCCTCTCCCTTATTGGGCCATTGGAATCGTCTTAAACCCCCCTTTTCCCCATTTTTGAAAAGTTTTTTGTTGTTCCTGTTTTTTTTCCCACGGCGATGGAAGTCGCCGCTCGCTTCATGGCCCTTGCCCGCCTAGATCTCCCATTCGACCAGTATTCCTGGGAATTCTGCAGGCTCGCCGCCACTATTCTCTTGCTGTTCTGGTATGGGGCCAATTTCCATCATCCCGTGGACCTCCCAAATGTCAGTCCTGTCCTCCTGTGTCTTGTGTTTCCCCTCCTCTCGTGCTCATATTTGGTTAGTTCCTGTTCCTGTCCTCGTTTTGCTTAGTTTATTAGTCCCCAGCCGTGTGTTATTAATTATCTAGTTTACTCTTCTGTTTATAAGCCCTGTGTTCCCTGAGTCTGGTGTCAGCTGTTATACGTCATTCCTTGTGTTCTGTGTCCCCTGCGACTCCCATGTTCTAGCGATTGGATTAATAAAGTACTGTTTGATGAAAGATATTCTTGTCTCCTTGTTCCCGGTCTCCAGGAAAGAGATTTAAAATTTGCTAGTATATTTCACAAACTGAGAATTACTAAGTTGAAAAGCTGAACTATTTTTTTTAGAGTTTTTATTTAAAGAGTACAAATAGAATGTGAAATAGTATGCAGTATTCAATGATAAGCATTTCAAAGTTTAGTATGCTACATCTTTTAATTTAGCAATATTAGCATACTGTACACTTCATATTTATTAAAAGTAGTATGTGAAATATGCAGTATGCAAGGATAAGCATTAAAGTATGCTACTCTTATTTTAGAAATACTAGCATACGGTACATGGCATACAGTGCATACTATTTCTTAAAAGTAGCATGTGAAATATGCAGTGCTAAACATTTCAAGCATTGAATTAGCAATACTAGCATACTGTACACTGCATACTATTAAAACAGTATGTTAAATAGTATGCAGTATGCAATTATCAGTGGTGGATAAAGTACCAGAAAGCCACACTTAAAGTCACAAGTAAAAGTACAGATATCTTACCAGAAAATGACTTTGGTAGAAGGTGAAGTCACCATTTAGAATATTATTTGAGTAAAAAACTTTACGTATGCGATATTTATTGTACTTAAGTTGGCTATTAAAAGTATTTACAAGTACAAGTAAATGCAAAATGGAAAAGAAGCAAATAAATGCATTAAAAAATGTTTATACACAGTTTGAGTAGCAATATTCTGTACAGTTTTTACACTTTCTTCCATTTTGTGTCTTTGGGTAAGCATAAGAGGCACTTCATCCGGTATTTAGTCTCATTCATTACAAGAAGAAAACATTTCGATAGATGTATTTACATGTTTAATGTAGCTCAGAGGGGACATGGATGCATTTAAACTGCAATTACAAATGCATAAATAATGCTTTGTTTTAAACATAAAATGTTGAACACTGATATTTGGAATAAAACATGAAAATTGTTTTTTTTTAAATGTGAAATTAAAACCACCAGCAGGTGGCAGCAAGTGACTGTTAATGTGTGAATCATTGAGACGGTTGATTCATTCAGGAACGAAGCATTTGACTGTTTTAATGAGTAGTGGAGTAAAAGTGAAAATCTCATATCGCATCGGAAAGGCATTTATTTTCAATAAAAATTAAGGAAATAATCAAAAAGTTGAAAATAAAGTATCGGGTAGGGTTACGGTAGGTGCAGGGAGGGCTTTATTGTCCCAATAAGGTGGCATCCATTTATCCAATAATTTGAATTAAAACTATAATTTACACTCAATACGTTATTATTGCGTACTGTTTTATAATGTACTATAATACTAAGGTGCAGATAATTGCCACTATTTGCAATAATTAGTATAAATAGCAGAAAATCTTGCTATTTTTACATAGTGTAAATAGAATCTATAGCTATTTATAGTGTAAATAGTATCTATAGCTAAGAAAATATGCTATTTACACTGTGTAAATAGCATCTATCACTATCTACACTTAGTGCAAATAGCCGCTGCCATTATAAACACTACAGATACTCCAAACAAATACTTAAGTACTGTAACAAAGTATTATTACTTGGTTACATTACACCATTGGCAATAATAAACATTTCAAAGTGTAGTATGCTGCGTCTTTAAATTTAGCAATACTAGCATACTGTACAGTGTATACTATTTGAAAGGCATATGAAATAGTATGCATTATGCAGTGTACAGTATGCTAGTATTGCATTGCAGGGATGGTCTTATTATTGGGGGATATGGTCAACTTGGATCACAATACCGCCTTGACATTATTGAATTTCAGACAGAGTTGTGCGACAGTCAATCTCCATTTATGGATACCAAAAAGAATGAGAAAGAATGAGAAGTGCCTTAAACTAAATCGCAAAAAAATCTGTCACTTTTACATTTTTTTTTCTGTGTAAACACTAAAAACAGTTCAATCCACTATTGTTTAATGGCATACACATTGAAGTTTAGCCGATAACCTGTCGATTCATTAAATGATAGGCTGTTTTCTTACAAAAGCGGTTAGTGAAGCCTCTTCTCCATTGACATTCATTACAAAAAAGGTCTCTGGTCTCTTTCCCTGTGTACAGCCAAAGCCGCAGCATTAGCATTAGCCATTATGCTTTTTTGGCTAAAGGCTGCAGGCTTGTCTTCCAGTGGCTTTGTTGTATTGTGAACACAGTCTGCTTCTTTATTAGTTGTGGAGTGTCTAAACATGTTTGGTGTGTGTGTGTGGTTTATGGAGTGTGTTCAGTCTCCATGTGTGTGGAGTGTAGGTCACTTAATGAAAGCCGATTATCCTGTGTGTGTCACCGTTGGCTGTTAACCTCCTCACCCCTCCTGTGGGCTGACTGTGGGGGGCCGTGAGTGAGTGAGCGAGGGAGGGGGAGCAGCCACCAGCCTCGCTGCGTCCGGCGCTGGCAGAGCTCCTACTCGAGCCCCCTGCTTCCCACGGCCTGCTGGGCCTCAGACCCGAGGCTGTCTGCCCCCAACACCAGCCAACCAGTCAAGCAGCACTGCCCACCTGCCCGGCCCCGGGGCACATTCACACACACACACACACACACACACACACACACACACACACACACACACACACACACACACAGACACAGACAGACAGGCCTCCTGCTCATATTGTGTATGTGTGTTTCATGAGAATGAGGCATGAAATGAGCAGCAATGAAGCTGGATGTGATTCTGTATCCGAAGAAAACTCACAAGTCAAGAGATTCCACCAAAAACGACAATTCTGTCACCTGTCGTGCTTGCTCTGGCAGAAAAAGCGAGATGTTTAGCAACTGTTTTTTTTCTTCTTTCTTGAACATCAAGTGATGCCTAACACTGTAATTCACATTTAATTAATGTCTTTGTTGTTTTTTCTTTTGTTTGCTTATGTTTAAAGTTGTAACTGTTGATTTTTTATACTGTATTCTAATGATTTACGATTGTTAATTTTTTTTATTATTATTTTGTTTTATTTTGCTATCTTAACGGTTTTAGGATTATTTATTTAATTTAAATAGTTTAGTTAACTTAAATAGTTTATATCTTATCTTATCCATTGGTTGATGTGAAAACAGATTTCTATACCTGAATCCATTTGAAAAGGTGATCTGTGGATCATGTGAACTCTGGTACATTTTGAAATTGGTATGAAACCAAATCCGGCAAATAACCTGCAGAAGTGTATTGCTAATTATAACACAATTTGCATCATTGCACAATCCTTTGCACAACTTGCAATTCTTTACATCTCTTGCACATATAAAATTTTAGTGAAACTCACATTGATGATGCAAATGTGCTCTGTTTGGCATCACAGGTACATTGTGAAAACAGACCTGTAGGGCTGAAGGGAATGGAGTGAGTCGCGGTCTGGTGTGGATGAAGCAATCAAACCCGGTGTAAAAACAGCCTGAAACACAGAGACGTCTGCAGCCCAACTTTTATTATTAGATGTGTGCAAATGTAATTATGAAACATCACACACACACACACACACACACACACACATTCATTGCTTCAACTTTTTAAGATGATCCCTTGCGTTGTTTCCGTGTGGTATTGTTATGTGTGTTAGAGAGAGAGTGTGTGTGTGTGTGTGTGAATGAGGGTCGTTTATCTTACTCAAGCTGTTCTTGTATAAAAGCCCTCCAGCTCGGCCCACACAACTCAATTTGACCATCTCACAAAACATTATTAACTGCGAAACACCCTCCCTCCCGCTCTCTTCCGCGGACTGATGTCTTCTGCTTTGCGTTTGGATCGTGTGTTTCTGTGTTTGTTTGTGCTCCCCAGATGGGGGTGACCCTGACCGGCCCCTCCTGCTGAACACCCACCTGTCACACACGCCCACACTCACACACACACACACACACACACACACACACACACACATTTCATGTGACGCTTTAAATGTAAGACAGGCCATGAGACTCTCATTAGATGTCTAGATGAGACACTAGACTTTCAGAAATGATAAAACAGTTCAACTTTAAACTGACAGAGTAAAGAATTTGATTAAGTGAAATGAAAACATCCAAAGGGCACTGCAAAAAAAAATCATTTTCTGCAAAATTTCTGTTCTGTTTATGATTGTTTAAAAAAAAAAAAAATATATATATATATATTATCTTAACTGTTTATTCTTTTTATTGAAATTGTTTTTATTTTATTGTTTTTTATTGTTATTTTTTATTATTCTATCGGTAACACTTTACAATAAGGTTAGTTAACATTAGTTAACAACATCAGTAAACATGAACTACGAATGAACAACACTTCTACAGCATTTATTAATCTATGTTTACAATTTATTTAATTTTTTTATTACATATGCATTTATTTTATTTTTTGCTGTCTGAACAGTTTACTGTTATTAGATTTATAACTGCTTATGATTGTTTGTATTTTATTCTATTTTGCTATTAATGCTATTCATTTTTATACATTTTTATTTTAGTTTTATTTCAGTTCATCAAATTAAGCTTAATGAAAATGAGTAATGTTTCACTGGCAACTAGTTAAACAAATTGAAGTTTTTATGTTTTATTTCAGTTAAAGCTTATTTTTCAAGTAATGAATATTCTTTTTTTTATGCTTTTCATTTTAATTAACAGTTATAACCCTGGTTTAATAGATATTGAGACTAATTCTCTGACTACAAAAATCAATAAAAGTATCAGATTTTAATAACACTTAAATATTCTACCTGGAAAACCTTCTGGTCAGTAAATGTGTCTTGGGTCCTTCAGTGTGCCTCTGTGGGGTTTTATTGACTTGTTTTCTGGTCCAGCAGGTGAAAGTGGTGCGTCTGATCACTTTGTAAATTAACATCACATCTATCTTCAACAACACACATGAATTGAGGAATCCCTTGTGTCTGCATGATGATGCATACACTCAACTTTAATTCTTACGAGAGTAAGTATTACGAACAAGTACGAGATCTCATAAAGTATGAGATTTTTATCAAACCTCTAACACTAGTACTGATAATGTAAATAGACCCGTAAACATTTGTCTAAATCTGAAGTCTTGATGTTTGTGTGTGTCTGTGTGTGTGATTGTTTATTCCATATGCCGTACAGGACGACAGTGTTTTCCGCCCCCTTCCTCTGGTGATAATTGATTCGTGGTGAGTTGTGCTGATTGGTGAGAGGCACCCCAGGGGCGGGACAGACAGCAGCTGCCCGCTCTCTCTCTCTCTCTCGCTTCTGACCAGCTCTTGTTCTCACTGTCATTTATCTTTATTCATGTCTCATTCTCCCTTTTTGTTTTTCTCTCTGTCTTTTTCACTGTTACTAATGATGTACACTGTTGAAAAGTTTGGAATAATTGAATTGAAAGAAGTCTCTTCAAGGCTGCATTTGTTTGACCAAAAATACAGTACAAACCATGAATATTGTGAAATATTATTATCAATTAAGTGTTATCTAATTGAATATATTTTAAAATGCAATTTATTCCTGTTATCAAAGCATAATTTTCATTAGTCCAGTCTTCAGTGTCACATGATCCTTCAGAAATCCTTCTGATATGATGATTTGCTCCTCAAGAAACATTTATTATTATTATCAGATAATGTTTGATGTTGAAAAGAGTTGTGTAGCTTCATATCTTTAAGGAAACTATGATACATTACCATTCAAATGTTTGGGGTACAAATTTAGTAATTTTATTCTGAAAGGATGCATTAAATTGATCAAGTGACAGTGATTTGCAATGTTACAAAGGAATTCAGTCACACTTTAGTTTGGGGACCAATTCTCACTGTTAACTAACTATAACTAACAATAGTTGTTAAATTTAGGTATGGGGTCAGATTAAAGGGATAGTTCACCCCTAAATGAAAATTTGATGTTTATCTGCTTACCCCCAGGGCATCCAAGATGTAGGTGACTTTGTTTCTTCAGTAGAACACAAACAAATATTTTTACCTCAAACCGTTGCAGTCTGTCAGTCATATAATGGCAGTCAATGGGACCCACGGCTTTGAGAGGCAAAAAAACATACACAGACAAAACCAAATTAAACCATGCGGCCCGTGACGATACATTGAGGTCTTAAGACACGAAACAATCGGTCTGTGTAAGAAACTAAACAGTATTTATATAATTTTTTACCTCTGATCCACCGCAATGTCCAACTGTCGCGCACAACAATCACGCGCCGGCTGTTGTGTAGACTATGAGCACGTTAACGTGTCACGCGCCGGATGTTGTGAACGCACTCAGAACAGTTGGACATTGCAGTTGGACACACAAGAATCACTTATGTTTTCTTTAGACTCTCTGTTTGTCACATATAAACACACAGATGCGAGTGATGACAGACACACGCTCATGAGGAGAGCGGATGTTGGCACAGACAGGCTCTCGCAGCAGATTGTTCCTCTCAGAGGCTGTCGAGGGGTGTGAGGGTAAGGGCTGTGCCGCACGGCTCTTTATCAGTTTCATTACTGTGGTTTTTCTTACTCATTATTAAACAAGTAGCACACATCAGATATAGTATCTGTGTGTATGTTGTTTTGTAGGAGAACCATCAATGACCAGATCTCATGAGTTCCTGTTGAATGCTCATGGAATGAAAGTAAGTCCCACCACAGAAAACAAATATATGCTCTAATATTTTATTTTGCTACCCTTTTATTTGTTTTATTTTGCTATCCTAGCTGTGTTGACAATTGTATCTTTTATTTATTTTCTATTTATTTATTTTTTGCTTTACCTTTACTTTTCAGTTTAATTTTTCTTTTACTTTTATATTATTATTGTTATTCTTTTTCTAATTTTCTTTTGCTATTTTAGCTATGTTTACAATTATTGATTTTATTTTATTGTGCTGTCCCTGCTATATTTACAATTAATTATTTTACTACATTTGATAAATTTTTTTATTTTATTTTGCTGTCCCAACTATTTAATGTTTTTGTTTATTTATTTACTTTTTTATGTCCTGGCTTACTTAATATTTTAATTTAATGTAATTTAATGTAAACAAATTTTTATTTTATTTTATTTTGCTGTCCCGGCTATGTTTACATTTTATTTTATTTTATTTATTATTTTGCTGTCTCTATATTTACAATAATTTCATATTTCATTTTCTATTTTATTTTCCTATCTGTGCTATATTTACAATTATATTTTTATATTAATTTTATTTTGCTGTCCTAGCTTTGCTGTTTACAGTTGTTTATTTTAGTTGATTCATTTTATTTTTTATTATAATTTTTTTCAAATATTCCATTTTATTTTAAAAAAGTGCATTGCAAAAAAAATGTTTTCAGTTTTTTTGTATGTGAATTGAATTCTGTTTATAGGTTAGCATTACAGTGTTCAATTTGTTTGTATTAGTAATAACTTAATCATCTCAACATTAACATATTTTGATGTATCGGTTACATTATTGTTTATTGTTAGAAACAGTTTATGAGGAAGCTAATATTATTTCCACATTAGGAAGGATGTTCTTTAACGTAACTCTCAGAACACTGTGAAAACTTTCACATCCCTCTTATAGATTTTCAGAAACTCATAAACAGGACCCTCATCCCTGAGCAAAGACAGTGTGATTTATATTCCAGTCATACTGTCACAGTGCGAAATTAGTTTTTACATTCAGCCACATGATCAGGTAAAACATCTGAAACTTTTGTCATTTGAGGAGTTTAATCTTTAGCGCAGACACCTCACATCAAACACTGATTTAACATGACAAGCTAATAAAACGTGTCTGGGTAACCATTCAAATGCTGGAAATTTGACAACTTGCTCTTTCTCTTTTCCTTGTTCTTCCACTCCATGGTTGCATTCATATAACCTAGAATGAAATATTATGACTGGCGTTGCATCCGAATTAATTGCCCAGATGGCATACTGTCTTTTTTGTGGTTTAGGTTAATATTATATTACCCACAATTCCTTGGTCTGGGGAAGAGTTTGTGCTGTTTTTCTTTGTTCTTATGCAGTTCAATCATCGAGGAATGTAAGTCTGAGGAAGCCTCTGAGGTTTTTAAACCTAAAACATTAAATCTTAAAATTTACATAAAAATACATGTATATATGTGACCCTGGAGCACAAAACCAGTCTTAAGTAACATGCGTATATTTGTAGCCATAGCCAAAAATACATATGGGTCAAGATTATAGATTTTTCTTTTATGGCAAAAATCATCAGGAAATTAAGCAAAGATCATGTTCCATGAAGATATTTTGTAAATTTACTACCATAAATATATCAAAACTTAAATTTTGATTAGTAATATGCATTGCTAAGAACTTCATTTGGACATCTTTAAAGGTGATTTTCTCAATATTTAGATTTTTTTGCATCCTCAGATTCCAGATGTTCAAATAGTTGTAATCTCCAAATATTGTCCTACAAACCATTAAGTATTCAGCTTTCAGATGATGTATAAATCTCAGTTTCGAAAAATGGACCCTTATGAATGGTTTTGTGGTCCACGGTCACACACACACACACACACGCACACACACACACACACACACACACACATGTTGGTTTTTGTGGTTTCTGGGGACTCTCCATAGGCGTAATGGTTTTTATACTGAACAAACTGTGTGTGCTATTGCCCTACACCAACCCTACACCTAAACTTAGCTCTCACAGGAGACTTTCTGCATTTTTAGATTTTCAAAAAAACACCATTTAGTATGTTTTTAAGCCTTTTGAATTACGGGGACATAGGCAGTGTCCTCATAAACCACCTTCATATTGTAATACCTCTGTCATACCCATGTTATTATACAAATTTGTGTCCTCATAAACCACATAAACATGCACACACACACACACACACACACACATCTTGATAATGTCAGAAAACTTTGATAGAAAGGTATGTAATGGATTACAATCAACCAAAAATTCAGACCACTGTCAGTATGACAATATTTACACAGCTATCAATACTTTGTGGAACAATTACCAAGCAATGCTTAATTTTGTTCAGTTTGTAAAAAGGCTACATTAGCAATTAAAGAAAGTGTCTGAATAATTTTTGGTCCCACATTTTATATCAATTTTACTGGTAGTCCACCACTGTGTGAAGAATGTTTGGATATAATATGTCACAGTTCACTTTATTTTGCTATACTCACTTGCATAAATTAACAATAGTATCCTGCACCCACTAGTAAAAAAAAATATCAAAAATTATATGGTGTCTGAATAATTTTTGGTTTGACTGTGGATTAATTCTTGTTGAAACTACAAAGTAATTCAGTCAAGAGCAGTGTGTGATTTTCTTTCTTTCATTTTCTTGGATTAACATTAAGGACACCAGCAGCATATAGTAAATCAGTAAATCACTTTAAGAGACAATACATCCAATATAATGATGCACATCCGATTCCTTTCGAACTGTTTACTTTCACTTAAGACAAGTTTTTTCGAGGATACTCTTTAAGACGGGTATTTTGACATAATGTTGTATGTACAGGTACATCTAAAAAAAATTGAATATCGTGAAAAAGTTCATTTTTTCTTTCATATATTTTAGATTCATTACATGTAAAGTAAAACATTTCTAGTTTTTTTTTGTTTTAATTTTTATGATTAGAGTTTACGGCTCATGAAAATAAAAAATCAGTATCTCAAAATATTATATTTACATTTGAGTTTCAATTAATGACCATCCCTACAGTATAAATTCTGGGTATCTCTTGTTCTTTGAAACCACAATAATGAGGAAGACTGCTGACTTGGCAATGATCCAGAAGACGAACATTGACGCCCTCCACGAAGAGGGTAAGTCACAGAGGGTCATTACTGAAATGTGTGGCTGTTTACAGAGTGCTGTATCAAAGCATATTAAATGCAAAGTTGACTGGAAGGAAGAATTTGGTAGGAAAAGGTGCACAAGCAACAGCGATGACCGCAAGCTTGAGAATACTATCAAGCAAAGCTGATTCAAACACTTGGGAGAGCTTCACAAGAATCAGAATCAGAATTAGCTTTATTGCCAGGTAAGTTTGCACATACGAGGAATTTGTTTTAGTGTAGCTCCACGGTGTGACAGAATGACAGCAACAGGACAGGACACAGATAGTAAAAAAAAAAAATATATAATAATAAAAAAATGAAAATAAAAGTAAAATAAATCATGTAAAAATATACAAAAATGGACAATGTGCCAAATAGCACAAACACAAAATAGACAATTCAGTATGTACAGGTATGTTAGGTGCAAATTTGAAATGCAATAAGTATGTGTGTAAAATAAACATAAAAAGTATGATTGTGTTGTGTGTTTCATGTTTATTGTTAAGAGTTCATGAGATGGATTGCCTGAGGGAAGAAACTGTTCCTATGTCTGGTCGTTCTGGTGCACAGAGCTCTGTAGCGTCGACCAGACGGTAACAGTTCAAAGAGGGAGTGTGCTGGATGTGAGGGGTCCAGAGTGATTTTACTAGCCCTTTTGCTCACTCTGGATAAGTACAGCTCTTGGAGAGTGGGGAGGGTTGTACCAATGATTCGCTCAGCAGTCCGGACTACCCTCCGTAGTCTTCTGAGGTCAGATTTGGTAGCTGAGCTGAACCAGACAGTTATTGAAGTGCAGAGGATGGATTCAATGATGGCAGAGTAGAACTGTTTCAGCAAGTCCTGTGGCAGGTTGAACTTCCTCAGCTGGCGAAGAAAGTACAACCTCTGATGGGCCTTTCTGACAATGGAGTCAATGTGATTGTCCCACTTCAGGTCCTGAGAAATTGTGGTGCCCAAAAACCTGAATGACTCCACTGCAGTCACAGTGCTGTTCATGATGGTGAGTGGGGGGAGTGCAGGGGGGTTCTCTTGAAGTCCATGATCATCTCCACAGTTTTGAGCGTGTTAAGCTCCAGGTTGTTAAGACTGCACCAGACACCCAGCTCCTTAACCTCCTGTCTGTAAGCAGACTCGCCACCGTCCTGATTGAGGCCAATCAGTGTGGTGTCATCTGCAAACTTCAGGAGCTTGACAGAGGCGACTTTAGATGTGCAGTCGTTGGTGTAGAGGGAGTCCCATGTTGACTGCAGGGGGTCCAGTGATGTTCTTCAGATAAGCCAAAACCAGTTTTTCAAATGACTTCATGAACACAGATGTTAGAGCCACAGGTCTGTAGTCGTTCTTTGCGATGGGGATTATGGTGGAGCGTTTGAAGCATGAGGAGACTTCACACAGCTCCAGTGATATGTTGAAGATCTGTGTGAAGATGGGGTCCAGCTGATCAGCACAGGATTTCAGACAGGCTGGTGTCACACCGTCTGGGCCTGGTGCCTTCCTTCTCTTGTTCTTTTTGAAGACCTGGCGCACGTCATCTTCTGTTATCTGCAGTTCAGGTGTGGGGTGGAGAGGGAGGTTTGCAGGAGGTGTGAATGGTGTATTTTCAAACCTGCAATAGAACTCATTAAGATCGTCTGCCAATTGTTAATTCTCCACAGTGCTGGGGGATGGTGTCTTGTAATTGGTGATGTCTTTCAGACCTTTCCTCACTGAAGCCGTATCACTGGAAGAGAATTGGATCCTTATCGGAATAATTCCTCTTTGCCACTCTGATCTCCTTTTCCAGTGTGTATTTGGCCTGTTTATACAAGACTCTGTCCCCATTCCTGTAAGCATCTTCTTTGGCCTGACGGAGCTGTCTGAGTTTTGCAGTGAACCACGGTTTGTCGTTGTTATAAGTTAGATGAGTCCTGGTAGGAATGCACATATCCTCACAGAAACTTAAAAAAAACAAAAACTTATAGTCTATTTAACGACCAAAAATGCTCCAAACGTTTTTTCTAAATTAACTTAATAAAAAAAACAAAACGAAATATAATAATTTTGCCATTACACACAAAACTGAACTATTTTAATAGCCGAAACAGTAGTATAAACTGTTTTAGGAGAAGAGGGATAAAAAGACGGGCTCGGGTCGGACTCGGGCCAGCAATTTTGATAAGCTGTGGGACGTGGGCCGGGCTAGGGCCTGAGCGTCTCGGGCCAGGGCCGGGCTAGGGCCTAAATTTGAGGCCCGTGCAGGGCTCTATGTTAAAGTCTCTGTGAGCTCGTCCAGATCATCAGCAGCTTCAAAAACACTCCAATCAGTCAGGTCGAGACAGGCTTGTAAAACCCGCTCTGTTTCATTAGTCCATCTCTTTACAGTCTTTAAAACAGGTTTAACAGATTTAAGTTTCTGCCTGTAGGTCGGTATGAGATGAACCAAACAGTGATCAGAGAGTCCTAAAGCTGCTCGTGGAACCGAGTGATATGCATCCTTTACTGTTGTGTAACAGTGATCCAATATATTACTGTCTCTGGTGGGACATGTGATGTGCTGTCTGTATTTTGGCAGTTCGCGGGAGAGATTTGCTTTATTAAAGTCCCCTAGAATGATTAAAACAGAGTCTGGGTTGTTGTTCTGTGTCTGTGATCAGATCAGCGAGTTTCTGTAAAGCTGTGCTCACGTGCGCTTGCGGTGGAATGTAGACACTCACGAGAATGAATGAGCAGAACTCCCGCGGCGAATAGAAAGGTTTACAGTTTATGAAAAGGGTTTCTAGATCTGAACAGCACATCTTCTTTAACACAGTTACATCTGTACACCACCTCTCATTGATGTAAAAGCACGTCCTGCCGTCGTGCGATTTCCCCGTTGATTCCGCGTCGCGATCTGCTCTGATCAGCGTGAAATTAGACAGATGAAGCGCGCTGTCTGGAATGATGTCGTTCAGCCAGGTTTCCGTGAAACACAGAGCAGCAGAGTTTGAAAAGTCCTTGTTAAACCGGGAAAGCAGAAGGAGTTCGTCCGTTTTGTTGGGTAGATAGCGGAGATTAGCCAGATGGATGCTAGGCAAAGGCATTCGAAATCCATGCTGTCTGAGCTTCACGAGCTCGCCCCCCGTCTAAAGAGCGCTGCAGCTCCGCCGACTACTATGTTCATCACAACATCCGAGTAATCAAAAACCGGTTGGAGATTTTGTGGAGTGTTCTGCTGAATGTTCAGCAGTTCTTCCTTGGTGAAACTGATCGTGTTAGACAAACAAAAAACATGAAAAACTAACAAAAAAAAACTAACAAAAAAACTAACAAAAACACTAAAACAACTGGAGAGCCAAGCACAATGGCTGCCATGTGTGCTTGTAATAATAACCATGTGTTTCTTTTTTCAATTTAATAAAAACTACTTTTTTTTTTTTTTTTACAATTCATAAAACTATTTCCACACGGGCACACGTTGCGGCTGATGACCTCCCCGTGCTGATTTGCATCATATCATGTGTCCATGATAGCCAGAGATAAGCATCAAAAATTGGCAATATTAAGAAGATTTAGCATTTCCAATTAATGTAGGCCTGTTACACTCTTCTCATTATTAGGTCTATTATTATTTTGGATTTTTATTATTGAATTACATGAAGACATCATCTCATTTGATATATATATATATATATATATATATATATATATATATTTTTTTTTTTTTTTTTTTGCAGATAGTACGGAAATGTTACTTTTGAATGTTCTACCAATGGTCTGAAACAAGTAGTTAAAAAATGTCCAATTAAAACGTTTCAGAAAAAAACAAAAACGAATGTTCGTTGAACGAACGTTCTATTAAGAACGTTTGTTCATAACAAAATCTGCCAGGAAGGTCTGAGTTCTCAGAATGTTTCCTGTTAACCGAGTTGACCCGGCTTTGTTTCAAACAGGTGAAACTGGTCCAGAATCGGCCTGAAAGGTAGAATAAAATATTTGTCCTCAGACTGTCAAATGCAGCTGCGTGCTGGACTAATCTGGCCTAATCACAGATTAATTGCCATCAGCTTTAACACATTGCTCGTTAACCGCGCTAATTAGCAGTGATGAAATTAGCATTACTCCAGTCTAATGACTGCAGGTGGAGTGATGCACGCAGACTAATGCGGAAACAGCTTCAGGGAGCTCGTACGTTTGAATAAAAAGCCAAATAATACTGTGAGGTGAATGTTTCTGGTCGGTGAGAAGGATAGTTTCTGTCTGTTTGCACAGTGACAACAGTAATTGGCCTTTTAAGTGACCACACACACACTTCTCTCACCTCAAACACTCACACAAACAGACGCGGGTCTGGTGATATATCATTTTTAATCGCTGTGAAATGCATTAAAATAATAAAGCGTATTGGGAGCGGCCAGGGTGATGAATAGCCCCCTGCCTTCTTTATCGCATTAGCTACACTAACAGAGATATTGCGACCAGCGCGCGCCCAGACATATGTGCCACTTTCCCAATAACAAAAGTCGCATATTAAATTCCAGCACACTAACCAGGGATAAAGGACCAGAGAGAGAGAGAGAGTGGGTTTTATTTTGCTTCCGATAGGACTGTGATACTGTATTCCAGGGAATACAGCCTTGCATTTGTTAGATATTCTTTTTGTGGTTTAATTGGCTCAATTATTGATGTTCATTAAGTTCCAGGTACTGCAATAGTTGCTTTTTTGTATACTAATATGGAAGTCTAACCACCTGCTCTCTCTCTCTCTCTCTCTCAGTTCAAGTGTGCTTTATTGGCATGACAAAAACTATACATTTGTATCTTCTATACATTTGTACAGTTCTTGTGTTCTCCGAACAGATAGGGTAGTTTCTCCTGGTTTGAAAGAGTTTTAAATGTCGGATGGATCTGCTGTATTTTATCAGAGAACACTGTCCGTATATCTGTGTATTTGGAGCATTCTGTTTGGAAGTGCAGCTCTGTTTCCGTCTGATTCAGATCACAGTGTGAATTGATTCTGATGTTGTGATTCAGAGCGTCAGTAGATGTTAGTGAAGCATCAGGACTGAAGCTCTGGATCAGCTGAGGGAAGGGGTTGCTTTCTATGCTCATCTCTTGGTATTGCAGGGCTTTATAATGATATGATTGGGGATCACTGAGTTTCAGATGTTTCCAGAATTTAATTGCCCTTTTTTGTATCTTTATGATTAGAGGATATTTGCCTAATTCTGCCCTGCATGTGCTATTTGTTGTGTGCCGGTGCACGTGTAATATAGTTTTACAGAGTTCTGCATGCAGGGTCTCAATTGGATGTTTTTCCCATTTGGTGAGATCTTGATTTGGATTTGTCAGTGGACCCCACACCTCACTGCCATAGAGGGCAATGGGCTCAATTACTGATTCTAATATTTTCAGCCAAATTCTAATAGGGATTTCTATAGGACATTGCCGTTTTATGGCATAGAAGGCCCTGCGTGCTTTATCTCTCAGTTCTGTCACAGCATGGTTGAAGTTTCCCGTGGATGTGTTATACAAACCCAGGTAGTTGTAGTGTGATGTGTGTGTTATCTGGTTAGTGCCTAATGTAAATGTGTGTTGTGTCCCTGGGATCTGAATCTTTTTTGAAATATAATAATTTGGGTTTTATTCAGGTTGACTGTCAGGGCCCAGGTGTGGCAGTATTGCTCTAGCAGGTCCAGGTTCTGCTGTAAACCATGTTGAGTGGGAGACAGCAGAACCAGATCATGCGCATACAGCAGGCATCTGATCTGTGAGTTGTGTAGAGTGAGGCCAGGGGCTGCAGATCGCTCCAGACTGAGCGCCAGTTCATTGATGTAAATGTTAAATAATGTTGGGCTTAAGCAGCAGCCCTGTCTCATTCCACACTCCTGGGAAAGATTTTTACGCCACATTTACTTTAAGTGTACATTGATTTGATAAGGTCATAGATTTTCCCTCCTATGTCACTTTCAATAATTTTGTAAAATAGTGCCAAATTGAGTCAAAAGCTTTTTTGAAGTCGATAAAGCATGCATATATTTTACCTTTATCTTGTTAACATGTTTTTCAATTAGAGTATGTAATGTATGTGATCAGATGTACGGTAATTTGGTAAAAATCCAATTTGACTACTGCTCAGTACATTGTGTGTGATGATAAAGTCTAATAGTTGAGCATGTATTATGCTACACAATAACTTTCCCAGGTTGCTGCTCACACAGATGCCTCTGTAGTTGTTTGTATCAAGCCTTAATTTTAAAGATTAAGCCTTGATTCCAGATGTCACCACATTGAATAGTTTTAGAATGGCCAATTGGAATTTACATTTCAGGTCCAGATTTTTTGTGTTGGAGGTTTTTGATTTTTTCTTTAAGTTCTTTATCAGTTATTGGGAAATCTAATGGGTTTTGGTTATCTTTGATTGTTAATTATAGTTTTTCCGATTGTTTGAATTTGCTTACAGTTTGTGTTTGTTTGTACTTTATTAAACAATGTTTGGAAATGACTTTCCCATATTTCTCCATTTTGGATTGCCAGTTCTTCATAATAATTTTTTCCCATATTGTTCCAATTATCCCAAAACTGGCTTGTGTTCACTCTCTCTCTCTCTCTCTCTCTCTCTCTCTCTCTCTCTCTCTCTCTCTCTCACACACACACACACACACACACACACACACACACACACACACACACACTCACACACACACACACACACACACACACACACACACGCACATTTAAACATAGGCTAGTTACAGTATGTATAGGGTCATATTAAAGGAATGTTTTCCAAATTCCTTTTTTTCCGCTTTTATTTTTCTGTTTTAATGGTTAAATTAAATTTTAGTAGATAATTAGTAAATATAAGTAATACATTTATCGGATTTCATCAAAATATCTTAATTTGTGTTTTGAAGATGAACGAAGGTCTTATGGTTTTGGCTAGAAGGGATACAGCTAAAACCGGAAGCTCCCAACTTGAGGTGTTCGGCCAATCACAACGCACTGGATAGCTGGACAATCAGAGCACACTGCACTTTTCAGAACGATGAGCTCTGTAAAAACTGATGAGCTTCAGAAAGGTGGGGCAGAGAGGAGCAACAATAATGTACGGTATGTGAAAAATAATGTTTTTAAACCTTAAACCATGTAAACACATTGCATTACACCAAATGCAAAAAATAATGTTATTTTTAGCATCGTCATATGACCCTTTTAACAATTCCTTTTATTATTTGCCAAACAAAGTGCTATACAACAGTTTTACCGTTTAAATGAAAACAAAAAGAATTAAGTTGTAATAATTTTATTATTATTACTTTTATAAGTTCAGCTGTACAATAGTAATGTATTTCTGTCACAATTTCTTCAAGTTAAACCAAAGTTGTATTTAAGGTTGTTGTGAAGTTTATGTATGCTATAGGAGGATATTTTTTTAATTAAGGACTCTCAGCATATATAGTTATGTAAACAATATAATAGAATATTTTGGTTGTCAGATGCTCTCACTCTTTTATATATTTGAACAATTAGTACTTTAGTATTTTATTTTGTTAATTGTACTAATAGGGGTGTTAAAACCTTATACTGAACTTTTCCTTATATTTTTTGCCCAGACATTGTTTTCACACACACCTTTTTCTCTTTCCTTTTCGTGTCTTCCCATAATTCCTCTCCTAATCCTCTGCTCTGCCTGTATTTCCTCAGGTCAGGAATCTGAGTTACTGAATTACTCTGTCTGAGCTTTTGCCTTAATTATTTCATGATATTTTGATAACAAACCAGGATGATGGATAACCTGCTGAAAGTGTCTGTGCTGATTGTGTGTGTGTGTGTGTGTGTGTGTGCAGGTTCTGCTGCTTGATAAAGGCCGTGATAAATGTATTTATTGAATAGTTGGACAGATGAATAAATGAGTCAAAAGACAGTCAGATATGAAGGAAAAAAAGAAACCGTGTTGAGGTAGATATCACTATGACAAAACAACATACAAATATACAGAGAAGCAGACAATCAACAATAGGCCTAACTCACAGAACACATGCCATTTATTCTCTCGTTTCATTCTGTATTTCTGAGTTCATTTCTGCTTTGTGCTGCTTCTATCCATTTCAGATGCATGCACATGCTGTCTCATGACAGACTGTTTATCATCTTTACAGCAATACTGTAATCAGACTGTTTAAATATTCTCATGCAACATTTTTTGGAGAGAAAACAAGAGTTAAGATTTAAGAATTCTTAAATTTTCACATGAAAAAAAGTTGATTCATTGACCCTCGGGTGAATATCCCTTTAAACCTGAAGATGAATACATGTCCAGGTCACATTTGTGACACTCATATGTGTGATTGATTGATCTGGCTATCTATTTATTTATGTAATTCTGTCATTAGTTTTACTGTGCTAGATGAGACAATGTCAGTGGTCAAAAAATCATAAAATGAAATGAAATGTGACCTGGAAGTTTTGTGAGATTTATATGCATGTACTTGTTCTTTTTAGTGCTTATACACTAAGTTGTAATGCATTTATGGTCTTTTTTTTTTTTTTGTCCTTTTCATGCATTTTTTGTTGAATCAAAAACAGCTCTGTGTTCCATGGAAATAAAAACAGCATTTGGATTTGAAACAATATGAAGGTGAGTGAAAACTGCATTAATATTTCTTTGCAAACTGTTCCTTTAATTTTTTAACTATCTTGTATTTCTATAAATTGTGAGATTCACCCAGTAACTGAATAGATTTCTTAGTGGTTCTATATAATCTTGATACTTCTCATGGCCACCAGATGGCATCAGAAGAAAAGCATTTTGGTTACAGAAAACAGTTACCAATAAATTGCATTTACACCACCTTTTCTGTGTGTATTTTTTAGCAAATCAGTCTTAATACTTAAGGTCCCTGTGGGCTGCTGGCAGATCTGAATCCAAACAGGACAGGTATGTAATTCAAATGTTCAAGCCAGGGAATAGTGTAGTTTTTGATAAAAAAAATAAAATAAAATCCCAGACAGAAGAGAATCTGCATGAATTTCTTTGACCTGCCTTAGAAACAGAACATCAGTTTTGTAATGGCTGTTTTTGGATATCAAAAACTCAATTAAATGACAGTAGATTCTGATTCTATCACCTGTATGTTGATTGTCAGTCATGTTTATGTAGGTAGTCGTAATGTTGAGTCTTATGAAAATATTATGACCTGCTGGGAGAACATAAGAGAGATTCCCCATCACTAAAACAAGATTTTGCATTCTAGATAAAATGTTTTAGCAAATAACTACTTAAATTGTATTGGAATCTTTTTCTCCCACCAAGCTGTCGTATGGCTTCAGAAGATTGGATTGTAAAGTTTTTAGACAGATGTTGGCGCATAGATGATTTTATATCACGAAGAGATATTTGGGAACGGCAAGTGTACTAATAACAGATTCTTAAAAAAAATAATACTAAGAAATTAATTCACTGGCCCTCAGGTCAATCTCTCTTTAAACTTGCAGTAAAATGAATCTCATAACACATCTAGGTCTCATTTTACATTAGAAACAAACAAACAAAACCAAAAAAAAAATAATGCTAAAAGAAATTAAGCTTTAGCTCGGTTGAGATTTTTTTGTACATTAAGAACATTTAACCCCAATTCTCATAACTCTAATGCATCCAGATGTTTATTTATTCTCATTATTCTTAATGGTGATTGTCAGTAGTGTAATTCTGATATTATTGTATTAAATGGGACAAAAGAATTGCAATGTAGTAGTCAAACAGTAGGCTTCAGTTTCTTCATGCAATATATACAGTATATATGTATTCTTGTCCAGGTCACATTTAAAAAAATCTTATTATTAAAATTAGGGATGCTCTATAACTCAAAATGACAGAAGCTGCCATTGTCATGTGTATCTTTCAGTGAAGCACGGTTCTGTGATCAGTAGTAAATCTCCATCCGAAAGCCAGAGGGTGCTCTCGTGCAGAAACTCTAAATACGCCCAGCAGAAGAAACCCAGGAAATGCCTACAGCAGTTGCTGAATAAACAGAAGATTGAACTGTTTTCATTGATTCAGCGTGACTAATAAACACACGACTACGACAATATATGGTTTACCTGAGTTCTTATATTACAATTTCATTATAATAAAGTATATAATGCAATGCCTTTATCACTGCTTAGAATACTATGAAATATGTTGCATGCCTTATTCTGAAGTGACATTCAGCCAAGTATGGTGACCCATACTCGGAATTCGTGCTCTGCATTTAACCCATCCAATGTGCACACACACAGCAGTGAACACACACACACCGTGAACACACACCCGGAGAAGTGGGCAGCCACTTTTATGCTGTGTCGCCCGGGGAGCAGTTGGGGGTTCGGTGCCTTGCTCAAGGGCACCTCAGTCGTAGTATTGAGGGTGGAGAGAGCGCTGGACATTCACTCCCCCCACCTACAATCCCTGCCGGCCCGAGACTCGAACCCAAGACCTTTGGATATCGAGTCCGACTCTCTAACCATTAGGCCACGACTTCCCCTTCTGTGTAAGAAGCCACATCATCTCACAGAAGGATTTATTTCAAACACTCGACTGACGTTATGAAGTGAGTTTGGAGTAAAAACATGTTATTAAATGTGGTATTTTCACATGCTTTCAGATAGAGCAGCATTTACTACACAGAGCCGTGGTTCACCGAGAAGCTACGCAAAAAGCTGTCGTTATCGCGAACGATTTCTTCGATTTCATAATCGATTTCAATATCGTCTGCGTTTTTTTCTTCTTCTTCGTAACCTGTCAGTGAACTACGGCTCTGTGTAATAAATGCTGCTCTATATGAAAGCACGTGATTGAGATTTACTGCTGATTACAGAACCAGCTTTACTGACAAAATGCGCATGGAAATCGCATTTGATTTAATCGTGCAGCCCTAATTACAACCTTAATTTCAATATATTATTACTTCTCATGGCCACCAGAGGGCATTAAAAAAGTAGAGCATTTTGCTACAATTAAGTTACCATTAATTGAATTTGTACCTTCTGTCTGTATTTTTAATTACGCTGTCTAAATACTTGGGTTCCCTGTGGGCTACTGACAGATAAATAAATGAGCAGATACAAAGACAATAAGACAAAACAACAGCACTATAAATTCCTTCAATCTCTGTTGTAATGTGTAAATGAACTTGTATTTCTACTACCTTTTATTCCCATTAGCTATAATGGTAACTGTAGCACCAGTTGTTGTGTTGCTGTCGACCGTCTTCCCATTTTCGATCTCTTGTAGCAGCACACGAGTTCTAGGCAGAAGCCCCGCCCTGTTTGGCAGAGGGGCGTGTTCACCCATTGGCCCCTCCCCAATTGTTGCCATTGGAATTCTCGTCCCTGTTTTACATCCTCGTCCTCCACAGAGCAACTTGGCATAAGCCGACCTAAAGTCTCTATTGAGTGTGGCATAAAGTACTGGGTTTAGGGCAGAGTTTGCATATCCTAGCCAAAGCACCACCGACTGCACCGTTCGTGGCGGGTTGTTTTCATTGCGTATCCCCATTATTATAAAAAATGTGAAATACGGGAACCAGCACACCACAAAAGCACCAAGCACCACTGCAAGCGTCACCGTGGCTTTGTGCTCACGGAGAGCGAGCATCGTCGCTCCTGGCGAAGACGACGAACCCCGTCGCATAGAAATGATCTGTTTCGCCTGTGTCCTTGCGATGCGAAAAACTCGGTGGTAGCTCCAGCACATGGACACCAGGGGGAGATAAAACGTCGCAAAGGCATCGACCACTGCGTACGGTGGATTCAACTCAAACCGGCAATCTCGCGCAGGGTCGCCCTCACGAATATTTTGTACACTCAAGTCTCGTGTATTCCAGCCTAGGTGGATGGGTACAAATGAAACGCCCACGGAAACCAACCAGATTGTCGCTAAAATCACACCAACTCGCCACGGAAGCACTAGCATTGGATAACGCAACGGGGCGGTGACCGCAAAGTAGCGGTCCAAGCTGATAGCGAAGAGATTGAGTATGGAGGCAGTGCATAGCATGACGTCCAGCGAGATGTAGATGTTGCAGAAGTGTGCCCCCAGTGGCCACTCACCCGTAACTTGGTAAAGGGTGGAAAACGGCAGCACAAGAGCGCCCAGTAGAAAGTCCGTAACTGCTAGCGAGACGATGAAACAGTTGGTGACGTTACGTAGGCGTCTGGTCACGTACACAGCCAGACAAACCAAAATATTTCCACTAACAGTGAGTAGGATAAGAACGGAGAGCGTCACAGCTAATGCTATCTGAGATGTCATTTTGTTTGTATTTGGGTGATTTCTTCACGGTTTTATCAGTAGAAAACTCTAGGAATTCAGGTGTGTTTCTTTCTGATTTTCTGGCTTTGTGAATGTTCTTGTAGCTCAATAATGCCAAGATGCAAAGCAGTTTTTCTTGTTCGAGATGTTCAAAATTTAAAGCAATTTTTTGTAAGTCAAGATGTGTGTTTTTCTCATGGTTTTATTGGTAGATGGACATTAGGAATGCAGGTGTGTTTGTGTGCATCTTATTTTCTGTTTGTGCGAATGTTCCTGTAGCTCAAAGTTGTGCATTTAATTTCTGGCAGTGCACATGGTTGCATGAGCAAAATGCATTCATGCAAACTGCAACACAATTTTTGTAGTTTGAGATGTACAAAATACAGTTTTTGTGTTTAGCTTATTTTCTGGCTTTTTCAGTGTTCCTATAGCTCAGCAATGCCAAGGTTGTGCATTTGATTCCAGGCAATGCACATACTTGCATTTGCCAAACGCATCATTGCAAAATGTAATGCAGTTTTGTTGGATAAGATGTGTGACTTTCTTAACGGTTTTATCAGCAGGGTGTGTTTGTGTTTATCTTATCTTCTAGTTTTATTAATGTTTCTGTAGCTCAACAATGTCAAGGTTTTGTGTTTGAACACACATACTTGCATCTTCCAAATACATAAATGCAAAATGCTATGCAATTTTTTGTTGGTCAAGATGAGTGTTTTTCTTTAGTTTTATCGGTAAATAAACACTAGGAATGCATCTGTGTTTTTCTTATTTTTTGCTTGTTTGAATATTCCTGTAGCTCAAGGTTGTGTCTTTGGTTCCAGAGAATGTACATACATGCATCTGCCAAATGCATTAATGCAAAATCCAATGCAGTTTTTGAAGGTCAAGAAACCGATTTTCTATCAGTAGGGAAAGACTTGGAATTCAGGTTTGTTTGCCTATGTTTATCGTTTTTACTGGCTATGTGAATATTCCTGTAGCTCAACAGTGCCAAGGCTGTTTGTTTTGGTTCCAGGCAATGTGCATACCTGCATCCGCCAAATGCATCAATGCAAAATTCAATGCGGTTTTTGTAGGTCAAGTTGTTTAGTAAGGTCTATTCCCAATGGTCTCCTTCCACACTGCAGGGTACGTCCACCTCCTCCACTGATCCATCTGTTCATCCATCCACCTTCCGTCCGTCAATATTGTTGTTCCAGATCTCTGTTAGACTGAAGTGTGTCGGCCTCTACTGGTCTTAGTCAGGTACTACATTTTCTCCTGTTTAAAATAAAACAGATGTATATATCAAAGGTTGTCAACTTTTGCCAAACCAAAAATAAATGCTAGATTTTTTTTCAGTAACATCACATAATATATCTCACTAATAACATTAAGAGACGTCATTGCATTATGCTAAACTTGTGCTGACTTCTGCAATTAACTGGTTTCATTATATCTATGTGTTGTATGAGAGATAATTTTTTTATTGCATTATATTTAGGGTCAGTCTCTTTTCCTATAAAAAATAAAAAATATTTCCGAGCAGAAATCAGCATAATTAGAATTATTTCTGAATGATCATGTGACACTTAAGACTGGAGTAATGATGCTGAAAATTGACCTTTGATCATAGGAATAAATTATATTTTAAAATGTATTCACTTAGAAAAAAGTTATTTTAAATTGTAATAATAGGTCACAATATTTACAGTATTTTATCAAATAGCTTTGGTGAGCATAAGAAAAACATTAAAAATCCCAAACTTTTGAATGGAAGTGTACTTGATCCTTTACATTTTACATACAAACACAATGAGTGTGACATTCAAAATCATATCATTAAGCAAAGAGACATTCTTCCACAACACATAACGCAAAAAGAACAACAAACATGATACCAATTTAAATAATGCAGAAAATAGTAAAAACACTCAATAATGAAGCAGAATTTTGCATGAATGATTTATAGAGAGATGCACACTGGGAAATAATCCTGTATTCAGCACTGTGTACATCATAAGTGCTTAACATTCAAAGTTTGCTTAGTACTGAATCATTCAATAAATTCCTTCTACCATGCATTTAAAATAACATTATTAAACTAATTTTAAAAGACATTTTGGATGGATAGAATGTATTTATGGCGCTTTTATCAGGGTTTTACTTTCTTCTATTGTATTCTGCACACACAACTCTGCATGTCTCTTAAGATGCACAAACGTGTGCATGAGTGAAATTGTAAGATGAGGGAGATTGTGTTTGTGTTTGGCTGCGAGTTGATGTTAAAGACAATTGTGGACTAACGAAACGCTCTCAGACTCCCACACAGCACATTGTTTGTGTGTGTGTGTGTGTGTGTGTGTAGGATGGTAAGTTGAAAGGGAACACAATGCTCTGACACTCATATTAGTGTAGCAACACATATGAGACATTATGATAAAAGCTGGAGAGGAGATAATGTCATATCTGCACACAATAGCTTTGTTCAGTGTTCAAAGAAAACAGACACTTTCTTTTTTGTCCTTTTAGAGTGAGATGAGACGTTAAAAGCACTCGCTACCAGCACATTCTTGGGCACACTGTGATATTCTAATAAAAAATAAATCTCCATACACACAGGCTTGAAGTTTTTCCTAGCTAAAATGTCCTTATGTCCACTCCCTTGAGCTTTTTTTATGGTCTGTGTGTGTGTGTGAGAGAGAAATTAATATGCAGTGCTTTTGAAGAGCTCGGTCAGCTGGGTCGTTCCTACTATGCTGTATGTTTTCATGTCTACATCATATAAAATCTTAGCATATAATGCATTAAATATTAAACTCACCATTTCTGCAGATGGAAATCATATTAGTTAATTTTCTCTCATCACAGTATAATAATGAATGCGATATAGAGTGAATTTGAAATCATTCGATGCTTTTATTAGACTGGATATCATTTCTGTCAAGTCTTCGGGTGCTGCGCTGCAGTCTAACATGAAAACTACCCATTTATTCTGGAATATATATTTTTTTCCCTCTCTAATCTTTTTTTTTTTTTTTTTAAACATGATGTGTACTTGGGAATGTTGTTTTAATTGGCTATCAGTTTTTCAATTTATGTGTCTTTTTCGTGCGTCTTCAATGTCACGTTCCCTTCTGTTTCATATACTATCATTCTGTGTTTTCATAAGCTTTACACTTTACAATAAGGTCTCATTTGTTAAAGTTTTATTATTAACTTTTGTTAATTTTACTATTGTTTAAGATACAACTGTTTGTTATTTATTAGTTCACATTGCACACTGCAAAAATGATTTTCTTCCTCAGTATTTTTGTCTTGATTTCCAATAGAAATATCTTAACATTGTTTAATAAAGATTACATTGAGAAGCAAATATGTGACCCTGGACCACAAAACCTTAAGTAGCACGAGTATATTTGTAGCAATAGCCCAAAAAATACATTGTATGGGTCAAAATTATCTATTTTTCTTTTATGCCAAGTAAAGATCATGTTCCAGGAATATTATTTGTATATATGCCAAAACTTATTTTTTTTATTAGTACCGTTATATGCATTGCTAAGAACTTCATTTGGACAACTTTAAAGGCAATTTTCTCAATATTTAGATTTTTTTTGCACCCTCAGATTCCAGATATTTAAATTCTAACAAACCAAACCAATTCCTATCCTAACAAAGCAAACTTGCTTTCTGAGAAATTCAACAAAATTTCATCTTGATTAAAGAATTTCGATATTTATACCGGAAACAAGGCATGAATGAAGATGAAGAACTTCTACAGCATATATTAATTTTAGTTAATGCTAACTAATGTAGTAAACTAACTTGAAACCTTAAACCGATCCCTTAAACTAAAAGTCAGTTACTTGACATCATCCTACAGTAAAACAATTTTGGTGGGAAATCCTCATTTAGGTGAGAAATCAACAGCATGAACATCAGCATGTCTAAGCTGTTTCATTTATATGACTTACAAATATGCATCGCTTTAAGGCTATTTTTTTATATTAAAGCTATATAATACAAATGGTTGGTAATTCTATATGGACTTTCAATGCATTAATCTTAATTTTCTTGTGTTGCAATTAAAGAGCAATTTCTTCTCTCTGTATTTTAATGTTCATCTGTCTTAATCGTTTAAGTATTAGCTTTGTCTGAAATGTTTCTCCTAAAATGCCTTTGAAGAAACAAGTATAGATCCAACATTAAGAATGAAGTATAAAATAAATGTGGAGAGAAGTTCAGATCAGAAATAATTGAGTTCATACTGAGATTTCTGACTTTTGATTGGAGATTTTGGTGTCTCGGCACAGTTTGAAACATTGAAATTCTTCTGAAAGTCTAGAGGAGGTGCGTGTCTTTTCTGTCGACTTTAGAAAAAATCTCCATTGAATGTAATTGCTTTCTAAAAGAAGATATTCAACATCTCACTTGTAATTTGTCTTTTATGCGGGTCTCTGTTGTTTGTCCATTATTTCTCAGAGAGAGAACAAGGTTCACAATGTTCTTTCTCATAAGAGGCGATCTAATTTAATTTAGAAACATCTGGTGTGTTTTTTTTTACTTAATGACAAACTTTAACTCTTTGTTTGCTGTCTTCAGGACCACCTGTCTCTCTGTGAGTCGACTGCTGCTCATTGAGATGCACACTTCTCCTCTGTTGTTGCTAGATACCATCTCCATAACCGCATGTTAAACTTTAAACAGATTCTGAAATATTGAACATTTCCTTCAGCAATTGGTGTGTCAGCTTGGCACATCTGCCTTCTGACTAACCCTCTTAATTTAACAGCATTTTCAATATTTTTTTTGTCTTGTTTTCTTCTTCCTCACAAGCAATTAAAAATGTTTACATTTTCTTAAGAAAGTGTGAATGTCATTTGCAAATCTCACGGCTAGGATGTTAAAGTGTTTTGAATGATATTTAGAACGTGGTTGCTATGGTGTTCTGATTGGTTGCCAGGTGTTTGCTTTTCTGATTCTTTTTAAATTCCATGTTTTTTCCCCATTTTTTTTCTACAAAAGCAATGATGCAATTAAAAGATGCAATTTAACATCCTAACATCCTAGTCGTTTAACATCCTGGTCGTTCTTAACACGAACGACTGCACATCTAAAGCCCCATCTGTCAAGCTCCTAAAGTTTGCAGACGACAAAACAGTCATCGGCCTTATCCAGGACGGTGACGAATCTGCTTACAGACAGGAGGTTAAGGAGCTGGCTATCTGGTGCAGTCTTAACAACCTGGAGCTTAACACGCTCAAAACTGTGGAGATGATTGTGGACTTCAGGAGAAACCCCCCTGCTCTCCCCCCACTCACCATCATGAACAGCACTGTGACTGCAGTGGAGTCATTCAGGTTTCTGGGCACCACAATTTCTCAGGCCCTGAAGTGGGACAATCACATTGAGTCAATTGTGAAAAAGGCCCAGCAGAGGTTGTACTTTCTTCGCCAGCTGAGGAAGTTCAACCTGCCACAGGACTTGCTGAAACAGTTCTACTCTGCCATCATTGAATCCATCCTCTGCACTTCAATAACTGTCTGGTTCAGCTCAGCTACCAAATCTGACCTCAGAAGACTACGGAGGGTAGTCCGGACTGCTGAGCGAATCATTGGTACAACCCTCCCCACTCTCCAAGAGCTGTACTTATCCAGAGTGAGCAAAAGGGCTGGTAAAATCACTCTGGACTCCTCACATCCAGCACACTCCCTCTTTGAACTGTTACCATCTGGTCGACGCTACAGAGCTCTGTGCACCAGAACGACCAGACATAGGAACAGTTTCTTCCCTCAGGCAATCCATCTCATGAACTCTTAACAATAAACATGAAACACACAACACTATTATACATTATTTATTCACTACATTTACTTATTTTTCCATTTCAAATTTGCACATATCAGACCTGTACACACATAGCTGTCTATATTATATATTGTGTTTTTGCTGCTTTGTACATTGCCTATTTGTATATTATTCTTTTATTATCTGTGTTCTGTCTTGTTGCTGTCTTTCTGTTGCACTGTGGAGCTTCTGTCACTACAACAAATTCCTTGTATGTGTAAACATACCTGGCCAATAAAGCTCATTCTCATTCTCTCATTCTCAATTAAAATGTTTACATTTTCTGAAGAAAGGGCTGGACTGGGGTTCAAATTCAGACCATCTGGCTCACACAATTCCCCATCAATGCTTTGCTATGCTAGAGCAATGGAAAAATGATTTATTGGCCAATTATTTGTGAATAAATAAAGGACAAAAGCAAATAATAATAGATATTTTTTAATATACTGCAAATGCATTTATCAATATCAATATTCCATTATATTTCAGGCTATTTTACTTAATTGTTCAAATAAATTCTTCTTTGTTTTTGCCTTATAAAAAGCTGCTGTAATTCTTGAATACAGAGTTAACTGTAGTATTAGTAACATCATGATTCAGGCAAAAACCATACACCATGGTTTTATGGTTTCTATAACAACAACAACAATGAATTATGGTTGATGTAATAAAAAAATACACATTAAACAAATGAAACTAAAACATCCTCTATAAAAGTGAATTACTGCCTTTATATTACACAAAATGTAATTTAATTAGTCTATAATTATAGTGACTTTTTTATAATAAATAGCACAATGCCAGATTGTATGATAAATAGGGCTAGTGCTGTGTGGATTGAAATGCTTGTATTTTCCGTAGGCTACAGACAGTTTACCTTGACGCTTCAGGTTACATAGTCGGAACAATTCAATCTGGTTTCAGCTCGCTTCACACAGACTCTTCTGTTTACATATACTGTTACGTGTCATGTTTTGAATTTAAATGGTGTAGACACTGCACAAGGCTGAATCTTTCTAGTGCACATGTGTCAAGCGCTAACATTGTAGGCTACACGAAAAGAAATCCACCTTTATCCTAGCGAACATACTGCATTTTAAATGATGGGTTTCTCTCAAAAAGACTGAAACAAATCTATTCAGAACATAAGGTTGATCTACATAATCCTGAATGAGCTGTACATTTCCCTTCATGTTGTATTTTCTGAAGCCAGAAGAATAACGTAACGCTTGGTATTTTAATGTGACATGGTCTAACAAATATCTATGACAAGAACTCTTTTCACTCTGCTGCATTCTTTTCCTCCTTATTATTTAAATCTTTCCTTTGTATTCTGTTGTAACTTTATGAAATAAAGACAATATATAGCTTACTGCACATCTGTGGTTTGCTCTCCCGAAATCACCTTGAAACATTACAATATTTTTGACTAAGGCAACATATTTTACATAATATAGACATATGCTATAGTAGGCTATTACTACAGTTATATTTAAAACATACATGATTTTGATATTGTTGCAGAAATAATCAAGCTTTTGGCATTGTTCATGGTACGTTGAAAGTAAGTTGTTAATGCGTTTGCACTTTAAAATTTCCTTTTAATGTCTGATGGTTGAAGGGTCCTTTCCTCCACAGCCAATCAAGGCCTCCTCCATCTTTGGGCCCTGAGGCTTCAGTTTTCTTTTCTGATTCGTTTTAATTTTGTCATGCATCAGGTGAAAATTTTTGAGCACTTAAAAAAGTAACATCACACTTCTCCTCAAAAACGTGCTGTAAAAATAAATGCAGTGCAAGCAAACATATGAAAAGTTGTCACGTTGATTAGCTGTTTTGAAGTAAATCTCTGTAATACATTTTTGAAATTAAACTCAGTCTAATGTTTTTTATTTTTATTTTTAAATATCTTGCTTGCAAAAGATGTCAGGTGGCGTTTTAGCTGTTATTTTGATGGTTTCATATTGCTGTGCATCTAAGTGGCCGCTCTGCTCCGTTCATTGATTGGCTTGTAAACACATTTGTCAGTATTCATCCTCATTCCTCAGGCTGTCAGGACGTCTGTGAGGAATAGAGCCGGCTGTCTTTTGATTGCTTCTGACAAGCATGGTCGTCATGGGTGTTGGGTTGCTAGGAGACAACATCCTTTAAAATGTTGAGATGATTTGTTTGTTATTTCTGAAGTAACTGAAGAGGTATGACGTGAAGGGGACACGTGTTTCATCTTAGGATTCCTTTGACGCTCATAAATAAATAGTCTGCATTGATCTCTCTCAAATCAAATAGATTCACTTCTTTAAACGTCTTT
The DNA here is from genome assembly GCF_936440315.1 of Barbus barbus. Classification (NCBI taxonomy): domain Eukaryota; kingdom Metazoa; phylum Chordata; class Actinopteri; order Cypriniformes; family Cyprinidae; genus Barbus; species Barbus barbus. The sequence goes on along the minus strand of NC_136745.1, from coordinate 9,355,671 downwards.
TGCAGAAATCCGGCTCTCACAACGCAAAAGCTCAGGCTCAAAAGAGATCAGGTCTGATCAGATCTGTCTAGACAGATGAACGGCCACAAACTTCTAACGAGTCTAAAATGCGGTAAATCTCAGTCTGTGCATGCAGGACATCTACTGATTCCTTCAACAACAAAGTTTCACAAAATTCCCACAACATCTTGATGCATTTACATATATTTTGACTTCCTATAAAAATGGATTTCTGAGTCATTATAATGCACTGTTAACAGCTGTCAGGATTCATCTGTTCAGCAGCAGCATTTTACCGTGTAATTCTAGTGTGCATTGTCACATACAAACAGCGTTGAGCATAGTTTTAGCATTTTAATGAGATACTGAATTTGAAATGCAGCAGTAGCATAACTTACCTTGGTCGACCTTCATTCTTCTGTTACTCTTGCCCTTCTGTCTCTCTCTCTAGACACACACACACAACTCAACACACTTCTTCAGTCAGCCAATCAGATTGTCAAATGCCTCCCTCTCTCTCTCACTCTTCTGCTTTTGTAATGTATAACAGATTGAATGGAAGAGGAATGAACCTCGACACTGCGTGTATATTGATTGATTTTTAAAAGCTGTGATTTTCTTTATCAATGACAGAAGTGCTATTTACAGACTACAGAAAGCATATACACAGAATATCTCTTGAATTTTGTTGAGGACAAATGTTTTAAAATAAAAATTACACGTACCCTCCATCTGCAAGAAAACTTGGTGGATTTTTAGAATTAAGTAGAACAAATGAAAGTAAAAAACAAACAAACAAAAAAAAAAAAAACAGAAAAGATAAAATAAAATCTAATAAAAAATATTAACCAAAATTACAAAAGTATATAAGTAATACTAAAATAATACTGTTGCAAATCAAATTATATCCCATATATGAAATGTTGATTTTTCTTTTTTATCTTCTGTTTTTATTCCTTCTTTAATCTTGACTCTTACAAAAACTTCTGTCACTTGGTTAAAGTAAGTAGAAGTCTGTCAAATGCAGAACATTATGAAAACACTTCCTTATAACTGCTATTCTGAACAATTGCTGAGTAAGACAGCGGATATTACAGACTGGGTAATTTTGTTTTACAGAGTGTTGATTAACTTCTCAAATGTGTTAAAAATGCCATCGGACAACACCAGATTCAGAGTCAAATGCAAACATGGCCATACAGATATTAAAATAAATTGCACTCTATTGTAAAAATACCCTTTGAAAGGTATTTAATAAGTTCTGAAGTTCAAAGTCTGCTGAAGGATATTCAAATGACTGAACTTCAACAAGACTCTATTGACTTAACTCATCATATGTTCATATGTATGTATATTAGGGGTGTAAAGGTACACAAATATGACGGTTCGGTACATACCTCGGTTTTAACATCACTGTTCGGTACGATTTCGCTTTTTTTTTTTTTTTTTTTAAATAGTGGTTTACTGAACAAGTTGCTCTTTCTTTATTCAGTGATAGTTTAAATTTTCTTCGTGATAAAAATCTACCTCAGCTTATGCTTAAAACTAAGGTTACAATTAGGCCTTTAACTTATTAATTGAATTACTATTTATTTTTTAATAGATGATCAAAACACAACTTTAAAAACAAGTGTATGCAAACGTAAATTGCACATAATGCAGTTTTTAAATTAACTTTGAATATATTTTACCAAATAGCCTAGAAATTTTAATTACACACTGGCTGTCATAGCATGTTTCATTGAAACATACATTAAATAATTAAAACTAACAGGTTTAGTAAAATATAATGAGTATATGGTGTAATATTTTGCGAAATGATCCTCTCTAGACTTCATTTCTCAAGTGAACTAATGAGCTGTGGACACTGATGACTTGCTGAAGTAAAAGAAATGCTGCGTGACATTTTATTTCCACGCTGTTTTGTTGATGTCTTTCCGCGGTTGAAACACTGATTGAGCAATTACATGAGGCATGAGATGTTCAGTCATGTTTATTTGCGTTAAAACTAGTAGTACAGAGGAAGGAATGATCGCTCCACTCTGCACAAGTCTGCAAGGTGTTACGGCTCAGAGCTGATCGCGGCCGCTCGAGTCAATGCTTGTGTTTATACCAGCACGTTTCTGAACCGTCCCAGAAGCGGCTCTCCAAGGCGTTTATACAGCGATCTGTCATGCCACATCAAAGACTGTCAAAACGATGTTGTGTATAAAAAAAAATAAAAATACTATATCCGCTCGGTACACATTTTGGTTCGGTACGAATATGTTTACCATTACTAGAACACATATGTTGTATAGGTATCGACATATAATATACACTCTCAATTAGATCATCCGAAGACAAATTGATAGAGACCAAACATAGTATAAGTGAGGTAATATTAACTAGTGTTCTATCATAAGCATGCATAAAACAGGATACAATACACAAAAACATATACAAGAACAGTAATAATATACACAATGACCTGAAGATATGTGTGTTCATTCAAAGAAAGGTTTTTCTATGAATTAATTAGAAAAGAGTCAATTTTTATGGCATAATGTGTCTTTCCTAAGGGGAAATGTTGCTCTGCCTGCATTCCTTTGAGCAGTAAAACTAGTGTTATCCGATCGGTTGCCATGGAACCGGGGGCCTGGAGTTATTCACAGACATATTGGGACCCAGTATGTGTATTCGGTGAAGGGTCTGTGACTATTTGTTAATTTAATGACTAATTGATTTGTTAAATCAAATGCAAAATTGTGTGTCTGATTGGTCCAAATGCTACATGTTACAGACCTGATGCCAATTAACTTAATTAGTTGCTAGATGTTCTCCCAACTGAATCTTTTCAAAATTTCTTGCTTTTTCAGCAATCTGTTGCCCGCGTGCCAACTTTTTTGAGACCTGTATCAAAATTTGACCAGGCACCAAATTTGATATGAGTTCATTTATTGGATAAAAGTGTAAAATTTCTCCGTTTAAACATTTGTTATGTTCTCTATGTTCTATTGTGAATACAATATTGGCTCATGTGATTTGAAAGTCTTTTAGTTTTCATTTTATTCAAACGTAAAAAAACGTCCCAACATTTCCGGAGTTCGGATTGTATGTACAGTATATATATATATATATATATATATATATATATATATATATATATATATATGTATATATAATATCTTTGTAATAAACAAAACAATTATTTATATTTATTTAAATCTTTTAAACTTGTTAATATATATATATATATATATATATATATATATATATTTTTTTTTTTTTTTTCATTCCCAGTACTGATGTGGTGAAGTAAGGCTTAATATGGTATGATCCAAATTAAAACCCCTCACATTATCCTTTTGAAGGAACCAGCTGAGCTGTTTGAACCTCTTTAAATCAAAACGAATGATGCATTATGGGCCCTATCAAGAGGTGCTTTGTGCTTCAACAAAAGGCTGTCTTTATTTCTGTGGGAAACTGTCCTGTTTTTCTGTAAGGATCACAGTAAGAAAACATAATGCGGAGCGTTTAAAGGCCTCCAGATGTTTTTAGCATTAAACCTGCAGCGTTTGCATATATAAATGCTGGTTTTCTTTGATGATTCCCCATATGAAAGTTCCCCATATGAGCGGTTGCTAGGGCGTTCTGGATGGTTTCTAGGTGATTGCTTTCTGGTCCAAGTGAAAAGAATCCACCCTCAAGTCTCTTTGATATTATTTTATTTAAATATAACTCCTTCAGTGTACATCTATGGGATTTTTCACCTCTTTTAGGTCAAATTCATAAGCATGATCATGTCTACTCAATACGATACGCTGCATGATGAAGACGTATCATCTCTAAGTGAGTGTTTGTAGTGCCCTCTATTGTTTGCAGTAGGTATTGAGCCTGAATATTGACATTATTTTGGTGGTTTATGACTATAGAACAGCTTGTTTGTGTGTTTGCATAAACCTGCTCGTATTAAGTCTCTCAGAAGCATAAATCAAACATCTTCAGGGAATCTCTGCTTTGTCTCGTCCCACACCAGATATTTCCTCCAGCATTACAGATTCATAAATGATGATTTGCGTGTACCATCATACACCCAAATAGATCAGAGCGGAGTGTGAGATCCGAAACATACATGATCTCAAGATGTTAATCAATAAAAGCCATTGAAACACGCTTTAGTCATCGTGCTGAAGTTCTGCTGTCAGCCTGTTAAATGTGGAGGCCAAAAGAGGAAGAGGAAGAAGCAGACAGTCAGACAGGAGGAGGAGCGCTTATTTCTCTGGTCATTTCTCACACCCTCGCCCAAAAACAGTCAGTGTAGGGCATAAGAAAGGAACTGAGATACTCCGAAAGAGAAAATACAGACAGAGAGAGCCATAGGAGAGCGTTTTATAGTCCAACCAATGGCTCCTTGGACAAAAGCAATCTCTGAAAGATATGGAGTTGGTGAGTTTTTCTGTTTTGTGTGTGTGTGCAAGTGATTCACCTGTGCATTTTGAACATTCTCTGCAAAGTTGTGTGTGTGTTTGTGTGTTTGTGTTCCTAGCGGCCTTCGCAGCGGGCGTATAAAGTTGTTTGATTCAGTTCCTATATCTCAGGATGTGGGCAGAGACACATCAGTCAAGCGGCCCAACAGTCACTGGCCTAAACAGATTGCTGCATTTTATCATTTTGCACTTATTTTGCTTTGAAAATCTGTAGATTTTAGTTTTATGACACTATGACGGTGCAGTTAATGCAATACTGATATGGTGCAAAAACAAACTGTGACCTGAACCTTATGACAGCTTCGTACGTAGAGCTAAAACATGCATTGTAAAAATGTGCTTCTTTTGGTTTATTAAAGTAAAAAATATCATTTAACACAACTGAATCAAACTGAAATAACTTCATAAGGGAACACATTTTCACATTTTACAGCACAGAGGATTCGCTTCTTTAGTTTGTTTGCTGAATGAATGTGCTTTAAGATTTGGCAACATTTAATAACACAAGAGCAGCACTGAATTTTTAGAGGAGACCTGCGTGAAATAAATGCACAAGCAAGATGTCTTTTATTATCTTGATTGTTTCTTTTAGACAGTTGTGAGAAGTCAGATATTTCTCCTGAGAAAAGAGACCAGGAATCTCCTCTCTAAATGCGCCATCCACTGCGCCATCACCACCCTCCTCTGGGGTGGTGATGGCGCAGTGGATAAGACACATGCCTTTGGTGTGAGAGACCCGGGTTCGAATCCACTGTGAGACACATGTGTTCCTGAGCAAGACACTTAACCCCCTAGTTGCTCCAGAGGCGTGCGACCTCTGACATATATAGCAATTGTAAGTCGCTTTGGATAAAAGCGTCAGCTAAATGTTTAAATGTAAATGTTTTAAATGAGCTTATATTTGCTCAGGATACCAAAGTTTCCAAGCAAAAGTCAGAGATCTCTATCTCTATCAAATGAGCTGAGCTGATATTCACAATCATTTTATAGCTATATACTCTTACTGTAGGACAACTATGACTCATTTATGTCATGTTTATTATAGTTAACGAAAACATAAAATAAACAAAATCTTAAACTAAAAGAAAATGAGAAATGTTGCTAACTGAAATAAAAAAGCTTAAGATTTTAACGTTTATTTCAGTTAATGTTTACGTTTTTGTACAAAAACAAAACAACAACAACAAAAACTAAAACTGAAATAAAAATGAAAATGAAAATAATCTAAAACCAGAATAAACATTTCTGTTGCTTGAAATAAAACAAGCATTAACTGAAAAAAAAGTAAAAAAAAAAAAAAAACTTGTTTTATTTTAGATACAAATCAACATATCTCTTTTTTAAGTTGATTATTGTTAATACAATCCATATAGATATGTTGAAAACAAAAAATAAAATAAAGACAGAAAATAGAAAAACAAATTCAAAATACTTAAAAAAAAAAAAATCTATAATAGTTTCTCAGTTATACTAAAATAACACTGATTTGCGTTATTTTAGGAATGATGGAAATATCTGAGACAAAGTTGATCCTTAAATTAAATACATGTGAGAACTCCATTTAGTTTTTCAGCCATGACCAAATAACAACCTTTGGGAAGAAATATTTCATGCAAATCCCACTTAAATCTCTTTTAATCAACAGAAGCTAATAGTCCAGCTCAAATGCGAAGTGTCCAGGAAGAGCAGTATGAGCTTGAAATGGTTATTTCGAGTTATTTGTTAATGTAGTATTCCCAGAATTGGGGTTAGTTTTGTATATTCAGTTTTGAAATGAATGCAAAAGTGGTTTGACTTCTGATTGTAGGCGGCGTAGTCAGCAGGTTTGTAGCTCACAGCATGTTTGTTGAAAAATAAAGATAATGCACATCCTAAAACTTAATATGAACTTGAAATAAAAGCTGTCTGATCATGTAAATGCATGTATATTGCTTTTGAATTATTTCAATTGTAAACATGCTGTTGGCGGTGTGTATCTGTGTGTGTGGTGTTGCACAGGAAGCTGCTCTGAGAGGAAGTAGGCCAACGATCTCGTACTTGCACAAATGAATTGTGTGTGCGTGTGTGTGTGTGTGTGTGCGCGCGTATATAATATGATATTCTCCATCTCTGCCTATGCAGTTTAACTTTCAGAGTCATTGATGCTGGCTAAAGTATTAAAGTCCAGTGTGTGTGTCGTCCTGCAGCGTTTGTGCTCTAGACATGAATCATAGGACTCTTTTCAAGTAGTTGAGGATAGAGGTCGTTTGATGTCTCTTGGAAGCATTAAATGATCTCATTCTGCTGTTTTGCTAAATGTCACTTAAAAATTAAATCCAAACTGTGAAAAAAAAATCTCTTTGTGTATTTATTTTTAAATGCATTGGTTGAATTTCATGCAATTGATAATTTCTCTCTTTTCTATAAAGTTAAGTGGAATTTCGTCGCCAAAGCGGAGAAGCAGTTGTCCCTGGCTATCGGAGACACGGTGCACGTACAGGAGTCATGTGAAGGTGAGGGATTCTAGGATATTGCACTTACTTTTGCAATTATGCATGAGGTAAAGGCTTTTATACACAGTGATGTACGTTGCATTCAAAGTATACATTTGATCAGTTCATGCATCCCCTGGGACCTGATCAAACCTGTGACCTTGTGCAATGTTCCACACTGAAAAAAAAGATTTTCTTACACAGTATTCTGGTCTTGTTTTCCAGTGCAAACATCTAAGCATTTTCAACCCCCCCTGTTATGTTCAAAAACTGGCTACTGTTTCTGTATTTGGGGTCAAAATAAGCCCTCTTGGTTTTCATGCAATTTGCCAAAAGTCGACACTATGAAAAACACTAAAGATTCATGTAAAAACAGAAAAACTGTATTGTACCTTGTCAGAGAATAAAAAAATATGAGATATGTGAGAACTTTAATAATTCCCATCTTTTTAAATTGTTTAAATTTTATATGTTAGGGGTAAATTTGATCAATTTACTATTTTTTTTTGTCATGACTACTTATACTGTAGTGACTATTTGCACACTGAGTTGCAAATAACTGCTAAATAACAAATAAATACTAAATAACAAATAACTAGGTATAAATAGTATCTAACATTTTTTGTATTTAGTGTAAGTATTATTTATACTTTCTCTGCCATTTTATGTAATCTAGTAACTGAGATCCTCAAAACTAACAACCAAAGACCACCTTTGACAGATTTTTTTTGACTGTGAAACTCAAGTTAGAAGAAACTGTGATTTTTTTAGATGGTTTAGAAGATGAGTCTTAGTTTTTTAGTTTTCATTTTCATTTTCTCATGTATTTCATATTTTAGTGATTGACAAGCTACAATAAAGGTTTTTATAATTTAATTTAATTTTTATTTATTTTCTCTTTGGTGTTGGTTTCAAATTGCATACCTAGTGGGTTTTAATGGGGGAGTCAATATGACCTGAGCACAAAAGTTGCGGTTGTCAAATTGGTCTCAATACAACAGGAGGGTTAAATCAAGATATATTTACTTGAGAAGCAAAATTGTGACAAAATTAACCCAGCAAACACAGAACGTCCCCCTAACATTAGTATTTAGTTCCCGTTTGCTTGTTTTTTTTTTAGAATCAAATAATAACATTGTAGGGCCAGTTCAAAAACTTAATCTGGATCAGAATGATCTGGATTTGGAAATCCCATATTTTGCTATCCAGGATCAGGTAATCCATTTTACATTTTACTTGTTTTTCAAAGCAAAATTGGATTGGATCACAAAGATCCAGATCCACACTTTTTCAGATGACCAAATATGGGTTACTAGTGCTCTATGGGGCCCCTAAAGGGACATGGTGAAAAAATAAAAATTAGTTGGAAAAAAAATGTCAATGCTTTTGCATTCTCTCACAAAAGTTTTGCATTGCATTAGGGGTGCGCCGATCCGATATTCAGTATATTCGGTATCGCTCCAATACTGGTATTTTCTGCCGGATCGGGGTATCGGTCAGACGAGACTATTATATATAGATACTATTCTGTGTTATTGTTAAGCCCCATAAAAGCCATAATCTTAAACATTATAAAACACCATAAAGTTTTTGTGCACTATATTTCAAGTGTTCTGAAGCCGCTACATAGTTTAATGTGAGGTACAGATGAATATTAAATTCAAGTTCACGTAAACTCTTCTCTCCGCTGCGGCTCTCTGTCATCCTCCATTCAGCATTCAAACTGCATGTCACATTCGATTACGACAGTCAAGACGATGAAACTCTCTGCAAGATTATTAAATGTTCCGAATATTATACTTGATCTGTGAATAAAGATAAATGGTTTTGCATAAAAGGACTTTATCTTGCAGGACTTTTTCTTCGTGCTGTTTTCAAAATCGTGTTGGTGTCTGTTAGATCACAACACTGGACTAGAGAGCTCTATGTTCTTAACGATCACAGTAACTGGAATTTAAAACTGTTAAAAGAAAATGATCAATAAACTATCGCACAGATTTAATACACTAAGCATTAATATCTCTCCACTTTGTGCTTTGAACCTTTCTATGTGGAGCAATGAGCGCTGTGACTCAGAATGCGCATAAGCACTTTGTGCCGTTCTGTATTTGGAGCCTTTCGTATCATAATATTTTTGCACAATGAAAGATTATTAATAGCCTGGCTTTCTTGTTCATCTTATCTATCATATGATTCTGCCTCATTACTGTGCTATACATTTAAAAGAAATGTCTTTTAGTTTTACAGTGTATATATTTATATATAAATATATTGCTTGTTTTTCATTAATGTATTTTACAACAATACAAAGAACAATGTATATCATTTTACATGATCATTTTAGATTTAGTCCTACATATATTCACTTTTATTTGTTCCCCACTAAATAATGTTTTTTCCCACTAATTTTAGATTTTATAAAATTGTGCACTCATGATTTTTCTAGAGTAACTTTTGCTACTGAATTATCCTCTAACCTAGTTTATAATAGTATTTTTGTCATAGATTATAATTATATATGCATTCATTTGTTGTTTTTCTTTACAATAAAGTTGTCTATACTTAGTAGATTGTGTGTAACACAAAACAAGTCATGATCAGGTCAACACACATTGAGGTATAAAATTTCAACACTGATAAAAAAAAAAAAAACTGCCCAGTTATCGGCTCGATATCGGTATCGGCAGATACTCTGAATTTTTGGTATCGGATCGGGATCAGTTCTGAAAAAGTGGTTTGAGTCACCCCTACATTGCATTCACACAAGAAACTTTTAACTGGCTTATCTGAATGATTGTGCCAATGTAGTTTACAGACAGTGATTTAAAAAACACTTTAAATTTATAATCCACCCTTCTGCCGGGATCAGTGTAATCCTGATTTTTGAAACAAAAGTATCCCAATCTCTCTAAAAAGTTAGACAATTTGAGATTCCTGTTTTTCTTTTGAACAACCCATTTTCAAGATTTGATCCAATCCAATAGCAGAAATACGATCAGATTACTTCTGAACAACTGGCCCTTGGGAACGTTCCTTTTAGGTTTTACTTTTGCAACCATAAAATAATGTTCCAAGAACATTGCAGGGAGGGTATTTTTAAATAACCTAAAAAAAAAACTAAAACTAAAACAAAACATTCCCTAATGGTTATTTTTAGGTTATTGTTTTGCAGCCATGAAATCTTCAGATTAAGAATTTATGCTTGAAATAAGAAAAGTATCTGCCAGTGGGGTCAGAAAAATAATCTTAACTCAAAGGTAAAACAAGATTGTTTCTGGCCCCATTGACAGATATTTTCTTGTTATAAGCATAAACTCACAAATTTTGAATCAGTTTCTTCAGAAAACAAGACTTGATATCTTAAAGTCATTTATAAGTAAATGTATCTTGATTTAAGAATTTTTGGATATTTGTACTGTAAAACAAGACAAAAACACTAAGAAAATAATTTTACATACTGTCTGAGCAACAGAAATATTTTCATAGTCTAAACCAGTCTGTTATTGTTTCAGGATGGTATAAAGGTTACGTGATCAAGAACAAAGAGAGAAAAGTAAGTAAACGGGTTAGTTTATGGTGCTTCTACAAGAGCATAATGTTTTATTCCTGAATATCTTACCTGAAGTTCCTCTACTACTGGTTTGCTGATTTACTTTGTTCCATGTTTAAGGGAGCATTTCCTGCAAACTTTATAGTGTTAAAGGAAGTCATCGTCGAAAAGAGAGGGTGAGTATGTCCTTCTGTCCATCCATCAGTCCATCTATTTGTCCATCATCTGACCCTCTGTCTGTCTGCTCCTGTAGAGATGAGGAGATCATAGCATCTGCTGAGATGCCACTGGTGAAGGAGGTGACCACCACACTGAGAGAATGGGGCAGCATTTGGAAACAGCTCTTTGTGGTGAGATGTTTAGATGTGGGTGGGGTACTGTACTACACTCTTAAAAATAAAGGTTCTTTATTGGTATCAGTGGTTCCGTGTAAAACCTTTAACATCTTTGGAATCTTTCCTTTCCAAAAAAGGTTCTATAGATTTTTAAAATGTTCTTTACACTGAGAAATGAGCTGCTCACTGAAAGCTTCTTTTGGGAACCAAAAATAGATAAAACCTCCTTTTCAATGCTTTATTTTTAAGACTGTAGTGATATTATGTTTGCAGTATGCAAACTGTGCTCAGTATGGGAGTTTTCTGTATTGCGTGACTTAACAGAATGTGCAGTGTAAAGCACATTTGAAGCACATTACAATACATGACATACCATGTCCCACAAAGTGACCTTCTGTTCTCAGTGTGATATGTGTCAACAACCAGACTTTTAAAGTCAAAATGAAATCAGAAGTAACAAAGTTTACTTCCTGGTCTTTTTTTTTAGAAAACTTGCTGTAGTTCTAAAAATATAACTTAAGTGTAACAATACTAATAATAAAAACTCAACAATTAGGATATATACCTGTACATATATATATATATATTGTGACTGGGACATGAATTAACATTGATTTAAATGTATATATGCTACACATACATTTAAATCAATGTTAATTCATGTCCCAGTCACAATTCATGCCCCAGTCACATTTTCTTGGTTAAATAAGCATTACTTATATACTCTATCAGAAAAAAACTATTCTATTTTATATTTTACATAAATAATGTAAACAATGTTCTATCTCATCACTAAGGCATTAACAATTTAAACAATATATTTTATTTGTGAACTTATGTTCAGCTATTCTTTTTAATAGTTAACTCTTGACTATTTTTTTATTTTTCGGGTCATCAGCCATCAAAGCTTGGTAAATATTGGTCACAGACAAGGAGATTTACTCTGAATTCCACCAAGCTGATTACTCACTTAAAAACTCCCACGGATCATGTTTTTATGTCATTTTAAGCCATATTTTGACATAACAAAATGGTTAGATCTAAGTATGTGAGTTGTTGACTTGCTTTTTAAAATTAGTCTTCCCATTAACGGCATTATAATGTTCATTCAGACTGATTTGCAAATTCGGAGCACACATGAACACGAGGCGGGATTTATGGACCAATTACAGCTGAACATAACCAGTCATATCACGATGGAGGCACCTCCTCTCACGTGACTTTCCCCCATTCATTCTCAATTACACCCCACCAAACTCACTGCATGCTATATGGGTGGTCTGTTAAAACTCAATGGGCTCAGGGGAGGCGAGAGAGAGGTGAACTCCCGCTATAACTTTTCCTGCTGGTGTTGCTGTTGGACAATGTTGCTTTAGAAAAACTGGTGGCACTGCCTTCTTGGAGTAAACTGATATATATATATTACATCCCTTATATATAAATATTTCTTATACAATATATATTTTGGTTTGTTTTTTTTGTACTGTTTAGTATTACTTTATGTTATGTAATATCTGTCACCAAATAAGTTTTTATATAATTTGTTGCAAAAAAGATTTAAATGTCCTCTTTAGCTGACCTCAAAATTGGAAAAACGTAATACATCCAAATAAAAACTGCATTATGAAAGCAAATGGGCTGTGAATGCCTTTTCATTTGATCACTGACAGACGTTAAAACATTTTTAAACATAATTAAATTCAATTAAATAATTTAATCATATAATTAAAATATAATGTATTTATTTCAGACATGATACCTGGACATCATGTAAAATTATACAAACTGTGGTATGAAGTCATGTGATGATATCACATACTGTGGGATGTGTCGATTAAGTCAAATGTGCAAAATAATAAGTCCATTAAATTTGCACAACCTGAACTTCTGACCAATCAGCAATTGTCTTTGTTTCCATCAGTCCAGTAAGAAGGAACGTTTCAGTCAGGTGCAGCGGCTCATGTGGGATCTGATGGAGTGGCGTTCACAGCTCCTGTCCGGGACACTGCCGAGTGACGAGTTTAAGGAGCTCAAACAGAAAGTCACCTCAAAGATCGACTATGGAAATAAGTACGTATTTCAAGTGTCTATTCCACTTGTGTTCCTGTCTGTGTGCATTTTTGACCATGGTATTATAAACCATGCACACATTCATATCATATATGATAATATATGAATGTAATCATACAGTACTATGGTATTATCATCTGATACCATCATTGTACCATTGTACAAACACACAACTGATAAAGGATAGAATAACATGATCCAGTCGGCTGGTGTAATTCCTCTTCAGAGCTTCAGTGATTCGCTCTAGGCTGTTGTTAATGGATTAGTTCATTGGCATTTGTACATTATCATTAAGGAATTAATTAACAAACCCGGAGGGGATAAAAATGTCTTTCTGCCACCTGAATGTTAATGAATTAATGTGAGGGAAAAAAACTCCCTCACCACTTGTCATGGATTCACATTTCTTGCTCTGTTTTCACATGATTACAAGTTAATCATTGTTTTCTCAAGATAATGTTATATATCCAATATTGGTGTCCTCAGTGCAAACAGCTGGGAAAGAAAATGTGCATCAGTATATTGACTTTTTATTTTTTAATAGATAGACCTGTCTAATTTAAAGCACTTTTGATTTAATTTTTGTTAGTGTACAGTAGTTGTATTTTCTTGTGCTATTTCTTGTAATTAGTTTCTTTTTTCTTATTTTATTACTGACTGTTTAATTGTATTAAGCTTGAGAACTTAAATTAGTTAGGCTAGCATTCATTTTTGTTGCTGTGATATCAAATTAATAATTAATTAATCAAGAATTGGGAAATTTCAAAAATGATCTAACATTTTTGACATGATAACTTAATTTACAGCAAAAATGAATTAAAGTGTGATCTCTCTCACACACACACACACACACACACACACGTTTGTTTTTGTGAATTGTGGGAACATTCCACAGGTGTAATGGTTTTTATACCGTATACAAACTGTATGTGCTATCGCCCTACACCAGGGTTCCACTCAGGCCCGCTCCTGCAGAGTTTAGCTCTAACCCTAATCAAACACACCTGAGCATGCTAATCAGAGTCTTCAAGATCATTAGCATTTTTACTTTCTCAAAAAACCTCACTCTGTATGATTTATAAGCCTTTTGAAAAATGGGGACATGGGCCAATGTCCTCATAAGTCACCTTCTCCTTGTAATACCTATGTCATACCCATGTCATTATACAAATGTTTTTCTCATTTGTCACAAAAACGCACACATACACACACACACACACACACACACAAACACACACACAGTGACATTATACAAATATTTCATACAAATACAAACATTTGAATATTTTGAATATAATATGTCAAGGTTATGATTGTTAACTAAACATTAAAACATTTCGTTAATTGAAATCAAACTGAAATACTATACAGATGAAGAACATAAAACTAAGTGAAATATAGATGAAAAACTGAAAATAAATCAAAACTATAATTAAACAAAAGTAATATGAAAAAAATGAATTAAAATGAAAAATGAAAATATAAATATTCAAAAACTATACTAAAATACCAGAAGAATGAGTAGTAATTCATTATACTGACAGATTACTTCTTGATCATGCGAAAACAGCAAAAAATATGTGTGAATCCGTGTCAGCAGTGGGCTTTTGCTGGGATGTTGCTTTCTGTGATGTGCAAGAAAGAGCCTTAATGAAATGTAGGAAGTCACGCCTGAGGTGCATCATGGGACTTGCGCTTCTCCAGCAGAGCTCCAGGCAAGAGCACATCTGTCAGATCGTTTCAAGGATCTGTGTGTGTGCACTGAATTCTCACGTGAATCATGTGTGTGCGAGTACAAACACTCAAACTGCAGTTAAATTAAGCGTTATTCTGCCTCCAGGATCTTGGAGCTGGATGTGGTGGTGCGGGACGGCGATGGGAATATCCTGGACCCCGAGCGAGCGAGCGTTATCAGCCTTTTCAGAGCACACGAGGACGCTACGGCCAAGATCACAGAGCGCATTAAAGAGGAACAGGTTTTCATTTCACTTTCATTTAAATGTTTGCAGATGAAACCACAAGGAGCTTCTCGAATGTTCAGGAATCAGAGAGTTTGTAGTTTTAATGAGATGCTTTTAGATGTTCAGGATGACTGAACAAATGAAATCAATGAACTCCCATGGCTTTAGCTTCATTCAGTCCGGTTCTGCTGTGAATTCACACTGAATATCCTCCTGTAACCCAACTGCAGTAACTTAAAGTGGAAGTGAAACAGTCAGTCGAGTTTTCATTATTTAGTAAAGTGATTTCCACATTAATTTTAAAAATATATAACAAACACGATTAATGAAACCATTTTAAAGAAAAAAGGATGTGTTGTTATAGCTTTTAGAGCCATCTTGCAGTACCACCGCGTGTGACATCATGGGGGTTCGCTCCGTTGGCTAGTTAAGTAATATATAAGTATTTCTTTACTTTTTGTACACACTCTTGTTTAAATGGAGGAAGACGAACTTGAAAGGACTGTCGAGCCCATAATAAGTGCAACTGCTTATGCATTTGAGCCGATACGGCGAGGGGGCCGATCATTACTGGTGTTACGGGTGGAGAAAGTTGTGAATCTGCTCTGGTTTGAGGTGAAGATCGGGTCGGAAACAAATCGCTTTTACGTGGATACCAGTGGTGGACGAAGTACACAAATCAAGTACTTGAGTAAAAGTACAGATACGTACTATAAAATATTACTCCAGTAAAAGTAAAAGTACTGCTTTTTCAATTTTACTCGAGTGAAAGTACAAAAGTACTACATTTTTTATGTACTTAAGTAAAAAAGTACTGATAGATTTATTTGCAATTTTATATAGACTACTTGATTTAATTTTATATTAGCGCATATTTTTATAATCCTGTTGCTCAAAATACCTGTGATTTTCCCAACTATATGGAGTCAAGAGATATATTTTGTTGTTGATATGGACTATGTTGACGATTGAGTGATGTAGTGATGTTCACCGTGAAGCTTACACTGCGATGTACCTGAGAGAAAACAGATCTGACCATATAATTTTCCCCAGTAAGAAAAAAGTGTTTTAAAGCTTGTTGTTTTGCACAATGTCACAGTTATATATGACATGAGAATTAGGCTGAAGTTAGGAAGAACATTTTAAGGAAAATATAATTATATTTTCGTAATGATTTTTTTTTCTTCTCAAACCTTGTCTGTGGTATAAAAACACCCCTGGCCAAATGCCCCCAGAGGGCATCACTTCCCACTCTGATAATTACTGTAGTTACCATGTTCTGAACATCACATCCTTTCTTTTTACATCAGATGTAATCTATCTAGGTGGTTGGATAAAAATATTTGGACCTTATATCTAATAATTTCCTCAATTTAGCACCAGCAAGCTTGTTACCTAGACAGTTAGCATTAGCTAACAATATTTACTTATTTTCAGTATGGTTATGAATAAACATTCACATCTGTCTACTTGGCTAGATGATCTAAACAGTGTAAAAATGTATACTGTTGATAAACAATATAAAACATAGGGCTAGATGCGTAGCATTTTAATAAAACTGCTAACGTTACAGCAGCGGGGAATATGAACGTGCATGAGTTATTTTATTTAATCTGTGTTATTTTAATGTTTCGTTTTTTGACCTAAAACATAGAGTCACTGTCATCGATCTGTTTGCATTCAAGCATTTCAGTGGGCTTAAATAGATAACCCTTTACAGCAGATTTGACGTAAATATGATTTTCAGTTACAATATTTAATCCTAAAATTCGACATTAGTAACTTACTTTTCGCAGCATCAGTTGCACTCACAAGATCTCCAGTGTTTACTTGTGAGTTCAGTTCACTGGAGACTCGCTCTAAACGGATCATTTGAATCAGTGAGTTCAGTTCACTGGAGACTCGCTCTAAACGGATCATTTGAATCAGTGAGTTCAGTTCACTGGAGACTCGCTCTAAACGGATCATTTGAATCAGTGAGTTCAGTTCACTGGAGACTCGCTCTAAACGGATCATTTGAATCAGTGAGTTCAGTTCACTGGAGACTCGCTCTAAACGGATCATTTGAATCAGTGAGTTCAGTTCACTGGAGACTCGCTCTAAACGGATCATTTGAATCAGTGAGTTGTCGACTCGAGAACAGCTGCAATCGGATCATTCCAATTCGTGAATTAATCGTTTGGTGCGGTTTGCGAACCGATTTCACAGGTTCATTGAAAAGAATCAGTTTGTTCAGGAATCAGACACCGCCTCCGCGTCTCGGAGCTCGTGATAGATTATAAGGAGTAACGATGTGTTTTATGAAATGTAGTGAAGTAAAAAGTACGATCTTATGCTTTGGAATGTAGTAAAGTAAAAGTTACTCAAAATAAAACTACTCCAGTAAAGTACAGATTCTTGAAAAATGCACTTAAGTACAGTAACGAAGTAAAGCTACTTCGTTACTGACCACCACTGGACAATACTGTCTTCGCAACCAACCAAAACATCCTAGTGACAACCAGTACACACTAGCAACTGCATTATTATTCCCTAGCAACCGTCTAGAAACCGTAGCAGCACTCGCATAATAATGTTATAGCAACCACCCAGACATCCTAGCAACCACTCGGCAATGCCTTCACAACCTCCCAGAAACCCTACCAACTGCATAATAATGTCTTAGCAACCATCCAGAACACCCTAGCAATCACCCAGACACTCTTGCAACCACATAATAATGCCTTAGCAACCAACCAGACTCCTTACCAACTTCAACATGCCCTAGAAACCACTTAGCAACACCTTCACAATTACCTAGAGACCCTAGCGACCTTCCAAAACACCCTACCAACCTCATAGCAACACATTCACAACCGCCCAGACACCCAACAACTTTGGCACCTAGCAATATGTACCACCACTATGTACCAAAGCAAACACTCAGAATAGCCTAGCAACTGCATAATAATGCCACTTATTAAGACACCTTAGAGACCACCTGCAAACACTTTGGCACCTAGTAACTGCATAATGTACCACAGCAACCACCCAGACACATTAGAAACCACTTGGCAACATCTTGGCAACCATCCAGAACACCCTAGCAATCGCCCAGACTTCCTAGCAACTGCCTAAAAATACCACAACAACAACCCAGACACCGTAGAAACCACTTGGCAACACTTTGGCATCTAGTAATATTTACAACCATAATGTACCACAGCAAACACTCAGAATAGCCTAGCAACTGCATTATCATGCCATAGGAACCACCCTGATTCCCTCTCAACCACTTAGCAATGCCTTGGCAACAAATTAGCAACCCAGCAAGTGTTGAATAAGACTCTAGTATGGTGGTAGTGAGTTTTTCACAGGTTTATTTTGGTTAATTTAAACTCTGTTTAACATCAGCTCCTGTCTCTTCTGCTCTGCTCTGTGTAGTCCAACGTTCAGCTGGATCATTCTGGCGTATCCGCACGGATCCAGTCTTCTCCCACACACAGCCTGTATGTCTTTGTGCGTAACTTTGTGTGTCGTATCGGTGAGGATTCGGAACTCTTTATGTCTCTGTATGACCCCTTCAAGCAGACCAACATAAGGTGCGCCTCACTGACACACTCTTTAATGATCAGTCTAGAGGAGTTTGTCATTATTATACACTCTCTGTCTCTGTCTCTCTGCAGTGAGAATTATTTGGTCCGATGGGGAGATAAAGGTTTGCCGAAGGACATTGAGATGCTCAACAGTCTGAAGGTGGTCTTTACAGTAAGTCACTTATAGATTTCATTTGGGAGTCTGTCTTGGGTAGCAACCTACAGTTGGGCACAAAAGTATTTAGTCAGCCACCAATTATGCAAGTTCTCCCACTTAAAAAGATGAGAGAGGCCTGTAATTTTCATCATAGGTACACTTCCACTATGAGAGACAGAATTGGTGGCCGACTAAATACTTTTTTGCCCAACTGTATTTCTGCTACATAAGAAAAAAAATGGTGAAACATATTTGTGAGATTGAAAAGCTGTGATTATGAGATAAAAAGTCAAATGAGATAATAATGACTTATCTCATAATCAATTTTTTTGTCATATTTTTTTTCTTATAATTGTTACTTCCATAAATTTGACTTTATCATAAAAAGTACTCACATTTGACTTTATGCCGCATAATTATGGATTTGTAACCTTAATTTTGAAATTTTTCTCATAATTAACTATCATAAATTAGTCATAAGTTTGACTTGCTGTACATCATAAATACTTTAAAATATAATAATTTTCACTTTTTGTCGTAAAAAAGATTTTTAATCTCATAATTATGACCTTTTATGTCATAAATTTAACTTGCCATATTTTTGACATTTATCTCATAATTATGACATTGTTATAATTTTATTTGTTGCCATATTTAAATTTTGACTTTCTCATTATTACAACTTTTTTGTTAACAATTCTCATAATAATGACATATAATAAATTAGACTTTATTTCATAATTATAACTTTTTAATCTCAATTTTGACTTTTTCTCTCATAACTATGACTGTCATAAATTGGACATAAACTTGACTTATTTCTAATTATGACTTTTTAATGTCACAATTTCCACCTTTCTAATAATTGTGATTTTATATCTCATAATTGACTTTGTCATGTCATAAATTAGACTTATTATCATATGACTTTTTATCTCATAATTTGAACCTTTTTTTCTCAATTATGAGTTTTATTTCGTAAATCTGACTTTTTATGCTTTATCTATGACATTTTATCTAATAATTGTTATTTTGTCTTTTTTCATACTGTAATTTGACTACTGTCTCATAATTACAACTTTTTAAATCTCATAATTATGATTTACCAAAGTATGATTTCTTTTTTTGGGTGGCTTTTTGTGGTGATAGAGATATTTTGATGTCCTAAGGATTGAAAGACTTTTTTTACTCTCTCTTTCTTTCTCTCTAAAGGATCTAGGGAATAAAGACCTTGGCAGAGAGAAGATCTATCTGATCTGTCAGATTGTGCGTGTGGGCCGTATGGAACTGAAAGATGCTAATCATAAGAAATGTACGACGGGCCTGCGCAGGCCGTTTGGTGTCGCTGGTAAATATCAGGGTGAATGTTCTCATTTGATCTGCATGTAGCATACAGACATACAGCTGATATATCTGTGCCTATTGGCAGTGATGGACATCAGCGACATCATCAAAGGAAAGACAGAATGTGACGAAGAGAAGCAATATTTCATTCCATTTCATCCGTAAGTCTTTCCTCTCCTTGTGTTTATATATTAGTGCTGTCAATCGATTAAAATATTTAATCACGATTAGTTTCGTTAACTCATGATTAATCGCAACTTAATCGCACATTTTTATTTGTTCTAAATGTACCTTAAATCAATACTTTTCAAGTTTTTAAAACTCTAATCAACATGGGCATGGACAAATATGGATGCTTTATGCAAATATGTTTATTATTAGTGAAACCATACTCAACTTAGAGCATGAAGACTAGACACGTTTCAAAGGTCATAGATGTTTTTCAAATAACTTGTTCATGTCTATTAGACGCATGAAAAAAGAACATAGAAATACTAGGTTCCCATTACTTACTTTTGCTCTTAGCAATTTACTTACACAAAGCTTGTTTACATTATTTGCTGGACAGGGCAGCTCACTTCTTCTGAAAATGCAAAATGTACATTTATTATTTATTATTACAGCTGTTTGCCTCTCTGTGCCCACATACTGTAATGTGATGCAGCCAGATTCTCAATAAAACTGTTTTCATTGCTATATTTGACTGTTTCTGTTGTCAGACAACCGAATTAATATGAAATAGTGACTGAAACGCGACCCATTAAGACAACATATAACCGGCTCTCCCTTCCAAGATGTTAATCTGCACAAAAATCCTGATTTACAATCGAGCCGTCGTCTGATGAAATCAAATACAAATAAGATAAAGACAATAGCTGTGTTGTGATTTTGACTATACTTGCACGTAAAATTAGAGAAGCAACATAATATCTGGTTTAACTAAGAGCGCTGCTCCTCTCAGCCACTCGCTATAAGAATCAATATTTTGTGCGGCCACCATTATTTTCCAGCACTTCCTTAACCCTCTTGGGCATGGAGTTCACCAGAGCTTCACAGGTTGCAACTGGAGTCCTCTTCACTCCTCCATGACGACATCATGGAGCTGGTGGATGTTAGAGACCTTGCGCTCCTCCACCTTCCGTTTGAGGAAGCCCCACAGATGCTCAATAGGGTTTAGGTCTGGAGACATGCTTGGCCAGTCCATCACCTTTACCGTCAGCTTCTTTAGCAAGGCAGTGATTGTCTTGGAGGTGTGTTTGGGGTCATTATCATGTTGGAATACTGCCCTGCGGCCCAGTCTCTGCTTCAGTATGTCACAGTACATGTTGGCATTCATGGTTCCCTCAATGAACTGTAGCTCCCCAGTGCCGGCAGCACTCATGCAGCCTCAGATCATGACACTCCCACCACCATGCTTGACTGTATGCAAGACACACTTGTCTTTGTACTCCTCACCTGGTTGCCACCACACACGCTTGACACCATCTGAACCAAATAAGTTTATCTTGGTCTCATCAGACCACAGGACATGGTTCCAGTAATCCATGTCCTTAGTCTGCTTGTCTTCAGCAAACTGTTTGCGGGCTTTCTTGTGCATCATCTTTAGAAGAGGCTTGCTTCTGGGACGACAGCCATGCAGACCAATTTGATGCAGTGTGCGGTGTATGGTCTGAGCACTGACAGGCTGACCCCCCACCAATTCAACCTCTGCAGCAATGCTGGCAGCACCCATACGTCTATTTCCCAAACACAACCTCTGAATATGACGCTGAGCATGTGCACTCAACTTCTTTGGTCGACCATGGCGAGGCCTGGCCTGAGTGGAACCTGTCCTGTTAAACCGCTGTATGGTCTTGGCCACCGTGCTGCAGCTCAGTTTCAGGGTCTTGGCAATCTTCTTATAGCCTACGCCATCTTTATGTAGAGCAACAATTCTTTTTTTTCAGATCCTCAGATCCTTCTTTGCCATGAGGTGCCATGTTGAACTTCCAGTGACCAGTATGAGAGAGTGAGAGCGATAAAACCAAATTTAACACACCTGCTCCCCATTCACACCTGAGACCTTGTAACAATAACGAGTCACATGACACCGGGGAGAGAAAATGGCTAATTGGGCTCAATTTGGACACTTTCACTTAGGGGTGTACTCACTTTTGTGGCCAGCGGTTTAGACATTAATGGCTGTGTGTTGAGTTATTTTGAGGGGACAGAACATTTACACTTATTACAAGCTGTACACTCACTACTTTACATTGTAGCAAAGTGTCATTTCTTCGGTGTTGTCACATGAAAAGGTATAATAAAATATTGACAAAAATGTGAGGGGTGTACTCACTTCTGTGAGATACTGTATATATATATATATATATATATATATACACACAATGCCCTCCAAAAGTATTGGAACAGTAAGGCCAATTCCTTTATTTTTGCTGTAGACTGTAAAGATTTGGGTTTGACATCAAAAGATGAATATGAGATGAGAGATTAACATTTCAGCTTTTATTTACAGGTATTTTCATCTGGATCTGATACACAACTTAGAAGATAGCACCTTTTGTTTGAACCCACCCATTTTTCATGTTACCAAAAGTATTGGAACATGTGACTGACAGGTGTGCTTTGTTACCCTGGTGTGTCCAATTAATTGATTATTCAAACACTAAATAGCACTGAATGTCTGCGCTCAGTTTCAGATCCGTGCAGACTACATTTATAGTTAGTTAGACGTGTAACCAACATGAAAACCAGAGAGGTGTCTATGGGTGAAAAACGAGCAATTGTGAAGCTGAGAGAAGATGAAAAATCAATGAAACCATTGCACAAACACTGGCAATAGCAAGTACAACCATCTGGAATCTCCTGAGGAAGAAAGAAACCACTGGTGTACTAAGTAACACACCTCAAACGGGTAGATCAAGGAAAACATCTGCAGTTGATGACAGAAACATTGTGACAGCTGTAAAGAAAGACCCTAAAAACAACTGTTAGTGACATCAGCAACAACCTCCAGAGGGCAGGAGTGAAGGTATCACAATCTGCTGTTTGCAGAAGAATTCATGAACAAAAGTACAGAGGCTACACCAGAAGATGCAAACCACTCATTAGCAAGAAGAATAGGATACGAGCCTCAAAACTTCTGGGACAAGGTTTTATGGACTGATTTTATGGACCAAAGTGATGGAAACGCTAAAGTTTGGCGAAAGAAAGGATCTGCTCATGATCCCAAACATACAAGCTCATCTGAAACACAGTGTACACAGGTGTACATTATAGTACACATTACACAGGTAATGTAATGGCTTGGGCTTTCATCCCTGCTTCTGGGACAGGCTCATTAATCTTCATTAATGATGTAACACAAGATGGCAGCAGCAAAATTAACTCAGTCTACAGAAATATTTAGTCTGACAATTTACAGAAAGATGCAACCAAACTGATTGGGAGATCCTTCATCATGCAGCAAGATCATGACCCAAAACATAGTTCCAAAACAACAAAGGAGTTCATCAGGGGCAAGAAGTGGAAGGTTTTAGACTCGCCAAGTCAATCTCCACACTTAAACCCTGTAGAGTATGCATTTTACCTGCTAAAGAAGAGACTGAAGGGAGTAACCCCCCAAAACTGAAAGAGGCTGCGGTGAAAGCCTGGAAAAGCATCACAAAAGAAGAATGCAAAAGTTTGATGTCAATGGGTCACAGGCTTGATGCAGTTATTGAAAGCAAAGGATGTGCAACTAAATATTTAGTCTTTTTCAGTTTAATCTATGTTAATTCTATCTGTTCCAATACTTTTGGTAGCATGAAAAATGGGTGGGTTCAAAAAGGTGCTATCTTCTAAATTGTGTATCAGATCCAGATGAAAATACCTGTAAATAAAAGCTGAAATGTTAATCTCTCATCTCATATTCATTTTATGATGTCAAACCCAAATGTTTAGGGGTCTACAGCAAAAATAAAGGAATTGGCCTTACTGTTCCAATACTTTTGGAGGGCACTGTATATATATATTAAAATCATAAACATGGCATTCAAAATGTAAAAAAATTAAAAGAAAAAAAATCTAAATTTAAATGTAACCATTTAATAAGTATATAATATTTGTTCATATTATTGAAAGTAGTTATTTTATTCTCTCTGTGTGTGTGTGTGTGTGTGTGTGTGTGTTTGTAGGGTTATAGCTGAGAATGACTTTCTTCACACTCTCCTTAACAAAGTGACGACTTCGCGAGGTGACAGCGGAGGTCAAGGTATGTTTCAGTGCTGTTATCTCTGCTCAAATGACAGCACAGCATCACCGCTCCCTCTGCTAATGCTTTAATACTCACTGGACCCATAATCCCGTCTGCCCACACTCACACACAGAGACACAAAACAGCAGAACAGAGAGATTGAATGATGAGAGACAGATGAGCTTTACAACTGTCATTAAAACAGACATTAGAGAATGAGACAAGGGGGAAAGGACGAACAAAAACAGTTAAACCTTAATTTATGTTATTTTACCTCATTCATCCACCATAAGCACCTGCTATAAATCATACGCTTTCTCTAAAGAATATTTTTAAATCAATGTAGCAGTCTTACTGTAGAAAGTTTCCATGTATTTCTGTCATGATCCTGATAGGGAAACTAATATAAAACATTAAACACCATGTCAGGTCTGTGGGTCACCATGAAAGCTCTAGTGGGTGACATCATCCAGATCCGAAAAGAATATCCCCACCTGGTGGACCGGAGCACCGTGGTTGCACGAAAACTGGGTTTTCCTGAGATCATCATGCCGGGTGACATCCGTAACGACATCTACCTCACGCTGCACTCTGGAGACTTCGACAAGTACAACAAAACCACACAGAAGAATGTGGAGGTCATTATGCTGGTGTGTGACGAGGAGGGGAAGGTTGTGCCGGTGAGTGTGACCTCTGACCTTGAGGTCAAAGGTCAGCCTGTTCTGATTGGGGCGGGGTTTTCTGTGTTGATTGACAGTTGTCTTGATTATTGTGCAGAACTCAATCTGTCTGGGAGCTGGGGATCGGCCTGTAAACGAATATAAATCAGTCATTTACTACCAGGTCAAACAACCTCGCTGGATGGAAACTTTTAAGGTAAGAGACATTGAGCTTTATACCAATCAGCCATCTTTGCATTGCAGGTCTGGTACAAAAGCAATATATATATATATATATATATATATATATATAACTAAAACTGCTGGTAGGTGGCAGCAAGTGTTTTTAAATGCAGGTGACTGATTAATTCATGAACAAATCAAGTTACCACTGTCTTAATGAATCACTGAATCGTTCATTGAATCATTAACTCACCCGATTCATTTAAAAAATAATTAATCATTCAAGAATAAATCTTCACTCTGTGTTGTGTCAGATTTCGGGCAAACACTTTAAGAGCTGATGCAGTGGGCCAAACTAAAATATTAAATAAATAGAAAAAATAAATGTCTTGGAAAAAGGACACTTATGTAGTCAGAGGCCAAGTAAAAAAGCTGCTTGAGCACCACTTCTCTGCGTGTGCATGTCAAACAGCATTGAGAGCTTAGGTGGAACATGGTGTTTAACAAAATACACTTTTATCCATCTATTATACATATATGGAGTCAGGTGATTTGGAGGGGAGCAAATAGACCAGGAACATGCATTTTGAAAGCAGATCAATTTGATGCTGAGTTAAAAGTTAATTTCTCAAGTATAAATCCTCCTGTTTTCGGCCTGGTTTTCAGTCTGTATGTAGTAATGTTTTTCTCCGGCCTGTAGGTGGCGATCCCTCTGGAGGAGATGCCCAGAATCCATCTGCGCTTCATGTTCCGTCATCGATCCTCACAGGAGTGTAAGTTTAGCAGCTTTAGTGTCTCCTGCAGTCATGAACTACAGTTTTTTTAAAATATCTGAAGACACCAGTGAAAATAATGTGACATCAAGACATAATTTTAAAATGGCATAACTCATTAGCATGTCCTAATAGTCTTACCACATATTCACAAGTATATACTTAACGATCAGCAGTTTTGCAGTGCATACTAAAGTAGATGTATGCAAACTGGGATTCTGGCCTAAATGAAATCAGATCCAGAGTTTAGCAGATTGAAAAACACATTTAAATCCTCATTCGAGAAATGCGGTTTGAGTCATCAGTGTTTGTATTTTGTGTTAGCTATTGAATTATAGCATGCATTAAAAGCCACAGTACTCTAATTTAGATTCTGAATATCCCATCTGTCATATACTACCAACTATGATGCTGAATGGTACTGGAAATGAATTTAGATATGAATAAACGTGTAATTTGTGTTATGCAGCGAAGGACAAGAGTGAAAAGAACTTTGCGATGGCATTTGTGCGTCTAATGAAGGAAGATGGGACCGTTCTGAGAGATGGCATACATGAGCTCACCGTCTTTAAGGTCAGAAACACATACTGTTCATACACAATAAAGCAAAAAATAGATGGAAATTCATTTAGTAATATTTTTACATGGGTGTTTTAAATGGATTGTGACATTGCAAATCATTTTAATGTAACATTTATTTTTAAAACAATAATTTTAGTTAATGGTGCCATAGAATGGAAAACTGTATATACCTTGGCATAGTTGAATAATAACAGTTCTGTACATGGAAATGACATACAGTGAGCCTCAAACACCATTGCTTTCTCCTTCTTATGTAAATCTCGTGAATGCAAAAGACCACTGAAAAATAGGCGAATCAGAACATAACACCGACTGTGACGTACCAGTCGGGATCACTTATAGTTACGCCCCCAACCTTTGCATATACCCACCTATGTTCTGGGCCAGCCGCCAGCCGAACCTGCACAGCCAAATCATCAGAAGTTCTGCAGGTATTGTGAAGAAACAAGCGAGGACAACAGCGAAAATGGCAGATCATGGAAATAAATGTTATGTTCCATGCTGTGCAGGGGATGTGAAGTGCAGGGATGGGTTGTTGTCTTTATTCAGAAAGGCACGGAAAGCAAATAACGTGTTTTAATAAAATAACACAAGCCACTAAAGAGACACGGTTAGCTCCTTGCTAGCTGTAGCCTGTTACAAAACAGTACATAAGATTTCACTTACCACATAAACAGAGTAAGGAGAGATGACTGAGGATCATTGTGAATGATTTACAGATCCTGAGCACCACTGACAAGCATCTGATTTTGTAAAATGTGTGGTAAGTACTGCCGCTCAATAGTATAAACAGAGTACGTGCAATCGTGTATCTTGAAAGTAAAAGTGAAACTAATAAGCAATCGTGCATTCGAAAGCAGTTTCGATGCCCGCATTTTATTTACAGTATAATTATACCCAACGATATAACTGCGCAAGAAAGTATTGAAATATATATTTTCCCTGTGTCTCCTTCCTGCTGTGTGAGCTACCGAAATGAGCCACACTGTGAAACAGCCAATCAGAGCAGAGCGCAACATTATTATTCATCATGACCCTTCCAAATAAGGTAATAACAGACCATTTCATTCTAGGGACAAATCCTAGGGTTGTAAATGGACATGTAAAACCGTTTCTGGAGATTTTTTGCCCTTACCTAAGCCATAAACCTTCTATGTAGATATCAGAGAACAATTTAAAATATTGTATCAATGCATTATATGGCACCTTTAAAAAGATGCAATAAGGAGATTAAAAATTAAACCTCTGTGAGTCAAGTGAAAGAATTAAATTGAAAGAGAGAAGCCTCATGTAGTCCTAATCATAAGTCATTTACACATTGAAACCTTAAAGGTACAGGTACAGGTTTTACACTCTTTATGATTTTGCATGACTTGTCAGTCTTCTAAGACCTTGGTAACCCTGATTATTCAATTAAAATGACAGTTGTCGAGAAAACAAATTAAAATAAGGCAATGTCGGTGATCTTGATTTTTAACTCGAGTTAATTTCAAGTTCATTTTGTCAATTTCGTAGCACTGTAAATTTTAATATAATTTGCTCAAGTGGTTAATGTAGCAACAAAATCATTATAGAGATTTTTCATATATTTTTTTAAAGGTTTAATTAGATTTTTTTCTATTTTAGGTCTAGAACTTTCATAGTTATTAACATTAATTTCTGGAAAGCAGAAATGTATCTCAGAGCGAATGTTGATGTCCTGATTAATGTTATGCATGTTCATTTAGGAAAGAATACCTTTAAGTGTCCCAACAACAAAATGTAATACCCACTATTTAACAATTTGTGTCAAAATGATGTTACAAACTACCCAAGGTCTTCCATGAACTGCAAAATGGTTTTCTTAGTATTTTTGTCTCTTTTTTCCCCCATACAAATATCCCCCAAAAATTTAAATCAAGATAAATTTACTGTTGAAGGAACATGACACATAATAAGATATTAAGTAAAATAAAAATTAAGTGTTTTTATTTTTTAAAAAGAAACAATGTCTGTTAGTGGGGTGTGAAAAATTTTTGTGAAAAAGGAGTGTTTTCCCTTTTAATTCTTTAAACCGGTTTACGTTTTTGTGCCACATTGACATTTTTTCTTGTTTCATGATAATATGGTGGACGACAGGTAAACTAATCAGTTAATTCACACATTCTCAAACAGATATGGACTGCATGTGTTTTCCGTCTTTCTGTAGGGTGACAGTAAGCGCATGGAAGACGTCAGCTTGTATCTGTCCCTGCCGTCCGAGCGCAGTCACTCTGACAGCCACAAGGGGACGACGCTAATGCGCAGCTCCAGCAGTGCGGGCGGCCTGTCCTTCAGCTCCAGAGACATATTCATCATCTCAACGCTCGTCTGCTCCACCAAACTCACCCAGAACGGTGTGTGTGCCGGGTGGATGGGGAAAAGAGTCTCGTAGCTTTTATAGTCAAGTTAAACGACATTCACAGTCCATTTCACTTCTGTAATGCGATGAATTTCCAAGTGAGATCAAAAGCCTGATGATTATATTTGATACTCACTAATTTTTCTAAAAAAAAAAAAATGTGTGTGGAGGATAAGCTAAGTCGCTCTAGACCAGTAAGTGTTCATCTTGAAATATCAAAGCTATTCTTATGTTAACTTTATAAAATTCAGTAAAATGAAGCATGAGCTGAAGGAGGACATTTCTACAATTACACTAAAAGGACTTTTACTTGCTAAAAAAAGTCTAAAGTATCAATCACACAACAGAAAGCATGGAGTAGATTGTGTGCAACAGGTTTTTCAGAAAGGTTTTGATCATGATGGTCATTTAGAGGCCTTAGAAATGTATGTATCAAACATATACAGTACAGTAAAGATACAGTAGGGTTAAATCTAAATATTTAAATTATGTATTTGTGTTTGCTATTGTTAAATGACTTTTATCTTAAGCCCCTTTAAGGACACACACACACAGACGCAGGTGTGGTGTAACAGCTGTTCTTGAGAAAGCCCACTAATCACGCTAATGAATCTTCCGGAAACATCCATCACAATGCGACCCTAACAACCCCGCCATACACCCGGACATATTCACTGCTGAACGTGAAATAAACAGATTCATGAATGCATGGTAATTAAGAGTCAGCTGAGGACGCTCTGTCTCTCTCTGTCTCTCAGTGGGCTTATTGGGTCTGCTGAAGTGGAGAACTCGTCCTGAGATGCTGAAACAAAATCTACAGGAGCTCAAACTCATTGACGGAGAGGAGGTCGTGAAGGTGTGTTGCACTGAAATTACACATGAGCATCTGTAGTTCAATATGCACTTTTGTTTATGTGTGTGTGTGTGTGTGTGTGTGTGTGTGTAGTTCCTGCAGGACACCTTGGACGCCCTTTTCAACATTATGATGGAACATTCTCAGACTGATGACTATGATATTTTGGTTTTTGATGCTTTGGTAAGCAACATCCAAACATATACACATTTCCACAGTCTTAAAAATAAAGGCTCCAAAGGGTTGTTATTGCAGAAATGCCTCAGGTGAACCATTTTTTGGTTCCTTAAAGAACCTTTAGCGTGAAGAACATTTAAAAAATCTAAAGAACCTTTTGTGGAGTGGAAAGATTCCATGGATGCTAAATGTTCTTTCTAGAACCATTGATGGCAGTAGCTACAGTAATTGGGGCCATTTCAAAGACTTGTCTTTATATGAAGCTAATTAAAATTATGACTAACCCAAACCCTGAAAGAAACCTTAAAAAACATTATTTACTTGTTTATGAATCATTTTTTCCAAATAAGCACTTCCCCACTTTGTCCTAATTAGCTCACTTTTGGTGACAAATTCTAGTCTAGAATAAAAAAATAATAGATAACAGGAAGATGCAATAGTTGTTTATCATATTCCGTTTTAAACACAAAATTATGCATTATGCAAATTATAATTCAGTGATTCTCAACCTTTTTGACAACAAGGCCCCATATAGTCCAGGACAATATTTAATATTTCTAATACTTCTGCTGTGATGACAAAGATGCTTGTGTTCAATGTTTTTTTTTTTTAAACCAACTAGTTGTGGCAATATATTCAAATATATCTATATAATTAAATATAATAAAAAATCAATATCATTGTGTGATAAATATACATAAATTCTATATATAGTATATATATAATTAAATAAATAAATAACTATATATATATATAATTTAATTACCTAATTCCAAAAGTCAAGAAATTAATGTTTGTCTTGCACTTCATTTACATCACTTTTCCAGTAATTTGCGATTGCAGGATAATTTTGCAATTCATTAGCAGATTTATCCCATGCTCCTGGTTGAGAACCAATGTTATAAATAATTTCTCTTTTTCAGATCTATATTATTGGTCTGATTGCCGACAGAAAGTTTCAGCATTTCAACACTGTGTTGGAGGCGTATATCAAACAACACTTCAGTGCCACCCTGGCTTACAAGTAGGTCAAGTATGCTTTTCATTGTGCTTCTCAGCACTAGATGGCAGTATGTTTGTGTGTGAGAGTCTCAGATACTCAAATCAACAGAAACAGGAGTGAATTAAAGGACCCAGGTTACATCATAGTGACATAATTTGTTGCTAGTTGTTCTAATTGATTTGTGTGTGTAGTCTTTTCTCTGATTTTGTAGTTTAAGTTATTTTGAGAAGTACACTCACAAACTCTCTTTCTTTCTGTTGGCTGTAGGAAGCTGATGTCTGTGCTGAAGACTTATCTAGACGTGTCCAGTCGAGGGGAGGCCTGTGAACCCATCCTGAGGACCCTCAAAGCCCTCGAGTACATCTTCAAATTCATTGTCCGCTCCCGAATGCTCTACTCTCAGTAAGTTTGTGTGATTGATTCTAAAATCAAGAAATTATGAAGATTCACAGCTGAATCAGAAACACCAAACGAGGCTCACAGACCCCCTGAAAAACAAAAATATGAAAACCTGCCTGAAATAAAATACAGTCAAGACCATAGGAAAGAGATATGACATTTGCATTAATAATCTGATTGGTCAGTTTTCTTATAGAGTGCTCATTGCATGTTGGTTGTGTTTAGAATAGAATACTTGCATACTGCAGTATATACATATAGTGCCTACTATATATTTTTAAATAATGTGCAGTATGTTGCAATGAACATTTCAAACAGTAGTATACCACCAAAAGTTTGGGATCGTAAGATGTTTACATTTATGTATTTTTAACTTGCGAAAGAGAAACAACAGAGTCTTTTGCTCATCAAGGCTGTGTTTATTTGATCAAAAATACAGTAAAATTGTGAAATATTATTACAATTCAAAATAATTGTTTTTTATTTATATATATTTTAAAATGTAATTTATTTCTGTAATGCAATGCTGAATTTTTAGCATAATTACTCCAGTCTTCAGTCTCACATTATCCTTCAGAAATCATTATAATATGCTGAATTGATGCTAAAGAAACATTTCTTATTATTATAAATGCTGAAAACAGTTCTATCATGACAACTCTAAAAGATTTTAGTTGTGAAAAATGCCAAATATCAGCCGATATATCGGCCTTTTGGCATTTTTAAAATATCGGCGTCGGCCGATAAGTTTTTCTGTTTGGCCGATGCGTTCGACTTTAATTTTGACTTATACTATTATACTTTCTCGTAGGGCTGGGCGATATGGCCAAAAAAAATATCACAATTTATCACAATAATTTTTTTCATATCAGTCGATATCGATAATTATCACGATAAATGTAAAACCTTTTATTTTTTCAAGTTTAAAGCCAGATTTTTGCTCCAATGTGAAAGTTGTAGAAACCAGACCATTAATTTTCCTTAACAAAATAAATATCTAAATAGAAAAATGTATTTCTTAGTTTCTGCATGTTCTAATGAGTGATAGTGTTTCAAATCAAGAAACGGGTTTGGGTTGCCTGATAATATAGTATCAGGATAGTAGTTTGATAGTAGCTTGAGTTAGGATGCAGAGGTATATACACATATAGCACCTCAATAACATGGTACAAATATAACTATATGGTTTTTAGGTAGTATATAAATGCACACATGCTATAGCTTAATCACAAATACATACTATAATTATACATCATTAATCCTGTAATAAAATCCAGTGTGAATATCCCACATTTCTGCCACAATACCATGGTGCAGTGAGTGTTACTACAGTAAATCCATGGTAAATGATGGCGATGTGTAGATTGAAAAGCCTTCTGACTGTCTTGTTGCACACAATGTTTCTCCTGTTTGGCTTTAAACTTTAAACTACCACAGAGTCGTTTGTGTTCGTTGAATTCAAGCGCTTCACACTGGATCTTACAGCGCTGCTTAATGCTCGCGTAGCGTGACTGAGTAAACGCATCTGATTCTGCTCTAGTGAGCTTGCGCCACGCGGCAGTTTGAACTTTGATCCGAGCGGATAAACGGTCCGTGTGTCGTGGTTCAAATGAGTCGCACTGTTTCGTTCCGGTTTGTGGCGCATAAACATTATATCGAGCATTTATCGAACTCTTCATATCGTTTTATCGACAAAAATTATATCGCGATAATTACCGTTATCGAATTATCGCCCAGCTCTACTTTCTCGTTTGCCGACAGCATTCAGTATCAGCAAATACGCATTTATATAATTTACCTAAACATATCTTTGAATAACTAATGGATATTTAATTTCACAAACCTTGCAAACTTAGTAGAATCCAGTTGTGAAGTGTGCATTTGTATCCTGCATGATCGCATGTGCTCTGCATGACGGTCGGTCAGGAGGAAACGCGCGAACAACAATCTTTAAACTCGTGAATTCAAACTATGCTGCGCTTTATGCATTTGCCCACTGTCATATTCATGTCATTTTCACTGTGTGCTGTATGTAAAATTACTTACCTTTGCTTTATTTGAAAAATGTGATTCCCAATGCACACAAACTTCTGCACAAATAGCATATAAAATAACCCGTTGCAGATCTATACAGGTGGAGCTGGGGAAGGTAGAGGGTTTGAAAGGAACTCTAAAAGCGTGCTGCAAAATGCTCAAGTGGATACTAACCAGCCATTTAAATGTAAAGCAGCAAGCTCATTGGCTCCATATGCATCATGAACCAATCAGCTTGTGCTAAGTCGTTTAACGCTGTGAATATCATCAGTTACGTTAAGAACCCATCAGCCTGCACCATCTAGAGTTTCATGAAAGAACTAGGCATTTATATTGCTTCATACTTTTTGTGGAAACAGTCGTACAAAAAAGGAAATCTTTAAAAAACAACAACAACAAAAACTTTCTCACCCCAAGCTTTTGAATGGTTGTGTATACTGACTACATTGTCACATGAGAGTGGCATTCACTTATTATCTCAGAAATTAATATGCATTTTTTGCATTGTTATTTTGCATTTTTAATTAATTTTATTATTGATTATGCATGTTTATTTGCATTTTTACTTCTATTATGTGTAACATTTTCTGACTGTTCAATCAAAAGAGCCAATTACAGTTGCTATTTTAATTGTTGATACTCTGGAAGGTTGAATCTAATGCATTTAATTGTGGGATACGCTATTTTTAATGCAAAATATTTCTTATTTTTTTCTCTTGAATTTGGCTTAAAATATGAATCGAACATGTTCTCAAAACCACAAAAAAAAAAACTATATGAAAGAGCTGTTCTGAGAAGTAAGCTAGTCCTCTATTCTGAGCACTGCCGGAGCCTGTGACGGTTCATTCATCTGAACGTGAGCTGAAAACAAAACAAAACACAAGGAAATAAATGCCCAGCTACTTTGGGCTGAGATTCAAGTGGATGTTTTTAAGGCGGCACAGTCGTTTTTTTAGGGTTTTTGACAGTTTCACATGTCCTCCGGCCGCCTGCAGCACGTTCTGTCTGCGGCGTTTTGTTGAGGGGTGTAACAGCGCTGCCTGACGGTCATTAAGGGCCTGTGTCTTTCTGTGATTTATGACTATGCCTGTGGGGCACCCGGATGCCGTCATCGAGCGGCACTGCAGAAACACAGACTGTAGCTGATGCTCATTCACACTGCTAGTGCTGTTCTTCTGACAGTTTCATACTTAAGTATACAAACACACACACAACATTGCTTGGCCAAGTGTGCATCCCCTTATTTACTTAAATTACAATTTACTGAGAATGTCCTCACCCTCAGGCCATCCAAGAAGTAGATGATTTTTTTTCTTCAACAGAGTTGGAGAAATGTAGCATTACATCACTTGCTCACCAATGGATCCTCTGCAGTGAATGGGTGCCGTCAGAATGAGAGTCCAAACAGCTGATAAAAACATAACAGTAATCCAGAAGTAATCCACACCACTCCAGTCCAACAATTAACATCTTATCAAGTGAAAAACTGCATGCTTGTAAGAAACAAATCATCATTAAGATGTTTTTAACTTAAACCGTTATTGTTTCTGGCTAAAATGTGTCTTATTATAGAAATATTCTATAATATTTCTTTCTCCAGAGAAAAAGTCATCTGGTCTGAATCAGGTGAGAAATATGGTGTGAAAAATGGTTCTAAACAAATATGTGGGTGAATTTTGTTGTGAGACAACAACAGGGATGGACTTTTTCACTGGAGAAAGCATTATGAATTTGATATGATTTCGCCCAGAAGTGATGGTTTGAAATGAAAAACATCTTAATGATAGATTTGTTTCTTACAAACACATAGCATTTCTCTTTACAAGACATTAACTGATGAACTGGAATCGTGTAGATCAGTGGTTCTCGAAGTGTAGTACGAGGAATCATTAAGTTAAATATAAATTAATGTTAAAAACAACACATTTTAATTGAATCATTTAAGTTTTTTATTTACCTGTTTGTGAGCACAGTGTAGTGTTAATGTTAATGTTCAAACTGTGTAGTTACAATATTAAAGTGGCTGACAACAATAAATATTGTCTTGTTTTTGAACTGTGCAGAGCTGTAGCTGAATAGTTAGGCCTACTACACTACTGTATTTTAATGTTGGTCATTTTGGTGGTACTTGGAGAGCCAAATATTTTCTGAGGTGGTATACAAAGTTTGAGAACCACTGGTGTAGATTATTTGAGGATTATTGTGATGTTTTGTTATCAGCTGTTGTGAATGTACTCTCATTCTGACAGCACCCATTCACTGCAGAGGATCCATTGCTGAGCAAGTGATGGCCTTGTCTATATCTTGAATGGCCTGAGGGTGAGTACATTTCAGCAAACGTATATTTTTGGGTGAACTATTCCTTCAAAGTGTGTAGCTGATATAATCACGTCAGCGGTTTAACTAACTCAAACTAACTTGCTCAGCAAGATTCTCTTCAGTTTGTTGCTCCGCTGTCAAGTTAGTTGAGCTGCAGAGAAAACTGACTGTTGAAGCACAGTAGTAATTTAATCTAATGCCCATTATAGTGTCTGTTGTGTACTTCTGCTGTGTTTTGAATGTTCTGGCATGTTTTTCAATGTATCTACATTCTAAAATGTGATGCTAGATGCATCTGCCGTTCCCAAACTGTGTGTGTGTGTTTGTGTTGTACAGTGTGTTCAGTCATCAAGTTTGTGTAGCATCTGATTGCATCATTAATTTGCCTAATAGTCATTGATACCAAAACAGCTGCTAAACGAATCTTAATGAGTGTGTGTGTGTGTGTGTGTGTGTGTGTGTGTGGTTGCACTAATGACCAACAAGAGAGAGAGACAGATCAGTCTTACTGCAAACAGCATATGATCACTATAAATGCTTTAATTACACACCACAATTAACTTCAGTTCATTTTATTTATACAAAGTATTTATTTGCATATTTATTTTTAGACTTTATATTGTGCACATTTTTATAGATTATTTTTTATAATTTATATATTATAAAAATACATTAAATAATTGATATTTAAATATTATTTTATTTATATTTAAATTTTGGCTTAAAATATGATCTTTCTTTCTTTCTCATATAAATCATATTAACTATCATATTAACTAGTCTTTTTATTGCAGTATGCCAATGCATACGTGCATCTCTAAATGCAGAGTTTAGAATGCAGTATGTAACATTTCAAACAGTTGTATACTAACTAAATTGTCAAATGTACTTATTGCATTTAATTCAGCAAGTGGTGTCCAGTTATAATATCAGAAATAAATAGTTATTTTGTGTAAAGTCTGATCAAATTAATGATTTGAGTAAGAATTTGTATTGTTTAAGACAAATCTAGCACATTGCATTGTGTTTATGTTTTTTTATTTTTTTGGCATATTTGTTTTTTATATTAAAATGTTTGCATTTATATTTAAATAATTCAAATATAAAAATAAACTTTATTTACATTTTTTCTTTTAAATTTGGCTTAAACTTCTAAGCCAAAGGCTTTGACTTCTTTCTTTCTTTTGCTCTCGCTCATATTAACCAGTCTGTTTACTGCAGTATGCTGATGCATACTAACATCTGTAGAAATGCAGCCCCATCACGGCCGGATCATTTTTCAGTGTTTATTAGTCCGAAGGCTCTCAGCAGGAGTGTTTTTGCTCTGGATTCAGTCCCGGCAGGAGGTGCTTTGCTCTGATAATGGAGTTTGATGGAAAGCATCACTGCTCTGCGCTTTTAAAATAACTCTCTAAAACATCCAGATTAAACCGCAGACGTTATATTCCCAGAGAGAAGAGACCATGTGGGTGTGAAAACGCCGGTTTGGTGCCCGCTCTGGAAAATTGAATAAATCCTTTAAATTAAATAGCTGAAAAGAAGAAATGGATGGGAAAATTACCCCAAATTGTTCATGAAATATTTATTATTTAGCTTCAATTTGGGGAGATTTTCTGTCCTCTGGGATGATTTTAAATGCTTATAAACCAGATGCTTCATAACAGTCATTCTAGTTCTGAAGCATCTTTTTTTGCTCTTCTGCTTTAATGATTTTTTTAATACGTGTTGAAAGGTTAAGTCAGCTAGATTATTAGCTCTGTTTTAGGAATCAAAATGTTCATTAAAAACATTTTCTAAATCAAATTAATTCATATCGTCATTCCACAGGCTTTCTCAAACTGGGCTTTGTGAGTTGAGGAAAAGCTAACAATTAAATCAAACAAATGCAAATCAATAAATAAAATGAAATGTCAGATTTGTTTACCTGCAAGTCATGTGACAATCAACCGACATCGGAGCAGTGTAATTTTAGTAATATGTAAAGCCTATTATAGTATTATTTTAAATAAGATTGTACTTTTATATTTCAGTTTTCATTTTAATTAAAAATTTGTATGGGCTTTTGTTAATCTTATTAGTTTTAAAATATTACTATTTAGGTTTAATTTATTATTAGTAGTATTATTAGTATTATTTAGTTGTAGTGTGTGTTTTTTTTAGTTCTGTTTTGTAATTTTAGTGCTTCTTATTATTCTTAACTTATTATTTTAGTTAGTTGCCAAGTCAACATTTCTAATTTTCATTAAGTTCGTTCATAATCTAATATTTATATTGCAATTGCTGTCAGTTTTATTTCAATTAACTTTAAAACTTAAAAAATAGTTGAAGTACTAGTTAATGATAATAACCCTACATCAGGGAACTGAACATGCAAAGTGTTGTTAAATTATTGAAATATTAACTTAAAATCTTATAGATACTATAACTAAATATTTTTGGTCACAGGGTTTTGGCTTGCAAAAATGTTTGAGAACCCCTGCAGAAGTAGATCTAGTGATGATGAGGGTTAATAATTGGCTGAGGTTAATTATGTGTTTCACACTGCTGGAGTGTTGTGTTGACCAATCAGCATTTAGAAGCAGAACTGTCCGTATTATAAATGGAATTTTGTTTTGTTCATGTTTGCTGGTTTCTTCAAGGTTTTTCATCTTCTCACGTTCTCTGTGTTATTTGTGTGTTTTATCTCTTTGAGTGGTTGTTCTTATGCTCCGATGCCTCTCATTTCATACCCATCATCAGGATTAACACACTATGTGTGTGTGTGTCCGCGAGTGTGAGTGTGTGTTTAGCTTTGGGCAACATCAAAACCCTTACAGCAGTTTTCTGGTGTGTGTGTTGTGTTTTATGAATATATAATGTTTTCTTGTTGTTCATTTGTGTTCATAACTGATCTTTAAGTTATTTTGTTAAGGTTGAAGGGTAGGTTTACTAATTCTAGGAAATGCACAT
Organism: Barbus barbus; assembly: GCF_936440315.1. Lineage (NCBI taxonomy): Eukaryota > Metazoa > Chordata > Actinopteri > Cypriniformes > Cyprinidae > Barbus > Barbus barbus. The sequence goes on along the minus strand of NC_136745.1, from coordinate 9,317,197 downwards.
CTCAGAGTCAGTACTGTATATGCATCATAAATGCTGTGTGTGTTTATGTATTATGCATCATATCAGAAAAGATAAGAATGATTATTAATGCATGACTCAACTGTCTTTTCTGTGATGTTTCTTCAGGCATTATCGTGTGTGAATGCCAGTTGAATTTTTTTGACAAACAAATCGAAATTTAAAATCTTTTTTGAATTTGATTAATTACATTTTTATCTATTATATTTTCAACTAACTTTTGACTGTTAAATCAAAGCACATTGTTCTCAAAACTCAAACATTACTATTTATATATTTTAAAATATTGACATGCTTTATATAAAAATGCTATGTATTTTCAGTTCTAACTTTATTTATTTATGTTTGTTTTAATATTACTATTTGGGTTTAATTTATTTTCATTTCAGTGTAAGTTTTAGTTCAGGTTTAGTGTTTATTTATTTCCAATTAATTTAAGTGAACATGCAAATGTGTTGTTAAATTGATTAAATATACAAATCAACTTCTGCACACAAAATTAAAACAATACTATTTCTATTTTTATTATTTATATACTTACACACACACACACACACACACACATGTTGGTTTTTGTGGTTTATGGGGACTCTCCATAGGCGTAATGGTTTTTATACTGAACAAACTGTGTGTGCTATTGCCCTACACCAACCCTACACCTAAACTTAGCCCTCACAGGAGACTTTCTGCATGGGGACCTCAGATTAGGTCCCCACCGTGACACGAGTCCCCATGAGTCTGTGTGTATTCAGGTTTAAGTCCCCACCTGAATAGAAAAACAGGTAAACTCTCTCTCTCTCTCTCTCTCTCTCTCTCTCACAAACACACACAGTTTTTATATTATCAGTTCTAATTTTACTTTTATGCACTTCTGTTATTTTTATCAGTTTTTTAAAATATTACTATTTGGTTTAATTAATGTTTATTTCAGTTTTAATGTTTATTTGCACTTAAATTTACTGTACATGCAAACATGCAAAACTCTATAAAATATGCAAAGCCGCTTGTGATCTCAAAACTAAAATAACACCGCTACCTAACCAGCATTTCACAACCAATCAGATTTGATGTTTATATTGCATTCAGACCTGACTTTTAAGTGATTTTGTTGAGGATGAAGTGTGTCGGTTTGCATGCATATGCGTTTCTGGGTAGGTATATTGATTCTAGAAAATGTACATCTATTTGTCTTGATGACAGTATAGATGCGTCTTTGTTTCGTGAGTGTGTGTGTGTTATCGTGTGAGGTCAGAGGTGGCGTATTAACTGTGGCTCTCATGTGGATTAAAGGAACAATGCTTCAGTAATCATGTCTGTTGTTCAGCGGTACCGCGGTAAATACTGTCGTGAGTTACAGCATAATCTCCACCCTCAGAAACCCCACCGACTATAACATCTGTGCCGAGTTACTCCTGACAGACAGACAAAGAGATAAACCAGAGAGACACAACTGACCTGATGGACAGAGACGGGAGAAAATACCATTGACAAAACACCAGAGAGACTGAGAGAGATGAATCTTTAGACTGTGTCTAAAACGTGATTGAAGTTTCAGTCATAGTCACTATCATTATCCTCACTGAAAGCCTTTCCACTGACTTTAGAGTCAAACAACGTCATAAGTGACCCACAAACTAACTAGACTCATCACCGTCTTTATTGTCCTGAGCAGATGCATCGCAATAAAGCCTCAAGCAGTTAAATCTGTCTTCCATGTCATGTGCCGTTCATACATTTAATCACAGTAGCGTGTAGTGAATTTTGTGTTGCCTTTGCTAAAAATGGTCGCAAGTGGCATGTTTTGGTATTAAAAATATTCAAATTGGACCCAAAGTGAACTCTAAAATGAACTAACCACTATAAATAAAGTGTTTGAATATAAATTATAGCTGTGCTTTATGCATCATATCAGGAACGTCAATTAATTAATGCATGAATCAAATGCATTTTCTGACATGTTTCTTCATGCATTTTGCTAAATGACTAAATATCAATGTAAATACATTATTGTATGTAAATGTAACTTTTTTTTCTTTAACTTTTTTCAGCTAGTTGCCAAATAATTTTAAAACTAAAACTGATATAAAAATTAATTAAAAAAGCAAAAACTTGGCTAAACACACACACAACAAAATAAATCTTTTACTAAAATTAAAATGAAAAAATAAAAATTGAGTCAGAATATTAGTAAAAGCTCTAATAGCATCTCATTGATACAAAAATGACACTGTTGAGAACACAAGCAGTTTTGATTAAATGGCCGGAAGTTATTTAAATACATAACAATTAAAAACTGCACAATAAGTACAAAAAGGTTAGAAAATCATAAAGAGAGGAAATTAAAGTGGCTGGAAATTGAAGCATCAGTGTAGTTTATATGATAAAATTATCTATAATTTTAAGATATAAGTCTAGTTTAAATTATTTAAACACGCATTTATGTTTTTTTGCAACTCCTGTACTGGTATACTAGTGTCCTTTTGGGAAATATTTTGACTGTATGAAACAATGTATACATCACTTACATGCTTTTATGGTGAAACCGCATCTTTTTCATGTCAACTCATTTATTTTGACCATAAACAACCTGGTACCTGTTAACATGGGCACCGAAAAAATTATGCGCTGCTTACACGTCTTATGTGAAACGGACCTGAAGTCCTGGTGGAAAAGGAGTTATAACAGTATAAGCGAATGTGTGATGATGAATATGTGAAATGTATTGCACTGCTCACAAGTGTTCTTTCTTTCTCTCTCGTCAGACTGTATGAAGGGAAGGAACAGGCCGAGTTTGAGGAATCTCTCAAAAGTTTATTTGAGTCGATCAATAACCTGATGAAAAGTGACTACACCACTACACTACTGCTGCAGGTATGAATTGTTTAATTCAGTTTATAAAATATAATAGCTGAAGCTATATATGTATATATAGCTGTGTATATACAGTATGTAGCTACAGTGGGGAAACAAATTATTTGATCCCCTGCTGATTTTGTACATTTGCACACTTATCAGAAATTATCAGTCTATCATTTTAAAGAGACAGAATAACAACAAAAAACTCCAGAAAAACGCATTTCAAAAAAGTTATAAATTGATTTGCATTTTAATGAGTCAAATAAGTATTTGACCGCTTCGCAAAACATGACTTAGTACTTGGTGGCAAAACCCTTGTTGGCAATCACAGAGGTCAGATGTTTCTTGTAGTTGGCCACCAGGATTGCATACATCTCAGGAGGGATTCTGTCCTACTCCTCTTTGCAGATCTCTCCAAGTCATTAAGGTTTCGAGGCTGACGTTTGGCAACTCGAACCTTCAGCTCTCTCCACAGATTTTCTATGGATTAAGGTCTGGAGACTGGCTAAGCCTCTCCAGGACCTTAATGTGCTTCTTCTTGAGCCACTCCTTTGTTGTCTTAGCCGTGTGTTTTGGGTCATTGTCATGCTGGAATACCCATCCATGACCCATTTTCAATGCCCTGGTTGGCTTCAATGCCCTGGCCCTGACGATACATGGTAGGGCTGCACGATATATCGAAGGCGATTCATCTGCGATTATGAGCTGCGAATTGCGTAGCTTGTCAGTGAACTACAGCTCTGTGTATTAAATGCCGCTCCATCTGAAAGCACATGATGGAGATTTATTACTAATCATGTAACCGGCTTTACTGACGAGATGCGCATGACAATCGCATGCTATATATCGTGCAGCCCTAGTACATGGCCCGGTCCATCGTCCCTTTGATGCGGTGCAGTTGTCCTGTCCCCTTTGCAGAAAAACACCCCCAAAGCATAATGTTTCCACCTCCATGTTTGACGGTGGGGATGGTGTTCATAGGCAGCATTCCTCCTCCTCCAAACATGGCGAGCTGAGATGATGCCAAAGAGCTCGATTTTGGTCTCATCTGACCACAACACTTTCACCCTGTTCTCCTCTGAATCATTGGCAAACTTCAGACGGGTCTGTACATGTGCTTTCTTGAGCAGAGGGACCTTGCGGGCGCTGCAGGATTTCAGTCCTGCACGGCGTAGTGTGTTACCAACTGTTTTCTTGGTGACTATGATCCCATCTGCCTTGAGATCATTGACAAGATCCTCCCGTGTAGTTCTGGGCTGATTCCTCACTGTTCTCATGATCATTGAAACTCCACGAGGTGAGATCTTGCATTGAGCCCCAGACCGAGGGAGATTGATAGTTATTTTGTGTTTTTTCCATTTGCGAATAATCGCACCAACTGTTGTCACCTTCTCACCAAGCTGCTTAGTGATGGTCTTGTTGCCCATTCCAGCCTTGTGTAGGTCTACAATCTTGTCCCTGACATCCTTGGACAGCTCTTTGGTCTTGGCCATGGTGGAGAGTTTGGAATCTGATTGATTGATTGCTTCTGTGGACAGGTTGTCTTTTATACAGGTAACAAGCTGAGATTAAGACTCCCTTTAAGAGAGTGCTTCTAATCTCAGCTCCTTACCTGTATAAAAGACACCTGGGAGCCAGAAATCTTGCTGACTGAAAGGGGATCAAATGCTTATTTGACTCATTAAAATGCAAATCAATTTCTAACTTTTTTGAAATGTGTTTTTCTGGATTTTTTTGTTGTTATTCTGTCTCTCACGGTTCAAATAAACCTACAATTAAAATTATTATATATGATAATTTCTTTGTCAGTGGGCAAACGTACAAAATCAGCAGGGGATCAAATCCCCCCCCCCACTGTATATAGGAGTCAGTACAAAGGAGACACATGATACAATAAGTGTCACAAATTAGCTGTGCTGATTAATGATGCAGAAATAGTGCACGATCTGAAATAATGCATTTAATATAATAGCTTTTCATTGTTTTAGATTTAAAATATTACAAAATATTATTTCATTTTTTATAAAATTTATAGTTTTTCAATTGTATATAATTTACGGTATACATGTATTTAAACATTTATATTATTTATTACAATTATATATGTGACCCTGGACCACAAAGCCAGTCATAAGGGTCAATTTTTCAAAATTGAGATTTATACACCATCTGAAAGCTGAATAAATAAGCTTTCCATTGATGTTTGGTTTGTTAGGATAGGACAATATTTGGCCAAGATGCAACTATTTGAAAATCCGGAATCTGAGGGTGCAAAAAAATCTAAATATTGAGAAAATCACCTTTAAAGTTGTCCAAATTAAGTTCTTAGCAATGCATACTACTAATCAAAAATTAAGTTTTAATATATTTACGGTAGGACATTTACAAAATCTGTTCATAGAACATGATCTTTATTTAATGTCCTAATGATTTTTGGCATAAAATAAAAATCAATAATTTCGACCCATACTGTGTATTTTTGGCTATTGCAGCAAATATACCCCAGTGACTTAAGGCTGGTTTTGTGGTCCTTGGTCACATATTTGTGCGTGTGTGTAATTTAGCATTTATGCATGTGTATATACATATTTACATGCATTTATGGACATTTTAATTAATTTTAATACATTTTTAGATAACTGTATGTGTGTGTATATATATAATAATTATATATGACAAATCACATTTAAAACTATAAAAAATAAGAATTATATAATAAAAGTCTATGTATAAAATAACGTATATTATTATATAAGTGAAGTGACATACTGCCAAGTATGGTGACCCATACTCGGAATTCGTGCTCTGCATTTAACCCATCCAACGTGCACACACACAGCAGTGAACACACACACACAGCAGTGAACACACACACACAGCAGTGAACACACACACACCGTGAACACACACCCAGAGCAGTGGGCAGCCATTTATGCTGCGGCGCCCGGGGAGCAGTTGGGGGTTCGGTGCCTTGCTCAAGGGCACCTCAGTCGTGGTATTGAGGGTGGAGAGAGCACTGAACATTCACTCCCCCCACCTACAATTCCTGCCGGACCGAGACTCGAACCTTTGGATTACGAGTCCGACTCTCTAACCATTAGGCCACGACTTCCCCATAATATATTTGCATATATTTTAGATATTATGTAAACAGATAAATTATTGTTTAATAGATGTATATGTATATTGAATGTATATTAAATATTTTATTAAATAACATTCAAATATATTAAATAATATATTTTTGTATGATATATATATATATATATATATATATATATATATATATATATAATATATATATATCATACAAAAATATATAATATATATATATGCAATTAATTTTTCACGTAGGGCCAGGTAGGTTTGAACAGCTTTATTCCCTTAATAAATGAAATCATCATTTAAAAACTGTATTTTGTATCTTTGTGTAATATAAAAATTTGTTTGATGATCTGAATCTTTTAAGTGTGGCAAATATGCAGAAATATATATATATATATATATATATATATATATATAATTTCTTTAAAAAGCTTTATTTAGATTACTATATCTTTAAAGTATAAAAAATTTGATATAAATGTGTGTGTATAGGTGGCCGCTCTGAAGTACTTGCCCACAGTCCTGCAAGATGTGGAAACCGTGTTTGATGCTAAACTCCTCAGGTGAGTCTCATAACAGCCTAAACTCTCTAAAACACACCTTATCGGTCTGGGCTGAACTGATGTACTTAGGTACTTACAGCAACAGTTTCCACAAGTGCTTGAAGACACTTTAATGACCGACATCAGTTTGTGATGTCAGAAATCAGTCGTCACAAACATACAGACTCTCCTTCACTCTGAAGCTGATGGTCTTTAATGCACTTGTCCTCTTACATTTACCTGACCTACTCGAACTCTTATGCTATTATAACCGTAATGTGACTTTAACTAGTTTAGCTGCTCATGCGCTTAACTGAGGCAGATGTCTGATGTCTCGACTTGAGTTTTTAATGAGTTTGAGAAACAGTGGAGCGAGTTTCTCTCATACGGATAGTTTAATTTGAGTGTTTTTATTTAGTTAGAGCTGGGAGTGTGTGTTTGTTTAGCTTCAAGTGGTGTCTAATTCATCACTGCACACAAAACACAGGCGATTGTTGTGGCTCCGAGAGGGTCGATATGATACAGTAGTTTCTCACAGACCCTGGCAGCATTCAGACTCAATCAATAAAACATAGGTGACTTTCTCTGCACACAGCAGCCTCAGCATTTATTTATGGATTAATTTTCTTCTATTTTTATCTTTTATTCAAGATTATGGATAAATATCTACTACAGAAATACAGTATGAACTGACACTTACTGTTGTACAAAAACTGATTAGATGACTTACAAAATATCACAAAATGAGACATTAAGTGCATGAACTGCTATGAATTAAAGCTCTTTTGAATTTTTTGTCAATCCATCTCATTTACCATTTTTAATAGCATGTACTTTTCTGTCTGTTTGCAGTAAGCTGTTGTATGATTTCTACATCTGTATTCCTCCGGATAAACTACTGAAACAGAAAGTGTTGTCCATGACTGAGATTGTGGGCAGCAAACTCTTCCACAGACAAGGTAAAACACATGCTTATGAAAGCCTAAAATGAAAATCTAGAGTTTTGTTTATACTAAGAGTTGTGAAAACTAGGTATGGCAATAATCGGTATTGGCCGATAAAAGCAATTACCTGCACTATCGGCCATCGGCCAATTATTTAAAAACAGCTGATGGGCCGATTATTTCCTGTCAATCAAAAGGCGGTGGAAAAGCAGGTCAGACAGCAACTTGCATGACAAAAAATCTTTCTCATTTTGAATTTAGGGCTGACCAGGTTAAACCGATAATAATGCATTAATGCTGCACTGTTTACGTAGGTTCTATTTGACCCTATGCATCACCCGTAGTTTAAGTCAGGGGTGCCAGGTCCACAGTTTTCCCTTCACAAAATGTTATTCGCAATGTGCCTCCAATCCAACTATCACAAAAAGCTTTGTTACTTCTGATAAGAAACAAAGCCTCAGCTTTCAAATCCTTTATATTTGATCACAAAATCCAAACAATAAATGCCATTTTGACGCTCTGAAATGTGGTGTGACATATCGTTGTCGCAGCTTCAGTTTTATGCGGCAGAGCGTGAGTCTCTTCCACTTTAATACGTGAAATAAACATGAAAGAACATCAGAAAGAGGGTTGAAAGATGCATTACAACTCACCGAAATGTTTATGTAATCACTCAATCAGCATTTCAATTCGAAAGAAAGACATCAAATAAAACAGCTTATGAACAAAATGTCACTTAACATTGCATTTCATAAAAGTTACCCAGTATTCACATTTTGTTAGTTAGATATAGCAAACACTAGAAAGGGCATATTTACTGTTAATTATATATGTATGTTTGAATAAATCTGTCAAAATGTTTTTCTGAAAACTAATTAAGTTGCATACACCCAGATAGCACAAGTACGTCTGCAAGATGTTTGTAAAAGATGGTTTAATCTGGTGGTGGTTGAGGAGATTCCCCCCTTCTATGTAAAGCGCTTTGAGTACCCAGGAAAGCTCTATATAAATGTAACGAATTATTATTATTATTATTATTATTATTAAAGAATCTGGTGTGTAAAAACATCCAATAGACATCTTTTAGGTGTCAGTTTTACATACATTCTAAATCATAAACTTATCTTAAAATCTTAAAGACATTTTCTAAACGTGTATACAGTACATCTGATAGGAAACGTCCTATAGTCGTATTGCAGATGAGCAAACACTTTGAAAAATATATCTTGCAGATGTAAATGTAGATGTACGTGTACCTGGTTTAGAGCATCGGCAGATATCATTCTGAGTAATCTGCCATGAAATTTCATATCAGTGCATCTCTACTTTAAAATGCATTAAAGCCCATGTTAGACTATCGTAATGCCCCCAGATATATTAGTCAAACACAGTTACCCGCACAAAGATGTTCAATAATATTGCTGAAACATTAAGGATTTGTCAGTTCCCAGCATGCATTGCAGCATGAATAAATTAGGCATTCACTCTCTTTGCTTTTCTTTTCTTTTCACAGCATCTTTGATATGTTATTTTACACTGTATCTTTCCCCCCGCTCTTTCTTTCTCTGGGTTTATATGATAGCCTCTGGCCTGCTCCTGCCAAACGGCCTGTTAACTAGATGCTATAAAGTGATGAATGGTGTGTGTGCATTGGTGCATGTGTGTGTATGTGTATGCGCTTTAACTTGGATAAGATGCGGGTGATGAATGTGTTTGTATGTGTGTGTTTTACTAAAGAGTCTGATGGTTTTTTTCATGAGAGTGGTGATGGATTGTGTTGAGTGTGTGTGCTTGATGATGGGTAATGATAGACAGATTCATCATCCAGCCTCATTTAACCTAAAGTTTTAACCTTCGCTTGTATTCGTTGTAAACTCTACCAACACTCTTGTCAGTGCATGACAAGCTATTATTGTTATTATAGCTAACTAAAACTAGAATAAAAGCTAGATATAAAAAAAAGATTTTACGTCGATTGAAATACAATATAAAAAAGTAAACTTGTGATATATAAATATACAGTGATATAAAAAAATCTATGTATCAGCACATTTATGAACATATTATTCACTATAATTAAATTGTGGCAGGCTATTTTATTACTGTATATATATCAACATCATATTAGTCACCGTCTGCCCAGCTCTCGAGTTATTGATATCAGCTTTGCTTGTTCAGTCGATAATCGATGACTAATGATGGACACACACATGATGGAGTGTGTATTAGCCTATCTTTTATTAAATGTTGATGTTATTACACATTATTGTGGCATTTTGTATTATTGTTTTCTAGAATTAACTTGACTGGACTTGAGTTTTAGAGAGACTTTATATACTAGCAACTCTGGTGTGAAATGAAACTCAGAGCATTTTAAACACCAAAACTGCAGGGCATTGATCAGTTTTTTGTGCCTGTCTCTGCTTGGCTTGCCACAAAATCAGATCCGCTCTACAGATTTCACCTCAAATGATCATTTTTCTATTCCAGTTGCATTCAACATCCTCTTAGTTTGCATGAGACATCAGGAAATTCATGCATTTTATTGAGCACAATCACAAGCTGTCCGCTCCATATGCGTCCGGTGCGTTCGCTCATAAATATTCATGAGCGCTGCTCTTTCACCTCTCGCGATTGGTCCAGGCCTGCTTGACATCACAATGCGAGGATTCCTCTTTTGTCCAGCATGATGCGGCCAGCTGTTTACTTATTCATATATTCATGTGTCATTTTATTTATTTTTGAATTACCGTGTTCCCCGTAAGCCTTCCTGACAGGCATTTTAATTGTAATTTATCTGGCCGGCCGCTGGAAAATGAGGCCCTGTTTTGTGAAATGTCAGTCTGAAATGAGCGCGAGAGGAATGGGGCATTTATACGCTGTACAATTACCTCCACCATATTAGCCTCATCTAGTGTGTCCAGCACTCACCTGGAGGCATGATGGGAACAGCGACAGGTGGCTGAATCTCCATTTGTAGTTTCCATACTAATAGTGCATCATTAACATTAGTGCATTTAGAGCAGTATACTAAAAGTGTCTAGTAATGTAATTTTTTTTGAAGCATGCAAAAGATTTGGGTCAGGATGATTTTTTATTGCGTCTTTGTGAATAAATGAATACTTTCATTCACAAAGATACATTAAATTGATCAAACATTACAGTAAAGATATTTATAATGTAATATGCTATTGAACTTTCTATTTTTACAAAGGATCCTAAAAAAATAAATCGATCACGTTTTCCCCAAAAATATGAAGCAGCACAATGTTTTCAACATTGATAATAATTAAGAAATGTTTATTGAGCACACATCAGCATATTAGAATGATTCCTGAAGGATCATGTGACACTGAAGACTGGAGTAATGATTCTGGAAATTCAGCTTTGCATCACAGGAATTAATTACATTTTTTAAATTTTTGTAATATTTTTTTATATTTTCATTCATGATCCTTCTGTGTGTGCAGGGATAGCGGAGCACAACCCAACACTTTTTAGCAAAGCATAAGAAGCGAAGCAGGGCTATCTAAAACTGTTTGGAGATTAAAATAAATGTGAAATAGGTAAAAATATACTTCACCCGAGATACTTCAGTCAGACATTTATTTTTGCAATGATTAAACATTTTCAGCAGTATCTTCAAAAGATTTTTTAACTTTGGCACATTTTGTCTCTATATAGAGATGATAAAATAATGCAAAATGTTTGCAAATTTTGTTATGTGGGGAATGTTTAAATCTTGTAGTGTTAATATTAACCCTGCCATTTGTGCCCTGCTCACCTCATACATGTGAAATGCTTTTTACAGACCGTTTCCTTATTGCTGGGTAGCCAAATGCATATGAAGGAACGAAAACAGCACCAAGTTCAAACAGACGATAGACATGGATGAACATACCTGAAACCGTCTAATATTCCGGTGTATGAAATCTCATGCAGAATACAACGCAGTGAAGTGAGCGAGTTTCTTCTCATTAATAAAGCGGACTGATCAAGCCTTTTAATAATGACGTTGCTCTGAGACCCTCACTGTACAACTCGTGTTCGCCCGCACTTCAAAATACGCAACGCATGTTTTAAATCGTGGACTTAATTGTTTGAAAACCCCTGTGCTAAATGAATGAATGTACAATAAATGTACATTTTTTGTTTAGGTTTTAGTCATTTTGTTGTGTTTTTGTCATTTTAATTAATTTTCATATATTTAAGAATATTTTTTATAGCGTTTCGGTTTTAGTTTCATTTAACTAAGAGTAAAGTAATTATATTATGTATAATTACGTCTTTAACTGTCTGATTGTTACAAAAACCTGCAGATCCGTCATGATTTTGTTCTTCATAATTTTTGCTGTTTTAATATGAGTTGCTGGTTTAATAGTTCACATTAGTTGCCACATTGAGGTGAAAAACTTTTAGAAAAGAATTCAAACAATTGAGTTCAAATTTGGCCATGAACTATTTGTCAATAAAAGCCAACGGACCAGGAACTCTTTTAATTCACTCTTCCAAGGTCATTTTAACTGGTATTCAGCTTGTGGTGAGTGTTTGTTTTGGACCCTGGATGCGTTATAGATCAGAAACAGAATGAAAGGTGAAAAACCTGGATTTTGGATGAAGGTTAAAACATCTTTGATATTAGAAACCTTTAAAACTCATTGCAGTGTTCAGTTTCATTGCAGAGCAAGAATGATCAAATTTACTGTCAACTTTGACACTTAATTCTGGACTGAAATGAACTCCATGAAGCATGAAAGTAAGTTTTTTAGTGGTTTCTAAATCAACTTTATCAATCAAACATAATAATCCAAGTATAAAACTCATTTTATACAGTAGGTTTCCAGATACAGTAGATTGAAAGGCTCATACTTGTTCTTACAAACCAATATTTGGTGTTAATTTACTCACCTTCAGGCCATTTTTTTTTTTATCAGTAGAACACTAAAGACAATTTTGAGGTGAAACTATGGTCGTTGGTGATTCATAAAATGCAAGTCATTAGCTACCAGCACTTTGAGAGTCAAAATAAGCTTATCAGGCAACACTATTTTTGTCCGATATGCTTATTTTCACTCTCAAAGTGCCGGTAGCCATTGACTTGCATTGTATGAATCACCAAGAAGCACGGTTTCAGCTAAAAATCTCATTTATATAACAGTATATATTATATAACATCTTGGATGGCCTGAGGGTGAGTAAATAAATTTAGGGTGAACTATCCCTTAAAGTGCATATGCTATTATCATGATGATGTGCAACTTCAGTCCTTGGAATGGAAAACACAGACACACACACACTCAAATGTGAATCTGCATTTGACACATTTAATTTCCACTTGATGTGAAATTAGATTCATGAATAATAATATGAGAGCAGTTAGCTCAAATTATTCTGCTGTCACACTCGCAAACCTGACAGAAGGGAATTATTGAATCGTTTAAAGAGAGCGAGTGAATTACCCAGAAACTCTCATCTGCCTCCGATCTGCTGCATTCTTTTAACTCAAAAGAGATCTTTAAATCGCAGCTGCTTTTGAAGAGCCGTCGGCAGATGTTAGAGCAGTTTGATTCTCTGAGATCAGAACAAACACACGGACCCCATCTGATCCCAGACCAGCGCTCCTGGATCCCACGTGTGTTTGATACGTACGGATGCTCTGTAAAGAGAATCGCCATGCATTAAAGCCAGAGATGGAGATTAGTTTTAATAAAAGAGTTTCATAAACTCATCTGTCCTGTGACTCAGAACTTTTCTGAATGTCTGACTTTTTATTTCACTCTTCAGTGCAAAAAGTTATCATTTTTATGATAATACAATCTAATGTAATATGCACAGAGAGTCGCTTGGTATTATAATCTCTATTTATCCACCGATAAGTCCTAGTTTTTGTGCTTTATACTTTCTTTTGGCTTTGTGAATTGAAACCCATACGAGCGATAAACCGCTATGAAGTTGTAGTTTTAGTGATTTTAATACTTCACCTTCCATTTCCATTATAATTTCAGTTTCAGTTTAATTTTAGTTCAAATTTTAGTAGTTTTGTTGTGTGATTTTTGTCACTTTCATTTCTTGTAAATTTTTACACATTTCTATGTAGATTTAATGAATGAATGAATGAATTTTTTAAGCTTTAGTTTTAGTAATTTTAGTACTTCAACTTATTTTCATTTCTTTAAAATTATTTTCATTCAAATATTTTTTAAGTTTAAATCTTTTTAAATCAAATATTTACATTTTGTTTTGCTTCAGCTTTATTTTAATCACCAAAAACTATTTTTTAATAGTTTTAGTTAACAATAGCAACACTCCGTGTATATTTATTTAGTTTCATTTTCATTTTATTTGAGATTTTAGTCATTTTATGTGGTTTTTGTCATTCTTGTGTTTTCGTTTTGTGTATCTGTTTTAAATATTTCTTTTAGCTTTATTTTTATTTCAGTATTAGTTTAGTAAGAAAAAAAAAGAAAAATTAATCATATATTTACATTTTGTTTGAGCTTTATTTCAGTTACCAAAAAACTGTTTTTAATAGGTTTAGTAATAGCTACACTGTTGTGTGAGTGCATTTGTTCAGGCTTTATGTATTTGCATGCTTTTTAGGCCTACAGAGGTATCCTGGCATTTGTATGTGTGTTTTAAAGCAGGACAGTGAGTTTGTGTGGCCCTAATGATGATTTAATTTATAGGCTTGATGATTCTAATGAGAAATGGTTCAATGAAATGTGCATTACATAACCAGAGTAATATAGAAATAAAACACACACACACACACACACACACAAACTGTAATACACAAATTTGCCGTTATTCACTCTCTCAGTGGCGATGCATTAAAATGATGAAGTGTGTCAAACACACACACACACGCATGTGCACACACACCTCATCTGACTAATTCAAATGCAGTGAAAGTGAATTAAAGTTTTTTTCCACTCAGGCCTTAATGTGGCTGTTGTTATGGTTACGGTTGCCAATGGCTTTTCCGACTGTTTATCCTGCTGGGTTAAAAGGCATTACAGCAGGGAAAATGCATTTCACTCTTATTTGTAAATTTTGTATTATTCTTTTAGCTTTTCCCTGTTTTTCCGTGTCACCATCTGTTGATGGAAGTGTTGCACTCGTTTCAGGATCTGTGGGCAGAGTTTGCCACGGTTTTTAACTGGGAATTTAAATGAGAATATTTCTTGGAATTGATATCGATATTCAAGACTTTAAGGGGCTTTCAGAAGTAATTCCACTGGCCTTGATTATAACAGCGTTTGCCAACTAGAGTTTTACATTTTGTGAGTCACTGGAGCTTGTTTGTGCTATTCATCACTATGATGCTAGGACGGTTTCCAGGGCATTGCTATGCAGTTGCTAGGGTGTTTTCTGTGGTTACTATGGTGGTTAAGATATATAAAAACTTTGACACCTGTATTTTAGTGGAAGTTTTTGTTTTCTGAGTGGAAATGCAAAGATTGATGCAGAGAAAACTTCTATTTAAAAATCACCACAATAATAAATAAAGGCTAAAATATCCAGGTTTATTTATCTATCTATCCATCCATCCATTCTTCCTTCCATCTTGCCTTTTTCCATGTTTCTTTAATTATTTATCTGAGCTGTTTAACAATGCAAACAAGGCATGATCTACTTAAATATGCATTAATTTTGCATACATTTTCAGGAAAGAAATCTAAACATTGGATAAATCCAAGTTCAAAGTTCTTGTTTAATTTTGTTGACATAAGAATTTGGGTTTTTACTAAAACTACCGTCAACATGTTTTTAGGAATACAATTATGCAAATAATATATAAACAAACTCCTCTGTAAAAACCTTCAGAATATAGACAGGAATAAATCTGTAAAGTTTGGTGCAAGTGCTGCTGAAGTGGAGATTGTGGGCTCATTTTGAAAAAAAAAGGGCTCCTAAGATGTGTATTATAATGGAATTATTCCATGGTCTGTCTGAATACTCGATTCTGATTGGCTGGCAGGTGTTGATTAAATTCGTTTAACTGCACAGGTAGTTCCAGGTCAGTTTAATCACCGTTCCATATTAATGCGCTGCTTTAATTGATGCACACTAACCAACACGCATCACTCGCTCGCACACAAACGGAGAGAGAGAGAGAGAGAGAGGTTCACGGATTGTGCTGCACACACACATAAACGTGTTGATACTAAAATAGATACTAGATCGCTACATTATATTCCCCAGCAATGAGGTGATAAAATTGCTGTTTTTGAAGTAATTATATGAAGATAGAGACACGCAGACGCAGCAAGCAGGTACACACAACTGTCATCTCTCTCTCTCTCTCTCTCTCTCTCTCTCTCTCTCTCAGTCAACAATTAATTGAAATACATGCTATAATTCATTCAAATAAATGTAGTCTTATCGCACTGTTTCATCTCTGTGTCTGATTTGAAACTGGCAGAATGCTAGTAACTGACTAAAGTAACCGTCATTTTTACCCTTCTGGTCAAATATTGCACTGCAAAGAGCAATACAAGTTTTAACTTGTCTATAACTTGGCAAATGACCATGGAATAAGAGGAATAATCAATGGTTAGCCGTGCATTAAAGGATCGTCGTGCATTAAAATCCTTTAATGCACGGCTAGCCATTGATTATCCCTTACATATACAAGCGCAAATAAACAACATGCAATAAAATAAACACTTTATGTGTATATTGGATGCTTTCTTTCCTCTAGTCTGAAAGGAGATGTTATGGAAGCAAAATAATCCAAAAATGACCAGTGCCTTGCCTTAAAGGGGTCATATGATGCGATGTCAAGTTTTCCTTTCTCTTTGGAGTGTTACAAACTGTTCATGCATAGATAAGATCCCTGAAGCTGCAAAGACTAAAGTCTCAAAAGAGATATTCTTAATAAAAGTTAAGACTTTATTAAGAATTTATTAAGACGCCCCCCTAAAACAGCTCATTCAAACACGCCCCCACATGTCTACGTCACTGTGTGGGAAAATTTTCAAAACACAGCCCAAATGTATACTTAATGAAAGAAGGCGGAACTGTTATTCTCACTGTAGTATTGTTGCTGCCGCCGGCGCCATGTCCTGGAGATGCTGTGTTTCGTTGTGAAAGCAAAAGTACTTTGTTTGGGCTTCCAAAAGAGGACACAACTAGACATCAGTGGCTAAGTTGTATTTACAACACTGTTCCAGAACAGTTCAATCCAAATATTAGAGTGTGTGCACTCTACAGCGCATTTTAAGGAGGACTATTTCCTGAACCTTGAAGAGTAGCCTACAATGCAGGCTTGCACAAAGGCTGTTTCTATAAAGTGGGGCAATTTCAACTTTGCAAGGAAAGTCTGACGCTTCTGACTCACAGCCTGTAAGTATGTTTCTGCTACTGACGATTCAAACGCGAGTTTTGAGCAGTGTAGAGTAGTGCTTGTTCTTTGTTGTTTCTCCGATCATAAATGCAGACATGGTAATGTTTACGTAAAAAGACAGTATAAGTCATTATAATCAGTAATTATGTCCCCTCTGGATGCAACAAATGCCTCGTTTATAATGCGTTTTATTGTTTTTGTGTCGTCGTGCCGGGACATGGCATTACAATACGGTGAGGGGGTGTAACATTTCCGTCTCATGCTTGAGGTATTCGGCCAATCACAATGCACTGGATAGCTGGCCAATCAGAGCATGCCTTGCTTCTCAGAACGATGAGCTTTGTAAAAAATCGAGAGGCGTTTCAGGGCATAAAGGAGCAACAATAATGTACAGTATGTAGAAAATAATGTATTTTTTTAACCTTAAACCGCATAAACACGTCATATGACCCCTTTAAAAGTAGGAACGATGGCTGTTTTTCAGTGCAGTCAGACATTTAGAGCAGCTGTTGTTGTTTTTGCTCTGAAAGTCCCACCTAAATAGGAGCCATGGAAATGATGCACTTTAAAGTTTGTTATTGTCTGATGCAGCTGTCATCAGTATGTTAACAGCTGAGAATCCAATTTACAGCTGCGCTCTCGTTCCGCCCTGTAGGAGAGAATTACAGGTGAATTTGATGCTCAACACATTTCATCAAGGAGAAATATATATATTAACAGCGTAGCGAAACACGGCGAGTATTATTGTGCACGGACATCTAAAATCTCAGTAATAGAAATAGGATTGAATTAGGCCTTCAAGTGCTGCATGAAAAGCCAGAGTTAAAGCTTATTCTGATTTCAATCTTCAGTGTCGATGAAGGAGCTTTTGGTTTTCACACACTTTTGTCTGTGGCACGGTGCGGTGTGTCCGTCTGGTTTAAGCCAGCTGGGTAATTGAAATGGCGTCTTATTACCATGTGAAATAGTTTATTGTCAACTCTCAGGATAGAATGACAGATGAAAATGAAGGAGGGTTTTTTTGACGAAGAGAAAAGGGCTGAGTTATGATTCTTATGGAAGCAGTTGTCAAGATCTTTTCCTCCTGAGAGAAAGTCTGACACATTAGTGAGATTACATTAATTTTTTTAATACTCAACCAGCTCTGTGATTTAGTCTTCACTTCAGTCCTGGTTGAGGAAGAAAGGTAGAAAGATGATCAATCTAAGTGATCGGGGATCTGATCAAGTGGTCACATCTGATCGCTAAAACCTCATTCAGAAACATGTGACAACAATGCATTTTTAGAGTGAATGCTGATCTGTCCTGACAATAGCTAAGGACCACATACTCACATGTCAATTATCTATTCAACTAAGACTCACTGATTCAAATGATCTGATCAGAGTGAGTCTGCAGTTACTGTAACAACTCACTGATTCAAATGATTCGGTCAGAGCGAGTCTCCAGTTAACAACTCACTGATTCAAATGATCCATTCAGACTGAGTCTCCAGTTAACAACTCACTGATTCAAATGATCCATTCAGACTGAGTCTCCAGTTAACAACTCACTGATTCAAATGATCCATTCAGAGTGAGTCTCCAGTTAACAACTCACTGATTCAAATGATCCATTCAGACTGAGTCTCCATTTAACAACTCACTGATTCAAATGATCCATTCAGAGCGAGTCTCCAGTTAACAACTCACTGATTCAAATGATCCATTCAGAGTGAGTCTCCAGTTAACAACTCACTGATTCATTAGGGCATAGGGATGAGCCCTTCCGAATGGAACGCAGGGTTAGTCTCCAGTTAACAACTCACTGATTCAAATTATTCGTTCGGAGCGAGTCTCCAGTTAACAACTCACTGATTCAAATGATTCGGTCAGAGCGAGTCTCCAGTCAACAACTCACTGATTCAAATGATTCGGTCAGAGCGAGGCTCCAGTTAACAACTCACTGATTCAAATGATTCAGGCAGAGCGAGTCTCCAGTTAACAACTTACTGATTCAAAATGATTTGGTCAGAGCGAGTCTCCAGTTAAGTACTCAGTGGATTCACAAATCTGACTCAAAAGGCACCAGAAATGGGAGATCCTTGGAGCTCAAAAAGTAAGTAACTAATGGTGAATTTTGGGATTTATTATTGTAAATGAAAATCATAGATCAGGACTGTCAGTTATTTGTGAACTGCTTTAAAAGGGTGGGCTGTTTAAGCCCACTGTATGAAATGCTTGAATGTGGATATATCCACATTATCGAATCACCTCTCAATGGGGAAGGTTTTAGGTAAACTAAACATTAAAATATTAAAATAATATACTAATATACTGCCTATGCATTTAATCCCACTGCTGAAGCAATGAGTTTTAAACTAGTATGTTTGCATACACATTAAAATAAAAATCGTAATTTAAACAGTAATCGATCTGTACTTTTTACAGTTAATACATTAGATTAAAATTCAAATACTTTTGTACTTTTACTTGAGTAAAATTGAAAAGGAGCACTTAATACTTTTACTGGAGTAATGTTTTATTAGGGTATCTACTTTTACTCAAGTACTTGTTTTGTGTATTTCGTCCACCGCTGCTGGTGACACATGTGAGTACCATGAAAACTGTGACGTGTCTCAATTGATCACCCAAGATATATCTCTCAAAATATCTTAATATCATATAAACAAGTCTTTCCAGTCCTCGCAGAAAACAGATTAGATGTTAAAGTGATGTGTTTAAGACAAACAATAAACTATTCTAAGAAGGGTAACTGATGTGCAGGGTTTTCCATTATTCATTTCCAGTCAAAATGCATTATTTGTAGAAGTCACCTATAAGTGATAGATGAAGCACTTTTGGCCATCGCTAGCTTGGCTCTCGGCCAGGATCAGTCCACAGTAATATAGAGTCTGTCGAGTAAGTGTTTTTTACTGTTAGGTAAAAGCATTTCTGCTTAGCCGAAAAATGCTGCGAGCGTGAACTCTGGATGTGTAGGTCACTGTAAATGTTATGGTATGCGCATGTACACATGATGCTGTGTGTGTTTGTCATGTTTTAATGCTTAATTTGGATTATGACAATGATAAACGCACACTCACCGAGCACTGCTTCGGTCCAGGTGGTGAAACGGTCAGTTTGGCCTTGAGAAAATGCTCGATAGCACATTTTCCTGTTGTTCTTGGCCGGGATATTGATGATGAAACGGGACACTCTATAAAAAGCGACACTAGCAAAGCCTTCATGAGCTCAGATCACTCAATATTCGCTCTTTCTCCCTGAGGGCCACATTTATCTCTCCTCTGAGGAGTCTCGCTCTCATCGCTCTTTATCTCACAGGGACATTAAGTGTGACAAATCCAATTACCATTCGCCTCGGTAATTAGCATTAGTGCCGACGTTTATGATTGTCGTTTATTTACTAGACTGAAGGCACAACAATACTGTAAGCATATGGTAAACTGGCCTTTCACTGTGATGAGCTGCTCTAAATGTTTCTCTGAGACCCTTGGTGATGTACGGCTCTCGAAACTCATCACATTCATGATATCTGCCTTTTCTTGATGCATTGCGCTCTTGTGAGATAGAAACTCACCTACTGAGACTCATTTGAGCTCTGAGAGAGAGAAAATGAGAGGGAGACGTTGAGAGGAATGCTTGTGTGGGAAGATCAGGTCAATGGCAAACGCTGATGCATTTGTACATGAAGTGCTGCATTCTGGAAAGAATTTGGCTCTCTGACCTGCATACAGTGAATCTGTTACACAAATAGAGGTTTTGTTTATCTATCTATCTATCTATCTATCTATCTATCTATCTATCTATCTATCTATCTATCTATCTATCTATCGCGATTAATTTTTTCAGTTTAACACGTTAAAATTATTTAACGCCGTTAACGCAGGGGCGGGGCCTAGGGTTGGCCACCCCACTCATAACTGCTAATTCTGTCTCTTTTTTCTTGACAAGAAGTGCATTTATTCAGTCGCAGAACGTCTTTACGAGTACATCAAACAGGAGGCGCGCTTCAACTTCACTTCAGTGAAGTATAAGACCTGAATATGAAAATATGATGCGTGTCAGATCCGCGTCATGTTCGGTAGCGGCAGCTCTTAAAGAAATAGAAGCCAAAACAACCTAATAACCAGCTGCTCTGATGTCTGTTCATCAAAAACAAAAGAAAAAAGAGGAAATCAATAACTTTTATAGTTTTACGGATTCATCTGTATTTAGTTTAGAATTTAGTGTTTGATAACTTTATTCAATTTCTGTATGTTTCTGCTGAGGGGCACAGGTAGATAAATATGACATTTATTATAATAGGTTTATGGGAAGATTGTTCTAAGTTCACTTAAATTAGAAGTTATTTTTAAAGTCTAATAAATGTTAAAATTGATAGCTCTTAATTATAATGTAATGTTGAATGGCTATAGTCAATGGTTAAATATTGGGTGGAAACATTTTTATAGGGAAGTCAGTATTAATTGGTATCAGTGATACTGGGCTTCAGTCATAAAAATAAAGATGCCATTAAACAAATATTAAAAATATACTGTCTTTATGTTGTTTGTACATTAATTTGAATATTGAATGTGAAATTATTGCAATATAAAAGTATATTTAAAAAATGTTATGTTAGGTGGGATTAATCGCGATTAATCTAAAAAAAATGTGCGATTAATTAGTTGTTGTTTTGTATCGATTGACAGCACTAATATAAATATAAAAAAAAAAAAATATATATATATATATATATATATATGGATCATTCATGGGATTCGGTAACATCTCAGCTTGGAATATACTACTCATGTGTCCCAATATATGAATTATTATTATTATTTTCACAAAGAACCAATGTACACACACATACACAAACACACACATATGGTATTAAAATTTGAAAAATTAATTGTCATTGTCTTTTGAAAGGTACATCTGTGTTCTGCTTTAGTTTGTCTTAGTTCTCTGCTTTTAGTTCTCAGAAAAATCATATTGTTTATCATTGATAATCAGCTGGTAATGAGCCAGAGTTTAAATGAGCTTTTAATATGCTGATTTTAAGAGGCAGGAGAAAAGATGCTTGAGTGAGAGTCAGTCACACTGAACTCACTGCGACCTCATGACACTCAAGACACTCACTTGCTCTTATATTTGCACCTAAAATAAGTTATTTTAATTTATGATAATTTTTGCTAGACACTTACACATTTGATATGTTAATTGCTTTTCGTCGTTTTTTTGAGTGGATAAAGTCTTTGCATTTGCCAAAAAGCTGTTTCCTCCACTATGTCCTGATGTCCATTCTGATTCTTAGTCATAATTTTTATGCAACATTTCATGTTTACTTATTTATTTTGATATTATTTACTTTATGTTTTCATCTCCAGACTGCCGTGACATCCTGTTACCCATGATGCTCCGGGAGCTGAGCAGGGCGTTGGCCGTGGTGGGGGAGGGGCATCAGGATGAGAAGCGCAACAGCGTCGAACTTCTGAACAACATCCTGGAGGTGCTGAGCCGAAACGACATGGTAAGAGCCAATCAGAGAGCAGCACACTAATACACCACCCAATCACAGCACAGTCAGTGGATTTCTGGAGAAATTTCATTCAATAGTGGAAAACCATTGATTAAAAATAGATCAGTCCTATTAAAAATGGATGCACTAAAATTGCTATAAAATATAAAGCAATACTGATTAGAGTATTGTGTTATCATGCATCATGAGTTTAATAATCTGACATTAAATACTCTTTTTTTACTTTTTAATTGGGAATTTAGAAGTTTTTAAGATTTTGAGGATTCAGATCTTCCACTTTTTTGAGGATTATGATTTTGATTTGAAAAATGCTTCTAATCAAGCACACACACACACACACACACCTTGATGTAAAATCTGAGCGGGTTTTTAATTACTAAAATGACGGCGGATTACACTCTGTTCTTTGAAGTCTGATTCTCTAATCTCACTTTGTGAATGCTGATGCACTTAGACACTGAACTTCCTGAACTTCCACTTCCAAAGAAAGCAGTTAAACGGAGACAGAGGGAGATAATGATTGAGGTCAGGACGCTGCCGTGTGTTTATCAGCACTGCCTGTTTAACCCAAATTGTTGCTCTCACACAAAAACAGTCTTTGGTGTGTTTAAATCAGCACTAGTGCTGCTTCCTCTTAGAGAAAACTTCTGGCTTCGAAACAAGTGAAGATCTATTCATAGCATCTGTGGCATAATGTTCATTACTACAGAAAATAATTTCATACTTTTAAAGAAATATGTATACTAATATGCTTCCAGTAGAATCCTATGTGGTTATAAATAGTTAATATAATTTATATAATTTTATTTTATTTTTAAGAACATTCGTAATATTTTATTTTTAAGAACATTTTGATATATACATTTTTATATCCATTAAAAATGAGAAATACTTTTAAATATGTGTGTGCATGCATTTCTTTTAATATATTATATATATAATATATAAAAATATAATATATTAATATGCATTTTTATGTAATTGTAAAAATTATATAAATACACATTAATAATTATTAATTAAGAATATTTTAAATATTTAAATATTTAATTTTTTAAAATAATTATATAGCATTTTTAATATTAATACATATTTTATTTCCACGCTGTTTTGTTGATGTCTTTCCATGGTTGAAACACTGATTGAGTAATTATATGAGACATGAGATATTCAGTCATGTTTATTGGCGTTAAAACTATTAGTACAGAGGAAGGAATGATCGCATTCACTCGCGCTCCGCTCTGCACAAGTCTGTGGCGCGTTACGGCTCAGACTCAATGCTTGTGTTTATAGCAGCACGTTTCTGAACAGTCCCAGAAGCGGCTCTCCAAGGCGTTTATACAGCGATCTGTCATGCCACATCAAAGACTGTCAAAACGGCATTTATTATTTGAATTTCCTGAAAAAATAAATAAATACTGTATTCGTTCGGTACATGTGCGTACTGAACCGTTTCGAATACGTTACACCCCTAATATACATGTATTATATCATTTGAAATGCTATGACATTTTAAGAACAATAATATTATTTATTTATTTATTAATTATTAAAAATAGTTTTAGGTCAAAATTGTTTAAAATAGTTTAATCACATAATTTTGACAGTGGTACTGCTTTTATAGATGGACTCTTAGTCAGAGGTTTGATTTGTCTCTGTATGTCGTCCTTCATTTTCAGTGGTAATCAATCAGTCATGCAACAAATGCTAATGAAACAGCTATGCTCAGTGTCAACCCGTGAATGTCTTAAATATAGCTGACTCTGAATAATAAAAGTGTCGGGTGTTAACATCACACTTCATCTCTAACTTGTATAGAAGCCGTACATGTCCTTCAAGAGCTGTTTGTGTTTTAGCGGAGAGGCGAGGTGAGCGGGTCAGACCCGTCTGATTATATGATGATGAGTGACTGATGAAAATGATGGAGTGCAGAAGAGAGAGCAGAATGAAGATGTGACGGGGTCGTGACCTCTCGTCTGCTCCTTTAACAGGATTCAGAGAGCGTTTCACAGTTCAAACAAACAGTGATGGAGAGAGAGACGTGTGAGGAAGACGCTCACTCTCGTTCTCTCTCTCAGGGCATGTTTCATGCTGCGGTTTGAATTAAACTCTCGGAGAGTCTTCAAGACATTATTCACCTCAAACGATTCTTCTAAAAATACAGATGAGAGAACATCTGTGAGAATGAGTATTTGTAGAGCCGCACACACAAACATTATGGGATGGGAAATAAGCTGTCTAGGTTTTCCTGAGTGTGTCGTTTTAACTTTTGAGCTGTGTTTAGAGCCATTGTAAAATGAGGATAAACACACCTATTTGAAAATAAGAGCAACCATTTAAAAATCCTGCTAATATATAATGAACTAAATCTAATGAACTAATATGCAAACTGGAATATACATCATATTTCAACCCATAATCACAAGACGTTAGAAGTTTGGGGTCAGCAAGATTTTGTGATATTTTTGAAAGCAATCTCTTGTTCACCAAGGCCTCATTTATTTGATTAAAAACACAGTAAAATCAGTAATATTGTGAAATGTTATTAACATTTCAAATAACGGTAGAAGGACATTATAAATGTCTTTTTCACTTTTGAGCAATTTATTGCACAAACTTTTTAATGGTAGTATATAATGAATATATGAAATGTAAACAATCCCAACAATAATTAAATATATGTATAAATATACAGTGCTGCTTGAAAGTTTGTGAACCCTTTATAATGTTCTATATTTCTGCAAAAGTGGGACCCAAAAGATCATCTGATTTTCGCACAAGTCCTGAAAATTGACAAAGAAAACTCAATTAAACAAATGAGATGAAAATATATACGTTGTCATTTATTTATTCAGGGTCATTGTCAAATATTACATATCTGTGAGTGGCAAAAGTATGTGAAAGTATTACGTGTTAAAGGTGGGGTATGTAATTTTTCACAAATTATAAGTCAGGCCGAGTACCAAAACAAACTTGTAGCCAATCAGCAGTAAGGGGGATGTCTACTCATGATATGAAGGAGAGAGCGTTCAGTGAACAGCCGAGCCGAGTGATCGGACGCCGAGGTTGCTTTGGTAACATCACCGCTTGAATTAATAAACAACAGACAGGACCGATCTTTTGATATTATTTTTTATTCACATCGTTTTGCTTTGTTTCACAGAACGAATTGTTGCCTGGGTTGCATATATTATGTATGTGCGGGGCAGAGCTATCAAAATAGGGGCGAGACCCTTTTGGGGTACGGACGTGTTTGTTTTGGTGATTTCAAATATCAACATTGGCTTCCAGAAATTGCTTACTCCACCTTTAATTTGAAGGTGAAATTAGAGTCCATCTGTTCAGAGGTGGTTTCAGTCAGTGGAATGACTGTTTTATTTAAAGAACAGGGATCTATCAAAGTCTGATCATGTTTGAGGAAGTGAATCATGGTGCAAACAAAGGAGATCTCTGAGGACCTGAGAAAAAGAGTTGTTGTTGCTCATCAGGCTGGAAAATGTTACAAAACCATCTCTAAAGAGTTTAGACTCCACAAATCCACAGCCAGACAGATTGTGTACAAATGGAGGAAGTTCAAGACCACTGTTACCCTCCCCAGGAGTGGTCCGCCAACAAAAATCACTCTAAAAGCAAGACATGTAATTGTCGGCGAGGTCGGAAAGGACCTCAGGGTAACCTCGAAGCAACTAAAGGCCTATCTCACATAGGCTGATGTTAATGTTGATGAGTCCACCTTTAGGAGAACACTTGAGAAAGAATCAAGGATAAAGCCACTGCTCATGTACACAAGCCAGAGGGCTATAAGATAAATGTTTTGTGAATGGATGAGACCAAAATAAAACTTTTTGTTTTAAATTAGAAGCGTTATGTTTGGAGAAAAGAACACACCTCATTCCAGCATAAAAAACTAATCCCTTCTGCGAAACAGTGGTGGCAGTATCATGGTTTGGCCCTGTTTTGCTGAATCTGGGTCAGGATGACTTGCTATCATTGTCGGAACAATGAATTCTGAATTATACCAGCAAATTGTAAAGGAAAACGTCAAGACATCTGTCCGAGTCTCAAGAGAAAGCGGGTCATGGAGCAAGATAACGACCCCAAGCATATAAGTAATTTTACCAAAGAACGGTTTAAGAAGAACAAAGTTAATGTTTGGCTAAGTCAAAGTCCAGACCTCAATCCAACTGAAATGTTCTGGAAGGACCTGAAAGGAAACCCACCAATATCACAGAGTTGAAGTGGTTCTGTACCTTGGGGCTAAAACTCCCACAAGATGTTGTGCAGGACTGATCAGCAGTTACAAGAAACTTTACCTGCAATAATGAAAAATGGAGTCACACCAGATACTGAAAACAAAGATTCACATACTTTTGCAACGTACAGATATGCAACAATGGATCATTTTTCTCAATAAATAAATGAAAAAGAAAGTATTTTTGTCTCATTTGTTCGATTGGGGTCTACTTTCAGGACTTTCAGGAAATCTGATGATGTTTTGGGTCATATTTATGCACAAATAGAACATTCTAAAGGGTTCACAAACTTTCAAGCAGCACTGTAACTTTCATTACTTTAATGTAACATTTTACTTTTGAGTTTGTTTGCAATTTTAATTCATTTCTGTGTTGATTTTCATTAGATTCTCATTACTGTAATAACTTTTTATTTAAATCAGCATAACCATTAAAGGCAACCAATCAAATACCACCATGATGATTAATTATTCAGAATTTAAATGTTTTTACACATTATTTTAATTAGTTGGGGTAAAAGATGTCATGAAAATAATGATTTAGTGCAAAAACTTTAAAATAGGATTTATTGATTTATTCTTGAATTATTGCTGCTTGCTTAAACAAAATGGAGTCAATTTTTAGAGTTTTTGCATTAAATCATTGCAACATTTGCCCCAAATACTGGGGTAGAATGAAGTACGAGCTGCTACAGGTGTCGTAGGATTCACGAGTGTGATGTGAGATCGATGAGGGAGCAGCTTTGTGGATAGAGAGAAAGAGTAATAGAAACTGTACTGTCTGACAGGCCACAGGTGCCACAGATATCTGCGTCCACACACACACGCACACACACACTCCACAGGGATTATAGGCGTACCTGATTAAGCCGTTATCCACTGACCACTGAGAAAGAATGAGACAGATGACGATAAAGGAGAAGAGACAGAAACCCATAAAGAGAGAGAGTGTTTGTGGCAGCAGCTGAAGTGAAGAGCTGTTGACGTTGAGAAACACAATATGAAATGAAATACTCCATGTAGAGATGAACAGATGTTTCTCTCTCTCTCAATCCCTCACTTTATCCGCCTCTGCATCATGAAATTCGTGAGGGGGTGGTAAACACACACACACACACACACACGGGTCATTTTCCTGTAGGCTGATTCTCACATACAGACAGAACATGTTGTGATGAAGGGTTTTCATCAGTGATGTCGGTTGTTCAGAAACTTAACCTGCTCGCTCATGAGGAGGAAGTAGGAGAGACTAATACCACCAGTCATCCAGTGTGCTTTTAGTATTATATATATGCTATTATATTATTTATTAATATTTGAAATAGCTTTTAGTTTTATATTTTCAGTTTACATTTTAATTTAAGTTTTAGTTATTTTCTAATGTGCTTATGTGATTTGTTTGTTTTATATATATTTTATTAATATGCTGTACTTGTTTTATAAATCTATTTTTTTTATATTTTATATTTTAGTTTTAGTTGCCAATGCAGTATTTTGTTATTTTAAACAATTTTTTTAACTAAATGTGTTCAAGTTAGTTATTTTGTTATGTAGTTATGTGATATTTTTTAATTCATTTGTAAATACTTTATTTTCAGATTTAAGTTTAGCAATTTTAGTCTTGTTTATATTTTATTTAGTGCTGTCAAAGTTAATGTGTTAATAACGCGTTAACGCAAATTCATTTTAACGGCAATAATTTTATTAACGCAGCGCACATTTTCTGTTTGACCCGTGGCCTAGCCCGTAGTTGGAGAAATGGAGATGCACAGTGTTGCTTAGCAACTTTGCAGACCAATTTGGAGACTTTTTTCCCCCAAAACTTATTTAAACTTAGTTTCTGAGACTGCCGCGCGAGCGCGAAGGCTTGCTGTCCCAGTGCGTGCACACACCCCTTTTTTTCTCACTCTGTGCGTCTGCTCTGTTCAGAGAGCGATAGAGAGGAGCAGCTCTTTCAGTTAAACGCAGATATTACGTTATGTTGCTTCTCTAATTTTACATGCAAGTATCGCCAAAATAACAGCACAGCTATTGTCATTATCTTATGTGTATTTGATTTCATCAATTCAAGATTACGAAGAGATACATTTTTCTGTCTTTGGAGTAAAATCCTGGATTGTATGGGATAAGGCCAGGAACATGTGTTAAGATTTAAGCTGACTTTAAAGGACTCCACATTTTTAGAAATTGGCCATTTTTGGGACCAGATGGGTTTTCTCAGAATTAATAAATAAAAAAAAATTTAATTAAAGGCCTTTATTTAACATTGCACACACACACACACACACACACATCTGGCCTGTTCCAGATCTCTTCAGTCTAATCAATACATTTAAACAATAAATGAATCTGATGGAGCCAGAAAGACCAGACCTGCAACTAAAACAAAATCACACATTTCACTCTTCATTTGCACGATTTAAGGAATGGTTAACTAAAAAAAATTAATTCTATAAGCATTAACTCATCATATCACACTGTTCTTTTCTGTGCAAATTAAAGTGAATAGTGACCAAGAGCTCTAAAGCTTCGCAAGTGACAAAATATCAGAACAGTATGACTCAATCAAAATCTTCTTTTATGTTTATTTAAGAAATCATCTCAAATTGAAATAAAAATCTTGCCTAACAGCCAGGGTTCATTTTCATTTGTATGAAAAATATCTAGTTGTGATGATAGAATTCATCTCTGCTATTCTTCTAAGATTTGTAGCTTATAAACAGGGAACGCTGAGGTGAGAAACTCAAGAGTCATTCTGTGTGTTTGTGTTTAATTGGCCGACTTAATGAGAAAATCTTTGACCGTTTGCATGCAGCGGGTTCAGCGCTAGAATACAAATAACAAGCGTTTTGTCTCTTTCTCTTCCAGGGAGACACATTTCAGCACATTCAGGACATTGTGTCGTCTCTGCTGAGGACGATAAACCGTACAGTCATCACGATGGGCCGAGAACACTCTCTCATCGTGAGTTTAAACCACTAGATCATCTCCTTTCATTGTCCTTTTCTCTCTTTTAAGTCAAATATCACTATTATTATTGCTCATGCCTAGTCAATAATGTAAACAAAGGCCAGACCAGACCAGAAACATTTACTGCATTAAAATACACCATTTTATTGACGTCATCTTAAATATCTCAATTACAAACAAGTGGAGGGAGGAAGAAGTGCACTGCGGGAAATGTAGTCTTAGACTATCAGAATATTGGCGTATAAAAATACATTGATTATAATATTTGTTATTTTATATATATATATATATATTACTGTATATTTTCAAGTCTGGACATGAATACAGGACAGATACGGAGTGGAAGACGTGCGTTTGAACCAGCGTGTGTATTCTTACTCTAGGAAGCAAACAGTGTTGATCTGTATGTGAGAAGTTGTGAATGATAAAGAAAAACGTATCAGTGTTTGTGAATTCATTGGTCATAATGAATCTAAACATTGAAGCTACAATGTCAAACATCAAACATTTACACTTTAAATTCAGTCTTACGTGTTTGTGAGGAAATTAGCGGTTGCATTCATGTTGCATTAATAGGACTTTCATGTCATGGTGAAATTATCATAATTACCAGTTTCCAAGTAGTAAAACCTGCCCATGTTTTTGTCGAACTTGCAAATCACAAGTCAGAAACTCACAATTTAATGAAAACTATGGCTAAAACTGGCAGCAGCTTCATTTACAAGCAAACAACAGCTGCTATAACTCTAGACTTATATTATCTTTACTATTGTTTTGTCAAGTTTCCTGATGCACATTCACTGAGCATATGGAGGTAAATTAATGCAGTGATTAATTATTGTACTTTCATCATGAGTAAAGCTGGACATGCTGCCTTTTTGGTGTTATGTGGCAATTTGCAGTAATTTTGGCATTGAGTGTTGCCATAGAAATGAATCATTTGTGATTCTGAGAAACTGAATAATTCTGAGTAGTCTCATTTGGTAATTATGGTCATTTTGATGAGACACGGATGTAGCAATAGGGGCCATTCACATACATCTGAAAATGGCCTAAAGGGAATCAAATGTGATATGGTTTTTGAAAAATGTAACTTCTTTTAATTTGACAAGGCGTCTTAAAAATGCATGTTTATGTACATGTACAAATGTACAACTAAAAATGGTACAGATGTAATACAAGAATGTTTGGTATGAACAGCCACTTTACTCACACCTTTTCTCTCGTTTTTGCTTCTAGAACCACATTGAAACTTGAGAATTTAAGATCTTTAAAATTTAGAATTCTGTATTTCAATCTTGAATACATTTAAACTTTGTTCTGAAACCCAGTGAGCTGCTTACTGTCTAAATAGACAGCATCCTTACTGAAATAGAGTGACTGATTGCTTCCAACTGATTGATTACAACTAAACGAATATAGTTCACACTAAAAATTAATATTTGCAGAAAATGTACTCACCCTCAGGCCGTCCAAGATGAAATTTCCAAATTTCCATGAGTTTTTTTCTTCATCATTACAAATTTGGACAAATGTAGCATTACATTACTTGCTCACCAATCTGCAGTGAATGGGTGCCGCGTCAGAATGAGAGTCCACACAACTCCAGTCCATAAATTAATGTCTTGTCAAGTGAAAAGCTGCATAATTGTAAGAAATGAATCCATCGTTAAGAAGTAAAAAATTATACTTTCTCCAGTAAAAAATTAGTCTCATCTGAATGAGGAGATAAATATGCACAGATCAAGCACCGTTTACAAGTGAAAATTGTCCAAAACAATTAACAAATATGTGTGTAGATGTTGACGTGAGGACATTTGGAAGGACTGTTTCACTGGAGGAAGCGTTATTATGGATTCTAGACTCATATTTTGGCCATAAGCAACAGTTTGAAGTAAAAACATCTTAATCCCTCCACAAGACATTACCCAGCAGGCACAGAACGTCAATATAACATCAGTTTGATGTTGGACAGACGTTACATTTTGGTTGAGAATAAAAGTCGGGTTGACGTCAGTATTCGATGCCAATTTGACGTTGACTTAATGTTGGATTGATGGTTACACAACCTAAAAACAACAAATATCAACATCAGCTGATGTCAGTATTGGACATCAAATTAACATTGACATTAGACGTTGAATTGACAATGAATTTTGGTCACCCGATGTCGCAACAAAAATTTCACCAAATATCAATGTCTTATGACGTTGTGTGCCTGCTGGGTAATTGATGGACTGGAGTGGTGTGGATTATTTGTGGATTATTGTGATGTCTTTATCAGTGTTTGGACTCTCATTCTGATGGCACCCATTCACTGCAGAGGATCCATTAGTGAGCAAGTCATGTAATGCTACATATCTCCAAATGTGTTCCAGTGAAGAAACAAACTAATCTATATCTTGAATGGCCTGAGGGTAAGTTCATTTTAATCAAATTTCCATTTTTGGGTGAACTATTTGTTTAATCAGTAAGTGTAAGAACTTGGATTTTTCCATTAAGGACAATCTTATAAGCATCTTATAAGACGGCCTAATTTGAAGCTGCCTCCGCATGGGGAACTCAACTACCGGTTACTTAAAATGCTGTGTAGGTAGGCAGATCGTTAGGTTTGGGAACAAGGCGCTAGACATTCATTAGTCGGGGACGAAAGCCATCCACACACAAAGGTCAGAGAACGTTGACGAGGAGATGAGACAGAGAATCTCCATCAGGATAACACTCCGTCCGTCAGCGTAAAGAGGGATATTGACTGCGTTCTGCCTCTGTCAGACACTATGAAGGGGATTTATTGACTGGTTAGATGCGAGGTCTTGTGGGTCTCCTTGGGTTTTAAATTGTCCTCAAGTTTTCAGGATGTCTGATGAGCTTTTGGTTCAGCCGTGGCTTTGAGAATTTTGTCACAATGTAACAAATATTTCAAAGCATAATCCATTCAGTAAGAGTAACGTTTTTAACAAATCCTTTAACCTGGACTGTGTTATGAAGCATATACATCCACAAGTTTGGTTTTTCGACATAATAACCACAGCGGTGATGCTGGTGGCGTTTTCCATGAATGCAAACAAACTTCTGTGGCATTCTAAGCTGCAGTAGATCTCCATGGCGGTGGTTCTCTACAGCCACCAGAAACACTTCTTTCGCAGTTTCTTGACGCGGCTCTTGGTTCGAGGGCGTATGTGTGCGGGCTTTGGGACTGGGGCAGGAACATCGTACTCTGCTTCATCCAAGGCTTCCAGAATGCTTTGAAATCTTCCCTCCTGCACACGGAAGTCGTGCTCCACACTAGAAATACAGAAATAGATATTAGGAAAAAATTAATTATAAAAATAAAAAAATAGCAGTTATGCAATGAGAGATGCACATATTACTGAAATTTGCTGAAAATGTACTCACCTTCAGACCATCCAAGATGTACATAATTTGGTTTCTTCATGGGAACAGATTTGGAGAAATTTTGCATTGCATCACTTGCTCACCAATGGATCCTCTTCAGTGAATGGGTGCCGTCAGAACGAGACATTACAATAATCCACAAGAAATCCACACCACTTCAGTCCATCAATTAATGTTTTGTGAAGCCAAAAACTATGTGTTTAAACAAAGAAACAAACTTTAAACTATTTATTCTGGCTAAAATATGAGTCCATAATCCATAATAACGCTTCATTCAGTGAAAATGTTCATCACCTGTTGTCTCTCACATAAAAATCCTCCAACATGTTTGTTTAGAGCTGCTTTAGTCTGTTTTTGTGCTTCATCTGGGCGTATTTCCCTCATGATTCAGCGGAGATGACTTGTTCACTGGAGGAAGCAATATTATGGATAGAGGATTCATAAAACATCTTAATGATGTATTTGTTTCTTACAAACGCAGCTTTTCAAGTCACAAGACATTAATTGACAGACTGGAGTGGTGTGGATTACTTGTGAATTATTGTGATGTTTATATCAGCTGTTTGGACTAATGTAGCTGTTTCTGACGGCACCCATTCACTGCAAAGGGTCCTTTGGTGAGCAAGTGATGTAATGCTACAAATTCTTCGAATCTGTTCCCAAGAAGAAACAAATACATCTTCATCTTGAATGGCCTGAGGATGAGTTTTTTTTTTTGCAAATTTCTATAATTTGCAGTAATTACAACTAAAGTTTTTTTTTATATGTATCTTGTTTTTGTGAATAAAGTTTGTGCCTGATGAAAGAGAGAAGGAAAAACAAAAACATTCTTTTCATCATCTGTTCTGGCAGATCATACATTAGGACATAGAAATGAACATGAAGACAATACGATACGTGTCAAAATAACAAACAAAACTAAACTCAAACCGACACATAAATAGAGAAACATTCTTCAAACTCTCACTCTGTCTTTCTGTGTTCCTCGCTCTCTATTTCCTTCTGCTCAATTCATCATTTATCTCACTTTCTTACAAGTTTCACAGCACAGCAGTCTGGAAGTAAAAGTCTCATTCATTTTTTTTCCATTGAAAGATTGATTTTTAATGATAATATATAAACCTTTCAAGAGACACCGACTGTGAGCTCTGGAGTTAAATCATTGCAGCTGCTTCTGCTCTGGGACTTTTTAAAAAATCATGTTTAATAGCCAAAATCTCACAATTCCAAAAAGAGATCCACCATATAATGTTTTTGAAAGAAGTCTCTTCTGCTCACAACGCTGCATTTATTTGATTAAAAATACAGTAAAAGCAGTAAAATTGTGAACTCAAAGCTGAATTTTCAGCATCATTACTTCAGTTTTCATTCTATAATGATTCACTGCCTAACATTTTTTATTATTATCAATGTTGAAAACAGTTGTGTTGCCTTTTTCTTCTGCAAACTATGATACATTTTATTTTTCAGGATTCTTTGATAAATACAAACTTCAAAAGAGCATCATTTATTAGAAATATAAATCTTTTATAACATCATAAATGTCTTTCACTTTTGATGATGCATTCTTGCTGACTAAAAATATAAATTTCTTGATTAAAAAAAAGTCTTGCTGACACAAACTTTTAAAATCGTCATTCGCAGTTCTTTTTGAGTTTCAATACACAGTCTTTGTCATCTTTGCAATTTTCACATACGTTTATTGTTTTTAAAATTAAAGTTAATTATTAATATTTTGCTTTATCTCAGAGCTGGTTTGTTTGGGTCAAGGATTAAAACCCTTTACGATGACATTTCTTTTTAAATCCCAGTGCATAAATGAATGAGACAAATACTTCTGGAGCCAATGCCACTGACATGAACTATTATCACAACGGCGAAACATACACAGATTCTGACCATTTCATCGGACCGCAATCTAACAGCATGAGAATGTGTGTATGAGGGTTATGCCCTCTATTTAGAGTGTAGCCACACTCCTGCCTGCAATTTCCCAGCAACTAAGTGAGTTTGAGAGAAAGAGAAAAAAGAGGGGGCGTGATGAGTAAAAGATGGAGGTAAAGGGACGAGAGACTAATACAGACTGACAGAGAATATACTGAAGGTTAACAAACCCCATAATGACAGACGGCGATAAACAAAGTGTGTTCAACAACAGCTTGTTATAGGACACTGTATGGAAAATACACCCATCCCGCAGGGACTATGCTACTGAGTTTCTGTTCTAAATCATATTATTGCAACTGGCCATCTTTCATACTACTGATTTGCATTTTCTTTTAATGCATTTGTGTAATATGGAATCTTGTTTCTGCTATGGGATGAAAAAACTAGAAAAGGTAATTGTTACATTTTATCTCACAATTCATAACTGCTAGAAATAGGGTAGAGTGGGGGAAAACGCCCCCCTACTGTTTTTCCCAAAATAACCAGGGCTGGAAATGGGGGGGGGGGGGGGGGGGGGGGGGGGGGGGGGGGGGGGAGTCCAGGGAGTGAATTTCGAGGGGGGACGGCGTTTTATTTCCAACTGGTTAGATTTATTTGAAAATTAAAGTGATTTCTATATTTTATCCATTCAAAAGACTAGTGGAATGTAGACTAAACAAAATGTAGCGGGATATTTGTGTCTATGGTTGGCTGGGCAATGCCGTCTTTGATTGGCCATCAAAAGCAGACTGCAGCCAATGGAAATGCTTCTCTATTGCTGCACATGCTGCTACTCACAGCACAGATCGTGAAAGCAGACTGCAGTTTGTCATTCATTGTAACAAACAAAGTGTTGAAATAATAGATTCAGTTTGCAGTGTAGAAAGCTTCATTCACTAAAATATAAGTTTGTGAGATCGCAATGAACTTAATGATTATAAAGAGTTTGCAAATGTGAAATTTAATTAATACAACAGATTTATACATTATTGATTTTATTCAAAAGTTAATATAAAGCGACTTACATTTTAGGAACACTTGTTGAGATCTGTTGAGAACTATTTTGTTGATGAAATAAAGTCACAGCTGAGCCGCTGCGCATCTCCAAGCAAACACAGCGCTGTTTTGATTATGAATGAATCTTGTCAATGATTCAATGACCCATTCATAAATGAACGTATTGTTTAATTGATTTATTTTTTTGACAAAAAGTTAATACATCTATTTTTGGCACAACACATGACATATATTTAATAAAGTTAAAAATGGCATTACAAAGGTTTAAAAAAATACTTTAAGGAGTCAAAAATCATCTTATAATAGTAAGGTTCATTTCTGTCATTGATCAGAAGGTGTTCCTAATTTATTTTTTTATTTTTTTAAGTAGAAGCACTAGTGCTCCTGAAAAGAAACGTTAATGTAGAGTCCTTAAGTAATGTAATGTCACCTTTTAAAACTAATTGAAAACGTTTTTGCAAAGTGTAAACTATTAAATATAATCTACAAATCATGCAATACTGTACCGCTAAATAAGACGTGTTTTGAGGGCTTAGCTAACAATCATTGAGAGACAATCATTCTAATATTTTAAGAAATCATTTGTTCGTTTCACTAATCAATGTTTTATTTATATATTTTTTTATTAAATACAAAAGGTCATTAATAATAATTATATTATAAGATGTACAAATTCAAACACAACATATCTTTAATATCTTAATGTACAAGAAGGTTTAGAGAAAATATGACATAAGTTGTTAATAAATGTTTTCATAGACTATAAATGGTTTTATGATTAAATACATCCGAAAGTTAATCTAAAATTACCATTGTTACCCCCCCCCCCCCCCCCCCCCCCCCTCCAAACTAGAGTCATTTCCACCACTGAAAATAACCACAAGATAAAGACAAGGTAATTTTTTAATGTAACTATGGACTACATTGACGAGAGTGATTTCGAAGTTTTCACCATGAAGCTTCCACTGGTGATGTACCGGAGAGAAAATAGATTTCACAGTAAATGATCTCATTTTCAGCTGTAAGAAAAAAAGTGTTTTAAAGCTTGTTGTTTTGTAGAACATCACAGTTATATATGATATGAGAACAGTAGGGCCTGTAGATAGAGAGTACGTGTTATTTAAGAAAAATATAATTATATTTTCAGAATGACATCATTTTTTTCTCAAACATAGTCTGTGGGATAAAATGCCCCCCAGGGGGCAATGGGCAATTACTGTAGTTATTCTGTTCTGAACATCAAATCCTTTGTTTTTCCATCAAATGTATTCTAACTAGTTGTTTGAATAAAAATATTTGGACTTTATGTTTAAAATGACCTCAAGTTAGCTTCAGGTAGCTAGTTAGCTAGCCAGTTAGCATCTAACATTTTTTATCATTTTGTAATTCATAATTATTGATTATATTCTTTTTTAATTTTAAGCTAATACTGCCTGTATTGATTTTGCTGTAAATGTTTAAAGCAAATTGCTTTGTCAGACTGGGGGCCATTTTACCCCACCCATGGGGGTGTTTTTTTGCCCCATAGGTGGGGTAAAATGCCCCCTTGGCACCCACCTTAAGGGGGTGTTTTCCCCCACTCTACCCTAAACTCAGTTGCAAGTTTGAAAAAAATTATTTTTCTGAGATATGAATTCTTACTCTTTATATCTAGCAGTTCTGAGTTTATATCTGCCATGAAAACATAAAAAAGGTAATTGCAACATTTTGTCTCACAATTTTCTTGCAATTCTGACTTTATAATTTACAATTCAATTCTGGCTTTATTTCTCACAGTTCTGGCTTTATATCTTGCAATTCTGACTTTTTTAGAATTGCGAAAATAGTCTGAATTGTGAGATACAAAATTTGCATGGTGAAAACAAGCTTCCATATTTCAAGCATCTTTAGTTGCATTTATACAGCACAGATTTTATGCTCAGTTGATATTAAACATGATGCTTAGTCTCACAATAGCAGCAAAGCATCTGTGATGCAGCATTTCACAAGCAGAACTAAAGCCTTAATCTCAAACTCGCCTTTTGTTGCCATGCAGGCTCTGCTGTTTTCTTCAGGATATGCAAATCTAGTTCTGTATTGCATTTGAAACTCGACAGCTTTTGCCGGCTGTAAATCTGTTTTTCAGTGTTGCTGTCATTTCAGAGGGTGTCATTTGTCACTAGAAATTGCTAGGTGATGTCTCTGATTTGCATATCCAGATGACACATTTACATGTATATGATCAGTGCACCATGCAAATTCATCCTCACTGGGTTTTTTTTTTTTAGCTGTGCAATTGATTATGCTGTTTATGTCATCAGTAGTGCTTGCATCGCTATTATTATTGGTCGAACTCTGTGTTAGTGAGACCTTTAAATCTAAGTATTAAACTTTGTCGCATAATGTTTGTGCTAAAGACATAAATGATTCATTGAGAGGGTCATTTGTTTCGGACTAGTAACTGCTGTGCAGCCACCTGAGCTTTGCACGGGCAAAGAAAATGTTGAAAAAGAGTGTGCATTTCTGTTTTTTTAAAGAGAATTATAACCAAGCCCATTTCAACTTCTCTTCGTCCCTTGAGGATGAGGCATCAATTCAGGGAGAAAGAGAGAGATAAAGAAGTTAAGCAGAATTTGTGATGAACGGATCTTTTAAGGAAATGGAGTTCACTCAGTCAGAAAGCTCAAAGCTGGAGTCTGCACTTTCAGATGGAGTGAAATCTTAATCATCAATATTATCTGCCAGAAATCATGAGTCAAAGGAAATCTAGCGCTACAAATCACACTGCGTCCGTGAACGCAAACCCAAAGGATTTTTTTTTTTTTGGCACAGATTTAGCTTTTTTTGCTCTGGATTTTTAAAGATGGCTTGAAATCCAGAGTTTAGTAGCTTTTAGTCCAAGTTGACAAAAGTTCATTTTTAAAAGAGACACAATTGCACAATTTAAATGAACTAGTTTTCTCTTCTGGGAAAATGAGGCAGTAATATTGATGACTCATGAAAGAAGACTAAAAAGTAGTTTTTAGTGTGGTATGTGAGTTAAATAAACTTTACTATTGTCTGACTTTAGTGCGAATTTGAATCTAATTGAAACATGACCTTGACAGTTTTGGATATTGACCTGCCTTCACTGAAACTGACAGGAGATCTACTTTTTACTTTGTCTTAAATGCATTGTTTAAAGTTATTGTATTGTAGTGTGATTTTGTTATGAAGTTTTGTGTCTGACGTGGTGGCCCTGTAGTGCACAATACAACAAAAGTTAAATTGAAAATCTAATTTAACAAC
Source organism: Barbus barbus (assembly GCF_936440315.1). Taxonomy (NCBI): domain Eukaryota; kingdom Metazoa; phylum Chordata; class Actinopteri; order Cypriniformes; family Cyprinidae; genus Barbus; species Barbus barbus. The sequence continues at coordinate 9,278,032 of NC_136745.1, read as the reverse complement.
ACAGCGGAACAAGCAGAAATGCTTCTTTCTCGACCACTATAGAAGGTTGTATTAAAGCTAACATTTCAGGTTTCATACTGGAGTTAATGGTTTAACAAAAATCCAAGTTTTCAACTTTTTTAACGCTACCAATCTTTTTTTAATGAACCCTTGAGCAGGGTGTTAGCAGATGTTGCTTATTGCATTTGAAATGAGCCAAGTCAATTAGACTGTAAATGCTAAGTTCAAGTGTCCATAAAAAATATTGCTACAGTAAAAACTGTTCTGAATTTGGAACATTATCTCTAGTATAAAGGTGGAAATGTTAGCTTTAATGCACCCTCTATTAATGAATGAATGGACAAATGCATGAATGAAAGCATAAATGGATGCATCAACTAATGAATGAATGCATGAACACACAAGCAAATGAATGATTGCATTAACATGCAGGAACAAATATATGCATGCAGGATCAAAGTAATAAATGCATGAATTAATGTATGAACACAAACTAATGAATGAACGCATAAACAAATGCATGAATGAATGCACAATTGCAAAAATGCATAAACAAAATCATAATTGGATGCAAGAATGCATGAATGCTTAAACTAATAAATGAATGCTTGAATGCATGAGCAAACACATCAATGCATGACCGAAGACATGAATGCAGGAACGAATGCATGCGCACACATGAATGCATGCATGAACAAATTTATCCATGCATGAATGAATGTATAAGCATATAAACTAATGAACGAAAGCATAAATGCATAAACACATGAATGAATGAGCTAGCAAATTAATGAATATAACTGAATGGATGCTTATACAAATATATGGATGCATGATCAAATGAACAAATGCATGAACAAATAAATGCATGCTTGCATGATCGAGTAGATTAAAGAAACTTGTTAAGCCCATACTGTGCATTTCATATGAGGAACACTGTTTGTATGACACAGATTTTCTGCCTATTTAGTGTGCTCTGAATCAGTCACTTTAGTTAGGATGTTGCCTTAGAACGAAGTTGCCTATGTAGACAGCAAAGCAGCTTGACAGCATTTGGAACAGAACCTCTGTATGTATGTATGTGTGTGTGTGTGTGATCCTGGCTTTTCTCAACCGTATTGTCATAAGATTTAACTTCAATAGGAAATCCATCTCTCTTAATTGATTCCTGAGGCTTTACGTCAGTGTGAGTGCTGGAAACATGTATTAGTGTGCGATTAGCTCTTCTTAGTTTGGGAATAATGATCCTGTTTATCCCAAAAGGAAAGAAAGGTAGAGAGATAACAGAGTCAAGGGAATTTCATACAGCGCTGACTGAATGTGTGTGTTTGTGTGACAGGAGGGATATCGCAAATGTTCACAGTTTTTCTGGCTTTATGATACGTGTGTTTGTGTGTGTGTGTGTGTGTGTGTCCCTCAGGGCTTCATTACAGTTGAATGGGAGCTTGAGCTCAACTGTCCCTTGATTATAACAAACATATAAACCAGCTGACTCTAATAAATACATCACACACCTACAAAAGCACACACTCATCTATTTAACTGACAACTTAAAGATTTCTCCTTTTTCCTGCGTCTATGATAAATGGTAACAATGATGCTTGATTTAGAAAGAGGCACCAATTAAGACTGAAACAATCTGTTTCCTCTGAGTAGAGTAGACGCTCGTATGTTTCTGCTGGCCATTGGATGTTTTGATCTGCCGTAGGATATTGAAGCAACTCTTAAATCATTCTCATGGTCTCCTGGTGAATTTCTGTCTGTTTCTGCCCCACAGAAGACACATAACTCAGATATGGCTCTGCGCACGATTTATAATATTTTAAATGGGTCATGGAAAATGGATTTTCTTGCTCTTTTGAGTTTAGTTTTAACCCTATGAAGCCTACTGTATCAGGTACATAAATAAGGCCTCTAAATGGTCAACATGTTCAAAATGTTGCTGATAAACCTGTCACACACAATCTATTACATGCCTTCAACATACTATAGTTGATCTGTACTATGTACAGTACATATGCATCAGACGGATGTCTCAGATGTTACATCGCATCTCTCTGCATGAGTGTTGCATTTTTAACATGGCTTTTAGACTCCTGTGTTCTGCTCAATTCAATCACCGTCGACCTGTTTTTTAGCACAGCATGTCCTGTGTGACACCCGCTAATGCTCTCTGTGCAGCGTTGAGCGCTGTTGCTGAAAGTCTAAAGAGTCACCGTGTAAAGTGAGGTTTTGTCAGCCTCTAACCAACATAATAGCAAAAACACCACTCACAAAATTAAAAAGGCTCCAATTTGCCATTTTTGCAGGTGGTTGTTACTGGGCTTTGATTAGTGTGAAATGCTTGATGTTGATAAAAGTCATGCAATTAATGTGTTTTCATGTTTGCGTCAGTTCTGAGTACTCGAGTACCGTATCTGTTGTTAATGTGAAGGTTACCCATTCACAGCAGAGGTCATTTGCATATTGTGCAGTAGCAGAATCAGCCTGTTTAATTGTAAGGCTTGGACAAGGAGGAAAATGATCATAAAAGGCTAAAATATGATATGATAGACATAAGTAGACTGCTGTGGTGGTGTTTACCTGTATATAATGCAGGCTGTTTTCTGGCAGGTTGAACAGTTGTTGATGTCCTGACCTGTTCTGTAAGAACAACGCCTGAAAAAACAAGAAAGTATGAAGACCTACACACACACACACACACACACACTTACACACTCACACACATACACACACACACTTTAAGCATGTGATTCACATAGAACATTAAATTAGAGGTCTGTGCTTTTCCATGCCACTTCCACCCACAAAGAGTTTCTTCCTACACGTCTGCATTTTTATTTGTTATTTCCAGGTATTACAAAGAAGTGTCTTCTTTTCAATAATGACACAAGAGGTGCTCTTATTGTAGCCTGTGTTTTAGTTGTTAAAGATTTTGTTGTTACGCTTCAGTCCAGTTTGTGTACATTTATATTTATATGATGAATTTAGTTTTAACTACATTATTAATTAAATAATATAAATTATATAATTATATAATATAAGTAGTGCTGTCAAATGATTTATTGCGATTAATCTCATCTAAAATACATGTTTTTGTTTGCATGTTTGTTTGCTATGTACTGTATAATAAATTGGGGAAGTTGTGGCCTAATGGTTAGAGAGTTGGAATCGTAATCCAAAGGTTGCGAGTTCGAGTCTCAGGTTCGGCAGGAATTGTAGGCGGGGGGAGTGAACGTACATCGCTCTAAATACCACCACTGAGGTGCCCTTGAGCAACCGCAGCATAAATGGCTGCCCACTGCTCCGGGTGTGTGTTCAAGGTGTGTCTGTGTTCACTGCTGTGTGTGTGTGTGTAATTTGGATGGGTTAAATGCAGAGCACAAATTCTGAGTATGGGTCACCATACTTGGCTGTATGTCACGTTACTTTACTTCATTATGTATATATAAATACACACACATGCATGTATATATTTCAGAAAAATGTTATTTTATATATTAAATATATTTATTTATAATATAAATTATATGAATACAGTATAAGTATAGACATGTAAATACATAAATATTTTTTTAAATATAAACTGTATGTGTGTGTATTTATATATACATAATAAATATACACAGACTACACACATATATTATGCAAACAAATATATATTTCACAAAGATTTCAAAGAAAATTATATATATTTAAATATATATAATTAAGTATATGCATGTATATACTTATATACATTTAAATATATATAAAATATATACTAAGTACATTATAAATGAAACTATCTCTTTCTGTCCGTCTGTCTATCTGTCTAGTTTTTTCTATTGAATTATTGTTTTTCCAATGAATTGAAAGTGCTGGAATGTTGCTCCAGTCCTATTTTGTAATGCTAAAAACTCTTGAAACCGCATATAGAAACTTGAGAGTTTTTCTTCAACTACAAAAATGAATTTAGTCCTGTGTCACAACAAATAAAATCAAGGCCAGCGGGAATACCACAGACATGCAGAGCTCTATTGAATGTCCTTGAATATGTAATGAAAATGAACACTTAAAAACATACAACAGTCACTTCCCTGATCGATCCTGACAGATCTGAGCTTTCAATCAAAGCAGAGTTCTGATGAAACCGTGTGTATGTGGATGGAGGAGAAAAAAGAGAAGGAAACTCTTAAGAGATTAAGAGAAAGGGTGTAAATGCGTTAGGAGGTGTAGCAGTGAAGATGAGACAGAAAATAAAACATCAGATGAGAAGGAATGAGAGAGAGAGAGAGAGAGAGAGTTTGGGATCGGTAGGGGGTCGATGTCCCATTGATGATTGAGATTCCCGAGGCATTGCCGCAGGATGCATCAGTTACCAGGGGAATTATGGGATGATGGAAGTGTGGAATCACAAATCAAACACGCTTTCATGAACTCCAGAGCCTTAATCTCTCACTCTTACTCACCCTTCACTCATTGCTTTGTTCCTCTCCAGATCCTGAATGACATTGAGAAGAACTTTGATCTTTTCCTGATTATACAGCAGGTTTTCTTCTACATTCTGCAGCAGTCCATGTAGAACGCCAGGTGCACCGTTGCATTGTGGGATATCGTCTGTTGGAGGTGGGTGGATGTCTTTAGAGTCCGTTTCCTTCTCAGTTTTAGGTTCTGATGGAGGAGGGGGCAGGGTTTGTGGTTTAGGCTCTGCCCCTGAGCCAATCAGAAGCTCCGGAGGTGCTGGTTTACATTTGACCTGTATTGGTTTCAAGTCTTTCTTGGGTGGAGGAGTGGGTGTGGCTTGGGACTCACAGCCAGTCGGTTTAGATGTGGCAGATTTGTTCGTTTGCGTAGTTGCACACTTGTCCTTTGCGTGTTGCGATGCATGTTGTGCGGTTGATTCTGTTTTGACTCGTGTTTGCGTGTGTTGTGTTTTGTGCGTCATCGAGTCATTATTGGGTTTTTCAAACTGCGTCGATGCCTCTGTTTTCGCATCTTTTTTGTTGGATTGTGAAGGGGTGGAGCATGCGTTTTGCGTAGTGTGATTGGAAATTTGCGCATACGTTGGCTGTCCAACTGTTGAGTTTTGTTTCTGCAAGCGAGGCGAACAGCTTTTCCGCGGTGGGGTCGGAAGTGTCATGCTCGCTTGAACCTGACTGGCGGCTCGTTTGCGACAAGCTGGCGCCATGCAGGGCGGGGCTTGACACTGTCTCCGCCCACAGCTGGTGCACAGTCTGGGCGATGATGTCATCACTCGACAGGGGCGAGGGGGCGTGTTGTACGAGCCGGTGGCTGGCCTGGCCGCCTCCCCTTTCAGCGACTGACCCCGCCTACATTCATGTGTCATTGTTTGACTCTGCCGCCTTGCTTCCTCAGACTCCGCCCCTTCGCTAAAAACTCCACCCACCACCTCGGGCGCAACAATACTTCCATTAACGTACCGAGGGTTTCTTTTTAAACTCCCTCTTTGCTCGGATTGGTCTGGATTGGCTTTGATTTGACAGTACACCTCACTCTCCTGGGACGTCCTGTACTGTGCCACATGGTTCCTGGAAGCTGCCTTGACGACGTGCCTTCCGTTGACTTCACAACGCCTCACCCGGTCTAGCGACATGGTTTCGGCAGTCGGTCCGTTGGCCGTACTTACTGTTGGAGTCCTCTTCTTCAATGACGGAAGCGAGCGGAGACCCGGTGACGTTTGGACGCCAACGCTGCACAAAGGGCCCCATTTCTGAGACAGGACAGCCCGCCCACCAGCAAGAGGCACCTCCAGTTTCACCGCATTGGATGCGTCAGCTGCCCGTCGGCCCATGACCTCTGCTGATTGGCTCAGCCCCCTGAGGAGGAGCTGGAGGGGGTGTGGCCTTCGTTTATGAGCATACTATCTAAAACAAAGATGATTATTCCTTGGTGTGTTTTGGGAAGTTGTATTCCACAGCATTAGAAGTGATCGCATTGGTCAGAAATCCCTTTTCACATCTGTCTTGCTGTCAATCCAGTGTCAAAGTCTTCAAATTTGTTGTTTGCCTGTCTGAGAAAGAAGAAATATGTGTGTAAAAGATATTAGACTGTGCATGTGCTACTCATAATTTAAAGTCATTAAAGGGGTAGTTCACCCACAAAAGAAAATATTTTGAAGAATGTTGGTATCCAAAGGGTTGACGGTAGCTATTGATTTACACAGTATTGAAAATGTACTATGGAAGTCATTGACTACAGTCAGTTTAGTTTCCAAGACTCTTCAAAGTGTTTTTTTTTTTTTTTTGCGCTCAACAGAAGAAAGAAACTCAGGTTTGTAACAACTTAAGGGTGAGTAAATTATGAGAGAATTTTCATTTTTCGTGAACTGTCCCTTTAAATGTTAAGCTGCCCTCTTGATCTGCACTAACAAAAAAGTAGCTAATTGCATTGAAGCTATTTAAGAGGCTGTTATCAGATGATTTCATTCAGAGTAGTATTTATCTTGTGCAAAAGCAAGTGGATCTCAATTAAGGTGGTGATACTAAAGGTGCACTCAGTAATTTTACTCTCATTATAAATGTTTTTTACACAAAGAAGTGAAAAGTAATTTGAAAAAAATAAAATATTTAAATCCTGTAGACTGTAACACTATTCAGTTGATCTTTTTCTGCTATTGGATTTTTTTTTCACACAAAATAAATAATACTGAATTTTATAAATTAATTAATTAAATTTATTTTTTACAATTGGAAAATGTAACTGGAAATATAGTTTTTTAGTAGTCATGCATCCATGCAGTCTGTCCAGGTCATTTGATCTAGTGTTAAAAAATGTGCACATTATAACAGTATTTAAACAGATAAAATAATAAAACTAGAAACCAATGTGACAATGTGCCAATTCAATAAAATTAATCAAGCTTTGGAATGTCTTTTTGCATTTTAAAAAGCATTTATGGAGGATAAAACTTAAATTAAAATTAGAGAAAAGAAAGAAAGAAAGAAAGAAAGAAAGAAAGAAAGAAAGAAAGAAAGAAAGAGAAAAATAAATAAATGTACATAATAATTAAAAATACCCATTAGGAAACTGTATTTTAATTTTCAAACAATTCATAAATGTATGCATTTAATTAGTTCAAAAAGTAATATATTTATTTTATTTGCTAATGTATTAAATTAATGATTTATTACATGTATTTATTTATATAATTATTTATAAGTATTTATGAAAATATGTATTTATTTCATCTTCCATATATTATTGACTAACTTCAAATGATTGTAAAGCTGTGTGTGCAAAAACGTACTCGGTTACTATTGTAACCTCGGTTCCCTGAGATATGGGTACGAGTACTGCGTCGTAAGACGCTTGTATGGGAAAAACTATTTTTTCCTCTTCACTGAAGCCTTTTCAATCACGCAGTGAAACTGCACGTCCATTGGTTCGTAAAGTGCTATAAAATCGAACCAATGAGCGAGCCTATGGCTATGCAGCCCGCCAGAGCTGCTTCGCCGCCGCAACTCAGATTTCTTCGAATGAAGCGACTGAGGTGTGCAGCTCATAGCACGGCCAGGAACGCAGTCCTCGTTCCCATATCTCAGGGAACCGCGGTTACGATAGTAATCTAGTACATTCCCTGTCGATGTTTCACTCGTACTGCGTCGTAAGACGCTTGTATGGGAACCAGTACAATCAGCCCGTGCTATGATGTGGAACAACTCAAACTGTAACTCCCGTGGGAGGACCCAGGGGAGTTAAAAATACACCAAGCACAGGCTGAGCCACCAGGGTCAACCATGGCCTGGGTGTCATCCCGTAAGTAGACACTTAGTGCCCATAATATGGACCTTCCAAGAGAAGGAGGGACTTGAGCAAAGATGGTCAAGTGAATCCCTGAGAAAGCTTATCTAGCCGGAAGCCGCAAACTAAGCAGAAAGGACTCTGGCCTGCAAGGCGGGTACGTCCAGGTTGTAAAACCTCATAAATGTGGACGGCGAGCACCAGCCGGCCGCCTCACAAATTTCCGAAATGGACACCCCGCTGGACCATGCCCAGGAAGAGGCAATGCCTCTGGTGGAATGGGCTCTGACTCCAATGGGGCACTGCAACCCCAAGGAGGAGTATGCTAGGGTGATAGCATCCACTATCCACCTGGAGATTCTTTGCTTCGTAACAGGGCGACCTTTAGAGCAGTTACCGAAGCTGACAAAAAGCTGTTATGATCTCCTGAATGAGGAAATATACCCTCAGGGCCCTGACGGGGCAGAGCGGGGACAATTCCTGGTCATCCGTCGAGGGGGGAAGCACGGAAAGCACTATGGCCTGGGCTCTGAACGGAGTGGAGAGCACCTTATGTACATAACCCAGCCTTGGTTTCAGTACCTTGGAGTCGTTAGGCCCGAATTCCAGGCAAGCAGGGCTGACAGAAAGGGTCTGTAGGTCTCCTAGCACGGTTGGTAAGTCCCAAGATGGAACTGTACGAGGAGGGTTCAATCTCCTGGCGCCTCGTATAAACTGGACCACTGCACTATCTCTGCCCACTGAACAACCAGCAATAGGGGCATGAAAAGCCACTATGGCTGAAGCGTAAACCTTGATGGTGGATGGGGAACGCTGTTTATCCAGCATCTCCTGCAGAAACGAAAGAACCACTTATACCTCAGAGGTGACCGGATCTAAGTCGCGGTCTTGACACCAAGCCGAGAAAATGGACCATTTCAGAGCATAGAGGCGTCTGGTAGATAGGGCTCTAGCTTCCGCCATAGTGTTTAAGATACGCTCTGGGAGGACAAAAGGCTCCCGTTGAGCGGCCACACATGCAGGGCCAATAATCTGGGCCATGGATGCCACAGCATGCCGTTCGCTTGAGAGAGGAGGTCCCGTCTCAAGGGAATGGGCCACAGGGCTGCTTCCAGCAGCTGGAATAGTTCAGACACCCATGGCTGGTTCCTCCAGAAGGGGGCTATTAGGAGAAGTCTGTGCCGTTGTTCCCTGACTCGTCTGAGTACCTGAGGTAGCGGGGCGATTAGAGGGAAGACTGGGCCACTCGTGGGCCAGGGCATCCGTGCTCTTCGTGAAATAGATTGGGCAGTGAGAGCTGTCTTCGGAGGCAAAGAGATCTACTCAAGCTCTGCCGAAGATCTCCCAGATTTTCTGAACCATGAGCGGGTGGAGCGTCCATTCCTCTGAGGAGACGTTGTGCCTTGACAGCATGTCTTCTCCTTGGTTCATTTTGCCCAGCACATGCGTCACATTCAGTGAGCGCAGATTGGTCTGAGCCCAAACAAGAAAGTCTTTCGCCAGCGTGCAAAGGCCCTTTGAGACGAGGCCGCCCTGGTGATTTATGTATGACACCATGGACCTGCTGTCTGAGCGTACTAGCACGTGGTGTCCCCTTATGTCCTGCAGGAAGAATTGACAGGCACGGCACACTGCTAGCATCTCTAGGCAGTTGATGTGCAGACCCGATTCCTCCTCGGACCAAAGACCGAAGGTTGGCTTGCCCTCGCACAGCGCTCCCCAACCTTAGTTGGAAGTGTCTGTCATGACAACCTTCCTTCTGTGCGCCGTGTCCAAGATCACACCTCGCTTCAGCCAGAGGGGGTCCCTCCAACGATTCAGGGCTGATACACAGGCCTGAGTCACCGTTATGCGATGGCGACCGTAACGCCAAGCCGCAGATGGAATCCTCTGCTTCAGCCAGAACTGGATGGGTCGCATGTGAAGCAGGCCCAATCGAAGCACTGGCGAAGCAGCTGTCATAAGACCCAGCATTCTCTGGAAAGCCTTGAGCGAGTGGGCGTTCCTTGAAGGAGGCCGCACGGCACTGAATAGACACTCATTGACTGGGTAACAGTGTGCTCTTGGCAAAGTTTCGGGAGGAAGTGTTGCATCGCCTGAGACGACTTCTGAGCCTCCGTTAATCGCTCTGCAAAGCCCTTTGAACTTGATGTTTAAAACTGTAAATGTTTATTGTGAATACTGTAAATAGCTATTATTGGGAAAGTAAGGAGTCAGACATCATCTTTTGTTTTTGTAGCATTTGGCATTATAGCATTCTTTGCTTTTGGATTAGGCAGTTAGGTTAGAGAATTGTATTTTTGTTTCTTTATTTTGATAGGGAATTTAGAGGGTTTAATATTTAGAACGTCTTGTTAATTATTTTGGCACTGTTGGCTCCTGAAAGTGAACTCCCAAATAAAAACTCAAAAGGAGTTGACTGTTCACACTCGTTTTCCTTCCATGCTGTGCTCTACCCCTAGACGGGGCGTAACAACAGCTAAACTTTTGAATAGTTAGTAGCACCACAACTGAGTTACTTTCTGTAATCAGGAATGCCAGTCAACAGGAGAAACCAGAGAGACACTCTTAAAGTTCACGTCCATCTTATTCTCAGAGACTCCAATAACCCAACACGACTATTACGAATATTAATGAGGGTTAACAAAATCCCCCATATGTCACATGCAGCTGATTAAAGTCTCGCTCTCTCTCGCTGGTTCTCTTCCTGAAGGGCCTATTATGATCACTTTATTCCTCTGTAATCTCCTCCTCGTCTTAAGTGTTCTCCCTCCTTTCTTTTGCTCTTTGATAAGCTCTCTGTGTGTCTTGTAGTTCATATCTTGTTCTCTGTTAAGCTTCTTTTCTTTTGAGACGGTCTCAAAGCTGCCCGTCTCCTCTGACCCAAACACTGTGTGTGTGTGTGTGTGTGTGTGTGTGTGTGTGTGTGTGTTTGTATGCGCTACTTGCACTTTCTACAAATGGGGAACAAAACATTGTTTAAACACAATTAATTAATTATCAGCAAATGGTCAGCGAAAAGAGGTTTTAGCCTCAGGGTTATTATAGTTCACAAAAAGTAAAAATGATTAAAAAAATCTGTTTCGTCACTTGAAATGAAATAAATGTTAACTGAAATAATATATAAATTAAAATTCATTAAAAATAAATTAAAATAAATATTTCAACTAGTTGTCAAGGCAAGATTTCTTATTTTAATATAGTTTAACTTGAATAACTAAAACTGAAAGAAATATTTTATAAACATATAGACAGACAGAACCCAGAACTTTAACTAAAATTAAAACAAAATTGGAAAATATAAAAAAATAAAATGTATTCAAAATTTATAAAAAAATATTATAGTGTTAGTTTTTTTTCTACAAAATTTGATACATTGTAACTAATGCCATAATAATTTAAATTTATATGCATGATAAATCACTTGAAATGTGGTGTAATTTACGTTTTAGAAGAAATGTGAAAGTCTCTTGAAATAGCATTAACCACAGACCTTATGACTTATTTAAAAGTTACTCTTAAATCCAAAACCACTTATGAAAAGCCATTATAAATTAGTTAGAAGAGGGACAGTCCAGAATAACTCTTATTAGACAGACATTAGATCATTTTAAAGTGACCTGCATTTCATGAAAGTGTAAATTAGTTACACAGAAAAAAGGTGTAGAATCTGTAGAAACAATTTCAATTGAGAAATTGCTAGTATTTCACAAATAATTGAAAAGGAAGCAAGTAACACGTTTAAATTTAAATGAAGTTAAATGTGAAATTTTGAAGTAAAAATGCTGTATTTTCTTGTAAAATGCATTCTGATCATCTTTTGAGTTTTATTTATATATTTTACGATGTAAATAATAGTGTATTTGATTCTTTATCATTGTGGATGATAAAGTGCTTTGTGTGTGTGTGTTAGAGAGAAGAGTATCGTTGGTCAAAAATGCTAATGACCCCCATTAGCCTCTAACAGATGAACATTATAATACAACACTACTCATTTATTTCATGCGCGTGTACACACACACACACACACACACAAAAGGCCTAATGAGGAACAAAGCGTGTTTAATTAAGCGAGTGATTGAAGTTAGTTTGGAATATTTGACTGAATATTTGCATTTCTTAGAGCATCCCAGAGATTACGTTCATTAGGATTATTTTCATTTTAACAAACTATTTGAGACATCCGCAGCCAAATCTCCTCCTCTCCTACCGTCTCTGAATCCTCTGGAGAGGGAGTGGGGGCTGCAGGATGGCTATTTGCTCTGTGATGTATTTAGAAGAATTTAGATTCATTGATCTGCTGGATTTGACACTTTTTGACCTTGGATTGAATCAGATTAAAGTACTGTGGTTATACCATGGTGTGCTTTTGCATTCATTAGCAGTCATTAACCTAGAGTTCTGTATACCCATGTGGTATACCATGATATTACCATGTTTTTTGACATTTCACACAGTATTACCTTGTACCATTGAGATACTATAATATATGGAAAACATTCAGTACCTTAAATTAATGTTAAATATTAAATATCACAGTAATACATTTTTATGCTACACTAATAAATCTCTGAATATCACATTTTTGAGGTGGACAAACCAAAATAAATGCCTAAAAATCCAACAGTTCATTTTGTCTAAAATCTATATCTATTATTTATTTATTTTTATTTGTTCATGAAAAGAAATTAGTATCGATAACACTATATATACCATATAAATATATTCAAGTTTTTATTTAATATATTTTTTTTTTCATGAAAATAAATTAGTATTTGACTAAAAATGTATATATATATATATATATACCTAATTTATTTATTTTTTTTTACATTTTAATCAAAATATTTGGGAATGAATTTGGGAAATTATGCTGATTTGTTCCAAGAACTACAATGATGAATGATTTATTCATATCAGTATTGTTCATTTTTAACAAAAACTTGAAACGCGTAAAGAAAAGGAAATCTAGTTTTCCCATCATGCTTTGAAACGGACTGTAATAGGAGAGAAAATGTTCAAATTAGGTGTTTTTACACATAATTAACTGGAGAATATCTGTTAGTGTTTAATACTGCTAATGGCTATTGTAATAACTAATAGTTAGCTGCTATTTTAGTGGATTCAAATGAAAAAATAAACGTTGCTCATACATATTGTTTTTATTTTAATTTTTTTTTCATTGGCTTACCCAAATACTTCCTTTACTGTAACTTGTTGGGTCTACTCTATTTTAACGGTCATGGTACCAAATGTAGTTATTCTGATTACATTTATTTTAAATTGACTTGCTATAGAAACAATTTTAACCCAGAGATTGCTAGTAAATTTCAAAATTGATTACAAATACCGTTTGAATTAAATATAATTTTGAAGCAGAAAGACTGAAATGGTATTTTCTTGTAAAACATACTCCAATAAGCTTTGTTTTATTTACAACTTTGAATTTTTTTACAGTGTAGTTTATGATATTATAGTCATTTGGTACAGCCACAGTGTTTTTCTGTAAGGGCACCTTGTCTCTACACACACACACACACACACACTCCTTGAGTATTGTGTTCTTGAGGTCTCTTGTTGATCTTCGCTACGGTTCATCAGCACACAGTTAGATGTTCCACTTTCATCCCTTCATTTCCAGCACACACACACACACACACACTGAGAGTCTCTGTTGATCTCTTCATCAGCTCCGGTCGAGCCCTGTACTCCTCCTCTGTCTTCTCTTTCACACTCCGTTACTCCTGACTTTGATTTTGTCTTTCTGAGCCTCTCTTGTGTCATCATTCACACACACTCACACACACACACACACACACACACACACACACACACACACACACACACACACACACACAAATACACATGCTTTATCAAATACTCTCTGGCATCACTGTGTGCGGCGATCGATATTCAGGAGACGCAGATGCAGCGTCCCATCACCACACTGTCCTGAAAACAAGCACGCACACACATACACACGCACACACACACACACACACACCCCTACCTTCCAAAAATTATGCTTTTGTCAAACCTGCCACTGGAGCAAAGAAAGTAAGTTTACTGGGCATAAATATTTACTCTCAGACATAAGATCATATTTTGCCTGAAATATTTTGCATTAGGAAGCTGAACTGGAATGACAGGAAGAGAAATTTGCTGAATAGTAATTCAGAGAAATTCAACACAGGTGATGTGTTCTGGGAAATGAAATTTATCCATCCATCCATCCATCATTTGTTTTTTATATTGTTTTGTTGTATTGTTCATCTATCACTCTTTTAGAATATAAATCTTAAAGCTTTTAAAACTTTTTTCAAAATGGTTTTCTTGACAATCTTTGCTTTTTTTTTTATCTAAAATTGCATTAAGAAATTTTCTGAATTTCATTTCATTTTAATTTTGTTACTTCAATTTTAATTCATAGTTTACCTCACCACTAGATCATATAGTGGAGGAATGACACCAGTCAATTTGATTCATAAAATAAGGTTTTCATGAAAATATATACTTTTAATATTTTTATTAAGTTAACAGTTTCATTAAAGCAGTGAGGAGCTCAAGCCCGTATTGTAAATTGTGAATATAGTCCTGAAGGTATTGAGCTCTGGCTGTATTGATGATGTTCATTGCTTCACTGAATGGTCAGCTAGTTGGTAATTTCATGTTATTTACTCAACAAAGCCAAATTTTTATTAGCAATTGTCATTCACGGGTGTTTATTTTGAACCCTGTGTGCACAGAAATGAATCAAAACAACCAACAGCAGACAGGATGAGCATAAAGAGTGAGTGTGGATCTGGTGTGTCCGTTTGAATGAAAGATGTAGTTTGTAAAGTCCATCTTCATTCTGTGCAGTGACTCCCAGCAGACAGTCGTCTGTTCATTATCCGGAGCCTTTAACTGCTTTCGGTGGCATCTAATGAGATTTGAAGAAATTGGACTCTTTTTTCCAATATTCCAATAACAACAATTACATCAAATGTGGTCTTTTTAACTTCTTTTTGTGATGATTTGATTGGTTTGGCTTGTGGTTCATGCTTTGCAGTGGTATGATGTCATTCAGAGCATCAAACTGAACAAAGCTCTGGGAGATGTTACAAAGCGAGATACACACGAGTGTGTTTAAACCTCTGATATACAATATTAACCAGTCAGAGCATACAGCACCTCTGAGACTCACTGAGAGAGGAAAACGCTGCCAGTTATATTACACACATAACTCTCTCTCTCTCTCTCTCTCTCTCACACACACACACACACACACACACACAGAGGGAAACCTAATGGAAGAACCATTAAACTCACGCACATATACAAACACACAGGTGCATGTAGTGTGTGTGTGTGTGTGTGTGTGTGTAATGGCTTGACTGTGGTGTTTCTCAGTGCACACTGACATATACTCTACTCAGCACTCACTAACTAAAAATAACTCAAAGTACCATAGTATAACAGTGTATTTTTTAAACATGATATCATGGTTATACCACAGTATTCACTGCATTGTTGTAGCTCATTGGTGTACATTTAACAGAACGCTGTGGCAGTTGCCAGGACATTTCTGTGTGGTTGCCAAGGTGTTCTTAGTGGTTTTAGCTCGTAGTAATGAGGTTTAAAGGGTGTCTGAGTGGTTACCAGGGCGTTACTATGGTATTTGTTTGGGGTTTTTTAGTTTATTTGGGGCTGATTGCTTGTCTGTTCTGGGTGGTTGCCAAGGAGTTGCTAAGAAACTGTTAGAAGGGTTGCTAGGGTGCTCTTTGTGGTTGCCTGCAAAGTTGTTCTTTGTGGTTGCCAGGGAGTTTCTAGGGTATTTGTTAGGGGGTTTCTAGGTTGTTCTGTGTGGTTGCTGAGACACTGTTAGAGAGTTGCTAGATTGTTAGTAGGAGATTTCTATGGCATTCTGAGTGGTTGTCAGGGAGTTGCTAGGCTGTTCTTTGTGGTTGCCGGGGACTTGCCAGGGCATTTGTTAGGGGGTTTCTAGGTTGTTTGGGGCTGGTAACTAGTGTGTTCTAGGTGGTTGCCAGGGAGTTGCTAGAGAATTGTTAAAAGGGTTGCTAGGTTGTTCTTGGTGGTTGCCAGAGAGTTGCTAGGACACTGTTAGATGGGTTGCTAAGTTGTTCTTCGTGTTCGCCAGGGATTTGCTAGGGCACTGTTAGAAGGGTTGCTAGGTTGTTCTTCATGGTTGCCAGGGAGTTGCAAGTGTGTTCTGTGTGGTTGCCAGGGAGTTGCTAGGGCACTGTTAGATAGGTTGCTAGGTTATTCTTCATGGTTGCCAGGGAGTTTCTGGGGTGCTCTAGGTATTGTCATGGAGTTGCTAGTGTATTGTTAGAAGGGGTGTTCAGGGCGAGAGTTTCTAGGGCAATGTTAAGGGGTTGCAAGTGTGTTCTGGGTGGCTGCCAGAGAGTTGCTATGGCATTGTTAATAGGTTGCTAGGTTGTTTAGGATGGTTGTTGGGGTGTCCTGGGTGTTTGCCAGGGAGTTGCTAGTAATGTTAATTTTGTTATTGAAAACTATGATGAAAAATGTTCGGTGACAAGCTTTTTTCCCATGACTAAAACAAGACGATGACGAGACGACAGTAAGGTCAATAAATGATCACTGTGACTATCAGCATGCAATATTGTTGACGATAAATGATGAGAATAAAATGCATTTTAAAAGATAAAATGTATACAAAAATCTCTTTTAATTTTAGTCGAAAAAGGAGACAAAATATTATTCCGGACTGCTGTACATGCCTCTAATACATGAGCTTCCATGTGTGCAGTTGTCAGATATCTATAGTTCAAATCCCCAAATAAGATGCTTCTCCTTTAAAAGGATAAAATTTCTTCCCAAGTGTTTTGCTTAATATTTGAAACCATGCGCATCGACCTTCATTGCAGAAGCACGTTGATAATATGAAAACACAGACAAACAAGAAAGCTGGAGT
This sequence comes from Barbus barbus, assembly GCF_936440315.1. NCBI lineage: Eukaryota > Metazoa > Chordata > Actinopteri > Cypriniformes > Cyprinidae > Barbus > Barbus barbus. The sequence continues at coordinate 9,261,351 of NC_136745.1, read as the reverse complement.
TTAGCGATCTCCATATGAGATGCTTGGCTTAAATGAAAGTGTCATTCGGCCAGTCTGTGTTCTGTCATGAGATCTCGACTTTTTTGTTTGCGTTTGTGTTTTCTGAATAAATGCACTTACTCAACCGCTGTTGTTTTAAATGTGGCTAAGCTTTTATTGACTAAAATTAGACTAAAATGCTCAGACATTTAGTCGACTAAAACACGACTAAACAAAAACAGGACAAGGTTGACTAAATATGATCATAACTAAAAAGACACAGGACTAAGACTATTTTAAAAGACTAAGACTAAATTATAAATGGCTAACACTAATTGCTTGGCCATTGGATGGTTGCTTGGTTGTTTTGAGTGTTGTTAGGCTGTTCTGGGTCACTGCGGTGGTGTTTTGGGTGGTTGTAACAATGTTCAGGGAGATTGGAGCACAAACTCTACAGGACGACTTTAACAGTTCTAGAGGTTTGTTGAAATACTAGGCCTAATAGTGAATATACAGTAGGCCTTATTAAACAACACTACTAAACCAACAAAAGCACATGTAAAGATGATTTCATTGAGTCTCAAAGCACTCTGCTGAACTTGTGTGTGTTTAGAACTGGTCATGTGACACGTGTGTTTACCAATCAGACGTGTGTGTGTTTGCGCCTGTGAGAGTATCAGGGTAGCTTAAAAGATTTATCAGCTTAAAAAGAAAACGGCTTTTTAAAGAAACTGTGTGAGAGAGAGAGAGTGTGCATTTGTCTGCAGAAGGACACAAACGTCCCAAGAGATGCGCTGATGTTTGTCTTCACCTCTTTTGGAGGATGACGCATGTTTTCTCAAACTCATTTCATTTTATACACTCTTCTCTGTGTAAATTACACAGTCATGACCAGGTCACATTTCATCCCAAAATTAAAGGAAAATAATATATAAGTCTGTTTTTAGGACCATTAATCCCCCAAATTGTCATTACTGTAATGCATTCAGACATTTCACTTGTGGGTTTTTTGTGATTCTCATTATTGTCAATGACGATTCTCATTAGATTTTATTGTCATAATAAAATATTAAATTATGTCTATATATTACTGTACAAAAGTTTGGGGTCGGTAAGATTTTTAAATTTTGTTGAAGGAAGTCTCTTATTCTCACCATGGCTGCATTTTTTTTTTTTCTTGGATCTATTTGAATGTATTTTAAAATGTAATTTATTCCTGTGATGCAAAACTGAATTTTCAGCATCATTACTCCAGTCTTTAGTGTTGCATGATCATGATCATGATCCTTCAGAAATGATAAAAACAAGAAAAAAGGATTCTTTGAAAGATCAAAAGAAGAGCATTCATTTGAAATATAAATATTTCAGAACATTATAAATGTCTTTACTGTCACTTTTGATCGATTTAATGCATCTTTGTTGAATAAAAGTATTAATTTCTTTAAAGAAATCTTCAGACCCCAGACTTTTGATAAATGTATATTTTTTTGCAAACTTCTTTTCTTGTTATCTATTTATGTATTTGTTTGTTTGTATGTTCATTCATTCATTTATGTCAATACAATATTTTTTTTATCAAAACAAAGATTTTACAATCTGAATAATAATTGATGTTTACCTTAAGAATGTGATTGTTGTGCATTACAGTAATGAGAATTTGATGTTAATGTAATTTACTGCTTATTTAATTATAAAAAGGTAATTTAAATGTAATAAAAAGTAAATGCAAAAACTAAAATCTTTAAAACTAGGCTTAATTTCATCATGTCAGACATTTCTTATTCCTTCCTTTTCATTCTGAGGTGAAATATGAGCTGGGCATCATCTTGACAGGCGTCTGGAGATTCACCTCATTCAGAGGTTCAGGCCTGTCTCTCCTAAATACCCGTCTGTCTCCTGTCTTTCTGTTCATTTGTCTCTTCTCCTCTTTCTTTTGCTGTCACTGTCTGTTTTCTTGTCTTTCGTCCACCCCTCTCTCTGGTGTTTATCTCTCGCTGGCGATCTGTCTTTCTGTCCTTCTTTCTGTCTTTCGTCCCTTATTTTCTTGTGTTCAAGTGTTTGTGTCTCACTGTTTTTATCTGTGTTTAGATTTCTTCAGTGTGAAATCAATTTTGGCACACTCTTGATCTCAATCTCTCTCTCTCTCACACACTCACATGCTACTTTGGGAACTAATTTGTAACCAGAAGTGATATAAATATGTCAAAACTTCTCTTTGGGGGCATTCAGGGACGTCTCAAATAATCTATAAATTAAGTAAATGTTATTTAAATGAATGTAATGCAAAGTAAACAAGTTGAAGACATAGTTCACCCTTTTTACCACAATTTTGTGTTCAATTATTCATCTCATGTCACTCAAAACCCATATGACTGACTTTCTTCTATGAAACATGAAAGAGGATATTTAAAAAATGGTAACCTGCAGTTGTTTCACAACCTGCTTTAACTTTTACAAAGGTATATTTAATTTAATTTTAAATTAAATGTAATTAATTTTTTCAGGTGTATTTTTGAAAAAGCTTTTTAATAATAATAATAATAAAAAAAAACGTTTCTTGTTTATTGTGAATGTCAGAGAAAATGGCAAGGGAACAATACATTTTATCACATTGCAACATGGGAATGTTACTTTTGAATAATTCATAACATTTTACAAAAAGATTTAACATAAAAAAGCTTTACTGGTATAAATTGGTATAATAGATTTGTTGGTATAAATTAATTTCTGTAGTTTGATTTAGTGATGTTAAATATTTATATAATATATACTTGAATAAAACCACTTAATTTCGGTAGATTTCCACTTTTTACAGTGCAGTACAGTCACTGGGGTCCAATGTTGTTTGACTCCCAGCATTCCTCAAAATATCTTCTTTTGTGCTCCACAGAAAGTCACACAGGTTTGGAACCACGTGTGAGTCAATACATTTACATTTAGACATTACATTTAGATGCGTACTGTGTAAAAATGATTTTTGGGAGTTGGACTATGTTGCAGTATTTTTTATTATTATTATGTTTTCCAGGAAAATACCATTTTGGTCTTTCAGAAATTAATGCTAAAATGTGTGTTTTTGTAAATATTTGTAACTATTTTTGATTCGTTTCAAAGTAAATCCTAAAACAATTGTTTTTACATGCACACACAACACACTCAAATACACACAGGCACATGCACACTTTTAAAAGCATTACATACACACATGTTAAAACACACACACACACACACTTATGCACACACACATTTGAATACACACATTATTTCATCAGAGGTCTCAGTAACAGATGGGTATTAGATACCTGTTTTACATAACACACACACACACACACACACACACAGAGATCCCAGTGCTCTGTTTACAAAACATTCGGTAAACTTGCTCTGTATCATTAATGATGATTAATTACACGCAGGCTTTATGAGCAATTTTAGCAACCAGAGAACATTACAAAAGTACTGCAGCAGTCCCATGGTAAAATTATGGTGTCAGATGGCAACTCTAGTGTTTTGATATAAACCATGATACTGAATGACTACCATATTCATTCACTATGGTGTAGTATATGTGATTCTGCAAAGTACTACAGAGAATATCACTACATTACCATGATACAAGTCCAAAAAACATGGTATCATTACGATACTTTGATACTTTTATGGTATGAACAAGGTGCAGGTCAAAAGTACCATGTTAGTACCAAGGTGCTTTTTAGTATGTTTTTGTTTGAACTCAAAAGCACTCCACACACGTAAATTAAATAAAAAAAAATTAATTAAATATTAAAAATTAAATTGAATGTTAAAAATTCAATAAAAAATGTAACAATAAATTGAAAATATTTGAATTAAATTGAATGAATGTTTTAGATGTACGCTAATGACTTGAGCAGTGTTGTAATATTTCATTAGATGATTGACTCCGTAACTGACCTTCATTACAGAGTGTTGTGTAGGTGAACGGATTGTTCTTCATCTCTCTCTCGTTCTGTTTCTCCTATATTCCTGTGAGATCAGACTCCTCCATGTGTTTCTGTTCTTCTTTCTTACATCCGTCTGTGTGATTTTCTCTTGTCTGTGTTTATGATCTGTCTCTCTCTCACGAGCACATCTGTCTCTCCTTCCATCTACTGGTGAACTGAGCGTCTCATATCTCCTCCCTCTCTCTCTCTCTCTCTCTCTCTCTCTCTCTGATGTGTGTGTGTGTGTGTGTGTGTGTATGTGTGTGTGTTTTAATCCCGCTGTGTGTCCTGGTTTCCCCCTCCTGTTCGGTCACATTAGTTGCTGATAGGAGGTCTGAACACACACACACACACACACACACACACACTGTACAAACGTGTCCAAGGTTTAGGTTTAGTTTTTGCGGTTTCAAATGTGTGTGTTTTTTTTTTTGTGTCAGCTCCTTAAATGTTAGAAAACAACTTCAATTGTGTTCAAAATGATTTATAGCTATTACTAATGTGTCTGAATGTCAGTGAATTAGACAACCAGTGTTAGGTATTGTAAAGAAAGATGCACAAACACACTTTGCAATCAAAACATTTGACCAAAAGAGGTTTCAGTTTAGGTTCAGACCTAGTGTTGAAAATGAAGACTTAAAGTTTTGTGCATCATATCTGTGGCACTGGTGTATCAAAACAGTTGCAAAAATGACTGTTTTCAAACATGTTTCTAAGACACTCATCTCACCTGTCATTGCTTGGATAAACAGATAGTCCCGCCCCCCAAACTCACATCATTGGCTGAGTCACTGTTTCTGTATTAGGCTCAAAAAAACTGAAAAAAAAGATGAATGTTCCAAGAATGTTTTCAAAGAGCATTTACATTAAGTTTTTTGAACATTACTTGTAAATGTTCTCTAATTGTTCAAAACGTCCAGTTTTTAAAAATGTTAAAAAAACAAATTCTTGGTTATTTCGAAAAATGTCAGAGAAAACATGAAGGGAATGTTCCATTTTATCATTTTTTCAAACATTATGAAAATGCTACTTTTGAACGAGAACAAGAAGTAGTAACGTTTAAAAATGTCTTTGGTCAACATCTGACTAAAATGTTTAAAAAAACATTCCATGAATGATGTATAAATAACATTTTGAGGACATTATAAAAGACCAGAAAACTTTAAACAACATTCTATTAATGTTATTGGACATAAAACATTTGAAAGAACCTTCGTTTTGAGAATGTTCCCTTTTGGCTAGGAAAGCCGTGATTAATATCTACTACTTTATCGTTTCAAACTTCTTTTTGTCAGATGTTTTGTTTGTAAGGTGTATTTGTCATAAGTAAATTTGCATGTGTCGTCACAAGTTGAAAAGACCTATCCAGATTATATTTATAGTTTTATTGTGATTTACATTTGTTTCTCATTTTCTAAAATTTTCTCATTTGCTTAAAATGGACAAATTACTAATACTTTAAAATTAAAATGGAAAACATCAGAAAACATATTATATTATCTAAACCTGACAAAATAGGTTTGATAGGAAATATGATTTTTCTTTTTTTTTTTTATAAAATGCTAAATATTTAGGGTTTGAGCGATTATTGTTGGTCTGCAGTCATTGCTATTAGCCTAACATAAAACAATAGAGGTGCAAGACATGTCCTCACTTAGTGTGTGTGTGATATTTAAAGCGTAGGATGAAGGCAGGCCGTGCGTTTTGCTCTCACTAAAGCTCATTTTAATTTGATCTGAAGTGGAGCTGGAATCTCATAACATCAGTTTACAGAGAGAGAGAGAGAGAAGGGGGGGGGGTGATGAACATGAGAGAGAGGACTAGAGGGGGGGGGGGGGGGGCAGCTGTGAAAAGAAGGATAACAGAAGGAAAATGAAAGAATGAGAAAGATGTAGATGAGGTTACAGCCGCAGGGGAAGAATAACTGAATCCAGGACAAGAAGTGACCGGGACACACACACTCACACACACACATTTTCAACATGCTCCCACATGCTCACAGACGTCACGTGTGTGTTCAGGTGTGTGTTTGTCTTTTTCTCTAGTCTATGTCTCTTCTTGTCTTGCCTGTTTCTATATTTTTATTGTCATCACTTATTCTGTCGCAGTCTGAGCAGAATGTCAAACCTCTGTCTTTCTGTCAGTCTCGCTGTCTGTCTCTCTCAATCTTAGTTCTTGTTTTGGTAGGGTTTATTTTATATTAATTTTATATTTTTTGACATGACTAAAACCATATATTTGTGTTACCAGGTATCCCAAAGCAAATCAATATCAAGAGTAACAAGTATAAGTAAATATATCAAGTAAATTAGAAATGAAAAATCACTATGTTTTGTATGTTTGATAGGACTGTATATTACAGTATTCATATTAATAATACTAATCTACAAAAACTTGCTGTTTAATTTTGTGTGTGTGTGTGTGTGTGTATATATATATATATTAGTGCTGTCAAATGATTAATCGCTATTAATCGAGTACAAAATCAGTTTTTGTCTGCATAATATATGTTTGTGCTCTGTGTTTATTTATTATGTATATATACGTACATAATATATATTTTGAAAATATTTACATGTATTTACATGTCTATATTTATATTCATATAACTTATATTATAAATAAATATATTTAATATATAAACTAATTTTTTTCAAAAATATATACATGCATGTGTGTGAATTTATGTATACATAATAAATATACACATTACACATACACAAAAACAAAAACTTTTATTTTGGATGCGATTAATCACGATTAATCATTTGACAGCACTAATATATCTCTATATATATATATATATATATAGATATATAAATAAAACATTAATTATAAATGAGAAAATACTTTAGTATTCATGTTATTTCATAAATGTATATAATTAATAATAAAAAAAATCATACATATTACTTCTGGTTTTGATTTCTCAAACTTTGACCCGTTTCTGTCTAAAAGCCACTGAAAATGAAATGAATATTTTAGCAGAGATATGAAATGATGAGAGTCGGTATGAATTATGTTCTCAATGAATAACGAAGAAAACAGGAAACAGATCGGAAGAGATAAGAGTTGTTTGAACAGGTGCGAGGCTGGAATCAGGATGAAGGGATATTCATGACTCATGTGTGCAAGGTTTTATTTTCATTTGGCGGAGTGAGCCATCTGTCCTTATAGATGACACCGCTCTATTTAATTAGATTTATTACATAACACAGATTACACCTCTACCGCTGCCTGCCTCTGTGTGTGTGTGTGTGTGTGTGTGTGCATGAGTGTGAAACTCCTTGGTTGGCTGTAGATTTTCATCAAACATTGTGTCCTTTTCTCTGCCTTTGGGTGATTGTGTGACTTTATGTCTGTGTATATTTACTTAGCTGTACTTCAGGGACAGATTTGTCCTTTTATAAGACAGATAAATCTGACAAAAGGACTGTTTTCTGTTTTGATAATATATTAAATCATATTGCATGGTAATTATATTAAATATTGTATATTATATTATATTAGTTCTTTCTGGTCCTCGAATCTGATTGGCTGAGAGGAGTGTGATATTCTAGTGATAACAGAACTCCAACCATTTCACCGTTTGCATTTCTCACAGCGAATGTCATGGTTGATGGCCACTATAATTATACATATACTACTGTTTTTGTGTCACGGAATGTAGTTTTAAGCAGTTTTAGGTGAGAATGTAGATGTTTAGACTTCAAATATGTGGTTTGTTTATAAAGATAACGCCTATTTGAAAATTAGCTTCAATGTTTATTGAGACGTCAGCTCCAGGCCATCAGTGCTCATGAGCCCGCTGAGAGCATGACCTGCAAAATGGACCAGACTTTATGCTGATAGTCAAAAGTCTTTGTAAGTTTGTCCTGATTTGGAACGGGTCCCTGTCTAGTTAAGCAGCTGAATGTGTATTTTGTGTATTGGTGAGCAGAGCTGATGTGTGTCTGTTTTACTGTCATTCTGTTTTTTTTTTATCAGGCTGCAGACAGACAGCAGTGAGACGTATAACACTCACTAGAGAGAAATCTCACCTCACACACACACGCACACACACAGACGGTTTAAAGCAATAGAGGCGTGTGTGATCAGCATATTTCCAGCAGTAGGACGGATCTCAGAGCTCTTTAAACAGCTGATGGGAACATCACTGGCATCTGTCTCAGCACAATCATTTGAAATGCTTCCCTTTAGATGAGTCCTGTGTCTGTCTGCTGGCTTTATCACATAAGTTTTCACAAGTTGTTCTGTGTTAAAGGAGAAAAAAGTCATTTTTTCAGTGTTAATGTATTTTATGGTGTATTCCAGGGTAATTTATGGAGTCATTCTAGGCTGTTTGACTTTCTGTAGAGTATAATTCTCCTGTGATGCATTGCAGATGCCATAGTTGAGTCAAATACAGTTTCAAACTACTGGTTTGAATCAGAATATTTTGCAATAAACTTCAAATACTGTCTCATTCAAAAGTTTGGGGTTAGTACAATTTTATTATAATTTTTTTTTTAATTAATACTTTTATTCAGCAAGGATGCATTAAAAAGACATTTGTAATGTTATGAATTATTTTTTTTCAATAGTAGTGATGATAATAATAATAATAATACATGTTTCTTGAGCAGCAAATCAGCATATCAGAAAGATTTCTGAAGGATCATGTGACACTGAAGACTGGAGTAATGATGCTGAAAATTCAGCTTTGTATCACATGAATAAATTATATTTTAAATATATATTACACTAGAAAACAGTGATTTTAAATTCTAATAATATTTCACAATTTTTACTGTATTTTTCAAATTAGTGCAGCTTTGGTGTGCAGAAGAGGCTTTCAAAAGCTTTTACAAATCTTACTGACCCTAAACTTTCAAACAGTTTTTATAAGTTTAATCAGCAACTATGCACATATTTTAATATTGTACCACTGTTTTTGATTCACAATTCATCATTCACAATCCTTCATGGGATGCAAAGTAAATTTTTCTTCCAATATTTATACTGTTTTACTTTAGGTCTGTGACAAAATAAATTGCACACTTCATTTCATTCATATTCACACACACGTTATCAGCGGTGTACAGTCAGGATTGTGAGGTCTGTGTGAGTGATGGCTCTCACCTCTCTGTCTGCATACATCCATCCGTCATCCATCACTTTTCCTCTCTGCCTGTATCGTTTATCATCTGATCAGAGAGAGAGCGAGAGAAGGAAGGCACATGCAGAGTGGAAGTGGAGGGGAAATTGGGCTTTGATGTGAATGATTGAAGATTCTCCAAACTATCTGAAATGTTGTTCATCATCTTACGTCCCGTCAGCTGAATCAGAGCGTCAGGACTTTTGTGTTTGTTGTTGTTGAAGTAGAGATCTGATCCTGTGTCTCTGTGTCGCTCTAGTCTCGTGTGGTGGCCTGTATGACGGCTATTCTCAGTCAGATGGACGACAGACACTATTCACGCTACATAGAGACCTTCAGCGGGACCACAGACCTAGTGGTGAGATACTATTGTTTTATCTGTCATTCTATCATTCCATCTGTCTGTCTGTCTCTCTGTATATCCATCCATCCAACGCAGTTAATCATCTTGTGTTTGTGTTTTATAGGATTTCCTGATGGAGACGTTTCTGTTGTTTAAGGATCTGATTGGTAAACATGTCTACCCGTCTGACTGGGTCACTATGATCATGGTGCAAAACCGGTGAGGGCAAAGAAAAACACACACACACATTTGTTTTTGTGATTTGTGGGGACATTCCAAAGGCGTAATGTTTTTATACTGTGCAAACTGTATTTTCTATCGCCCTACACCAACTCTACACCTAAACCTACCCCTTACAGGAAACTTTGTGCATTTGTACTTTCTCAAAAAAACTCATTCTTTATGATTTATAAGCCTTTTGAAAAATGAGGACATGGAGTAATGTAAGTCACCTTCTCCTTATAATACCTGTCATACCCATGTCATTATACAAGTTTGTGTCCTTATATGTCACAAAAATGTGTGTGTGTGTGTGCAAGCGCGCACACACACACACACACACACACACAGCAGTGCTCCTGAGACGATCCACAGTAAAATCCACTGTCAGTGTCAGAGTCTTCAGCAGCACAAACACTATGTTAACATTGATTACACTTCAAACAAGAGGCCAATGAGAGAAAAAGAGAGATTTACAGAGGAATAAACTTGCAGACTCAGAGACAGAGGAGAAAGAGAGAAACTACAGTTAGATATGGATTGCTGGTTTTATGTGTGTGTGTGTGTGTGTGTTACTGTTAATGGCAGCAGACAGTGGCAGCATATTTTGTTTTATTGTCCTCAGTATATTTCCTGGAATTCAATATCACAGTTTAAAGTTCATCTGTGACCCTGCTGATCATCAGATACTGTTAGCAAAAACAGCAATTGGACACCTAAAATATCCTTAAAAATGCTGTTCGATAGGATAGTACTAAATCAGTCATCATGTATTGTGAATAAAGTCGCACAAACTCGGCACTTACAGTTGATGCTCACTTACTACATCTTCTACAAGCAAAACATATGAGGTTTATATGATCTGAAAATGATAAAACAATAGATCTGTTGTTGAGAATGAAGACCTCCATTAACAATACAGCTGATTCAAAGACTCAATAATGACTCAATAAGAAAAATGAGGTTAATGAAAAGATTGTGATGCAAACACTTGATTCATTGAATGGTGTTCAGACATTTATAAATGTGAATCAAATGTCCAAATATTTGTTTAAAAAAACCCTCTTTATGTCTTTGTGTTTTACTTTTTTAAGATTCAGTGAGTGTGTGCGTTGCTGTGTTATTTTAGTTTTGTTGAGATATTATTATAGTTTTTATTAATATATTTTACATTTTGAAATTTTCCATTTTCTTTTTAATTTTAATGTAATTTTGATGTGTTTTTTTAATCAAGTTTTTTTGTCTATATACATTACAGTAGTTTTAATACATTTTTATTTCAGTTTTAGTTTGAGTTCATCAAATTAAACTAAATTAAATTAAGAAATGTTGCTTAGCCAATTATCTGAAATATGCATTTTTATATACTTATATTTTTATTTAGATAAAGAAAATGTCTTCTTATGTTTTAAGTTTCACTTATAGCAATGGTATATTCATTCAGTATTTCTCTAGGATATTTCTCTAAATATCGAGCGTAGCGTTAGTTCTGGCAGGTCACGTAAGTCAAGCTCGCATCAGCTGACTCTCAGCTGATCCCCATCTACCTATTGCAATACGACACCTATCTAAAAATCCATATATAAGGTCGTCAGTATTATCAGCAGTTTCGCATTGCTCAATAGCTAATTAAATGGTGAATTCGGCAGGCAAAGCATCATCATCATCACAAGGAATCAGAAATTTAGCGAGTGGAAATCGTTTCCCCAATGGACTCACCTCCGATTCATTCAAGTTTGTTAACTTGAACACGTGAAGTCACCGCATTGTTCATAAGCTGCCCGATTCGGAAGTGACTGAGTTAGCGTTACTTCACGTATCGCTACATGATTGAAATGCACTCCACGAGTTATGCGTCCAAATCAAGAACAAGTTCAAATGGGAACTTCATCCCCAAGAAGGACATCAAGAAATCAAGCATTCTCGCCACAGCTGCTATGTTCACTCTCTCGAACGTCTTCATCACAAGTTCCTTTTAATGCTCTCAGGTTATTGGCAACATGCTTGTTGCTATGGCTATCCACGTTGCTTAGGCTCATTTAGTTGTTCAGTTGGCAATGTGCGGTACTGTGTTACTGGCATGCGCTTGTCGTTGCAATTTGCTGCACTTAAAGTGGGATACAATGGCATTTCTTGCATTCTGAGTTGTTTACATTAAGAGTTAAGAGTTGGATTGTTATGCGTGCGCGCACACTCAGCGACCCGAGCTCAACAGATTTCGTTCATGGTTCGGAAGTCATCGGCAGTGCTGCTCGAGAAGAATGTCAGTGTTATCTGAACAGTAGATGCAATTGGTTTTTCTTGGGCAGCAACGGAGTTTCACAACGTGTGTGTTTGTTACTGTCATTTCGGTGACGAATGTTTTATAACAAAGTACATTCTTTTTTTTTTTTTTTTTTTTTTTTTTTTTGAGCAATTTACTTTCTTTTTAATATTCACATCAATCAGCTGTGAGTGATCAACCAGCGAGTTGCCATATTACAAACCAGAATCAAAACAGAAAAACTCATTTTAATAATAACAATAATAATAGTAAAAGTAACAAAACAAAGTACATTCTGACACTGGATTTGCACATCATTTGATACTAAAAGACGGAGCAGTCCCAGCGATAAAGATCCCCGTCATGACTAGGAGCTGCTGGAAAACTGAATCAAAGATCTGTGATTGTTGCCAATCGGCCCGTAAGTGCTCGCGACTCTTCAGCTCCGCCCACGGCTCGCCTCCAGGAGCTCGGCTGTTTTCGGAGAGAATCGTAAGCTTTCTTTTATAAACCTAATTTAACTGAAGACTCTTCGGAGATGTGAATGATGCAGAACTACACTCTAGCTCTCAAGATTAACATGAGATTGGCCGAAACTGTGTTATGTCCTCTTTAACCTAGTCAAGTCACCTTTATTTTTGAGTAGGCTATTTACAGCACAGATTTAAGCAGCATAAAATAATGACCATGGTGCAAATGGAATCATTTCTGCTGAGGCACAGCTTCAAGAGAAAATGGTAACTGTCGTTGTTCATTGAAGTCGTCTACTCTGAAATCTTGGCTGCTGTTTCAGCCAGTGACTTTTCAGGCAGCGTTTGTTCATGAAGGTCATGAAACTGATATCGGACATGCTTTTGAGGCAGCTTAACGGTCAATGATATAGAACGAGCTAATACTGATCACTCGCTAGAAATGACTTCAGACACCATCTTTATTTTGCTCAACCACACAGGATTGTGGGTATCAGGGCAGCGAAGGATACATCTATTCTGCTTTTAATTATCGACCGAATGAAGGTATCGCAGGAGGCAGGAAGTAAGGCTAACATTGGATTCAACATGTCTTGATGCCTTCTTTCCTCGAAATGTGTCTTTCAAAGGCAGCATTTGCCAGTTTCGGATGCAGCCTTCATTTCAGCGTTGTTTCTGCTCCGGTATCAGACACGCTTGTTCTATCAAGTCGTTTTTGGGAACATGCTTGTTCTTAAGCTCTTGGTTGTATTGGGAATAGGGCTGGGCGGTAATATTGAGTTTGTACGATATATCGATATATTCTTTATAAGCGATACGATATAAGGCAATACCGTTTTATATCGATATACAGTAGTTTGAAACGAGTGCATCTGAAAATGTAGCGGAGGACACAGACTCAACCACTGCAGAGAAAGTGCACAATACAATTTGTTCTAAACATGTGACAAACTTTATATGAAGGGCTTTAAAAAAAAAAAACTCGTAAGATATAGAAGCCTATAGTTTATAGTTTCAGTTTAAAGTGGCTCGCCGTCAGATGCACTGACAGAAAGGCTGCGTGTGCCGCTGACAGAGACGCGCTGTTTAATGTGTTTGAGATGTGCTGTAAATGCATAACTTACATTTCACAGGTATTTTCCATCTGTAAATGTTAAAAAGCCATGGAAATATTTCCATTTTGCTGTCAGAAGTGCATGAGCTTTTGCTTTGCGATTCTCCACTAAACTTCACAGACTTTATTTAGAACGAGCTCCGCCGCGCGCATGCACGCCAAACAGACAGAGCGCAATGAAATAGGAGCACAATAACTCTGACTAAAATATACATTTTGGCTGAAATATTTGTAGTTAATAAACAATAAATGTGACATATACTGTATACTTCAAATCAGCCCAAAAAATACAGAGATATGAATTTTTGCTCATATCGCCCAGCCCTAATTGGGAACATGCTTGTTCTTAGTTAAAGCTGTCTTGTCGGGGTCCCAGAGCTATCTGGTTGTTATTGGAACATGCTTGTTCTAAAAGCTATTGTTGTAATAGGAATATACTTGTTCTTAAGCTGCCTGGTCGTTATTGGGAACATGCATGTTCTGGAGCATTATTTGGAACATGCTTGTTCTTAAAGCTGTAGTTGAATTGGAAACATGTTTTTCTTGGCCTATCAGGTGTTATGGAGAACATATCGCTTAAGCTTTTAAGGTATTGGCAACATTCATTAGGCCATCTGTTGAAGGCAACATGTTTGTTGCTACAGGTTATGTGGGTTTTGCAAAATATTTGTTTTGGTATTGGTTAAGGGCAACATTCTTGTTGCTAAAGGCTTTGAGATTTTTCTATCAGTTTGTGTTGGGGGATATCAGCATATATAAGGTCGCCAGTATTATCAGCAGTTTCGCATTGCTCTATAGCTATTTACCCTCCTCCATCCCCAACTCCTCCTCTGTCAGTCAGGATCCAGCCTTCTGATTCTCTTTTCAATCAGACAAATTTAAAAATGTATAACAATATACAAATCTGCAATACTTTTGTTGGTTCTGTTCTGTTTACCCTGGGGGGTTATAGCTGCTCTCCCTGCTCTCATCCATGCTAGGCTGCATGGATGCGCAGGGAGTTCTTGCCCAGAACAGAACCATTCCGCCAATCCAAGCTATATGCCAAATTGTCAATCATCTTTGACGATAGTGGTCCTGACAAAACTGACACTTTTTTTTTTTTTACACAATTAAATTTCAAGTTTAGTTTTAATTTGTTGTTTTAGTATTTCTTATTTTCTTTCAAGTATTGGTTTTTATCTATTAAAGGGTTAGTTCACCCAAATTAGCCCATGTTTTACTCACCCTCAAAGCATCCTAGGTGTAATTACTTTCTTCTTTCAGACGAATCCAATCGGAGTTATATTAAAAATAGTTCTTGTTCTTCCAAGCCTTATAATTTTTTTTTCTTTTCAACAGTCCAAAAGACGTCAAATAAATACGGCTCCGGGGGGTGATTAAAGGCCTGTCGCGAATCGAGGCGTTTTTGCAAGAAAAATATCCATATTTAAAATGTTATAAACACTTTTCTTTCACTTCTGCTGCCAGTGAGATATGCTAGTCTTGCGAGTTTGTTTACAGGAGCAAAGGAAGCAAAGTTTCCTTTCTTTAGCAAAGGAAAACCAGTCTCCTCTTGGCTTATATCAACATTTTCCTACATTTTTCTTTACAAATCCTTGTTTTGTGCTTCTAATTCGTGACCAGCGTTTTGTTTTGCTCTCTCCCCTGCGCTCCCGCGTTCATCACGAATCACCGGCGCATGCGCAACGCATACTTCCTAAATCATCCGCCTGTGACAGTTAGCGAAAGTGAGAGAAAAGTGTTTATAACATTTCAAATATGGATATTTTTCTTAAAAGAATGCAACAATTCGCTACATGGAGGCCTGTATTCACCCCCTAGAGCCACGTGAGGCACGTTTTATTATGGATGGATGCACTTTATTGGACTTCTTTGGACTGTTGAAGAAAAAAAAAAACACCTGCCCACTGCCATTTTAAACCTTAGAAAGGCAAGGAAATTTTTTAATATAACTCTGATTGGATTCGTCTGAAAGAAAAAAGTCATGTACACCTAGGATGCCTTGAGGGTGAGTAAAACATGGGCTAATTTTCATTTTTGGGTGAACTAACCCTTTAAGATTTGGTTAACTATAATTACCCTGCTATGTTCATCCAATCAGGGTGTTTCTCCGAGCAATCAACACATACGCCGACACCATGAACCACAAGTTCCTTGACAACAACAGCTTTGAAGTGCAGGTCAGTGTGTGTGTGTGTCTTAAATGAGCTTGATCAAGTTCAGATTCAATTAGTGTTAACAGCCCTCATATAATCTCACATATCTCACCCCAATGTCATTTTATCATGATTTCTGTCTCTCTCCTGTAGTTATGGAATAATTACTTCCATTTGGCTGTGGCGTTTATTACCCAGGAGTCTTTGCAGTTGCAGCATTTCTCTCCCACCAAAAGGACCAAGATTCTGATCAAGTGAGTCTTAAATCAGAAACATCCCAGTTAATCCAGCTGCAGCTGCTCACAGTTGAACCCTATTTATACAGAAATCTGCCTTTCACAACTATAGTCAAATAAATGAAATATGCATAAATATGCTTGCTTGCTTGCTTTCATTCAGATATGGAGACATGAGACGGCTGATCGGTTTTGCTATTAGAGACATGTGGTACAAACTCGGTAAGAATAAGATCTGTTTTATTCCCGGGATGGTGGGTCCCATCCTGGAGATGACGCTCATCCCAGAGGAAGAGCTGCGGAGAGCGACCATCCCCATATTCTTTGACATGATGCAGTGTGAACATAACCACACCGGACACTTCAAAAAGGTTCAAACACACACACACACACACACACACACACACACCTGTTTTTATATCATGACCTCACTTTGACTTCTCTTGCTCTTAATATAAGCTAAACTCAACATTTTTATATGCAGATAATACATTATTAAATCTTTTTTTTAAGTTGTTTTGGTCTACGCAAAAACCTGACATACCAAAACATATATAATGTGTACAGTTGTGGGAACTGTACTTTAATTATTTTAAAAAAATTTAATTGTTATACAAATAAGTAAATGTGCTTAAAATACTTTTTAAAATATTTATATGGAATATTTATATAAATCCATGTAATAGATTTAAACATGGTATCTATGTAAATGTTTAATATTTTTAGATACATATATTACTATAATTCTAAATAGATTTAAACGTGGTAAAATGTGTTAAAATATAAACAAAAATAGATTTTTATGATTCTGAGAAATTAAATTAATTTATGATTCTTAGAAGTTAATTTAAACATGGAAAATGTTTAAAATGTATTTAATTATATTAAATATTTATAGTGATTTATTCATTTAAACATGATATTCATATATGATTTTAAACATGATAAATATATAAATATATATTCAAATATTTCCTAGAGTATGTCTACATTTTTGGGAAATGGATTTAAACATAGTAAAATGTATTAAAATATTTTAAAAGAATTCTATGGAATATTTCTGTAATTCAGAGGAATGTGTTTAAAATGTTAAAATGTATTTTTTATATATTTCTAAATATTTATGTAATTCTATGGAATGGATTCAATTGATTTAATGGATATTGAATATTTCTATAATTCTACGTAATGGATTTAAAGACTGTAAAATGCATGTAAAATATTTTTCACATATTTCTATAATTCTATAGAATTAATTTAGGCATGGTATAATGTATTTAAAAAATATTTGAAATATTTTAATATGATAATTTTAGTATTAATATTTACTTTTTAATAATAATATTTATTTATTTAGTATTTCTTTAATTATGGGAAATGGATTTAAGTGTCAAAATATTTTTGCAAATATTTCTATTGAATATTTCTGTAATTCTACTAAATGGGTTTAAAGATGGTAAAATAAATTTTAAATATTAAAGATATATATTCTTATTAAATATTTCCATAATTCTGAGGAAAGGATTTAAACATGGTCAAATGTTTTTATGAAATGTTTAAGATCTGCTCAGATTCAATGAGTCAGTGTAGGCCTGCTGTAGATTAACCCTATCAAGACTTTTAGCATGTTTAGTTTTGAAATAAGATGCTTTTTTCATTTATTAATATTTTCTATGTTGGGGCGTCACAACAACTTGCTATTTTGGGATGTTTTAAAAAAACAGAGAGAAAGCTGCCCACACACACAGATTAGCAAATGCACATTGATATTGCTGAACTTTTTAATGAAGTCTCTCTCTGCCTCTCAGTTTGAGAACGAGATCATCCTGAAGTTGGATCATGAAGTGGAAGGGGGCGGAGGAGACGAGAGATACATGGAGCTGCTAGAGAGCATGTACGAACACACACACACACACTGTGGTCTTGTATAATGCTGGCTTGACTCCATAAGAAGCTCCAAATCCTCCTGAAATCTCCTGAAAGCATGAGAACCGCTCTGACCGTATGCTACTTCAGTCTTTTAGAGTGCGCTCAGGGACGCCCCCCACTGCTGACCGAGGTTCAGCACTTCGTTACCCTCGTGACCGGCCTGCTCGAGCGACTCCTTGACTACCGCACAGTGATGAGCGATGACAGCCGAAACAACCGCATGAGCTGCACTGTCAATCTTTTGGTAAGCCCCGCCCACTTCATGTGTCACAGACATATAGTGGTTTTCTGATTGATCTGGTCTGATCAGTTTGAGCCGTCGGCCTCCTGATGGGCCCAAACGGACAAAGTGTTCAACTTAATATCTGAATCAACTGGTTATTTTATTTAACAAACACTCAGATTAATATTCCAGCACAAAATCTGGAGGTTTAAAAGCAGCTCCTGCCCATAATGAATAGTTGTTATTCACTTAAACCATTATAAATTGTTTTGGTAACTGAAATGAAGCCGAAAAAATTAAATATTAATGTTACATGAGACACTTGTAAAAACAAAAAAAAAAAAAAAAAAAGTCTTCTCAGCTAACTAATATAAGTGGAGTTCTAAAATTGTTAAAAACAGAATAATAATAATAATAAAAATAAATAGAAATAATAAAAAACTAAAAGTAATAAAATGACAAACGTTTAACTCAATCTAAAAAAAATTATGAAAACTGAAAATAAAATTTAATTTAAAATATGAATAAATACTATAATGGTATAAATACACAGACTACTGGTCAAACGTTTGGCATGATTAAGATGCACATCAAAGATTTCAAGATGCACATCAAAAATGTCAGGTGACTTGGATCAACAAGTCATGTGATTGAATAATTCACTCAACTTTGTTGTGAATTTCTATCTGTGGATCTAAACCACAAGTTATGTATTACATTTAATAAAAGATCCACAGTTTGTTCCCTAGATACAACTTCCATTTCCTTTTCTATTTTACCCATTTTTGTTTCCTTGAACACATGGGATGGAAATGTTGCCTTATTCCCTTTTTATTCATTTTTATGCATAAGTTAAATTGGTGGAAACACAGCCAATTAATGACGGACCCAAGCTTTTGAAGAAAATATAATAATGAACACGTTCAGAAGTGTTGTGAAGGGATTCCCACATGACCTTATGTTTTAGATTAGAGTTCAGCTATCAAGTTCATTTTCTTGCAATGATGAATCTGTCAGCTTTCTTCCTCTGTAAATGATTCATATGCAAAATCCAGGCAGAATATTAACACACACACATACATCATTTACAAATTAAACCTTGTGTAATACAACAAGATCTTGAACTCCTCTGCTGCATAAAATATTCAGCTTTTTCCTAGCAATTCATTTGAGATTTGAGTTTCTTCTGCTTGTTTTGTAATGGTCAGAATGTTGCCGCCACAACTTGAATCTGTCAGACTGGAAATAACTGAATAAACTATAAATAAGCATCATCGGTGTGTGCGTCACATTTAAAAGCTTGAGAAATCCTTTCCATTACAAATCAGAAGCTCCCAAAAAACACACAACGCTCTCATCTTCAGAGAAACGTCAACACAGAGGCTCAAAGTTAACGTTTGCGTTTCATTGCTTTGCAGAATTTCTACAAGGACATCAACCGTGAGGGGATGTACATCAGGTAATTTCCATATTTGTGTGTTTGTGTGTGTGCATGTGTGTGTGTGTGTGTGTGTTGGTTGTGTAATCTGACAGATTATCTTGGTTTTGCTGAATTAATGTCAAAATCCAAAGGATAAGCATCCAAGCACAGAGGCGGACGGACAGAACGAGGGACAGAGCGAGACGCCGGCCGTGTTTGACATACTGCTACCTTACAGGCACATTAAACATAAATGAGCGTGTGTCTGCAGACAGGCATTCTGCAGGGCCATACGTGACCGAATTCTCTGATCGTCACTGTGAGATGAATGAATGCATCTCGATTCTGATTCAGATGTTTGTTATTAATAGTAAACGTGATCAATTTATGTGTGGTATCCTGGAGAAACACTGATTATTCAGCTTTAATGAATGACAAACGTAGATCGTCTAGTTTATTTATAACCTCATTTTATTTTCATCATGACCTTTGACCTGTGAAATGAGAGAGAAAGATTGAGATATTATGAGAATGACAATAATTATAAGACAATAATGTGAAATTATGATGCATATCAGTTCTGCACCAGTTTGAATCTATAATTTCATCTACAGTGAGAAAAATGAACTTGATTCTTGATGGCTTGGTGGAAGAATAGAATAGAATAGAATATGTATTTATAATGTACTGTACAATGCACGATATTCAGTACAGTACAATATCAATACTAATCATTGTAAGAATGATTGCATTTATTGCTGTTTGTAAATATAAAAATCAAGAATTGAATATTGAATATCATATTTCTGTTCAAATAAATTTCTAAGAGAAAAGCCATACTTTACTGTGATTTTACCACACTTCAGGTGGTTTAGTCTCTCTGCTTCATGGAGTACTTACCTTAACACTCGTTAACCATGGTAAAATCAAGACAACAGCCTACTAGCTTTATGTAATACTGCCTCCTTGTGGTAAATATAGAAACCATTTGTTATGATCTGAGAGAAGTGAATACTGAGACAGAGGAATTTTATTACATAAAACTATATATTTTTAAATTATATATTAAATAAATACATTGTGTTATATATATATATATATATATTAATGTATTGTTTATAATATCAGATCATTTGAATTTATACAATTTTATAATGTATTTCTGAATTAATTGTAATTGTTGTGTGTGTTTCTAAGGTACCTCTATAAATTGCGGGATCTTCATTTGGATGGAGAAAACTACACCGAGGCGGCGTATACACTTCTGCTGCACTCCAAACTGCTTAAGGTCAACAAACACACATTTTGTATCTTTATCAGGACTTCTATAATTTTCTATTCAGCTAATTATAGTTTTCATACACTAAACTTAATCATCACAGAAACATTTTTGCATTTTTACATATTCATTAAAATATAATTTTGGTGTGTATATTACTCTTTGTCCTCTTGAATTTGAGAATGAATTTTCTAGGAATTTAGTACAATATGCATTTCATTAATAGATAAACAGGGTTATTATGGATTGGAGTCATGAAATGT
Organism: Barbus barbus; assembly: GCF_936440315.1. Taxonomy (NCBI): domain Eukaryota; kingdom Metazoa; phylum Chordata; class Actinopteri; order Cypriniformes; family Cyprinidae; genus Barbus; species Barbus barbus. The sequence continues at coordinate 9,240,355 of NC_136745.1, read as the reverse complement.
AAACAGGAAGTGACATCAAGTTGTAGCTGATTTCAGGTTTTACTATTTTTGAGAGGACATTTGAACCTCACCTTGTAGGTTAAACCTTACACACAAGGTCACTTAGAACATAGAGATGTTTTGATTGGTTCACTGGAGACACACTTCTTCCCTGTGAGATTTCCTGTGGTCCCTGGCAGCCCACGAGCAGATTAAGCCTCCAGGTCAGATTTATGACATCAGTGCAGTTCCTGCGGCGCGCCGGCAGATTTATGGAGCGTTTGTCCCTGCTGCGTGTCTCTGTCTCTCCCTCTCAGATGAGCAGGGTACAGTCTATACATTTCTATGATATTTAATGTTCTGTTATTCCACACAGCCTCTCCTCCCATTAGAAACCACTTCAGTTCAGCCTCTCGCATTATTTCCTGTCAAACAAAGTTGTCACGATTCATTCAGTCCCATTATGATTGGGACAGTGATAATTTAGTATCACTGATATAGTATTACAGTTTTTGTTAATATTTTGAATTAGATTTTATTTTTATTTTTCATTTTCATTTTAGTTAAACATTTAGTCATTTTGTTGTGCTTTTTTTGTATATATAAAATGTATTTACAATTGAATTATATATTATAAAATTACATAAAATATATTATCATATTATTTCACTAATCTTTATTTTTCAATTTTTTTGCATGCACACAAACACGCAATATATATTTGATATAATATTCTAATATATTATTGTTTTACTTAATCTATATTTTTATATATTTTATTATTTGTTTTTAAAATAATATAAGATATAAAAGTAAAAGAAAGTGTTTTCTTTGATTTTTATTTTTGTGTGTGTGATTTTTGTTAGTTTTAAAAAAAAATTTATTATGTCTTTATTGCTTTTTATTAGTGGTGTCAAAATTAGCGCGTTAATGCAGGCGATTATTTTTTTTCAGCAATTAACACAATTAGCGCAGGGGCGGGGCCTAGGGTTGGCCACCCCACTCACAACTGCTGATTTTGTCACTTTTTCTGTTCACAAGAAGTGCATTTATTCAGTCGCAGAATGTCTTTATGACCACATCAAACAGGAGACATTTCAGACGTGCACAAGCGGTAACTGTGTACTCAAATAACGGTACTGTGCTCGGAACGCATCTTCCATTGCAGGTACAAAGGCGCCAGCGCACGCTGTAGCCTGTATCCTTTCATATCAAAACGCAAAATAAACTACTTGCATGCAATATCGTGGTCTGTTAAATCATGAAGTTACCAAAAAGGCGATTGAAGCTGCCGTAAAAACTGTGCATGCATGTAATATATTTTATATGAGTCACATTTAAGAACATGCTGTCCTGGAGCAGCCCAGCACTGTCTCACTCATCTAACACACCCAATTCAACTCGTCAGCTCATTAATAAAGACTTTAAGACCTGACGTTTGTCAGAAACGGTAAAGAGAGTTGAGAGAAAATATGATGCATCCACGTCATGTTCAGCAGCGACAGCTCTTAAAGAAATATCAGCCAAAATAACCTAATAACCAGCTGCTGTGATGTCTATTAATCAAAGGACAAAGAAAAAGAGGAAAAAAATACTTTTATAGCTTTAAGGATTCATTTAGAATTTAGTGTTTGAGTCAATTTCTGTATGTTTCTGCTGAAGGGCACAAGTAAATATGACATTTATTATAATTGGTTTATGTGAAGATTTTAGAAGTTTTAAGTTCACTTAAATTAGAAGTCATTTTTTTAAAGTCTAATAAATAATAAAATTGATATCTCTCAATTATACTGTAATGTTGAATGGCTATAGTCAATGGTTAAATATTGGGAGGGGGGGGGGGGGGGTTATAGAGAAATGAGTATTGGCATCAGTGATACTGCCTTCAGTCATAAAAAAAAAGATGCCATTAACCAAATATGAAAAAAATATACTGTCTTTATGTTGTTTGTACATTAATTTGAAGATTTAATGTGAAATTAATGCAATTAAAAGTATATTTAAAATCTTTAATGTTAGGTGGGATTAATCGCGATTAATTTAAGAAAAATGTGCGATTATTTTTTTTTAATCGATTAACAGCAATACTTTTTATAAATTGTATTTATTAGGTTTAGTTTTATTCATTTTAGTACTTCAACTTAAACTGAACAAAAATTATGTTGGCAATGTTGGGTTGGCTTACAAGCCGCTTAAAAGATAAAAAAATAAAAATATATATTTTTATATTAAATTGTTTTATATCAATATTGAAAACGGCTTTTTTTGTGGTTGTAGTTTTTTTTGTAGTTAATGCTGCTTTGACATCACTTCCTGTTTACAATTCATGATTTCAATCCATATTAACCCTTTTTTTAATAATAAGATGTGTATTGCACTACAATGCCTTGAATATTAATTTCTAATAAATCACCTCGTTGAGCATCACCTGGCAACCCCACTGCAACACAGTAAAGTTTTTCATGACCAAGAACCAGCCATATTGTCTTAAGGGAATGTAATAATCTTTAGACTGTTATCTAATATAGTAATGTTGGGATGTGTTTGCAGTGGTCAGAGGAGCAGTGCATCCTTCAGCTGGACTATCAGACACTTCAGTCCCAGCGGCAGCTCAAAGAATCGCTCTACGACACCATCATTAGCTACTTTGATAAGGGCAAGGTCAGCTCATCTTCACATGGACTTCTTGTTTAATATTCAGTAGACGTGACTGGATTGGGACTGGATGTTGAAGACTGACCTCATGAATGTTTAACCGTGTATGTTTGTGTGTGAACATGTTTTTTATGTGTCAGATGTGGGAGGAGGCCATCAGTCTGTGTAAGGAGTTAGCAGATCAGTTTGAGATGGAGGTCTTCGATTACGAGCTGCTTGGACAGAAACTGGTAATGTACAATAAACTCTCGTCATTTAAAAATATATATATATATATTATATTGTATTGTATTGTATTATTATTCAGTTTTCTTTTTTATCATTATATTATATTAAAATATTATATTATAAATATTATATTAATCAGTAATCTTTATTTATTTGCTTTGTTTTTTGCAGTTTTGCAAGTATATTATATTGTTTTTTTAATTTATTTATTGTTTGTTTGTATTGTTGTTTTTCTTTTATGTATGTTTTATTATTTAGTTATTTTTTTTTCTTTTTACTTGTGTATCTTTTCATTATTTTTTAAGAATTAAAATATACTTTTTTAAATAAAAAAAATATATTTTTATTTTTTACACTTTTGAAGACATTATTATATTATTATTTCCAGTAATCTTTTTTATAATTTATTAATGCATGTTTTATTATTATTTCATTTTCTTATTATATTATATTACAGTATATTATATCACTTTTATTTTGCTTACTCTCCATATTTTACATTTTTCTCATTTATTTGTTCTTTTAGCGTTTTAGCATTCTGTCCCTTTGTTTATTTCATCAATAAATTCCTTTTTGCAGAATCAGCAGGCCAAGTTTTATGAGAACATTATGAAGATCCTACGCCCCAAGCCAGACTACTTTGCTGTGGGATATTATGGCTGCGGCTTCCCTCAGTTCCTCAGGGTCAGTGTGTGTTTAATATTCTCAGATAAGGCTGAAACTGTGCTAACAGATATGTTATGTAATCTAGATTATGATGTGTTGATATATTTAATATCAACAGAATAAGGTTTTCATTCACCGTGGGAAGGAGTACGAGCGCAGGGAAGATTTCCAGAGTCACTTGATGAGTCAGTTTCCCAGCTCTGTGAGACTCAACATCACCACAATGCCTGGAGACGATATTAAAAACTCCAACATGCAGTGTATCCTTCCCTTAGACTGTGGGACCAGGAAATGCTCTCATTGACATATTGTATTTATTAATTTGTAAATTTTTTTTACTTTTCTTTTTAGTTATATTATATTATATTATTTCATTATATAACATTATATTTTTTCCACTTTTATATTAAAGCACATGCTTTCAAATATTTATATGTATAAATGTTCTTGACCAGATCTGGATCAGATATCCAGTGTTTTACAGTGCAGCCGGTTCTGGAGATCCCGCCGCGTCTGAGGAACAAACCCGTGCCTGATCAGATCATCAAGTCAGTCTGCAGAAAACACAAAACATATTCACCTTCAATACTTGTGAATCTGTAGCTGTGTGTCATGTAAACTCTCTCTTCTCTTCTCTTGCTTCTTTTTTTGTGATTCTCTAGTTTCTACAAGTCAAACTATGTCCAGCGGTTCCAGTACTCCAGACCTGTGAGGAGAGGGAAAGTGGATCCTGATAATGAGTTTGCTGTGAGTCAAAACACAACATTCATCTCTCATCGATCTCTACTGTTTATAAAGCTAATGATAATTATTACATCTTAAAGATGCCTTTTCACTGTCTGTGACCTCCAGAAGTACAGAAATACATTGCACATTTAATTGGAAAAGCCTTTTGTGATACATTTTCAACCTAATTATCACTCTGACTCTTTAATGTCAATACCAGCAGGCATTTAGAAAAACATTAACTTGATAATTTTCACTTCATGCACAAAGATTTAATTGGAATACATCACATTTACTCTGACATTTGAACAATGCACAATATGAGAACATTCAAAGATAAATAAAAAATGTTGTCAGATCTCACTAGTAAAAAAAGTGTAGTCTGATAAAACAAGCTCAAAATTAGACTAAATAAATGACTCAGTTTTGTGGTTATGAGTTTGTGGATGCATTTATAGATCAAGCTGAATTGCTTGATTTTATTTAACTGATTTATTGTAACACAGACTCAATTAAAACACATTAATCATAACTTAATTGCACCTTCCTGCAAAGAAAATGCAATTGACTAATCATATTGCTTAACAAAACTAATTACAGTATTCCACATATACAAATGGCTAAAAGTATTAGTAAATCTGTCCAGTGTTATTTTAGTATTATTATAGTATATATTCATATTTTATTTATCTTTTATTTTTTATATTTTCAGTTTTTATATTAACTTTAGTTTGCCGTTAATTGTGGCCAATGTGTATTAGCGAAAAACTTTTATTTCATAATGATATTTCCCCCCCATTTTAAATTCTTATTATCCAATGAAAGGTTAGATTTTTGTGAATTTTTTTAATAAAAGATCAAAAGGATTAACAATGCAGATTCATTTTCACAGCCGCTTTTGATCATATTTACCAAGGGTGCCGATATTTTTGGCCATGACTGTAGCTTTCATTTATTATTTTAGTTTTAATTTTAGCGATTATAGTACTTCAACTTTACTTCAATAATGTTTATATAATAATAAACATAAAACAGTGTTGCTGATGTACTGTTATTGCATTTATTATTTTCCATTATCCTTAATTTTTATTTTCAGTTTTCATACTAATTTTATGTACTTTTTTTTTTTTTTTTTTTTAGTTTAGCTTTAATTTATGTTTTAGTTCTAGTCATTTTAGTACTTCATCTTCAACTTTATTTAGTTCGTTGCCAGTGCAGCATTTCTGATTTCCATTATTTCATGATTATTCCATGACGTTTTTAATCTAAAATGTATATTTTATTTCAGCTTTATTTAAATTAACAAAATTAATTTGTAATTGTTTAAGTTAATAACAGCATTGAATCTACATAAACACTCACACATCTATGTGGATGGAAAACAGTTCATCATTTATGCATCATTGGGGGTGTGAAGGTGCTGTAAAAGACAAAAAGGAGACTAAATCTATGATGATTTAATAATGCAGTGTACACTTTGAACAGCAGGTGGAGATATTTGACCGTTTCTGTTATGAAGGCAAGCACCAGAAAGCGCAAAATATGTGACTTTATTCTAAAAATAAACCCAAAAAAACTACAACTACCGATATCAACAAACACTGAGCTCAAATCTCCACTAGAAATTAATGTTGTCTGGTCAGGTTGAAGAGTTTTTGTCCTTTACAAATACATTAAAGAGTCTGCGTGTGTGTAATTGTTTTAATGTCATGAGTTGATTGTCTTCTCACTCTTTTCTCTGTCTTCAGTCCATGTGGATCGAGCGAACCACATTCTTAACCGCTTACAAACTACCAGGAATCCTGCGCTGGTTTGAGGCCACTAGCATGACCCACGTGAGTCTCTGTCTCTGCCCATCACACTGAAATACTTCAAAATACTAGTGTACTACATCCTGTGCAGTGTATACTGGACTTTTTAAACCGTATGTGTGACCCTGGACCACAAAACCAGTCATAAGTGTCAATTTTCGAAATTGAGATTTATACATCATCTGAAAGCTGAATAAAGCTTTCCATTTATGTATGGTTTGTTAGGATCGGACAATATTTGGTCGAGATACAACTATAAAAAATCGAAATACTGAGAAATTCGCTTTTAAAGTTGTCCAAATGAAGTTCTTAGCAATGCATATTACTAATCAAAAATTCTAATTCTGTTCATGAGATGTTTCAATCTGGCTTCAAAGCTTTACACAGTACTGAATCTGCCCTTTTAAGAGTCTCAATTGATATCTTTACAGAAACTGACTCTGGGAAATCCATGGCTTTAGTTGTATTAGATCTGAGTGCTGCTTTTGATTTGGTTGATCATGAGGTCCTGTTGACACGTTTGGAGACATCTGTGGGCCTGCGTGGCACAGTCTTACAGTGGTTCCGTTCCTATCTGATCAACAGAAGTTTTAATGTTGGTCATGATGCTAAATTAAAGAGTGTGAGCAGGTCATGTGACAGCGAAGATGATCTCAAATGATTATTTCTGTAGATTATGCATTATGATTACTGTGCAGTCTGAGCACTTTATTTATATATATATATATATATATATATATATATATATATATATATATATATATATATATATATATATATATATATATATATATATATATGCGCAATATCGTTAATATAAGTTACTTTTTCCAATAAATTAAAAAATTTGCAATATGCCACTTCAAACATGCCTATAGACTACCTCAACTTAATAATAACAAAAGTGGAGATGCACTGTTATTCTATGACTGATTTCCATTGAGGAGCAGACATGTTTATGGTGTAATAATTTGTGAATATTTCTCTGTTAGACGACGGTGAGTCCGCTGGAGAACGCCATCGAGACGATGGGACAAACCAATGAGAAAATCCTCACCATGATCAACCAGTACCAGTGTGACGACGCTTTAGCCATAAACCCCCTCTCCATGCTGCTCAACGGCATCGTGGACCCCGCCGTCATGGGCGGCTTCGCCAAATACGAGAAGGTCAGAGAGACACGGTGAGAAAACTGAGAGAAACGTTGAGAATAGATGCTGATGTGTGTGCCTTTCTCCAGGCGTTCTTCACGGACGAATACATGCACGAACATCCTGATGACAGAGACAAACTCATGAGACTCAAAGACCTCATCGCATGGCAGGTCAGACACATTACATGACGCTGGAAAGCTTGTCGAGTCATGTCTGGTTAGGACAGACGTTAACCTGTTTAAACTCCCTTTTGACTGGTTTAGATCCCGTTGTTGGGCAGGGGAATCAGTCTGCATGGAAAAAGGGTGACAGATGACCTTCGACCTTTCCATGAGCGCATGGAGGAGTGCTTCAAACAACTGAAGAAGAAGGTGGAGAAGGAGTATGGAGTGAGAGAGCTGGTAAGGATGAAAGCCAGAAAGCAGAAACAGAAAGAAGAATTTTGTGAGATTGAGGGAAGTGGGAGGGAAAGGGATCAGCAAAGTGTGTCCTGATTTTCTTCCTGTTTTGTAGCCTGATATGGACGAGAGACGATCCACTCGGCCGCGCTCTATGCTGCGCTCGGTCCGACAGTCCATCTGCTCATTGGCTGGATCTGAATGTGGAACGCCCACTAAGACACACCCAGAGAGGTGACCACGCCCACACGCACGTCTCTCTCTGTTCAAAATAACATGCTGTTATTATTCCTGCAGTGTAAAAGATACATTATTTTCTAGAAATATATAGAATACACAATATTTGTTTAAATATTTGTTTTGACATTTTTTATTAATATTTGTTATTAATATATGGTTTTATTTTATTAGTATACGTTTTAATACTTATATTTTAATAGTTTAATATTTATTACTATATTGTTTTGTTTTTAATACTTGTTTTAATATTTATAATTTAGTAATTTTGTTGCTATTTTTTTATGTTTTATTTTTTATTCATTTGTTTTCATGTTTATATTGTAATTTATTAATGTTTATAAATGTATAGTTTATTTTAGAAATGTAAAATATTTATTTATTAATATATTATTTTATATTTTATAGAATGTTTTTATTTATTTTAATATGTATATTTTAATGTTTTAATATTTGTAATAAAGTTTGATTTGTTATTCATATTTATTAATATTGCTTTGTTAATATTTTTGTATCAGAATTTTAATTGTATTTGTTATTAACATATATTGGTATTTTATTATTATTAGTTATTAATATATTGTTTTAGTTGTTTTTTATTAATATTTGTTTTTATATTTATAGTTCAATAATTGTATTAATATTTGTTTAATTTTTGAGACATAATATTTACATAATATTCACAAAATATATATTTTTTAAGTAGTAGGCAGTATAGAGTGTGTACTCTCTTTCTATCTCTGCCTGTAGCATATCTCTGGACAGTGGCGTTCCTCCCTCTCCGTCCTTCATCCCTCGTTCCAGTGGAAGCATCAGTGTGATGGATGAGAGTGGTGTTGAAGTGGAGGTAAGGATGTTGAAGATATTGCTGTGACATGTTTCAAAATCAGACCAATGACTGCAGCTCTCCACGATGACAGCATCATGCCCAGGTGACTCTTTCTGTTGTTCCAGGTGAAACTGAGGAAATCCAAGAAGAAGAAGAAATCCGGTCGTAGCAGCATGATCTTCATCAGCGAGGAGAAAGAGCGGTCTAGCACCCTCGACAAACGGGTGAGACGGGAAATGCAACATATACATTTAGAAATAAATCAAAAGTTAAATATGTGCAGAATTTGAGACAAAATACTTGACATGCCCTGTGGTGTGATATAATACTCAATTTAAAATGGTTTAAAATAGAATTTTACTTATTATTTTATAATGCAGTGTTTATGAGCTGATTATTTGAGACATTGCATGGAATATTTGTACTTTAGAAATGAATGCATCACACCGCAGGACCAATTAAAATAAAGTAGTGAAGGCAAAATGGTGATTAAAAATATATAATTTTTTTTTTTTTTAATGATGATCAGTTACAGCATGTAAAATATACAAATTCAAATACATTTTAACCAAATATCTTAATGGTGTAATATTTAATTAATTTAATTAATTGTATTTAATAAAAACAATTGAGACACACTGAAACACCTTTATATGTTTAGAAACACCTGAATAAGTTCATTCATTTATTGGGTATTTTTGCAAGTTTGGTCCTTCATTAATCTGTTTTTGTTTTTATTTCATAGTGATTGTGATCATATTATTATGGTCGCTATTAGTTTAACTCTCTGTCTCTATCTAGCTTTCCAAGAAGCAGGAGTTTCGCAGTGACACCAATCTATCAGAGCCAAGTGTGAGCAGCAGCGGCCTCGTCAACTCCAGATCTCTGCCCACTATTACAGGTACAACATTCATAGTGATTCCTTTCATTCCCTTTTGTTGTTCTTAATTTTAGCTAATTAAATTCATATGAATGTTTAGTAACCCTAAACTTTTGTGGTAAAACTTTGTTGTATCTTTATGAAGCTATCTACTTCCTGTTTTGTGGATACCAAAATTCTCAACAACAAAACAGAAAGAAGTCCATATATTAACAGACAGTTAATTTCACATGTGGTCCTCAGGTCTGTCTCTGTCAGTAGCCAATGGGAGTGAGGAGGTGGAGTCAGCGCGGTCCAAGCGTGACAGTAAAAGCGTTTCTGTGTGTCTGCCGTCTGACCGCACCAGTGACCGGCGCTCCAAAGGAGTCATAAACCTGTTCTTTAAATCCAAGGTAACACACTCAACAGAACTTTAAACAAGCCACAAACACTGTGATGTGGCTTCCCATCATGCACAGTATTTATCACCACCTTTATTCAAGTGTGAATATGTGTGTGTGTGTGTGTGTGTGTGTGTGTGTGTGTGTGTTTTCCAGATGAGCTCCAAACCTGATGAAGCAAAAACATCATCTGAACCGTCTGAACCATCCACTCGTTTTTAATTCTGTCTTTGTGTTTTTTATAACATTTTGGCTGTTAATTTTTCTATCACTCTTAGCTTGAATCTGTTACAAACTGAAGTGATAAAACTCTTAAAGCCTGATAGTAACAGAGCTGTAGAAGAAAAAAGCCTTGATTTCATTGAATGTGTTTGAAAACAAACTCTAATGAAATGAAGTCAGTGTTTTAAACATTGTATTTTGTGTACCAGCAATAAACTCATTTACAATTATTATATTTTATCTTTATTATAAATATATACCCATGGACTGTAGACATAATTATTTTTTTTACAATGTCATGTTAAATTCATTCACATTCATCTTTTCGAGGTTTAGTGGATGATCTAAACTAGTGATTACAATACAATGGATTAGGCTGTTTTAGCAATTTAAAAAGTTCACAAATGTTATTGATGTAACAAGAGAACAAGAAGCATAAGCAGTTACATATGGTTATGATTCAAGCCTAAATCATTTTAAAGTCATCAGAATATTAAAAATAATCACATGTATCAGTGCATCTAAAAAAAATAGAATATCGTGAATTTTTTTTTTTTTTTAAGTGAAACTTTCATATATTCTAGATTCATTACATGTGACGTAAAACATTTCAAAAGTTTTTTTGTTTGTTTTGTTTTAATCTTGATGATTAGAGCTTACAGCTCAAAAGTCCAGTATCTCAAAATATTAGAATATTTCCTAAGATCAATCAAAAAAATTATTATTTGCAGAACAGAAAAGTTAAAGTTCTTTAAAGTATGTTCATTTATGTACTCGAAACTTGGTTGGGGCTCCTTTAGCACAAACTCCAGCATCAGTGAGGTGTGGCATGAAAGCGAACAGCGTGTGGCACTGCTGAGGCACTATTGAGCCTTCAGCCCGTCTGTATTGTTGTTTCATCTTTCTCTTGAAAATATCCCATAAATTTCATATGGGGTTCAGGTCAGGCATATTGGCTGGCCAATCAAGCACAGTGATATCATGGTCAGCAAATCACTTGGAAGTGGTTTTGGCACTATGGACAGGTGCTAAAGTCCTGCTGGAAAAGGAAATCTCCATAAAGCTTTTCAGCAGATGGAAGTATAAAGTACTCCAAAATCTCCTGGTAGATGGCTGCATTGACTTTGGACTTGATAAAACACAATGGACCAACACCAGCAGACGTCACGGTACCCCAAATCATCACTGACTTCAGAAACTTCACACTGGACTTCAAGCAGCTTGGATTCTGTGCCTCTCCAGTCTTCCTCCAGACCAAATTAAATGCAAAATTTACTTTTATCTGAAAAGTGGACTTTGGACCACTGAGCAACAGTCCAGTTCTTTTTCTCCTTAGCCAAGACGTTGTTTCTGTTTCAGAAGGGGCTTGGTAGCCCTTTTCCTGAAGACTAAGCTGGTGACTCTTGATGCACTGACTCCAGCTTCAGTTCACTCCTTGTGAAGCTCTCCCAAGTGTTTTAATCAGCTTTGCTTGACAGTATTCTCGAGATTGCAGTCATCCCTATTGCTTGTTCTCCTTTTCCCACTCAGTTTCTTCCTTCCAGTCAACTTTACATTTAATATGCTTTGATAAAGCACTCTGTGAACAGCCACCCCTTTCATTAATGACCCTTACTGTGACCCTTTCAGTGTCTTACCCTCTTTGTGGAGGGTGTCAATGATTGTCTTCTGGACCATTGCCAAGTCAGCAGTCTTCCCCATTATTGTGGTTTCAAAGAACAAGATATACCCGGAATTTATACTGTAGGGATGGTCATTTAATACAACTCAAAAGTAAACATTCTAATATTTTGAGATTCTGGATTTTTGACTTTCATGAGCTGTAAGCTCTTATCATCAAAATTAAAACAAGAGAAAAACTTTTGAAATGTTTTACTTTACATGTAATGACTCTAGAATACATAAACGTTTCACTTTTTGAAATGTTACCCCCCCAAAAAAAGTTTTTTTCACGATATTCACATTTTTTGAGATGCACCTGTATATACAGCTAAGAAAAATTCCTAATAAAGATTATTCAAAGATATCAGGTATGTTTACATACACTATTTTTTGTTAATCAGAATGAATCTAGTCGAATTCAGATTCTTCAGATTATTTTTATATAAACCATAAATGTAAAAATTTGATTCACATATTCATGTGCAATACATGTATCCTGGACAATTGCATATCCAGTCGCCACATTCAGAACCGGAGAAAACAAGTACAGCAATGTCATGACAGGAGTATAACTGTGTTTTCTTGATAATGCATCTAAAAAGAAAGCTAGCATATACATAAGTAAAATGGCTAGCCTATACATAAGAAAAATTTCTTGATGTTTTCGGATGCAAGAACATGTCCTGTATGAACTGTGATGATTAATGGTGCTACAGTATCTCACAGAAGTGAGTACACACCTCACATTTTTGTAAATATTTGATTGTCTTTTCATGTGACAACACTGAAGAAATGACACTTTGCTACAATGTAAAGTAGTGAGTGTACAGCTTGTATTACAGTGTAAATTTCCTGTCCCCTCAAAATAACTCAACACACAGCCATTAATGTCTAAACCGCTGGCCACAAAAGTGAGTACACCCCTAAGTGAAAATGTCCAAATTGGGCCCAATTAGCCATTTTCTCTCCCCGGTGTCATGTGACTCATTTGTGTTACAAGGTCTCAGGTGTGAATGTGGAGCAGGTGTGTTAAATTTGGTGTTATCGCTCTCATTCTCTCATACTGGTCACTGGAAGTTCAACATAGCACCTCATAGCAAATAACTCTCTGAGGATCTAAAAAAAGAATTGTTGCTCTACATAAAGATGCCGTAGGCTATAAGAAGATTGCCAAGACCCTGAAACTGAGCTGCAGCACGGTGGCCAAGACCATACAGCGGTTTAACAGGACAGGTTCCACTCAGAACAGGCCTCACCATGGTCGACCAAAGAAGTTGAGTGCACGTGCTCCGCGTCATATCCAGAGGTTGTGTTTGGGAAATAGACGTATGGGTGCTGCCAGCATTGCTGCAGAGGTTGAAGGGGTGGGGGGTCAGCCTGTTAGTGCTCAGACCATACGCCGTACACAGCATCAAATTGGTCTGCATGGCTGTCGTCCCAGAAGGAAGCCTCTTCTAAAGATGATGCAGAAGAAAGCCTGCAAACAGTTTGCTGAAGACAAGCAGACTAAGGACATGGATTACTGGAACCATGTCCTGTGGTCTGATGAGACCAAGATAAACTTATTTGGTTCAGATGGTGTCAAGCGTGTGTGGCGGCAAGCATGGTGGTGGGAGTGTCATGGTCTGGGGCTGCATGAGTGGTGCCGGCACTGGGGAGCTACAGTTTATTGAGGGAACCATGAATGCCAACATGTACTGTGACATACTGAAGCAGAGACTGGGCCGTAGGGCAGTATTCCAACATAACAACTCCAAACACACCTCCAAGGCGACCACTGCCTTGCTAAAGAAGCTGAGGGTAAAGGTGATGAACTGGCCAAGCATGTCTCCAGACCTAAATCTAATTGAGCATCTGTGGGGCATCCTCAACCGGAAGGTGGAGGAGTGCAAGGTCTCTAACATCCACCAGCTCCGTGATGTCGTCATGGAGTGGAAGAGGACTCCAGTGGCAACCTGTGAAGCTCTGGTGAACTCCATGCCCAAGAGGGTTAAGGCAGTGCTGGAAAATAATGGTGGCCAAGCAAAATATTGATATTTTGGGCCCAATTTGGACATTTTCACTCAGGGGTGTACTCACTTTTGTGGCCAGCGGTTTAGACATTAATGGCTGTGTGTTTAGTTATTTTGAGGGGACAGCAAATGTACAGTGTTATACAAGCTGTACACTCACTACTTTACATTGTAGCAAAGTGTCATGTCTTCAGTGTTGTCACATGAAAAGATATAATAAAATATTTACAAGAATGTGAGGGGTGTACTCACTTCTGTGAGATACTGTATGTGTGTTTGCAAGTTAGTTCAGATTAATTTACATTTTAGGAGCCATTTTGCATTTAGAGCATACTTCATTCACCCGTTACACAATCTCACATGTGAACTTCTACACAGTGCATGTTTCACTCGGCCGATCAGCTCAGCTTCTCTCAGGTGAGAATCCCCTCTGAGTGTCTCATCTCAAACCGCTCTGGTGAATTTATCTGGAGAGAGAGAGTGTGTGCATAGACAAGTTAATACATAATGCAGGTGATCTGATCAAATCGTCTAAAGCTAGATTAATTTTGTCTGTGAATTACAAAAATTAAAAGATCAATTTAGGGGAAACAGAACAGTAAATTTACAAATGATTACCTTCAGGAGAGACCGTAGTCAGGACATTAGTATCATTGCTAAAAACCCCAAAACCTTCTCTCTCTCTCTCTTTCAGGTTTGTATCATACCTTATTGTGTTGTCTTCTTTAAAGGACGTGAGAAGCTGTTCTTGAAACTTTTTGCTTGAAAAAATTACAAAAACGTCTCGGGTTACTTATGTCACCCATGTTCTCTGAGTAGGGAACAAGGAGAAGGCGGACTCCGCATGTCTTCACCCTGCACAAGACCGCTGGGATGAGCTTGACTGGAGGAAAAGCAAGTGAAACTCAAAAACAAATTTATTGCAATAAACCTTGTAAAAGAACTGCAGTACTCACACGCTACCACACACTCGATGCACACACTGAAAGCCACCTCTCTCAGGGTGTATTCACACCTGTCTTGTTTAGTTCGATTGAATCGAACTCAAGTTCGTTTCCCCCTCTGGTGCGGATCTTTTGGGCAGGTGTGAATATAGCAATCGCATCAGAGCTACAGAGCTCTGAGCACCAGAACAGCCAGGCACAGAAACAGTTTCTTCCCTCAGGCAATCCATCTCATGAACATTTGATCTCGTAACAATAAACATGAAACACATAACACTATCATACTTTTTATTTTTTATTTAACACACATACTTATTACATTTCAAATTTGCACCTAACATACCTGTACATACTAAATTGTCTATTTTGTATATTGTCTTTGTGCTATTTTGCACATTGCCCATTTTGTATATTTGTACCTTATTCTTTTATTATCTGTGTCCTGTCCTGCCGCTGTCATTCTGTCGCACTGTGGAGCTACAGTCACCAAAACAAATTCCTCTTATGTGCAAACATACCTGGCAATAAAGCTAATTCTGATTCTGATTCTGAAGGTCAAATACACACACGATTACATTACAATGCCCATCTTGGCTTAAGAACGTCATGTTAATAGTTTATGAACGTCAGTTAAGAATGAAAACGCATGTGTATCAATAAATTAGAGCCGTGGTGCAGAAAGAAAAGAAAAGAAAAAATAACTCACTGATCTTGACTGACTATCTTTAGTAGCTTTAATAAGAATCAATGTAGGCTATATTTAATTTGATTACTTTATTCAATCTATTATCTTTTGCTTGAATAGGCCTGTTAAAGACTACTTTTCATAAAACACTATTTCATTTGTGTATTTGTTTTATTGTATTTGTCCTTTTGTTTGTTATACTTACATCTATGTTCTTATTATTAATAACAAAGATAAAATTACAAAAATGACTGGGCTATATCATGATATAAATTGTCAAAGATGGGTAGTAACTGATTACATATAATCTGGATTACATAATCGGATTCCAAAAATGACGTACAAGTAATTAGATTAAATTACATTTTAAAATGTTTTAATGCTTACATATTATTCATAATGTATTGATTCTCCCTAATTCCTCCAGATATGAAGGTGAGTAAATGATAACAGAATTATCCCTTCAAGCTCATTTTATGCAATAAAAACTTCCACAAATATGGTTAATATAATAATAAAAATAGCCTATATAATACAAATATACACTAACAGTCAAAAGTTTCTGAACAGTAAGATTTTAATGAAGTCTCTTCTGCTCACCAAGCCTGCATTTATTAGATCAAAAATACAGCAAAAGCAGTAATATTGTGAAATATTTTTACTATTTAAAATAAGGCAGCGGCTATTTGCACTAAGTGTAAATAGTGATAGATGCTATTTACACTAAGTGCCAATAGTAATAGATGCTATTTACACTGTGCAAATAGCATATTTTCTTAGTGATAAATACTATTTACACTAAGTTAAAATAGCGATGGATGCTATTTACACCAAGTGAAAATAGCAGTATTTTTTTATTATTTCCTTAATCTTTATTGAAAATACATGCCTTTCCGATGCGATATGAGATTTGAAAAGGGAGAAAAAAATAGACAAAGGCAGCTTCGAACTTGCGTCGAACGCATCAAATTGCGGGCGCCTTACCATACATGCCACTGAAACTAATGTAAAATGGGCGTCTTTTTTCAGTGTTGACTATCCCAATCACACGTTGGTGGGCGGAGTTAGTGTAAATAGCCTTTGCCAACAAGGCAGGCTATTTGCACTTAGTGTAAATAGACACTCCAGAAAATGAATCTGCATTGTTAATCCTTTTGAACTTTTATTTAAAAAAATTCACAAAAATCTAACCTTTCATTAAATAATAAGAATTTAAAATGGGGGGGAAATATCATTATGAAATAAATGTTTTTCTCTAATACACATTGGCCACAATTAACGGCACCCTTTTATTCAATACTTTTTGAAACCTCCATTTGCCAGTTTAACAGCTCTAAATTTTCTCCTATAATGCTTGATGAGGTTAGAGACCACCTGACAAGAGATCAGAGACCATTCCTTCATCCAGAATCACTCCAGATCCTTTATATTCCCAGCTCCATGTTGGTGCTTCTTCTCTTCAGTTCACCTCACTCATTTTCTACAGGGTTCAGGTCAGAAGACTGGAATGGCCATAGCAGAAGCTCGGTTTTGTGCTCAGTGACCCGTTTTTGTGTTGTTTTTGAGGTTTGTGTTTGGATTATTGTACTGTTGGAAGATCCAAACATGGCCCATTATAAGATTTCTAACAGAGTCGGTCACTTGTTGATTTTTTTATCTGTTGGTATTTGATAGAATCCATGATGTCATGTGTCTAAACAAGATGTCCAGGACCTCCAGCATAAATATAGGCCCACAACATTAAAAATACAGCAGTATATTACATTGTACACATGGGGTACTTTTTATCCCCGTGTTCACCAAACCCATCTTGAGTGTTTGCTGCTAAAAAGCTCATTTTTTAGTTTCATCTGACCATATATAGAAGCCAGTCCCATTTGAAGTTCCAGTCGTGTCTGATAACTGAATATGCTGGAGATTGTTTTTGGATGAGCTAGGAGAATGTTTCTTGAAACCCTCTCAAACAACATGTGGTGATGTAGGTCGTTTGACAATATATTTTTTAAGGTTTTCGGACCCCGGGATTCAACTATTTTCTGCAATTCTCCAGCTGTGGTCCTTGGAGAGTCTTTAACCACTCAAACTCTCCTCCTAACCGTGTGTGAGGATGAAATAGACACACGTCCTCTTCCAGGCAGTTTCGTAACATTTTATATTGATTGGAAATTCTTAATTATTGCCCTGATGGTGGAAATGGGAATTTTCACTGCTCTAGCTCTTTTCTTAAAGCCACTTCACTAAATTTTGAAGCTCAATTATCTTTTGCTGCACATCAGAAATATATTCTTTGGTTTTTCTCATTGTGATGGATGATTAAGGGAATTTGGGCTTTGTTTTCCCTCCTATTTATTTCTGTGAAACAGGAAGCCATGGCTGGATAATTTCATGTTCATAATCACCCTGGAGTGCTCAGAATTGAGAATATGAATGGGAATATACTTCAGATAGATTTCACTCATAAGAATTTCTAGGGGTGCCAATAATTGTGTTAGAAGTGTCCTGTTAGTGTGAAAGGTTAGATTTTTGTGATTTTTGAAAATAAAAGATCAAAAGGATTAACAATGCAGATTGATTTTCACAGCCTTCTTTGATCATATTTACCAAGGGTGCCGATATTTTTGGCCATGACTGCAGGATATAGATTACAAGTTTGTCTGGACTCTTTGTTTGCCTTTTCAGCCAGGTGATCCGATTGATTTGTATTCTCAAAGGCCTGCATGTCTTCATTTATGTCGGGTATACAGTAAAATAGAGCATTATGAATAAACCCTAATGACCACAGTGTGTTTGATTTGTTTTATCTAATGAAAATGTATTAGGTAAGGATCTCATTTAGTAACAATAACACGATGTCCAACAGAGGGCAGTGTTGAACTTTTTCAGTTTAGAGGGGGGTTTTCCCTGTGTAACTACTGCATTTTTTTTCTTCAGTTTTTTCATAAAAAAAGGGTTAATGTGTTCATGAAATCTGGATTATTGGTTGCCATCTGACAAACAAACACATACACATATGTATATGTGTATAATGTCACTAATTAATGTCACTAATGAAAAATTAATAAATTGTCATGTCACATGTCCAGTTTTGCTGGCCTCAAGATGCTCCCTATAAAGAACAAAACAGATAGATTCACGAAACTCCTATAATCTCACTGTTAAGACTGCGTACATAAATTATATTAGGCAAGCTAAATCTGTTGACACAATAACAACTTTCAAGAAGTGATTGAAGACACTACACATCCCAAAAATTATTGATAGTATATTATGGTGTGTTGGTTAATCTTCAGTATTTTCTTATTACATAAGTTAGATAAAACACACACACACACACACACACACACACACACATTTGTTTTTGTGAATTGTGGGGACATTCCAAAGGTGTAATGGTTTTTATACCGTATACAAACCGTATTTTCTATCGCCCTACATCAACCCTACACCTAAACCTACCCCTTAAAAGAAACTCTGTGCATTTTTACCTTCTTAAGAAAAAAACTCATTCTGGATGATTTATAAGCCTTTTGAAATATGGGCACATGGGGAAATGTCCTCATAAATCACCTTCTCCTTGTAATACCTGTCATACCCATGTCATTATGCAAATTTGTGTCCTCATATGTCACAAAAACATGCACACATACACACACACACACACACAGTAAACTGTTGCTGCTTTTTAAAGAAAAATATGAAACATATATGTAAATATAATCAGCATCCTGTAATAATACTGCATTTGAAGTGTATGAGTGTGTGTGTCCTGTTGTGTTCAGTGTGGTTGTGTAATCTAATGAGCTCTAATCAGTGTTATCTTACTGGCTCTAATTACACACACACACACCATTTTTACATCAACACATTTGCATATGCATGTGCTTACTTTCAGATACATGTTTAATATTCTCTCAGTGGAGATTTCAAACTGCTTTTGTTTTATACTGAGCTAATGATATTTTTGTAATAATTAACTGTGAAACACAAAAGTTTCTGCTGTTTATTCACTGAGAGATTTTTATTTATATTCTTATTTTTAGTTTTATTATTTAATTTAATTTTTTTTATGTAATACTACATTTTATAAAGGTGTTTCCTTGCTTCTTGCACAATTTAGTGAAAAAGTTTGCTTGTCACGATTTAATCCAACAACGATGAAGAAGATTTGAATCAAAGTGCCTTTATTAAAGTAAAGTACACTCAGGGGACCCACAGAGGATTGAGACAGCATGCATAGCACAAACAACACTGGGCAAATGACAGTGAGTAACAGAGAAACTTAAATACACAAGGTGCTGAACTCAAATGCAAACAGGTGTGCCCTAATTAGAAACATAATGAAGAATCATGACAACTGATGAATGATGTGCAAATGGGAACATAAGCAGACAGAAACCACGAGAAACATAAGAAGAAATGTCCATGAAAACAAAACTAAAGCTAAACTGAACATAATGGTGACACGGTTTTTGTTTTATATTAAGATAGTGTTATAACCATTTAAATGTAAACTTCACAAAAACATTTTTTAATAACATTTTAATATATTTTTTTTTATTTCATTTTTGTTACATTGTTATTTTTGGTTGTATTTAAATTTTTTCTTAATTTGTTTCATAAATTTTCTTAATTTGAGGTTGTACCATCATTGTGGATATATATATATATATATATATATATATATATATATATATATAAATAAAGGAAGTCTTTTTGACTAAATTATATATATATATATTTCTACAACTCATTTAACACTAAACTTCACACAAACGTTTATAAATGTTTTTCTTTTCTTGCTTTTTCAACATTTTATTTTAGGTCTTACCATGATTGTGTGGACATCTAATCCTCACAATAAAAAAAAAACCTGAATCACCCTCACAGGCCTGTTGTTTGTCAGATCTCTGTTTGTCTGATTATTGTTTGCTAATGCTGGAAACACTGTCTGGTGTTTCTCTGCAATTAGATTCTGTCAGCCACACAAATACACACTCCGACGCCCATAAAGCTCACACACCCACAAACACTCACTGCAGCCCTACACTAATCTCAGCCAGCTCTGTGTTTGTCCTGCACTTTAACTCTATTTCTATTTAGTCAGAATGTTTACTAACATGCTTAGATTTATTTCCTGCTTGACGAAACTCTTTAAAGTTGAGTTGAGCAGGGAATATCTGTGTTCTCCCCTCTAATCCTGCTCCAGCCTTCTGATTGGATGACCGCTGCCGTCTCTGTCTCCCATGGCAACAGTGCCAGATGAAGTCTCTGTGGGTGGGGTCAGAGATCAGTAATGTCATAATGACCAGGTGAATCATTTAGTGTCCCAATGCTGACACATTGGGGCGAAGAGCTTCATATGTGGGATAAACCAGTGTTATATAGATTCACTCTGGAGTCATAGTCACACTACTGTACTCTACATAGTAGCCTATCACTATCATAGTACATCTGATGATCATGATCAACTAAAACCATTAAAAAATTGTCACTGATGCATTTAGCAGATGACTATGTTGCGTTATATGTGTGATCAGTTCAGTCCTTATGGTTATTAAACCCACTTTGGTATTATGCCACGCATGCTCTACTGTTTGTGCTACAGTAACACTTAGCATACTGTTTCACATACTGTTAATAATAATAATAGTATATGTGTAGCATTCTGCATGCAATAAGGTAATAGTTCATTCCTATGAATAACACCTGTAAAAAAAAAAAAAAAAAAAAACAGTATTGGAAAAAGCTTATTGCACAATATATATTACTGGTATTTTTCGTCCGTTTTGTGGTTCGGCATTGCTCTTTGCTAATGAGTAAGACGACAGTAATATTCATACAGGTGAAGATTCATTTCACACTCCTGTGCTCCTTCTGCTGTGATATGAAACTCAAGTATTATGCTCAGTCCCTCTGGACGACACCAGATAGCTGGCGTAATAATTAAACTCACATTCACTATGTTTCTCACTAGAACTGTCTCATTCTTCCTGTTTTAATTAAACCTTCATACAAACTTAATTACATTTGATTATTTCCAGAAACACAATCTATTACCTAGCAACCACATAGCAACAGGATAGAAACACTCACAACACCCTCACAGACAAATTAGAAACACCCTAGCAATCACTCAGAACTCCTTAGCAACTGTATAGCAACTCCCTGGCAACCAGATGAGAATTGAGTATAATGACATATTGTCTGTTGCTTATGGAAGCTTGTTTCCACCACAGTATAAAAAAAGGCAGTAGTGACTTTCTTTGAGAAAAAAGTTCAGAATTGCAAGTAAAAACATGTAAATTCAGAATTGTGAGATGTAAACTCAAAATTCTGACTTTTTTCTTGCAGTTCTGACCTTTTTTTTCTCAGATTTCTGACTTTATATCTTGCAATTCTGACTTTATATCTTGAAATCTTAAGTTTATGCAATTCTGGCTTTATGTCTCGCAATTTTGAGTCTATTTCTCACAATTCTGGCTTTATGTTTGCAGTTTACTTTTATCTTGCTATTCTGAGTTTATATATTGTAATTCTGTCTATATCTCACAATTTTGAGTTTATATCACGCAATTATGACTTTATATCTTGAAATTTTACTTGTGTCTCGCAATTCTGACTCTATATCTCACAATTCTGACTTTATATCTTATCAATTTTGAGAGCAATTCTGACTTTATATTTTGTACTTTTGCCATTGTCTCACAATTCTATATATCTTGCAATTTGACTTTTGTCTCGCAATTCTGAGTCTATATCTTGCCATTTTGAGAGCAATTCTCACTTTATATATTGCAGTTCTGCCTTTGTCTCACAATTCTGACTTTTATTCTCACAATTCTGAGTTTATATCTTAGAATTTTGACTTTATATCCTGCAATTCTGAGAAAAACAAAACAAAAACAAAAAAACCCTCCAAATTGTAAGATAAACCAAAATTGTGAGAAAAATGTATTCAATGGAGGAAACAAGCTTAGTTGCCATTGATTTGGCGAGAGATAGTGTGAATGTTTGTTTAATTAGAGATCATTGCTTCTCAGGGAATCTTGTCTTTTAACAGCATCGTCTTGTAACAAGAATTAAAACATTAGCAGGAACAATAACCAAAGAGAGGGAGAGAGAAAGAGAATGACGAAGAAACAAAGGAAAATGAGACAGGGACTATTACAGTGAACATATGAATAACACAACACCAATTTAACACAGTCACAAGGGACAGAGATGATAGGAGAAAAATGACAGCAGTGCGTGTGTGTGTGTGTGAAGGGCTGTAGGGTAATAGAAAGCACAGAGAATAGAAGACGAGTGTCAAAGTGTGAAAAGGTGTTCAAGAAAGTAATTATTCTCTGGACAGCTGTCGTCCATTCATACTACTTTCTGACATGCTCAAAATACACCAGAAATGAGGACAATGAGAAGGAACAACACTTCACTCTTTCTTCTTTTCAAAGTAAAGTTCAGGACGGGGTTCATTGCCAGTTTGGGTGCAGATTGAGTTAATAGTAAAATAATAGTAAAAGTAAAATGTCACAGCATTCGAAATTGTGTGCCATTAAAAATGTTTATGATGCTGGATCCCAATTTGCAGTTCAGTTACGCAATAAAATAAATAATAACTTTAACCTTCACCAATAAAAGGTCAAAAATAAAAGAGTAAACAAGTAAATGAATCACTTTTCAAGTTGACAATGTTTAGTTAGTTGGTTAATTTCATTCCTCTAATTTAATTTAATTTAACTTCATTTAATAATTCATTAATTTGATCATTTGTTTAGAGATTCCTTCTTGTGGTCCTAATAATTCTATACATAGTCCAAGTTTGGGGTTGGTAAGATTTTTATTTTATTTTATTTAAATTTTATTTAAATTTCTTAATTTAATTTAGTGAAAAAAGGCTTTTATGCTCACTAAGGCTTTATTTGCTTGACTAAAAATGACATTAAAATTGTGAAATATTATTACAATTCAAAGTGACTGTTTTCTATTGTAACATATTTTAAAGTGCAATTTATTCCTGTGATCAAATCTGAATTTTCAGCATCATTACTCAAATTACAGTGTCACATGATCCTTCAGAAATTGTTCTAACATGCTGATTTGCTGCTCAAGAAACATTTCTGATTATCAGGGGAACCACTGGTTTATTTTTAAATAAGGGCCCCCCTCATTCCTGGCCCACTTTCCCATGCCGGGCCCTTGGAAATCTTCCTAACCTTCCCTCCTGATTATTAACAATGTTCAAAACAGTTGTGCTACATCATATTTTTATAGAAATCATGTTTCCCCCCCGAATTTGTTGATGAATAGAAAGTTCAAAAGAGCAGTATTTTGTAACAGTGTAGATGTCTTTACTGTCACTTCTGATCAAATTAAGGTGCCCTTGCTGTGTAAAAGTATTGATTTAGAGCATTATTTTCGATGCATGTGAGTTGATTTAATCCTAATCTCATGTACTACTCAGAACAAAGAGTGTGTATTGGGATGCAGCCAAATTTTTATAGTCACAGAGGAGAAAATGTGATTTTCTGTGGCAGCAAACACCTGGAACACATTTGTTAATTATATGCAAATCACATGCACATATGTAAATCAGCCTCACAAAAGTTGTTCTGCATATCTACACCCTTTGTGTCAGTACATGGAGTAGATTTCTTGTTTTTACCCATCCATTAGGTTTGCTAGCATCCATGACGGATTATCAAATGTATACAAACTCTCTGACTTCATTTTAAATTCGGTTCTAGACAGTTTCACGCATTTCTGATGACTGTAATGAGAGGAGTCAGTGACCTTAAACAGGTAAACACACAATTACAATGCTGAATGATTCAGTTGCGCTGTCAATCATGTCTGTTTTGTTTCTGACTATATTTACTCATGTCATTGATTGACATCTAATCTCTGGAGATTCCTCAAAGCTGTGACCTCCCTGTAATCAATGATGACATCACAGCCAATCACAGTGACTGATGGAGCTCAGATAGCCAATTACAAAACAGGCACACTTATGCTGTCATTAAAATACATATAAATATAATGAAATATTTAAATATATAATTTTTTAGATTTAACATCCTGCTGTTGTGTGTTCAGTCAGAGGCTGTTCGGTGATTTATGTCTCTGCTGATGTGGGTCATGACAGGTTTGAGTAGTTAGTTCATCATCACATTAACTGAAGTTTGATCTGAGGATGAAGTGACTCTTGAAAGCATCTTCTCTGCTCTGTTGTAAATGTCTTCAGCTCTTTATGCAGTAATAGATTCTCGCTGCGCTCCCTCCAGGAATTAGACGGGTAATTACAAATGATGAATGTGTGTGTGAGCTACACAAGGAACATTTAATTAATTATTTTTTTTTCCAGATTAAACACACACAATGAACTGAATTTTAAATGACATACTATCAAAATTAATACTGCATGCTATTTTTATTTATTTTTGTATGTGAAACAATATGCATTCTGCAATGACTGCATACTTAATTCAGCAAATGCATCCTCTTACCACTTTTTAAATAAACTCACTAAATTAATGAATTGCAAATTACTTTTGCACAGGGGTGGTCAGTAACGAAGTAAAACTTCTTCTTAAATTTTTCAAGTATCTGTACTTTACTGGAGTAGTTTTATTTTGAGTAACTTTTACTTTTACTTCACTACATTCCAAAGCATAAGATCGTACTTTTTACTTCACTACATTTCATAAAACACATCGTTACTCCTTAATATCTGACAGTGTTGCATTCAAATCTCTAACAACACCGCCTCTCATCGTGTCGCAAGCTAGACTCTGCTCTGCCTTGTTTTGGAGGAGACGTGATTTTGGAGAGTGATTTGCAGGGAGGGTGGGAACTTATGATTTTTTTAAAGCTATACCCTACCTTTAATGAATGAATGACTCAATCATTAAATGGATAGTTCACCCAAAAATGAAAATTCTGTCATTATTTGTCATTAACGAAACCCATAAGACCTTTGTTCATTTTCGAACACAATACACTACTTGTTGCCTTCTACTGACAGTTTTGGTTTCATATTTAAAGTAGTTTCATTTTTTTCAATATTTAATATAGAAAATACTAAATATTTATATTTTTAATGTCATATTTCTTAATTCAATAAATACATTTTTATTTAAAAGATTAATCTTATTACAGTATTGATGCATTTGTAAACAGTCTGTGTAAATCTAAATGCCATGTCAGATGCAGATTCTCAGCCACTTCTGCAGTGCAAAGATGGTATCTGATTTCATTTGATTGGTAACAGCCCTTTAATGTCTTATTATTATAATTGCATTGAAAAACAAAAAAATTTCACTCTTTGATAATGGAACAGATCTGGAAAAGTTTCTGTCACCGTTTATATTTTTGAGATTATTTTTCAATTTTTATTCTGGCATCACTGTTTTCTGCAGTGTTCACATTTTTGGTGGCAAGCCCACCCTAATGTTAACCAACAGATGCAAACCACCGCTTCTCCAAAAGGACAAGTACTATAACCACTAGAAAGGCACCATAAATATAGTATTAAATATACAGTATAAAAAATATAACAAAAGATGAAGTAGGCCTATAATAAAAAAATCTGAAGTGAAATTAGGAAATGCTTAGGGCTAGCTCTACACGATGTATTGATTCTGCAAAAACAAAATCTTTATTCATACAAACTTATTTCAGTCAACACACTCACAAACATTACTATTACTAAAAAGTAAGTGCAAAATACTGCATGCCAGCACACATGACACGATGATGCACTGTGTCTCTCAGTATCTGGTTGACATGATTGTGCATGAATTGTGGTATAACTTTTGTGTCTGTGGTTAAAACAAGATGTTCATGAGTAGTTGGTGGCCTGATGCGATCATATTTTCATATTATTTTCTCAGACATCTTGATGCTTATAATGAAATAGTGGTGTGTGTCATCATATCTGAATGGCAGACATACTGATGTGTGTTCACTGCGCAGACTCATTAGGCGCGTTCGACTTTAAGCGGCACTGCGCAGAATGGTGGTACTTTGATGTCATACACTGACCATTCTGCGCAGCGCCGCTTAAGGTCAAAAGCGCCTATTGGCATGATTGAGAGCAAACGTGAGAGGTCATGGGCCTAGGGTGTGGCCAAGTAAAAAATAAAAAATTTCCAAAAAATCGCTATTTTTATTTAAATATAGCTAAAATAGCTCCTTGTTGCAAAAAATCAATAAAAGTTGCAGCAACATTGAGAAAGTAGCTAAATTTGGCGACAAATTTCCCAAATTGGCAACACTGCAGACCAACGAGAAAATCGACTGATGGTCAAGTTTTCCCAGGTCTGTGCACGCAACAAATGGGCGGGCAATATGCTAATGTTTCATGTTGATGTCAACATGAAACGGCTTGGAATTCGTTTTAAAAACGACTCGTTTCAATGATTCAGAGTCGACTCTCTTTTTTTTGAGAGACAATAACTTTATACACGGTGAACTTTAAGATTTAAAACTTTACAGGATGTTTTCATTCAGTTAGAGCTGTTACACACTGCATGAAATATAATTTTCAAAAAACCATACTAGGGGCACTTTAAAAAGTAGTATGCCAGTCACATACAGTATTAATGTTAAGGATAAGCACAAAAATTATATTTTTATTTTTATTCCAAATTTTAAATACCATTTATATTTCTTTATTGTGTTATATATTTTTTTATATACAGTTGCGTTTGGTCTCATACTCTGTCACATACCTCAGTGTCATGCGCTTGCTTAGCACTTTGTTGTGAGAAACAGTAAAGTGTGCTCAAGTGCTAGCAAAAGACAGTGTAAATAAATACTCTTTGAGAGAAGCAGTCAATCAGCGGAAGTTAAAAGCAGATCATAAGTGTATTTATTTCCTGTCTCTTTAGTGTTTAGCACAGTTGTCATTGCTAGGAAATGCTGGTTTTGTTGTTTACTGTGTGAAGTTGCGTTTGGTCTCGTACTCTATCGCATACCTTATTAGTGCTGTGCGCTTGCTTAGCCCGTTGTTGTGAGAAACAGTAAAGTGTGTTCAGCTGAATTCAATTTCCGTTTTATCAAAAGGGTATAAAAAAAAGGTTAGTATACCGCGGTAGCGGTCGTGGCAGCCCTCGTGTGAAGACCGAAAATTGTAAAGACCATCGACTCTACCGTGCGACTCAACTGTGCAGGGCCACTGGCAAGGGACATAAGTATCGCTTTTGATTCATCCTCTTTTCTACACCTTACTTTACTTCTGTTTCCGTTTTTATGACCAACTCTTACTACAGTCATGGCCAAAAATATCGGCACCCTTGGTAAATATGATCAAAGAAGGCTGTGAAAATTAATCTGCATTGTTAATCCTTTTGATCTTTTATTTTTTTAAAAATCACAAAAATCTAACCTTTCATTGGATAATAAGAATTTAAAATAGGGGGAAATATCATTACGAAATAAATGTTTTTCTCAAATACACGTTGGACACAATTATTGGCACCCCTAGAAAGTCTTATGAGTAAAATATCTCTGAAGTATATTCCCATTAATATTCACAATTCTGAGCACTCCAGGGTGATTATGAATATGAAATTATCCAGCCATGGTTTCCTGTTTCACAAAAATATAAATAGGAGGGAAAACAAAGCCCAAATTCCCTTAATCATCCATCACAATGAGAAAAAAACAAAGAATATATTTCTGATGTGCAGCAAAAGATAATTGAGCTTCACAAATTAGTGAAGTGGCTTTAAGAAAAGAGCTAGAGCAGTGAAAATTCCCATTTCCACCATCAGGGCAATAATTAAGAATTTCCAATCAACATAAAATGTTACGAAACTGCCTGGAAGAGGACGTGTGTCTATATCGTCCAAACGCATGGTGAGAAGGAGAGTTTGAGTGGCTAAAGACTCTCCAAGGACAATAACTGGAGAATTGCAGAAAATAGTTGAGTCTCCGGGTCCGAAAACCTTAAAAAAATTGTCAAACAGCCCCTACAGGACCACATATTGCTTGGGAGTGTTTCAAGAAAAATTCTCCTAGCTCATCCAAAAACAAACTCCAGCATATTCAGTTATCAGACATGACTGGGACTTCAAATGGGACTGGCTTCTATGGTCAGATGAAACTAAAAAATGAGCTTTTTAGCAACAAACACTCAAGATGGGTTTGGTGAACACAGGGATAAAAAGTACCCCATGTGTACAATGAAATATTCTGCTGTATATATTTGATGTTGCGGGCCTATATTTCTGCTGGAGGTCCTGGACACCTTGTTTAGACACATGGCATCATGGATTCTATCAAATACCAACAGATAAAAAATCAATAAGTGACTGATTCTGTTAGAAATCTTTTAATGGGCCACTGAGCACAAAACCAAGCTTCTGCTATGGCCATTCCAGTCCTCTGACCTGAACCCTTTAGAATATGAGTGAGGTGAACTGAAGAGAAGAAGCACCGTCATGGAGCTGTGAATCTGAAGGATCTGGAGAGATTCTGGATTAAGGAATGGTCTCTGATCTCTTGTCAGGTGTTCTTTAACATCATCAGGCATTATAGGAGACAATTTAGAGCTGTCAAACTGGCAAATGGAGGTTTCAAAAAGTATTCAATAAAAGGGTGCCGTTAATTGTGGCCAATGTGTATTAGAGAAAAACATTTATTTCATAATGATATTTCCCCCATTTTAAATTGTTATTATCCAATGAAAGGTTAGATTTTTGTGAATTTTTTTAAATAATAGATAAAAAGGATTAACAATGCAGATTAATTTTCACAGTCCTCTTTAATCATATTAACCAAGGGTGCCGATATTTTTGGCCATGGCTGTATGTGTTTCCATAGCCCTACTATTACTACCACTCACAAATAAAGCATCACACAAGACAGAACTGCTTGTGGTTCCATCTAACCCATCATTTCATCACAATTCCACCATCCAGTTAGGAACATCTACCATAACTCCTTCAAAAACAGCCAGAAACCTTGGAGTTATGATTGATGATCAGCTGACTTTCTCAGACCACATTTATTCAACATCAAGAAGATCAGGCCCTTTCTTTTGGAATATGCTTCACTACTCCTTGTTCAAGCTCTTGTTCTGTCCAGGCTGGACTATTGCAATGCTCTCTTAGCAGGTCTTCTAGCCAGTTCTATCAAACCTTTACAAAAAGAATGCACGTCACACCTGTTTATCAATTTGCACTTGCTACCTATTGCCTAAATACACTCACCTAAAGGATTATTAGGAACACCTGTTCAATTTCTCATTAATGCAATTATCTAATCAACCAATCACATGGCAGTTGCTTCAATGCATTTAGGGGTGTGGTCCTGGTCAAGACAATCTCCTGAACTCCAAACGGAATGTCAGAATGGGAAAGAAAGGTGATTTAAGCAATTTTGAGCGTGGCATGGTTGTTGGTGCCAGACGGGCCGGTCTGAGTATTTCACAATCTGCTCAGTTACTGGGATTTTCACGCACAACCATTTCTAGGGTTTACAAAGAATGGTGTGAAAAGGGAAAAACATCCAGTATGCGGCAGTCCTGTGGGCGAAAATGCCTTGTTGATGCTAGAGGTCAGAGGAGAATGGGCCGACTGATTCAAGCTGATAGAAGAGCAACTGAAATAACCACTTGTTTGACTGAAATAACCACTCGTTACAACCGAGGTATGCAGCAAAGCATTTGTGAAGCCACAACACGCACAACCTTGAGGCGGATGGGCTACAACAGCAGAAGACCCCACTGGGTACCACTCATCTCCACCACAAATAGGAAAAAGAGGCTACAATTTGCACGAGCTCACCAAAATTGGACGGTTGAAGACAGTTGACAGAAAAATGTTGCCTGGTCTGATGAGTCTCGATTTCTGTTGAGACATTCAGATGGTAGAGTCAGAATTTGGCATAAACAGAATGAGAACATGGATCCATCATGCCTTGTTACCACTGTGCAGGCTGGTGGTGGTGGTGTAATGGTGTGGGGGATGTTTTCTTGGCACACTTTAGGCCCCTTAGTGCCAATTGGGCATCGTTTAAATGCCACGGCCTACCTGAGCATTGTTTCTGACCATGTCCATCCCTTTATGACCACCATGTACCCATCCGCTAATGGCTACTTCCAGCAGGATAATGCACCATGTCACAAAGCTCGAATCATTTCAAATTGGTTTCTTGAACATGACAATGAGTTCACTGTACTAAAATGGCCCCCACAGTCACCAGATCTCAACCCAATAGAGCATCTTTGGGATGTGGTGGAACGGGAGTTTCGTGCCCTGGATGTGTATCCCACAAATCTCCATCAACTGCAAGATGCTATCCTATCAATATGGGCCAACATTTCTAAAGAATGCTTTCAGCACCTTGTTGAATCAATGCCATGTAGAATTAAGGCAGTTCTGAAGGCGAAAGGGGGTCAAACACAGTATTAGTATGGTGTTCCTAATAATCCTTTAGGTGAGTGTATATACCTATTGTCTGCTCGCATAAAATTCAAGGCATTGATGTTTGCCTACAAAACCACCACTGGCTCTGCACCCCTTTACCCAAGTGAATGTTGCTTTATTGTGCCATCCCAAAGAAGCACAAAATCACTTTCACAGACTTTTAAATTAAATGTTCCCTCCTGGTGGACTGACCTGCCCAACTCAATCCGAGCAGCTGAGTCCTTAGCCATTTTCAAGAATCAGCTAAAAACACATCTCTTCCATTTTTATTTGACCCGCTAACTCTAGCACTCTCTATTCTAATTTTATCCATAAAGGGATCCCTGGGTATTAAGACTTGTATGGCTTAATATAACGTAAAAGATGTCTCTTACTGAAATATGTACAAACCCGATTCCAGAAAAGTTGGGACACTGTACAAATTGTGAATAAAAACAGAATGCAATGATGTGGAAGTTTCAAATTTCAATATTTTATTCAGAATACAACATAGATGACATATCAAATGCTTAAACTGAGAAAATTTATAATTTTAAGGGAAAAATAAGTTTATTTTAAATTTCATGGCATCAACACATCTCAAAAAAGTTGGGACAAGGCCATGTTTACCACTGTGTGGCATCCCCTCTTCTTTTTATAACAGTCTGCAAAAGTCTGGGGACTGAGGAGACAAGTTGCTCAAGTTTAGGAATAGGAATGTTGTCCCATTCTTGTCTAATACAGGCTTCTAGTTGCTCAACTGTCTTAGGTCTTCTTTGTCGCATCTTCCTCTTTATGATGCGCCAAATGTTTTCTATGGGTGAAAGATCTGGACTGCAGGCTGGCCATTTCAGTACCCGGATCCTCCTACGCAGCCATGATGTTGTAATTGATGCAGTATGTGGTTTGGCATTGTCATGTTGGAAAATGCAAGGTCTTCCCTGAAAGAGACAACGTCTGGATGGGAGCATAATGTTGTTCTAGAACTTGGATATACCTTTCAGCATTGATGGTGCCTTTCCAGATGTGTAAGCTGCCCATGCCACACGCACTCATGCAACCCCATACCATCAGAGATGCAGGCTTCTGAACTGAGCGCTGATAACAACTTGGGTTGTCCTTGTCCTCTTTAGTCCGGATGACATGGCGTCCCAATTTTCCAAAAAGAACTTCAAATTTTGATTAGTCTGACCACAGAATAGTTTTCCACTTTGCCACAGTCCATTTTAAATAAGCCTTGGCCAAGAGAAAACGCCTGCGCTTCTGGATCATGTTTAGATATGGCTTCTTTTTCGACCTATAGAGTTTTAGCCGGCAACGGCGAATGGCATGGTGTTCATCGACAATGTTTTCTGGAAGTATTCCTGAGCCCATGTTGTGATTTCCATTACAGTAGCATTCCTGTATGTGATGCAGTGCCGTCTAAGGGCCCGAAGATCACGGGCATCCAGTATGGTTTTCCGGCCTTGACCCTTACGCACAGAGATTGTTCCAGATTCTCTGAATCTTTGGATGATATTATGCACTGTAGATGATGATAACTTCAAACTCTTTGCAATTTTTCTCTGAGAAACTCCTTTCTGATATTGCTCCACTATTTTTCGCCGCAGCATTGGGGGAATTGATGATCCTCTTGCCATCTTGACTTCTGAAAGACACTGCCACTCTGAGAGGCTCTTTTTATACCCAATCATGTTGACATGTTGACCTAATAAGTTGCAAATTGGTCCTCCAGCTGTTCCTTATATGTACATTTAACTTTTCCGGCCTCTTATTGCTACCTGTCCCAACTTTTTTGGAATGTGTAGCTCTCATGAAATCCAAAATGAGCCAATATTTGGCATGACATTTCAAAATGTCTCACTTTCAACGTTTGATATGTTATCTATATTCTATTGTGAATAAAATATAAGTTTATGAGATTTGTAAATTATTGCATTCCTTTTTATTCGTAATTTGTACAGTGTCCCAACTTTTTTGGAATCGGGTTTGTAGTAGAAACCCATTAAAGATTTATGTTATTTTAAAAAATCACATGGTTTTATGTATATTTATGTACGCCATTATTCTGATGACGTAAAATGGTTGGACTCGGTGAGCTACTAGCGCTACCTGTTGTTATTTTTACCACAACACATCTCGGAATAGACAACTCGGAAAAGAAAATATTGATTTGATGACCACAGCTACTGAAAGAGCTTGCAGGTGGCGATGGATATAAGTATAGGTTTAAACCAAATGCTATACCATGGATTTTTCCCCACAAAGAGTCGAAACTCCCCGGATCTCAAGGAAAATCTGCGCTGAGAAACTCCTCTAGCGGCCGTGCATCCTGATTAGCATCGGCGTGATTACATCTTAACAGATGACATCTAGTGTTTCTTGTCTCAGCCGTTTGTAAGCTCTTTCAGTAGCTGTGGTCTACTAAAAGACTCAAAAGCATCAGGGCTAAAGTAGAGAAAAAAAAGAAGAGGGTCTTTAGGAAGTTTTATTCGTCCACAGACATCTTCTTATTCTTTTATCCTCTTCTTATCGCTAGGAAAGCAGTGAAGTCTTAGATGGCTTCTCTTGTTGCCCTTCGACTGAAAATTACAACCAAAAGCCAGTATTTTATTTTCTGAGTTGTGCATTCTGAGTTGTGTTGCGGTAAAAAGCCAAAGACTATAGAAATAAACTTAAAAAAAAAAAAAAAACCTGGACCTGGTTGATGCTTACTGGTCCAAGTCAAAAGAGTCTCTGTGATCTTCTGGTTTGGGTTCCTCCTTCAGTGTGCGTCTGTGGGATGTTTCAATGAACTAAAGAAACAGCTACTAGTTTCACAGAAGTGTGTGTTTGTGTTTTTCAAGTTCCATGTAAATGAATCCGAGTTGTTGATTCACAGAAGCGTGTTGACGATCAATATACACATTAGACAAATATTGATTTATTGATCTCACTCGCTCTCTGGCCTAAAACAATACATTTGACCTGGGCTCACTTGAAGTATTCCAGGCAGAAAGACTCATAGATGGAGAGCGTTTTCATTTTGTGCTGCTGAAGATTGATTTGAGCTGAACCCCGCAGCACCTTCAGATGTTTTACAGCAGCAGGAATTCTCAGTAGGTAAATTTTCTCAATTTACATCAGAGCGACATCTGCTTGAGATATTGCTCATAATCAGTTGCAATATCAGAAGAGCACTGAGAGCGTTCAGTCTGTTAGATTTATCCTGTGGGTGTATAACACCTGGAAATACATGCTGTTAACATTCACATTCATCTCAATGGCGCAGAATTTTGCAAGTCAATAGGGACCATCAACTTTTGATTACCAGCATTCTTCAAAATATATATATATTTTTTCAACATAAGGAAAACCTATACAGGTTTGGAACGACATAAGGGTGTGTAAATGATGACAACATTTTCATTTTTGAGGTGAACTTTTCCTTTAAATGAAGCAGCCAAAAATATTTAAAGATTAATATGTGATTATTATGGAAGATGACTTTGGACCAATGACGTTTCACTGTGGGTGGAGCTACTCAGTCATATTCTAATGTACTTATACTCATAAAAAAATTCTCATACTCATTATTTTATAACATTTTATATAATCAGGGTTATTATAGGTAATTACTTTTAACTACAATTAAAAATAAAAACATAACAAAATTATCAATTTTATTATCATTTGATCATTAATAAATAAAATAAAAAATAAAATAAAATAAATGTGAGCCGAAATTAAATGAAATGAAATATATATTTTAAAAATATATAATAGTCAATTGATATATTATACATATATCAATTATCATAGTTTTACTTGATGTACTGAAATAATTGAAACTAAAACTGAAATTAAAATGAATAAAAACGATATAGACACTTAAAAAACTATTAAAAATGTCCAAACAAAAATTAAAATGGAAACTATAAAACTAAAAACTAATATACTATACACACACATATATATTTGTTCTGTCAAACAATTAATCGCATCCAAAATAAAAGTTTTTGTTTACATAATATATGCATGTGTGCTGAGTATATTTATTATGTATATATAAATACACACACATGCATGCACGATATATATTTCAGAACAATATGTTATGTTTATATATTAAATATATTTCTTTATAATATAAGTTATATGTATATGAATATAGACATGTAAATACATGTAAATATTTTCAAAAAATATACTGTATGTGTGTGTGTATACACATAATAAATATACACAGAACACACACATATATTATGCAAACAAAAACTTTTATTTTGGATGTGATTAATCACAATTAATCATTTGACAGCACTAATATATATATATATATATATATATATATATATATATTTGTGTGTGTGTAAAGAAGTCAAAATGTAAAATGCATATTGTGATTACCTATTTATCTGTACATTTTCATAATTGATGTTGGATTATTTTAATTACTGGTATATGAGCTACAAAAAAATCACATTAGAACATTTGTCACATGCACATCAGTTTATGCCTTTATAAAATTTGGCTTGTTCTTCACTTTTGACATGGGATGAAATCTTATCATATATGTGTTTTATTAATGAAGACTGACAAAATTTATTTAATTTCGTGGACAGAAATTACTTACATGTTTACAGGTTATTAATATTTACATGGAGGCGTTCAAATTCATTGCTTTGACTGAATTATTGATGCTTGGAAATTGCATGAGAGATTTATCAAATGTTCCTCTCCGTCTTCAACCTCCAGACTGTGACGTCTGAAAACTTTTGGTCTTTCTTTCTGTTTGACCTCTGACCTTTGCTCAGTTCAACAGGCTTAGAGTCTACCTGAGATTGAATGACCTGACCTTAGTCCTGGTTAAAAAAAAAACATGTACAGAAACCACAGCAGACAATGACTCAAATAATCACAAGTTCAAATGTGTGCCATGTGACCTGAAACACGCTGTAATATTGACAGTTGTCTTGCTGAAATGTGTGTGTGTGTGTGTGTGTGTATGATGGTTTAACAGGTCTGTAAACGGTATCCAGACAGTAATTTCCTCACCGTACATGAGCTTGTTTAAGTTAAAGCTAATTTAAACATAAATCAGATGCGGTCAGCAGGTGAACAGCAGCCATGTGTTTGATTGACAGCAGGAACGTGCTTAGAGACAGGCATACAATTAACCTTTGACCTCACAAGAGCAAAGCAAACACTGATTCTGTCATTGTAGGTCTTTTGTGCGCACAACCAAAAGCACAGAAATACTTTGTAAAATCCTTTCGAGGTCATTCCAGGCCTCGATCTTTTGTCTCCCGGACGCCTCCTCTTCCTGTTTTGTTGCCGTGGTAACCTTTAATATTTCAATCAGGCCTGTTGGCTAATGAGAAGAGACCAGTTCATGCATGACAACAATATTAAAATAAGCCTGAAAAATGCTTCACGTTTCACTTCCGAGTGATAATCTGCCCGTTGAGGAGCGTCTTACCGGACTATTTCTCCTAATTAATGATGAGAAGGAGTTTAAAGCAGGGGAGGATTGTGCTGTCGTTGTGTAATGAAAATAATTAATGCTCTCAAAAGACATGCCGGAGGAATGAAGATGTCATTTCTCTCTGTAATGATCATCTGAAGTCATGCTCTGTAGCTTTAATGCAGATAAAGAGAGAGAGACAGAGGCTGCTTACAATCCACCTTCAAACTAAAAGCAACCTTACAAGTGAGAAATTCTGCATGTTTTACATAGACTGCAAGTACTTTGTATTGTTTTCCAGTAAAAGTATCGAAACATCCTTAAAACAAGTTAAATAGTCCGCTATCAGCAAGTTTTTGAACCTCTTCTGCACACCACAGCTGCGTTAATTTGGTCACAAATACAGAAAAACAGTACTATTGTGAAATATTTTTTACTATTTAAAATAACATTTTTTATGTGAATATATTGTAAAATGTAATTTATTCCTGTGATCAAAGCTAAATTTTCAGAATTCAGTGTCACATGATCCTTCATTCTAATATGCTGATTTGCTGCTTAATAAACATTTATTACTATCAATGTTGAAACAGTTGTGCTGCTTCATATATATAGTCAACATCTGAAGTGGATCAAAAAATTCATCAAATTTGTCCTAAAACAAGAACGGGTATTGCTTTGATTTTAGGACAACTTTGATGAAAGGTTTTGATCCACTTCAAATGTTGACTACTATATATATATATATATATATATAGTATTATTTGGAAACCATGATATATTTTATTTTTCAGGATTCAAAAGTTCAAAAGAACAGCATTTATTTGAAAAAGAAAACCTTGGTGACATTATAAATGCCTTTACTATCACTTTTACCCCAGATTTTAATTAAATTGCATCACAGGAATAAATTACATTTTAAAATATACTATACTACAGTTATTTGAAATTATAATAATTATAATAATTTCATAGTATTACTGTTACGGGGCTGACGAGATGTGAGACGTGCGGATCCATATGCAAAGCTTTATTATAAAACAAGGTCAGTAAACAGGCAGGGTCAGACAGTGGCAAACAGGTATGGCAAGGACAAGACAAAGCAATCCGTGGAACAAGCGTGGGTCGACGATCAGCGAACAGTATCCAAAGGGCAAGGCAGAGAGATAATCCAAAAGCGAGAGCAAAAGTCCAAACGGGGAGACCACCAGACCCGAGCAGAAGACCACCACAGGGAGGCAGACAGGGCAGGAACCCATGACAGAGACTGGGATCTGGGGAGAACAAGGACAGACAACACAGAGAGCAGAGACAGACAACACTGGGAGAGTCTTCGTTGCAGGGCAGGACGGGACCAGAGCCCACCTGGGCGGAGCAGGAGACCCCCAGAGCCAGACAACTGACCACCACAGCGGAGTAGACGGAGCCGGAGCCCACCAGTGTGGCGTAGACAGGGCAGAGTATCTCCACGGCAGAGCGGACTGGTGAGGAAGCCATGGCAGGATCAGGGATCTGGGGAGAACAGAGACAGACACCACAGAGAGAGTCCCCATGGTCACAGGAGCCGTGACCGAGCAGGTCGAGAGTTCATGGACGGCCTCCATAGCCGTGACTGGGCAGGACGAGGATTCGCAGACGGCCTCCATAGCCGTGACAGGGCAGGGCGAGGATTCGAAGACGGCCTCCATAGCCGTGACAGGGCAGGGCGAAGATTCGCAGACGGCCTCCTTGGCCGTGACAGGGCAGGGCGAGGATTCGCAGATGGCCTCCTTGGCCATGACAGGGCAGGGCGTGAGTTCACAGGCGGTCTCTTTGGGGCGCTCTGGAGGAGCGGGCGCCTGAGGATCGGGAACGGCACTCCTGGCCGTGACTTGAGAATGGATTCTCGGGATTCGGGATCGGCACTCCTGGCCGTAGTTTGAGAACTGGATTCGGGATCGGCTCTCCTGGCCGTTGCTTGAGAACTGGATTCTCGGGATATGGGATCGGCACTCCTGGCCGTGACTTGAGAACTGGATTCTCGGGATTCGGGATCGGCACTCCTGGCCGTTGCTTGAGAACTGGATTCTCAGGATACGGGATCGGCACTCCTGGCCGTGACTTGAGAACTGGATTCTCGGGATTCGGGATCGGCACTCCTGGCCATGAGATGAGAACTGGATTCTCGGGATTCGGGAGTAGGTGCCACCACTTCGGGAGGTTCTGCAGCGGAAGCCGCCACCTCTGGAGGCACTGGAGCAGACTCGTGAACAGGAGAGACCTCAGGAACAGACTCGTGGACAGGAGAGGCCTCAGGAGCACAGTGTGCAGCCCACACACTCAAAATGGCGACCGCCATAACGGGAAGCACTGAGGTCAGGTGAACAGTTTCTGTAACAGCCAGGGTTGAGGCCCTGGGAATGCCAGCTACTCGCACCGACATCAGTGGTGGGTCCATCACACTGGATATCAGAACTCGAAGGACTGACCTTGAATCTGTGGTAACAGCCTCTGGCAGTTCGGCGGAGGCGTGGTGTGACTCTGGCTGGAGCACGGAGACGTGGTGTGACTCTGGCTGGAGCACGGAGACGTGTGACTCTGGCTGGAGCACGGAGACGTGGTGTGACGTGAGCAGACTCTGGCTTGACAGCGATGACGTGAGCAGACTCTGGCTTGACAGCGATGACGTGAGCAGACTCTGGCTTGACAGCGATGACGTGAGCAGACTCTGGCTTGAAAGCGATGACATGAAGGGGTGTTGTTGTTACCGCCATTTCGCGAGTGTGGCGTAACAACAACAATTATTTTTTTAAATAATTAACATTTAAAAAAATCTTAATTATTCCAAACTTTTGAGCAGTAGTGTATTTTATTAAATATTTAGAAAAAGTAGATGTACAAATGTATTATAGTACAGTTATGGTTTCAGTAATAACATTGTACTTTGCCATTACCCCCCCCCCCCCCCCCCCCACCCCCATATTTGTGTGACATAATATAGTGAAATCGAGCTGTTCTTGCCCTTTCCAAGAAGTAATTATCGTTTTCGGAGTTAAATGGAAAGCAGCATGAGCAAAAACACACGCCGACACACACTTTCACACACACTCTTGACCTGCAGTTGTATGAATATTAAGTCCATCCACTGTAAATTGCTAGATGAATAATTAATTTGTTTTAAACAAGATTTAAAGCTTAATTAACTCCTGCTGAGTCTGACGAGGCAGAAAAGAAATGAAACTTTTCTAACAGCACAGTTTGACCTCACTAGAGACGGCCAGACAGAAGCGAGGGGGCGGTCGCTGAAGACACTGTAATTTACACACCTTACTATATTAAAGCGCTGTCAGAGACCTGCAATTATACACCAATCCACAGCGAGAGAAAGTCACATAAACACAACCTCTGAAAGCTCCTCTCAACACAGCCTAGTGAGCTGCATACCTGTATTATAAGGGGCCATTCACATTGGACACATATTTGCATTTGTCTTGCATTTGTTTTAATTTGTTTAGATGAAAAGTTGAAAATTCAGCTTTGCATCAAGGAAAAATAACATTTTCAAAATATATATTCACACAGAAAATAGTTATTTTAAAAGGGTCATATGACGATGCCAAAAAGAACATTATTTTGGTACTGAACGTATTCACAAAACATCTTAAGGCTAAAAGTAGCTCATAACTTGATGATTTAGAAAAAAATCTTAAAAATAATGGGCGTGTCAGTCTAAATAAAATTTTTAGGATTTAGGATTTAGGAGACCAGCTTTTAAGATTATTTCACAAAACGTTTTAGCACTAAAACTAGTTCCTATCTGTAAAACATTAGGAGTAGTGAAGAGGACTCCATCCTAAGTCACTAAGATCAAACCACAAACTATCCTAAAGTGGCTGTTGCCAGCAATCGGATGCAGTGAGAATTTCAAAATGCATTCTGAGCCAAAGGTGCAGCAAAATGGTGGGAAAATGATTTAAATGTCTTTTTATTTTTCTTAAATGCATTGACACTTACATATATGACGTTTTCATTACCCACGATGAATATAGTTTAATTGCTTTGCTAATTAGCATTATAAAGTAGCCCATTTATAATTCAACTGAACACATTTTAATCAATATCTTGCAATATTGAATGAAATGCATTCATAATAATAATTTCTCTAGACTTATCTGCCATCCTGATTTCTTAAAAAAAAATTGCTACCATGATTATTCATTCATTCATTCATTTTTAATTTAATTTTATGTTCCGAGCAGGGTTATTTTATCCCCTACGGCAAATAATATATTTTCAAATATATGGATTTAATATATAGTTCAAAATATACAAAAATGTACTAAAATATGTTTCAAATATTTATGTAAATATATTTTAAACCAATAGATATTGTGCCATTTTGTGTGTGTGTATGTAGATATATTTTAAAATAATAATTTAAGCAATTTAAAATATGCAAATATGCATAGCCTTCCATATATTTTAATACAAATAAATAAATAAAATTTAAATACATCGCAAACCAAAATTTGCCTATAAGGCTAAAAGTATTTTCTTACAACTCGAAATATATTTTGCTATATTGAAAGGTTGAAAAAGTTGAAACTAAATATATTTTCAATTTAAAAATATATTTAATTAAATTAGCTTTAATTTAAAATAAATTTAGGCTTGAATGAATGAATGAATGAATGAATGAATGAATGAATGAATGAATGAATGAATGAATGAAATCAATCAATCAATCAATCAATCAATCAGAATGGAAAACTAAAGCTTTTTTTTTTTAAAGAACTAAAATAAAAATAAAATAATAAAAAACTTGTTTAATTTCAGCTAAGCAAGATTTCTCATTTTCATTTAGTTCAGGTTGATGTACTAAAATAACTCAAAATAAAATAAAAATGAATAAAAACTATATAGACATTTGATAAATGATAAACACACCCAACAATAGTACTAAAACTGAAAATTTTAACTTACAATGAAAATAAACAAATTAATAAATAAAAATAAAAACTGTAGTATTTCAGTGATACTAAAATAACACTTGTACTGAGTGTAGCGATGCATTCTGGGATTGAATTCACCAGGTTACATGTGAGTTTTGCTACACTCCTTTGTAAGTGTCTGTAATGCTTTTAAAGTGCTGTCAGAATGACATTCCCTCTCTTATCTCAGAGGACCATCGCTCTGTCACATTCATTTGCATTTCAGCTCCCAGCGGCATGCGCCTGAGCGTCTGCAGGAACAATAAGAGCAACTCAGTAAATTACACAAAAGCCAGGATGTAGTCATGGGTTGTTTGGTCCTCGCAGGCCTCCTTATCAGAGAAAACAGACACTTGCTGTGTTCAGAAAAGCTCATTACTGTACTACTCATTTTATTAGTGTGTGAATTTTCTGAATGCATAGATGACCTGCTACTGTCTTAATCAGTCTACGCCTATGCATTCATAACATAAATGTGTTTCACAATCTATGTAGTCCTATTTATTTATTTTTTATTTACATATTTAGCAAACCATTTCCAAATCATACAATAAATGAGTTTATTGGAACTGATTATGACATCGCACCCATATCTTCATTAACATATTCACATCTTAAAGGTGCAGCGTGTGTATTTCTAAGAGGTCAGCGAGAGGGTAAAAGATGCTATGAAAAACTAAAATATGACATTTTTGGTGCAAGGAACCTTGACTGACATTATAAATGCACTTCAGGGGGAAAATGAAATGCTACAGGAGTTTCTGTGGATTCGGCCGTGGGTCGCTGTCACAGATCTTTAACCCTGAGTAGCAGCCCATCGCTCAAAGACGCTGTGAACGCTGAGGTATTTATGTGATTTCAACTGTTCTGTCCACAATATGAGATGACAGGCAGATCTCGGGGTCAGACCGCAGCTGAGGGTAAACAGGAGAGGAGGACAGTTTATTGATCTGAGCGACATGCTGGATTTCTCTTGTCTTTTAATTGACAGCTCCTGCAGACTAGACATCTGATTTGTCGTGAAGAAGCCATGCACTGTCAGGCCACTTTCACACTACTTGAATCCATATGAGACTGGAAACCAGTTTAGACCAGCTAAAGCCTTGAAATAATCTGGGGTTTGTTATGTGTGAATTTATAAACAGAAGAAAAACTAAATTCCTGTTTACTCATAGATTACTAATGTAAAATCCTGTTTTCAATTGTTAATAACAGTAAATATGTCGTTCTATGTCCAAATTTCGGGTTTAAAGGAATAGTTCACTGAAAAATAGAAATGAGGTTAAAACCTTTTAATGATGGCTTCACAAATATGCTAATTGATGGACTGGAGTCTTGTGGATTATTGTGATGTTTTTATCAGATGTTTGGACTCTTAATCTGACGGCACCCATTCACTGCACAAGATCCATTGGTGAACGAGATGTAATGCTACATTTCTCCAAATCTGATGAAGAAACAAACTCAGACACATCTTGGACTGCCAGACCGTGAGTACATTTGCAGGAAAGTTTCATTTTTGGGTGATCTAATTTTTAATTCAGTGTATTTATTTTTAATTTACTAGCATTTTCTGAGTGAAAATGTTTTACTAACGTAAATCCTTAAAACCATTTCCCCCCCAGTGTGTGTTAAAAATGCACATCAAATGCAGTCCAACTCATTTTTTAATGCTTCCAGATACCATTGAAATCATTATTCTTAAAGGTTCTTCATAGAGTTTCTTCTAGGTGTGCTCATTTTTTAATAAATAGACACTGCAGAGGACACTCTGTCGAGGCCTCGGGGCAAATACAGGAGTCCAAAAGAGAGAGCCATCATACATAATGCATGTCAGAGCCGAACCCCTCAGAAGAGCTCATCCACACCTGAGTGTGAATAATGACAGAGAAACAGTGAAGCTCTTACGCCTTCTTTCCACTGCAAAGGAAGTGAATCAAACTCTTCTTTCCTCTTTATATAGTGTTTAACAGTAGAGGCTGTTTTTGACAGTGTTGGGAAGGTTACTTTGGAAATGTAATAGGTTACAGATTACAAGTTACTCTACTTAAAATGTAATAAG
Source organism: Barbus barbus (assembly GCF_936440315.1). NCBI lineage: Eukaryota > Metazoa > Chordata > Actinopteri > Cypriniformes > Cyprinidae > Barbus > Barbus barbus. The sequence goes on along the minus strand of NC_136745.1, from coordinate 9,196,999 downwards.
TAGTGTAACTTTTCAATTGCTTTATTAAAGTAATATAACTGAATACATTTGATTACTTTTTGATTACTTTTCTAAATTTCTAATGTTTTCAACTGTTAAACATTTTCAAACATGTAAACCAGACAGGGTTAACCTTACAGTAGTATTCAACACTGATTACTGTTAGACTTAAAATATAAGATTATTATACACAACCACCCTACAATGACAAAAATTCACTCCTTTTTTTCCACACAAAAACCTATACAGTCTCAATTATCAAGCCATTTTGATTTTGGAGTGAATAACCAGCGCTCTCTTCCACCTTCAATACTATGACTGAGGTGAGACCCTTGAGCAGGAAACGAACCCACTGCTCCGGGTGTGTGTTCATGGTGTGTACACGTGGATGGGTTAAATGCAGAGCACAAATTCTGAGTATGGGTCACCGTACTTGGCTACACGTCAGTTCACTTCACTAAATTTGTGTATGTCTGGCTGCGCAAATCATTTTGCTCCAGACTGTTTTCTGAATGAGGAACAATTCAAGGCAGGTTTTGTTAAAAAGTTCAAACTCAAGGATGGATCAGTACCCATTGTTTGCATTTGCTCTTCCACAGAAGAGAGGAGCATGGTGAGCAGAGCTCGTTAGCATGTAAAGAGATATGCACCGAAACGAGTCGCTGTGAACAGAGCTGTTTTTGACGAGGTAAAAAGGGGGGTTTTCACGACCACTGAGACCATTTCGAGAAGACCCGAAAGAATCATACCAACTTGTGGAAAGTGGGCATGGGAAGCACAGCCACCACAAAATCAGACTTACTTTTAGATCATTCTGAGGTTAAATACAGATTTAAAATCATAACAAGAAATAGTGTAATAGCCATGATACTGTTTTTTTATCATATCTTTGCATAGTTATGACAGGAAACACTGGAATCAATGCCTTAGAAAAAAACAGTTAATTAAAAAAAATAAAGCATATACATAAACCCATATAGTAAATAATAAGAGTTATCAGACAAGCATGATATAAACTTCTGAAACATTGGTGTTTCATATTTTAGAGCAGTCACTGCAATTTATGAAATAAATCAATTCAATCTGTATGTGGGAGTGTGTGTGAAAATCAGATGTAACCCCCTTTGTAATCCTTAACATTTTCATAAGTAAAATAAGTATTTTTTATGTAACTAATTACAATTACTTTTATTTTGTAATTAAATTACATAATTCCATGACTGCTGCTGAGAGACGATGGGCTGTGAAAAAATCCTTGGTCCAGCGTTGAACCCGTGAGCCCATAATCTTTACGCTGTTATTATCGCTGATATAAGCGCAGGGTTAACAGGGATATACTGAGGTGGATGTATTGTGCCGACTGCAGATCATTCTGACCTGTACTTATACTTTATATGTGCAAGACAGCTTATAGTTACACAGTTTGGGAATCAGCTTTGGTACATCAAAGGTTAGACACTGAGAAATAGGTGTTGAGATATACTCATACTGCAAAGACACATTAAATTGATCAAAAGTGAGACTAAAGGTATTTATGATGTCTCAAAAGAGTTGTGTTTTTTTTTTCAATCTAAACATCGCCATTATTTACCATGGATTTACTATAGTAACACTCACTGCACCATGGTATACTACAATTGATTGCTTCTGTTGTCCTCATTTGTAAGTCGCTTTGGATAAAAGCTTCTGCTAAATGACTAAAATAATAATAATAATAATAAATAATAATGTGACACTGAAGACTTTAATGATGCTGAAATTTCAGCTTTGCATCACAGAAATAAATTATATTTTATTATACATTCAAATAGAAAACAGTTATTTTAAATTAAAATAATATTTCACAATATTATTGTTTTTTTACGGTATTTTTGATCAAATAAATGGAGAGTGTGGCAATTTACATACCATTTGTAAATAAATAAACTTTACTGTTTTAATGCTTTGAAAGGGGGTATATTTACTTTTCCACACCTTTGCATTTAAGTCTAAAATATGTATTTTGCCCTTGAAGTATTCATATTTTACCTATTGACACATTTTACAACACAATCAACTATGTTTGACTATAAAAACAATCTACAGTACATAAGAAGAAACATGTACAGTAAAACTATATTATGTGAAATATTGCTCAAAAAGATTATGATACACTACTTTTATCATGAAAACAGAGCTTTAAACACCAAACTTCTCTTCAGGGTTTTAGACTTGAGCAAATAAATAAGGAAGCAAGTAAAAAATAAATAAATAAATACATTTCCAAAATCATTGACCTCTAAGAAAATAGTATCTTTTCTCTCATGTTTATTATTATTTTGATTATTTTCTGGCTCAGTCTGAATAACTGTATACACTTGTATGTGAGTATCTGTTTAAAATTAACGAGCCCATTACTATATGCTGCATGTCTGTGTGTATTTGTTTGTTTGTATGTTCACAGTTACACCGACTCTAATTTAATGGCTCCAAACTGCTGCATGGGATTCAAATGGCATCAGATAATGTGTGTGTGTGTGTGTGAGAGAGAGAGAGAGAGAGAGAGAGAGAGAGAGGCATGTAGCTTGAAGGGATAGTCACACACACACACACACACACACATACCCACACCTGTGGACTTTCTCTCTTTTTCAGTTGAGATTTGGAACTCATCATAGCTGTCAATCAATATCAAACACACCTTTTAAAGGAGCAGGGGGCGTGTTCTGTATTAGTCCAGGCTCCGCCTCTGACACTGACTTGTCCCCTGAGACTTAAATATTGATTGCAGTGAGAAATTGTGTGGAATAGATCTTCTGAGTGATACGGATGAGGAGAGGGAACGGTATGCCTCCTGATTTAAGTAGGAAGTCGAGTGATTGCACTCTCAGTGTCAGGAGGAGCTCAGGCTTTCTGCTTGCGTGTGTTTGTGTGTTGTGTGTGCGTCTGATTGTGTGAGTGTGTGTGATTGTGTCCAATTAATCCCTGCGGATGTTCCTAGAAGACCCAGGAAGAGACCAGAAGCGATTAGATATCCTGGACAAAGCACACACAAAAAAAACAAACAAAAAAAACACGCACACACTGGTATCTGATTACCATCACAAACACCCTAATCATCTTCTCTGCTGTGCTCAGAATATTTAATTTTTTACATTTGTCTTTCTAATCACAGTAGCAGCATCCAGTGGGCTCTATTTTCTGTGAAGTTGCTTTGAAGCAGTATCCGTTGCAAAAAGCAGCATATATTGACTGATTTGACTGAAGCAGCTGATTTGACTTAACAAACACAGTTTTGTAGGTAGTATTTTCACAGATGTTTCAGTTTCCTAAAACAACAACAACAATACAATCTGTTGGTGGGGTTTTTATTTTCTAAACATTGATTTGAGAAGCAATGTATGATAAGATATGAATTTCAATTGTTTTTTGAAAAATCTATTTAGTGACTTTAGGCTTTAAATACAAAATAAATATCTGCCAATGGGACCCGAAAATTACAATTAGCTTTCCATTTGAATTATTATTATTTTTTTTTATTAATTTTTTTTTTTTTTTTGATCCCTGACTTAATTTAGATTTTTCAGAAAACAAGTTATAATATCTTAAGCAATTTTGCCTCTCAGGAAAATGTATCATGATATAAGAATGTTTAGATATTTGTACTGTAAATCAAGTCAAAAATAGATCATTTTGCAGTGTTGTATTTTAAACCAAAATGCACAGGTCTGCATTTCTACAAACCCTGACATTTCCAGGTCAATAATCCTGACATTGTTGATTTATTTGTTCAGCGCTCACTGAGCTTTTAAGTGCTTGTTTGACCATGAAGCATTTCACCTCTGAACCAAAGCAGCTAGATATGTTTCCACAAGCACACACATGGTCACTCTTTCTGATTAAAGTCCTTGGACTCAATTGCAAATGTTAACCAGTCAGTTTGTATTTAGGTTACAGGAGTAAGTGTTTGAACTTGGTGGGTTTTGTGGTTGAGAATACAAAATAGGGTTGTATTTGATGGATAGATTTTCTGTCTGTTTTCACTACACAAATAAATCCGTCATTGAACTTCAGACTGTCGCTTCTAGCTAAAATACAAGTCCATAATCCATATAATGCTTCCTCCAGTGAAAAGGTTGTCTTGTCTAAATCAGGAGAGAAATATGTACAGATCAAGCACTGTTTACAAACTAAAATAGTTCAAAACAGATATGATGGTGGATTCTGATGTGAGAGGACAACAGGGAATGGCCTTAATCACTGGAGAAAGCATTATTATCGATTATGGACTTTTTCGCCAGAAGCAACAGTAGTTAAAACACCTTAATGATGGATTTGTTTCTCACAATAACACAGCTTATCACTTCACAAGTTGTTAATTATAGTGATGTGGATTATTGTGATGTGTTTATCAGCTGTTTGGACTCTCATTCTGACGGCAGAGGATCCATTAGTGAGCAAGTGATGCAATGCTAAATTGCTCCAAATCTGTTCCCACGAAGAAGCAAACTCATCTACATCTTGAATGGATTGAGGGTACACTTTCAGCAAATTTTCATTTTTTGAATGAATTTTAACATTCTTTTAACATAATAAAACCAGTTCATTTCAATGACAAAACACTTCTGAAAATGCTCTTTTGCATACAATAAAAGTGACTGACAAGTAAGACTTTCAAGGAAAAGCTTTTTTTTTCAGTTTGGACAAGAGCAGCTCATACAACTTTTTGTTGCATCTCCTTTTGTGTTCCACAGAAGAAAGAAAGTCATTCAGATGAGTAAATGTTCATCAGGCATATACTTGTGTCTATAGTGTTTCAAGCTCTCATTTGAGGTGTTTGAGTCACTGGGTGTGTTTTGAGGTTAAAACTCTGCTCCCCACTTGTTGCTGAAGTTGCGCGTCTCAGTTTCAAGAAGCCCTTTCCCTCACCAGATGCGGAGCACGAGCTCTCCCGATGTCTGACGAAGGCGAGGGGCTCCGTGCCTTCTCTTCCTCCTCTTCCTCCCCACCCTCCTCCTCCCCTCCCGCTGCTGCCTGTCAGACTCGTCTCCCTCAGCTGCCGAGACCCCTGAAGGAGCGGGCATCTGCGCCACTTCCACACACCGACTCGCGATCCAGAGACGCGTTTTCCCGCGATCCGCTGGACTTGATCGGGCGCTCGCCGGCGCATCTAGGGCGATGCTGTGCCGCGTCTCCCGTGCGCGACGGTCTCCAGAACCGCGGACAGCGGCGGCGCTCGCCACACAGAGCCGATCATGAGACGCGCAGCCCGGAGGAGTTGATCGAGACCCCGCACAGCTGCGCTCCACCGGACACGTGAGTCCAACCTTCAGATCTTATTACAGGATCACTGTGAAATGTTTTTCAGGTAACCCTAAAGCTGTGCGTATGTGGTAACATAACATATAATTCCGTTTACTGGTTTATTCAAGTCAAAATTTAGTATGACCGAATCAATATCCAAAGTCATTTTTAACGATCGAATGAGGTGAAAATGGGTCTTTAGTGTAAGAACAGCATATTTTCACTTTTACAGTGAATTTAGATATAGATTTATATGGGTTTATTCTGTAATTAGCTCTTTTGTCTTTATTTAGGCTATTTATTATTAAGCATTTAGACTAGTTTTTAATTCAAGTTATCCTAAAAGCTATAATAATAAAAAAAAGGTTGTCTATTAATTTATAATGTATCTTTAATGTTATTAATGTATTTAAAATATATATATTTAAGTTGCTTTTTGAGGTTTTTGGTTATAGCATCTCGTGTGAGGTGCAGTGCTGGTTTTAGCCTATTTTTTATTTAAGTTTTATTATCTGATAGAAGTAGGCCTAACTATCATCTGACTGACAGTTGTGATAGAATTAATGGTCTGATTTAACAAAAAATAATTAGTGGTCTGATTTTTTTTAAGGTACACTCTCAGAAATAAAGGTACAATCGCTGTCATCCTTTTCAAAAGATACACTTTTGTACCTATTAAGTTCTAATGTGTACACTTTAAGTACTAATATGTGCCTTTAAGGTACCAAAATGGACTCTTTAGGTACAAACATGTACCCTTTGAAAAGGTACCGCCTAAGTGACAGGTTTTGTACCTTTATTTCTGAGAGTGTATTATGACAGAAGAATAGTTATTTGTTCGATGTTCTCCAGTGTGATCCGCATGCGCTGATTGCTTTTCCGTTGAGTTGGTGCGAGAAACAGGCCCAAATCACCACAATAAGCCTTTAGCCTAAATATTGATGTCTGACAGCTTGATATTTATATATTTATATTTCGCTGATAATTGCCTGGAAGTGTGTACCAAGTTTAAAGAAACGGAGGCATGAGAAAAGTGTTTGCAGCTTTGGTTCTGGTCTCAAGACGCTTTCTGCAGCCTGAGGTGAAAACAATAATAACCTGCCAAAATATTCCAGACGAGCTGCCTGTGTCATCATCCGATCCACTCCAGTGGTAATGATACTGCAGGCAGAATCAGATCTTCATTAATCTCCATGTCAATCTCCAGATGAGACTTGACTTGAACATGGCTGGAGCTACAGTATTGTCCAAAAGCATTTTCAGGGTTCAGACAAATATTGAAGATCATCTGTTCACATTTATGTCCATCTGAAGCTGTCAGTATCTTGCTTGAAACACAAAAGAAGAAATTGAAGAATGTTTATTCAGAGTTTTCTTCAGAGTTTTTATGCTCCTAAAAGTACTATTACGGCATTCATGTGACTTGTTTGCAACATTCAAAGTCTTCTGAAGCAATACAAAAGCTCTACATGTGAAACAGACCAACATTTTAGGCTTTTTTTTGTTTGTTTTGGAGCTTGACAGTCCCTGGTCCCCATGTACTTTCATTATATAGAAAATATTTATGACCCTGGACCACAAAACCAGTCATAAGTAGCACGGGTATATTTGTAGCAATAGCCAAAAATACATTGTATGGGTCAAAATTAGCGATTTTTCTTTTATGCCAAAAATCATTAGGATATTAAGTAAAGATCATATTCCATAAAGATATTTTGTAAAATAATAAATTATAATATAAATTATATATAAATTAATATTTATTATTTTATATAGTAAAATATAAATAATATCATTATTATTATTGTCGTTGTTATTATAGCAAAAGTAAATAACATTAGAAGGATACAAATTAAAGAGTATGTTTCTCATTTTTGTTTAATCAGATACAGAGAGTGTTACAAAATATTGTTGACATTCATCAAAAAAATGTCTTAAAATAAAATATTGTTTTTTTTCTTCTCGTCTGGATTGAAAACAGTAACTTCCTGGTCACAGCTTCCTGTTCCTCCTTTTTCGTTCATTTTTCTCCCAGTTTAAAATATCAACAGAAGCTCCGTCATTTCAAAGCGTTTGTAAAGAGGGTCATCACTTCTTTTATCTCGCTCTTTCCGCTCTGTTTTAATCTGTCTCACTTCTCTGGCTTGTAGTCTTCCTCTCTCATTATGATTCCAGCTGCTCCTTTCATTCTTTGTGCTGATGAGGAGCAAAAAAAATCAATTTCTATGCTGATGCTGGTACGAGAGAGATGAGAGGTGACCTACAGTACAGTAGGATGAAAGGACAGACCAAGTTTGCATAATATTCCTTCTCTGTGCGAGTGTGTGTCCATCAGCTCCACATGTTCTCCATATGGATGGACTAATAAATCCATCCCTGTTTAAATTTCACTCATGTTAAACTTAAGCTGCCAGATCAGATTCAAGCATTTAATATAGTCTTTAAAATGACTGGGTGTAATTTTTCTGGATGTTAAATATTTCCTCCTGTGCCAGTTTGATGTTCACTGTAAGTCTTTTGGTTTGATTCCTTAAAGATACTTTCAAAACAGTAACAGGTCAGTGGAGTGAGTTTGGACATTATTTGGAAAAATGCATCACATCATATCTGTGTAGAAAGACCTACTGTATCTAGAGACCAGAATATCATATAGACTTGGATTTGGGCTCTGGAGTCAGTAAATCACCACCTAGCAACCACCCAGAATACCCTAGCAACAAAGTGACACAAAGTGATTTTTTTGACATTGGTTTATAGAATGAATCATGTATTGCACGGACAACATAAACGTTTAACACTGCTTACATTTTCCTCAGAAAAAGCCAACATTTAGTTATTTATGCAACTAAAATAAAAAAATAGTTAAAAAATAAAAATATTTATGCATTTTGTGCTAGAGCTGGTGCCACTGATATCGGTCACATTCAATCAGACACAGACTTTATGCAAACACATGCAGTTTGTGCACCTGTAAGGGTGTGTGTGAGAGAGACAGACGTATCTGGAGGATCTTGATGACCTCACACACACACTGTGCTCAGCAGGGCTCTCTCTCTCTCTCCTTCATGTCCCTGCAGGGAAGTCGCGCTGTTTGAATGGCTTCCATTTTCAGCTGCTCTTGTGTGTGTTTGATGTGTCAGAGCGCTGTGTAATCTTCTTTCCTCTGTCTCTTTATCACGTCACTCTTTTATTCGTCTCTGAGGAGCAGAGTATCAGGCAACCGCTGGCCCACCTGACTGACTAAACATCACTGCAAAAATACTCTACACTTTTACTTTTTCTGAAGAAATTGTGGAAATTGAAGAAATTGGTTGCCAAGCTGTTGCTAGAGTATTGCTAGTTAGTTTCCAGGGTGTGGCTAAGGGATTCTCAGGTGGTTGCTAGTGTGTTTGGGGTGGTTACTCTTAGGTGGTTGTTAGGGTGTTGCTAGGGCATTCGTGAGCGATTGCTAGGGTGTTTTGGGTGGTTAGGGTGCTGTTGGGACACTCTAATGCTCACTCACGCTGTTGGGACACTCACCTGTGTTCTGCTCCAGCAGGTGAAAATGGTGCGTCTGATCACTTTTGTCTCGTTTCCACCGAGCGGTATGGGTCAGTATAGTACAGCACGGTACGGTTCGGGACCAAACACCCTGATCCAGCTTGCGTTTCCACAGCCAACATCATCACTTGCTTGATGGGTGTGGTGTATGCCGGAAAGTAATGATCGACGATAAAGTGCGCCAATATGCACAACTCTGCCTCTTTTATGTTCGTTTTAATAAACAATAACAAATACAAAGTATAAAATAAAAATATTAATAAATATATAAATTTAAACATAACTTTGTGCTCAGCAAAAGCAAAAACAATGTGACCAGGAAAAAATAATAGATTCATGAGACCACGAATGCCTGTTAAATATACCCAAAAGGAATTGTATCTCATGTTTAATCACTACAGAAAGATCAGAGCCAGCGGCAAATGTAGTAAGGACTAGCCGAGCTAATGCTGCCACATGAGCACTGAGCGCCCGGTGATCGTCTGGAGCTGCGAAATCGGCACAGCTAATTTTCCAAATAAGCGCTATCTTTATAAATATACCGCAGATTTGAGTTTTAAACAACTACATTCTCGCCTGAAAATTAATAACATGAATAACAGTAGCATTTATAAAATTACGTGTTTTGGGCAATGACGTTTCACAAGTCCACAAGAACAGACAAGAATGTATATTGCGAAATGGCTATTGTCTGTGTGAAAATATAAAATTATAAAATACATTGTTATATTTTTTTTTTTTTGCGTTTGTGCAATCTGATGTAAAATAGCCCAACCCGAGCCCAACACTCATGGACAGCAGAGCGGAACAAGTGAAGGAGAAGCTTTATCCCCTTGTATCACACAAAAGTGATGATTCTAGTCAACCAATCAATGTCCTGCAGTGAGTTTAGCTCCACCCTTTTGGTACCCTTTGCTGTGCTATAGGTACCCCAACGGAAGAGTACCAAAAAAGTGGTACAGTACGGTTTGCTCTTTTGGTACCATTCACAACTTCTGACAATGGAAACGGACATAAATGTGTACCGTACTGTACTGTACTGAACCGTACCACTCGGTGGAAACGAGACATTAGTGAAGCACCAGCACACTCTCCTCAACATCAAATGATGCACACACAGGACTTTCATACTTAGTGTTAGAGGTCTAATCACATCATGAATAAATATATTATGATAAATATGAGCAACAGCAATAGTTATGCTTGACTTAACAAACACAACTAATTTAATGCTGCATTGGTATGTTTAGCAAGAAACTTTGGATTCTCTCTCTGGGTTGTTTGTGTGTGTGTGTGTAAAAGCTGAGAGTATTTTTGTTTTATAGCAGGTTGAGACTCTCGTGATTTGTTGCAGTATGAAACATCTAGCTCACAGAGAGTTTGACAGCATTTGGAAATCAAATGTTCAGAGCTGCACAGCATGTCCCAGATAACATATTGATCTGCTCGCTGCACATGTATGTTGTGTGTGTGTGTGTGTGTGTGGATTTATATTTCTATGCTGTTTAAGCAGTTTATGTGTGTAAAACTAGGTGCATCTGAGTAAATAGATTTTATCCTGAGGCATACAGTACATGTGCAATTTTAGACAAGACTGTGATCAAGAGGTATAAAATTGAATATATATAGAATTTGCATCCTGCAATCATAATTTTTAAAGTGCTATATATGTGTATATGATGGAATCTCTTGTGTTTTATGATGGAAAATCGGACTCTTATCTGGAAAGGGCAAAAACTGAAATGTGTGTGTTGAAATTGTGGCAATTTCTTAGGCTTTGCTCACACTGTTGAACATCACGTGCCTGTCTGTGTGAGATCCATTGAAAGCGCTGCAGCCCCGAGCTGATCTCTGATGTCATTGATTATTGGGCCAATCAGAGTTCAGACAGTCTCATGTGGCGTGAAAGCCAATTTAGCAACTTCTAAAAGGAGAGCTGTGATTGGCCATTTTAGACCATCAGTCTATTGACAAACAGTTATGGATTGAATCTCCTGCTGTGCAGTGAGCAGAACGGATTAGACTAGTTGAATTAAACACACTCATTTAAGCTATTTAGCAGCAAACATTTACAGCTAGTTTGGGACGTTTTCTTGATGTAGTTAAAATCAATGTTATATTAGTATCATTATAAACATAGTATTTATTAATATTTTGAGGTTTTGGTAATTAAATATTGAGGTTAATATTTGAGGTTTTTGTTTTAAATATTATTATTATTATTATTATTTAAATATGTATATATAGTATTTATTGATTTTTTTATTTCCATTTTAGTTTCAGTAATTTTAGTTCTTCAACTTAAACTAAATGAAAATTAGACATTTTACCTTAGCAATGAACTGAAATATATTTTATACTCTATTTTACTTAAAAAATGAAATTTTTTGTTTGTTTTCTCTCAGGTCAGAGGTCATGCATCGCAGGCACACCACCCTGCGAGAGAAGGGCCGTCGGCAGGCTATCCGAGGCCCTGCCTACATGTTCAACGAACGCGGCACCAGCCTCACAGTGGAGGAGGAGCGTTTCCTTGATGCAGCGGAGTACGGCAACATTCCCGTTGTCCGCAAGATGCTGGAAGAGTCCAAAACGCTCAACTTCAACTGTGTGGACTACATGGGGCAAAACGCGCTGCAGTTAGCAGTCGGCAATGAGCACCTGGAGGTTACAGAGCTCTTGCTAAAGAAGGATGGGTTGGCGCGCGTTGGCGACGCACTTCTTTTGGCGATCAGCAAAGGTTACGTGCGAATTGTGGAGGCCATTTTGGCTCATCCGGCGTTCGCAGGTGGTTTGAGACTGACTTTGAGTCCGCTGGAGCAGGAACTGAGGGACGACGACTTCTATGCCTATGACGAGGACGGGACACGGTTTTCGCTCGACGTGACGCCGGTGATTCTGGCCGCGCACTGTCAAGAGTATGAGATCGTACACATCCTGCTGATGAAGGGCGCCAGGATCGAGCGGCCGCACGACTACTTCTGCAAGTGCTACGAGTGCACGGAGAAACAGAGACGCGACTCGTTCAGTCACTCCAGATCGCGCATGAATGCGTACAAAGGGCTCGCTAGCGCCGTCTACCTGTCGTTGTCCAGTGAAGACCCCGTACTGACCCCACTAGAGCTCAGCAACGAACTCGCACGACTCGCCAACATAGAGACGGAGTTTAAGGTAAGAAACACATTGTTTCAAAGAGCCTTTACAGAAAAACATCAAATGATGTTAATGTTTATAATATCTTAATATCTTCATGCCTTATAGTCGCATTTAACAGATTAGACCGGGATGATAAAATATTTTACATTTTGTAATTATAGAAGCAGTCGAGCAGTTGATATTTGTTATATAGTACATAATGCCCTATACATACAGTCATGGCCAAAAATATCGGCACAAAATACAACCAAAGAAGGCTGTGAAAATTTATCTGCATTGTTAATCCTTTTGATCTTTTATTTTTTTAAATTCACAACAATCTAACCTTTCATTGGATAATAAGAATTTAAAATGGGGGGAAATATCATTATGAAATAAATGTTTTTCTCTAATACACAGCCACAATTAACGGCACCCTTTTATTCAATACTTTTTGAAACCTCCATTTGCCAGTTTAACAGCTCTAAATTTTCTCCTATAATGCCTGATGAGGTTAGAGAACACCTGACAAGAGATCAGAGACCATTCCTTCATCCAGAATCACTCCAGATCCTTCAGATTCACAGCTCCATGGCGGTGCTTCTCCTCTTCAGTTCACCTCACTCATTTTCTACAGGGTTCAGGTCAGAGGACTGGAATGGCCATAGCAGAAGCTCGGTTTTGTGCTCAGTGACTTAAGTCAGTCACTTATAGATTTTTTATCTGTTGGTATTTGATAGAATCCATGATGCCATGTATCTAAACAAGATGTCCAGGACCTCACCAAACCCATCTTGAGTGTTTGCTGCTAAAAAGCTCATTCTTTAGTTTCATCTGACCATAGAAGCCAGTCCCATTTGAAGTTCCAGTCGTGTCTGATAACTGAATATGCTGGAGATTGTTTTTGGATGAGCTCTGAGAATTTTTCTTGAAACCCTTCCGAACAACATGTGGTGATGTAGGGGCTCTTTGCCTTTTTTTTTTTAAGGTTTTCTGACCCCGAGACTCAATTATTTTCTGCAATTGTCCAGCTGTGGTCCTTGGAGAGTCTTTAGCCACTCAAACTCCCCTGCTCACCGTGCATTAGGACAATATAGACACACGTCCTCTTCCAGGCAGTTTCGTAACATTTTATGTTGATTGGAAATTCTTAATTATTGCCCTGATGGTGGAAATGGGAATTTTCACTGCTCTAGCTCTTTTCTTAAAGCCACTTCACTAATTTGTGAAGCTCAATTATCTTTTGCTGCACATCAGAAATATATTCTTTGGTTTTTCTCATTGTGATGGATGATTAAGGGAATTTGGGCTTTGTTTTCCCTCCTATTTATATTTCTGTGAAACAGGAAGCCATGGCTGGATAATTTCATGTTCATAATCACCCTGGAGTGCTCAGAATTGTGAATATGAATGGGAATATACTTCAGAGATATTTTACTAATAAGAATTTCTAGGGGTGCCAATAATTGTGTCCAACGTGTATTTGAGAAAAACATTTATTTCGTAATGATATTTCCCCCTATTTTAAATTCTTGTTATCCAATGAAAGGTTAGATTTTTGTGAATTTTTTAAATAAAAGATCAAAAGGATTAACAATGCAGATTAATTTTCACAGCCTTCTTTGATCATATTTACCAAGGGTGCTGATATTTTTGGCCATGACTGTATATACTATATTTATGCAGAAAAAGTTAGACGTACTTGTACATCTAATTCATATAAAAAGCTGGGTGATAACATAGTTACATTTTACAACAAAATAATAAAAACCAGGGTCACTGCTAATTTTTTTTTGTTAAGTAGTATTTCTGTCTTGTTCTCCATCACAAATATAGTATATAAAAATTCTTAAATCAAGACATTTACTTGAGAATCGAAATTACATAAGATATTAAGTCTTGATTTCTAAAAAAGTGTATCAGAAAGAAGTGAGTTTAAAAAAATCTGTAAGTGGGTTTAGAAAAATAAATCTAATTCAAAGGGAAAACAATATAATTTTTCTGAACAGATAAATGACTATAGGCAGATATTATTTTCTTGTTTATGTTCTTGTTTTTTTTTTTTTTTTTTTAGTAATTCTGTCCTCCTTTTGGAAGCAATAACCTCCACACAGGGTTTCCTGTAATTGTGCATCAGACCTGCACATGGTCTGGAGGAATTTAGCACCAAAGTGGTTTCATTTTAGCAGTTTTCTTGATATATCTGGTGTGAATTGCTCTCTTAAGGTGATATCACAGCATCTCAGTGGGTTTGAGGTCAGGACTCTGATTGCTTCACTCCAGAAGGTCTGTTTTCGTCTGTTAAAGGGCTCACATGATGCTATTTTCAAAGATCATTAATTTGTGTATCGAGTGTGGTAGAATATGTTAGCATGCTTTAATGTTCAAAAAACACATTGTTTTTCACATTCTGTTAATTATTGTAGCTCCTCTATGCCAAGTCTTTCTAGAACACGTCAGTTTCTACAAAACCTCTCTTTCCGAATAGTTACTGTGCTCTGATTGGTCAGTTGACCCAGTGCCTTGTGATGTGATGTTTTGGAAATGTAATGCCCCTTTCCATAACCACAAATGCGGCTACCAAAGCAATTATAAAGACAGTTAATAATGTTGTCAGTTTTACCATATCAGTTTGAGCCTGAGTCAAATAAATCTGAATGCAGATGACCAAACCGATCGATCAGGAACAACTTGTATTACTCTACACTTCACCTTTTAAACAGTCAATAACAAATACTAAAACACACTCACAGTCTCTGATTCAGAAGCACCAAATTGTCCTATAGCAAAGTTGGAATTGCCCCATTTTTTACAAACAGCCTTTGTGCACTGCCGCCTTGTACTCAGGTTCAGGAAACTGTCCTCTGTAAAATGAGCTGCACACACGCAAACATTTGGCCTGCACTGTTCTGCAACAGTGTTGTAAATAAATCTTAACCACTGACTGTTTCCTTATTGTATTCACTTTTTGGAAGGTCAAATAAAGTGCTTTTGCTTTCGCATAGAGTCTCCACAACATGGCAGCAACAGCACCACTGCCTTACCTGAAACCATGCCTTCATCCTTTACGTATTTGGGCGGCATAATGCAAATATTCCCACATAGTGAAGTAGATTCTGTAGGTGAGGGAGGATTCAATCGAGGTGTTTTCAGTGAGTTTTGGTCAGCCTTCTTTTTTAGATAAAAATATATATTTTTGTGGGAGACTTTGAGCTTTGTAACTTTGCAGATCTTACACATGCACAAACAGATACATAACACACTAAAGAAAAAGGAAAACAGAAAAACGCATCATATGACCCCTTTAAAGTCGTTGATAACAATCTTTAGTTGATATAGTTTTTGTTCGTTTGTTTGTTCGTTTTTTTTAATTTGGCCTTTTTTACAAATAGTGAAAATGATCTTGTCGCAATGATTTGTTTTAATGAATTAAATTCAGTGCAAAAAATACTACCCTTATAAACACTCTAAAAGTAAAATAATATATCACCGTTTTTATTAAACTAAGGAGAATTTGGGAAGAAAAAAGTGCTTAGCTGATGAAATATATTAAAATATTGCTGCAATCCAAAAAAAATCTTAATGAGACTAATTTTCTTCATCCAAAATAATTTTTCTTCCTTTATGCTTACTATTGTAGTTGAACATATTGACAGGTTTTGTGTACTTCACGTTTAGACTCATTGGAGCAAATACAATACAGATCTGCATATAAAGTCATTTGGTGTTATGTAAGGAAAGACAACAAAAACACTCGATATAAATAATGAGAATATTTCACAAGCACGTCTCATCTTCCCAAACTACATTAGAGCAGCTGCGACACTGAATCTTCAGGCAATACAATCAACTCTCACTGTATGAGAGCAATGAATAACAGCGTGTGTGTCTGTGAGAAACGGGGCAGGAAACAGTCAGATAATGTACTTTGAGTCTGATATTTGAGCCGATGGCTTTTACTTCATACGGACATCCTGACCTGGAGAAGATGAGAAGCCAGCAGAAAGAAGATGAGATAGAAACAGAGTACTGTAGCTCTGTGAGTATTTTGTATTTGTATGCATATTAAAGTTTCAACTTATCAAATAAACTAATGGAAGTCGCATCTCTTGCACTCCTTGTTTTACATGAACAGCTACTTAGAAGGTAGTTCCCTATGTAGACAATTATGCTGGATGTGTGTGAGGATCAGGTGTAAGTATGTGTTTGTCAGGGCTCAGATGGTGGCGAGTGCATCCACTACACAACTGTAAATTAAAGTGTTCTTCACACAGGAGTGTGTGTAATTAACTACAACCCGTCTCTCTAGGGCTCTCTCTGTGTGTGTATTTGAATGTTAATTCGCACGTCCAGTGTTTCAGTTAAGAGTCCACACGTTCAGCAGAGCAGCATCTGTTTCCCAGCACACACTGCTCACTAATGAGTGTGAGTCTAATCCATCTGATGGCTGAATCCTGCTGGACTCCTCAGGGATCGGATCCGTCTGTGGACCGAATCAGTCCTCCTCTAGAGCCGTCTGACAGCACACGTTTCACTGCATGTGATCTATTCATGTAGAAAAGAAGATATTTAATGTAGTTTTGTCCAACATTGGATTCAATGTTTATATAATATATATATATATATATATATATATATATATATATATATATATATATATATATGTATATATATATATATAATGTGTAAGGATAATTTGATTATATAAAAATAAAACTAAATATTAATACAATATATATATATATATATATATATATACATATGTGTGTGTGTGTGTGTGTGTGTATAAGTATAATTTTAAGTAACTGTTTAGTTTAGTGTATAGGCAAAATTTCTCATTTTCATTTAGTTAAGTTGAAGTAATAAAATAACTAAAAGAAAAAAATTCAATAAAACACAGATATATAATATTTATAAAAATTACAAAAACACAACAAATATATTCTTCATATATTTTACCTTACTATATAAGTTATAATGTGTAATAATATATAAGTAAAATGTAATAAAATATAAAAATAGATTTGTATAATATATGTGTCACAGGTCGTGGTTGTAGAAAGGCACAAAGAATGAATGAATAAACGTAAATAATCTTTAATAGGCTTCAACACACATAGACCATTGAAATCAACATTAATCCAGGACAAAGAACACAATGAAACTGAAGGTTTATAAAGATCAGGAAACAAAGGAGCAAACGAGATGATTAACTAACACAGGTGGAAACTAAAAAACTAAATCAGGGAACACAGGAGCAAGACCAAAAAAGGGCAAACAGGAAATTCAACTGCAACAAAAATGTGACAATATGTTTTATTAAATATTATTTACATGCAGTATATATATTGTATGTATATGAATGTGTGTGTGTTTTTTATTAAATATTAACATATTCAAGTACATACATATTAATATATTATATGTTATGCTAACCTATTGTAATATTTTAACTTACATATATGAGCAAAATATATAGTAAGAAATGTTTAATTAAAACATATACAGTATTATACAAATGTATTTTATATATAATAGTCACATATCACTTTCACTTAATATTATGATAAATATATGTGTAACATGTCTGTGTTTCCCTTGTGACCTAGTTTTCCCCGATCTGTTTAATTAGTCATTGTGTTCACCTGTCGGCCCCTCGTTATGTGCCCTTTATTAGTTCCTGTCTTTGAGTTTGATTTTGTCAGTTATTATTTCATGTCTACGTGTTTGATTGACTCCTGAGACTCCTTGTATCTTCTCGGATTGTGCATTAAAAGACAGATTAATTCATATTCTCCTTCGTTGTGCGCCTTACTCAGCACCGCACGTAACAATATGAGGAATATATTTGTTGTCTTTTTGACATTTTCGTAATTACTTCTCTTAAAATATGTCTTTATTTATTTTTTATTATCATTTTAGTTATTTTAGTATTTCAAGTTAACTAAATGAAAATGGGAAATGTTGCCTTGGCAAATAGCTGAAATAAAATACGTTTACTTACTATGTTCATTTTTTATTTCACATTTTTTTAATATGGTTTTAATTGAAGTTAACATTAATAACAGACATTATAAGGCCTGTTTGAAATGATGAAAAGCTGCAGTTCCTGCGGTATCGTCTTGAATCTTCAGCGATGAATGCGGTGCGGGTCAGCGGTGGATTGGTTTGTCAAATCCAATCATTCTTAGTTTCGTTCCTCATTGTAAAGAGGGTTTTACTCCCCAACCTCATATAAACTCTGTCAGGTTTTGTGTGTTGGTCAGACGCCGGTGCGTCTCTGAGCTAATTCCTGCTGAAGTGCCAAGATTTAAGGGCCATATGGGTGCACAGATCGTCTCGTCTTCAGAAGTACCATCTATATTAGCGTCTGATGAAAACCAATATGGATTTTATCCTCCCAAAACAGGCTGCAGACAACTAGGAACAAAAGCATTGTTTTTGGGCCGTCTGAAGATTCCATGGGTCATGTGACCACTGTTGCCACCGGTAACATCACATCTGTTGCCCGTGGCGCTGAGACGGATGCTGAGTCTTCAGCTGATGGAATCCTCCCGTTTGTCTTGGTTTGAGACGGAGGATTACCAGAGGTTTCTTAGGAATGTTCATTAGAGACGAGGCGGCACTCATTTCAGGAGTGACAGACTCCAGATGATCCCTGCGGCCGCGACTGGCAGAGGAATGCAGTCCAGCAAAGAATGCTATAAATTACCGCATTCATTCTGCTAAAATGCGACTGCGAATGCCAGCAATTTTTCATTTATAATTAGTTTAAAATTGAGACTTTACAAATTTATTTTCTGTCTAAAAACTTTCAGGTATTAATAATACTAGGAAGGTATTAAATGGGCTATAATAAGTCTTACTTTAGATATTTTCTTAAGAATACAAAATTCTTCTCAAATCAGTGCAAATAATGATGTTAAATTAACTTTTTTTTTTTTTTTCCTGGACATTTTTAATTGAAATGTTTTTGTTGTTTTCCCCTAAAATGCAACTGTAAATGTTGGCCTTTTTTAATTTATTTTTTTATAATTACTTAGAATATTAATGGACATTTCAATTTGTTTTTCTAAATAACTTTTTAGTTTAGAGTTAAATAGGCTGTAATAAAATTGGTAAAAATAAAAACAGATGTGTGTGATTTGTTTGTTTTAGATATTTTATATCCACAAAGGTATTATTTAAAAAAATATAGTTTATATTTTATTTGTATTTTTTTAGCAGTCAAGACTGTTTAAAGTTTGATTAATTTTGCTAAAATGCAGCTGTTAATGCCAGCCATTTTTATTTACAATTACATTATATATTAGTTTAGACATTATACATTTATTTTCTAAATAACTTTTAGGTATATTTTTGGTAATAAGTTTTAGGTAATAGTGAAATAACTTTCTATGTTAAATAGACCATATTACAAATAAATATAGTATGTTTTCACGTTTTTACTTCAGACATTTAATTTCTAAAATAGCGGGGGGGTTTTGTTGTTGTTGTTTTTTTTGTTTTTTAAATCAGTGCAAATAATGAGCATCTCACTGTGACAACTTACCCCATATATATTTTTTGAAATGTT
Source organism: Barbus barbus (assembly GCF_936440315.1). Taxonomy (NCBI): domain Eukaryota; kingdom Metazoa; phylum Chordata; class Actinopteri; order Cypriniformes; family Cyprinidae; genus Barbus; species Barbus barbus. Next base: position 9,177,468 of record NC_136745.1, on the reverse strand, counting down.
GCAATTTTTTATTCATAACAACTCAGAATATTAGACATAATACATCTGTTGTTATGCCTTTATCTTTAGATATTTAATTTTTACAAATGTATTGTTTTTTTATTTTTAAAGCATTCACTGAGGTAAACGACATGACCATTTCTCAATCTTGAACATGATTGATCTTGTTTAACACATATTAGTGAACCCTAGAGTGATTCTGTGCTTAGTAACCGTTGTGAAACCTTCTGTAATCGAACATCATTATAATTATATTAATGTGAAGTACGTGTGACATTGAGGCTGTACTGGAAAAATCCATACTGAAATTACAGTCATATACTGAAGACTAAATATGAAACTGTCTGTGTGTTTATGATAGAAGGAAGAGAAATTAAATTGCCATTGTGAGAGCTATATTCACATTTATTCATTTAGCAGAAGCTCCAATGTGAATTACAATACAATAAATAAGTCTGAATTTATAGACTAAACCAGAAAGCAAACTGACTTTTTAAAAGAGATTTATTCAAACAGAAAGTCCCTGTATACTTTGAAATTAGACTCATTATTGAGTTTAAATAAAAAAGATTGTGTTTACAGTAATGCAGTTAAAGTTAATAGGCTAGAAATGTGAAGTTTGCATTTGGTAAAGCATCTAAATGAACTGTTCTGTGCAAAAAAAAGTGTGTTATTTGGTTTTGTGGCTATTCTTTCCCCATAGACTTTCCCTGTCAGTGTATCACTACAAAGAGTCTAAATGATCTTCTGTGGTAATCGACAACATGTCACAGATACTGTCCGTAGAGCTTAACTTGTATTGAACTGGAATATTCCTATAATGTGATCTGAAGACTTCAGATGGGAGAGTATCAGATATCTAAAGTGTGTGTGTGTGTGTGTGTGTGTGTGTTGAGGCAGTGTTTGTGTGTTGGGTTGTTCGAGCTCACAGTGTCTTTCTCATCCCTCAGAAAGACTGATTTCTTCACAAGAGACTAGTGAAAAGGGCAAATCTGCTAGATCAGCTGGCTATCAGTCATATGAAACACACACACACACACACACACCTCGGGCAGGTCAGGCTCATGGGAGTGTGTGACAGGGGGTCATTTTCATCATATGACATTATCATATCCGCTCCATCATAATATGCTAAACAGAGAGAGCAGCTATTAGAATGAGCTGTCTAGTAAACAAATCACAAAGGAAAGTGGCTCAGGCATCACTATCTAGAAGATGAGTTGTAGTTGTTTGCATAGTTGCATGTCATTTGATTTTTCCCATTAACTCTTTACCCACCAAACACAGAATTTTCTGTGTTTCCGTGTTTTCACTGTTTCGTTGTGAAAGCGAAAGTACTTTATTTGGGCTTCCAAAAGAGGACACAACTAGAAATCAGTGGTTCATTTTACCGAGGACTATTTCCTGAACCTGGGAGTAGCCTGCCAGTTATGATCAAAGGCTGTTTCTATAAAGTGGGGCAATTCCAACTTTGCAAGGACAGTCTAACGCTTCTGACTTACAGCCTGTAAGTATGTTTTCTTATTTAAAGAATTTGCCACTGACGATTCAAACGCGAGTTTTGAGCAGTGTAGAGTAGTGCTTGTCTGTCGTTTCTCCGATCACAAATGCAGACATGGTAATGTTTACGCGGCGTGATGCAACGTGACGCGTAAAAAGACAGTATAAGTCATTATAATCAGGAATTATGTCCCCACTGGATGCAACAAATGCCTCTTTTATAATGGGTTTTATTGTTTTTGTGTTGTTGCGCCGGGACACTGCATCACAATAAGGGGTAAGGGGCATAACATTTCCGTCACACACTTGAGGTATTCGGTCAATCACAATGCACTGGATAGCTGGCCAATCAGAGCAGGCCTCGCTTCTCAGAACGATGAGCTTTGTAAAAATTGATGCGTTTCAGAAAGGCAGGGCATAGAATGAATGAATGAATGAATGATGCATTTATATAGCGCATTTATTGTGTATTGCCGTACACCCAAAGCGCTTTACAATCATGTGGGGGTCTCTCCTCAACCACCACCAGTGTGCAGCATCCACTTGGATGATGCGACGGCAGCCACAGTACAACGGCGCCAGTGCGCTCACCACACACCAGCTACAGGTGGAGAGGAGAGAGTGATAGAGCCAATCACGTGGATGGGGATTATTAGGAGGCCATGATTGATAAGGGCCAGTGGAGGGAATTTGGCCAGGACACCGGGGTTACACCCCTACTCTTTACGAGAAGTGCCATGGGATTTTTAGTGACCACAGAGAGTCAGGACCTCGGTTTAACGTCTCATCCGAAAGACGGCATAGAGGAGCAACAATAATGTGCAGTATGTGGAAAATAATGCGTTTTTTGAACCTTAAACTGCATAAATACACAAAATAATGTTTTTTTAGCAACATCATATGACCCCTTTAAACTTTCCTACATTCAAGTGTTGATTAAAAAAGAATGCTTGAAGCAAGAATAAAATTATTTTTTTGTTGTTTAAAAGTAGAGGCTCTCTTCTTTAATTTGATATATTGCATGTTCAGATATTCATACAATAAAATATTCTGGGGGCCATGGAATTTTAATGAAAATCGTCAAAAATGCTGTCAATGGCTGGCAACTTTTTTTTCAAAAACACTGGCGGGTTAATAATCAAATATGTAGGAATGTAATGTAGATGCGAGCAGGAATGCATATAGTTTGTTTATCATTACACCTCCATTGGTGAAATTATTATTAAGTTTATAATTTTTAACCAGTAGGTGGTGCTGTCATCAGTTTTGCGTATTATTGCAAAGACACTGTGTCTGTATTATTAAGGTTAGTAAGGTGGATATTTTGAATTAGATTTTATTTTCATTGTAATTTAAGTTAAAGTTTTGATTTTGTTTTGTGTTTTTGTCATTTTTATTAGTTTATTTAATATATACATTTTAGTTTGGGCTGATTTAGTTAGCGTTATTTAAGTATTTTAGTATGTTTTTAAAAATATTTTATTTCAGTTATTGTTTATTTTATTTCAAGAACTTAAAATCGGGGGTTGAAAATCAGAAAAAAAACAAAATCAATCGGTTCACTCTGAGCAGAATCGATATTTTAATGCTTCTGTTCCTGCGTACCTCTGTATTATTACCTTTCCGAAGCTAGTTTGAGTAGAAAAAAATACTGGTTAATAATGTTATTTTTTAAACGTTTCTTTGCCTATAATAATAATAATAAAATACAGTGTTTTCTTTACACACACACAAAAAAAAAGGTGAAAAAAGGAGATCTGGTATCTTACCCGCTGTACTTAGTCATAGCCAATACATCATAATCTTTTCTAGATTTTGGTCAAATGTAGCCTTAAACAAAATAAAAAAAATCTGTCAATGCTTTTAAGACATTAAAGTATTTTTCAAGATATTTCAAAATATTTGCTGCATTGTTAAACAATGCTACTCATATAAACTTGCATTTTGAGAGGAAAAAAACATAAGTCGCGTATAAGCTCACGTCAAATTTTAATATTACATTCAGAAATAATGTAGAATAAAATGCCGGTAAAGCAAAATGATTACAAACATTATAAACAAAGCTATTAGTTCCCTTCTCTCCACAGCAAATCCTCTAAAGTTAAGGGGAGATAAAGCATTTATAGGCTATATAAACGTCAAGCCAAAAACAAATAAATTTAAGGTGAAACTGATGCCTACCTCTCATTCGGCATAAATTCAAATGTTTGAATGCAACGGCGCTGTGTCTGTATTGTTAAGGTATCATTTATATACTGTTATGGTTTTTTTTAAAGGTAGGAAGGAAAGGACGTGTGGCGTCCCATACTTGGAATTTGTGCATTTAACCCATCCAAGTGCACACACACAGCAGTGAGAAGTGAACAAACACACACACACGCATTGTGAACACACACCCAGAGCAGTGGGCCGTGGGGAGCAGTTGGGGGTCCGGTGCCTTGCTCAAGGGTCTCACCTCAGACATTTTTTTTTTTTTTTTTTTTGGTGGCGCTTCAGAGTTTACACCCTAAATTTTAAACCAGAAATATTCAACCCCTCTGCAAACCTGCCAAAAAGAAAAAAGTTCATATGTAGAAGACGGAACAAATTATACAACCATTAACTCTTGTACCGTGTTGGCCTGATAACCAGCAGTAGAATGGCAAGGAGCTCTAGCATGTGTCTCTGAATTCACATCTCGCCATTCAGTTTGTGCCAATACTTCCAGGTTAAATTAATCAGGAAGGGTCATGTGACATTCATTTTAGTCAAACTGAGAATACAACAAAATAAAGTACAATACCAACAAAATTATGAAATTAACACGCACACAAAAATACACACTTAAATCGTGAAATAAAGATACAAACAATATAAACATTAATCCCTAAAATCGCAATACGTCCGTCATAACTCATAGCTGACCTATCAGCGTCAGCTACAGCAGTGAACAGAAACTCTCTCAGTGTCTAATACAGCAGCAAACATGACTGCAAAAATACTCACTCTCAGGCCATCCGAGATGAAGATGAGTTTGTTTCATTATGGGAACAGATTTGGTGAAATGTAGCACTACATCACTTGCTCACTAATGGAGTGAATGGGTGCCATCAGACCGAGACTCCGAACTGAAAGCTGATACAAACATCACAATATTTCACAAATAATCCACACCTCTCCAGTCCATCAATTAACATATTTTGAAGTGAAAATCACCATGTTTGTAAGAAACAAATCCATCATTAAGAGATTTTAACATCAAACCGTTACTTCAGATCAAAATAGAATTCCATAATCCATAATAACTATTCCTCCAGTGATAAAGTCCATCCCCTGTTGTCCTCTCACATCAAAATCCACCTAGAACTGTTTTGAACTGTTTTTATGCTTGATCTGTGCATATTTCTCTGCTTATTAAGACTAGACAACTTTTGTCACTAGAGAAAGCCATAGTATTAATAGAGGACTCATATTTTAGCCGGAAACAACAGTTTATAGTTAAAACATCTTAATGATGGATTTGTTTCTTACAAACACACAACTTTTGGCTTCCCAAGATGCTTCTTTATGGACTGGAGTGGTGTGGATTACTTGTGGATTACTGTTATGTTTTTATCAGCTGGTTGGACTCTCATTCTGACGGCACCCATTCACTGCAGAGGATCCATTGGTGAGCAAGTGATGTAACAATTTCTCTAAATCTGTTCTGCAGATATTATCATAAACACATACTCAAAAAATATTATCATTGTTTCCCTCTTATAATGTCTCTGAACATTAAACTCACACTCAGCAACTTTAAATACAGTCTATATTTAATGTATTGCTGTATTATTGCAAGGAAACAAGAAAATTGCATTCATTAATCAACAGTTGTGGCTGTTACACTGGCTGTGCATTCATTTATATAGTTTAATAGCCTTTATCTCAGATTGTTGGTCCTAAAAATGCTCTCGTGTGTAGAACTGCTTTCTTGCAATATCGATTCAGCATCAGCCCCAATTACAAGTGTCTCGCAAGCCTCCGTTGCTAAAGCGTTTACATGACTTACAGTCACATTATGAGAGTGTTTTCAGGAGGCCGGTATCCCCGCTGGGCTTTTACTGAAATTATTTCATTTTAACCAATTTGTTTGTCACAATGTCCTTGTGTGTTTCTGTTTGTTTGGTTACAGTGAGCTGTTTGAATAAGGTGAGCAGATTTCTGAAATGGAGTCCGGGGACATTTTCTAGTTCAGCAGTCAATATAGCATTAAAATCTCATTTGTTGTCATTTATACATTTAAAAAAGTTTTTTTTTTTTTTTTTTAATTGTTGTGGATCATATGAACTATTACACTAATTAAAAATTATGATTTTAATACAACTTTAATTACAAGCTTTAATACAACCAGGATTCACACTAAGAAAAATAGTAAATATTAACTATTGCAAAAAAGCAAACAGAGCAAAACAGTCTTATATTATAACAAAATTATGACTTAATAATAATAATTTTTCGAAGTTAAACAAAGATCGTTGGAGTATGTTTTACAGGAAAATACTTAAAAAAAATTCATGGTTAAATAAATATTTTACTTGCTGTTTATTTGTAAGTGTTTGTGAGATTTACTAGCAGTTTCTACACAGGTTTTCCATTAACATATTATAAATAATTTGTATCTTTATTTTGGCTTATTATTTTGCGTTTAGGCATTTCAAGTGCAAAGTATGTGTTTTCTGCAAATGTAGACTAATTGCTACAAGTGTAACACTGTGTTTTGATGGTTGGACTTTCCAAAGTATTTACAATTTTGTGTAAAGGAATCCTGTTATAGGCCCTCTTCAGACCCTGTTATGTACAGTACATCTAAACAGTATTACTTTAATTTGACATGTACTGTATAGTTATCATGTGACTACTTTGAAACTCATAAAGTTGTCTCTTTTGATAATTGATGATTTTAATGCTCTGCTCTCATCCAGGTTATGTTCTTCATTAGTATGAAGTGCTGACAGATGCTGGATCTGTCAGTTTGCATTTTTGGTTCATTTGAGATGTTCAGTCATATGCGTAGAATCATAATGCAGCTGATTTGATGCTGATGTCTTTTCCTGGAAGGGTTCAACACTCAAAGCAGCTGCTTGTCCAGAATGAGACCCGTGTGTGTGTGTGTGTGTGTGTGATCTGACTGCCGTATACTTTCGCTTCAGCCAATGTAAGTAACTTTGAGACAACAATCTTAATGCTTTTGTAGAAGATTTGAGATATTACATCTGTTGTAAGGATTGCAGATCACTTAATGCCAGAGGCAGACATCATAATCATATTTTACCTTATAAAAAAGTTTCAGTTATGGATGCTGATTTGTAAATGCAATGTTCCAGATGCTCTAAAATCCACATTAGAGTTACAGCTCTGACGTGAAACTGCATTGAATTATTAATTTTTTTATGTTTCGTAATGCATCAGCACATACTGTAACTTGCATGGCTAGAAGCATTAGCATTTACATAATTAGTAGATAGTCTAACGGATGTCAGGACTAGATCTTATCGCAAATGGAGGCACTTAATTGTTTAAAATAATGTTTTAATGGGTTCTTCTGTTTGGTTTACAGTTGATAAGATTTTTTATTTTCATGTTTTTAAAGATTATTCTACTCACCAAGGCTGCATATATTTGATTAAAATCACAGTAAAAACAGCTAAATTGTTAAATATTATTATAATTTAAAATAATGGTTTTCTCTCTGAATACATTGTAGAATTTATTCCTGTGATCAAAGCTGAATTTTCAGCATCATTACTTCAATGTCACATGATCCTTCAGAAATCATTCTAATATGCTGATTTACTCAAGAAACATTTCTAATTATTATCAATGATGAAAACAGTTGGGCTGCTTCATATTGTTTTTGTGGAAAATGTAATGCATTTTATTTTTCAGGATTCTTTGACGAATAGAATGTTCAAAAGAAAAGCATTTATTCAAAATATAAATCTTTTTGTAACATTATGAATGTTTTTACTGTCACTTTTGATCAATGTAATGCATCCTTGCTGAATCAAAATAGTAATCTTATACTGACACCAAACTTTTTGAATGGAAATGTATATTCATCAGTCAGCGTGTTTGCAAATCCATCTCAGTCAGCTTGATCCAACTACGACGGGCCGCTTTGGGCCCAAACTGTGAAACGGTTGAGAGTTTATCGCAGGCAGACCATGATTACAGCAAAGGCCGATCCGTGTCTGTGCTTGAACACACACGAGTGAAGGGATTTGTTTCCTGAGACAGACAGACTGCTCGTTATCTCAGAGATCAGTCTGACGGCCGTCCAGAGCTCAGCATCTTTTCTACTCACAGACCTCAGTGTCAGAAATCAAACGCTCGGCTGTTTCGCTGGAGGACACTGATGCGGATTGAAAGGGCTGATAACTGCAGTTGTTCTCAGTCTTGCAGGACCGGTTTGGATCTCTGTGTCTTTGTGAATGCTGGTTTGTGAGCTGTCAGAGAAGTTCAGTGTGTTGTGTTGCTGTTCTCACCTGCTTGTCCGTCAGTGAAATAATTGGAGCACGTTTTGCTTTCCTGTAACTTCTAAATCCTTTTTGGAAGAATCTCACAAGAATCTCATTTTAGGCCCAAAATGAAAATAAATAAATTTATGAAATCAAAAGAACTTTCCTATTAAGCTTTTTTCCTATAATGCTAAAAAAAATAAATCATTTCATATACTGTAGTAACATTATTACTCACCTTGTTTATTTATTTTATATTTTATTTTACTATATTTATTCTAACATATATATTTATTAAATGTATTGTTTTGTATTTTTTATACACACACATATATATATATATATATATATATATATATATATATATATATATATATATATATATACACACACACACAGTATCTCACATAAGTGAGTACACCCCTCACATTTTTGTAAATATTTTATTATATCTTTTCATGTGACATCACTGAAGAAATGACACTTTGCTACAATGTAAAGTAGTGATTGTACAGCTTGTATTACAGTGTAAATTTGCTGTCCCCTCAAAATAACTCAACACACAGCCATTAATGTCTAAACCGCTGGCCACAAAAGTGAGTACAACCCTAAGTGAAAATGTCCAAATTGAGCCCAATTAGCCATGTTTTCTCCCCGGTGTCATGTGACTGGTTAGAGTTACAAGGTCTCAGGTGTGAATGGGGAGCAGGTGTGTTAATTTTGGTGTTATTGCTCTCATTTTCTCATACTGGTCACTGGAAGTTCAACATGGCACCTCATGGCAAAGAACTCTCTGAGGATCTGAAAAAAATAATTGTTGCTCTACATAAAGATGGCGTAGGCTATAAGAGGATTGCCAAGACCCTGAAACTGAGCTCCAGCACGGTGGCCAAGACCATACAGCGGTTTAACAGGACAGGTTCCACTCAGAACAGGCCTCACCATGGTCGACCAAAGAAGTTGAGTGCACGTGCTCAGCATCATATCCAGAGGTTGTGTTTGGGGAATAGACGTATGAGTGCTGCCAGCATTGCTGCAGAAGTTGAAGGGGTGGGGGGTCAGCCTGTCAGTGCTCAGACCATACGCCGCACACTGCATCAAATTGGGCTGTCATCCCAGAAGGAAGCCTCTTCTAAAGATGATGCACAAGAAAGCCCGCAAACAGTTTGCTGAAGACAAGCAGACTAAGGACATGGATTACTGGAACCATGTCCTGTGGTCTGATGAGACAGAGATAAACTTATTTGATTCAGATGGTGTCAAGCGTGTGTGGTGGCAACCAGGTGAGGAGTACAAAGACAAGTGTGTCTTGCATACAGTCAAGCACGGTGGTGGGAGTGTCATGATCTGGGGCTGCATGAGTGCTGCCGGCACTGGGGAGCTACAGTTCATTGAGGGAACCATGAATGCCAACATGTACTGTGACATACTGAAGCAGAGACTGGGCCGCAGGGCAGTATTCCAACATGATAACAACTCCAAACACAACTCCAAGACGACCACTGCTAAAGAAGCTGAGGGTAAAGGTGATGGACTGGCCAAGCATGTCTCCAGACCTAAACCCTATTGAGCATCTGTGGGGCATCCTCAAACGGAAGGTGGAGGAGCGCAAGGTCTCTAACATCCACCAGCTCTGTGATGTCGTCATGGAGGAGTGGAAGAGGACTCCAGTTGCAACCTGTGAAGCTCTGGTGAACTTCATGCCCAAGAGGGTTAAGGCAGTGCTGGAAAATAATGGTGGCCCCACAAAATATTGACACTTTGGGCCCAATTTGGACATTTTCACTTAGGGGTGTACTCACTTTTGTGGTCAGCGGTTTAGACATTAATGGCTGTGTGTTGAGTTATTTTGAGGAGACAGCAAATTTACACTGTAATACAAGCTGTACACTCACTACTTTACATTGTAGCAAAGTGTCATTTCTTCAGTGTTGTCACATGAAAAGATATAATAAAATATTTACAAAAATGTGAGGGGTGTACTCACTTCTGTGAGATACTGTATATATACTACATATATATATATATATATATATATATATATATATATATATATATATATATACATAAAACAATTAACTGTTGATTGATTGATTGATTGAATTGTTGACAGGAATGGAAATTTACCATGTGGTAATTAAAATTAGTTTCACTGCAGATTAATTTTTTAAATGTTTTCACTCTTTACAGATTCTTTAAGTTGAATGGAGAAAAAAGAAACAGGTCTTGATTGTTTTTAAGTATTTGTTGTATTTATATAGAATAATTTAAACGTATTTAAATTACACAAAAATCATTGTAGTAAAACAAAAACTACCATTATGTATAAATACTTTACAAATATATTTTAAGAATTAAACATTCATATTTTATTTTTATTTTAAATGTTAAAAAATGTATATTTATTTATATAAATATTAAATATTATTTTGCTTCACATGAATGAGAATTTCCCATGTGTTCAATTTGAATTTCCACTGCTGCCTGCTTTTTTTTTTTACCTGGAGAGAAAACTGTCCAGGGTTATTTGCTTTTTTCTTTTTTCTTTTTTTGAAGTTCAAAAAGTTCAAAATTGTTTCAGTTTTTATTTCTCTTAAGAAAGAAAAAGATACACATTTATTGGGTAACTTCTTAATAAATTCAGATTTTTGTAAAATATGTAAAATGAATATGGTTTGATTGACAGGTGAGTGGGGCCTCCTGACTATTCTCTCTCTCTCTGTTTTTCTCTCTGTCAGAATGAATACAGGAAGTTGTCTATGCAGTGTAAGGATTTTGTGGTGGGTGTTCTGGATCTCTGTCGTGACACAGAGGAAGTGGAAGCCATTCTGAATGGTGATGTGGACCAGAACCCGCCCACAGAACACCAGAGACCCTGTCTGAGCCGCGTCAAACTCGCCATCAAATATGAAGTTAAAAAGGTGAGAACACTCTTATCCCTGTAAAGCCTACAGTATCATATTTAATACACAAATAAGACCTCTAAATGATCAACATGATCAACACTTTGCTGATAAACCTGTCATCTAAATGATAGTTTAGGCTTTTTTTAGCATGTAAAAAATATTTTAGTATAATTGTACAAATGTCCACCTTCAGCTTGTGTTTCACGTGTGTTTTTGCTGTGAAATCTGTACTGATATTTATCAAGTAAACATAAGAATAACTTTGATATTTCAAGATGAACACTTACTAGACTGAAGCAACTTAGCTTTGCTTGATTATCCAGAAAAATCAGCGAGCATTATATGTTTTGATCATCAAACTAAGCATTTAAATATTATCATAAGGCATATTATTAAATATATATAGAGTGATGGCTGATATTTATATAATTTTATGCAAGTATCTGCTATACTGTTATAAAGATCTATAACAGTACATTACAATCAGAATTTCATACTTTTTGTTCATATAAATATCAGCATCTGCATCAAATTGCATATTTTTGCTGTTTTTCCTCCATATTCTCACCATATCATACTATATGAGCCATAAAAGCCTGATTTATCAAATATGATACTCAACAAAACACTTTTTTTCTTTGTCTAAAGGTACTAAATTAGATTTGAGGACTATTATTTCGTATGTTAGGCTTTACGAAGATATATAAAATATAAATGTGCCCTGCAATGCAAACAAATCTGAAGCATATTGGCTGTAGTATGTGTGACTATAGTAAGCTCTCAGTACTGGGGTATATATCCGATCAGGATGAAGTCAGTGGGTTTGGAGACGTGAGGTAAGGCGAGGTGTTCAGGTTTGGAGTCTAATCAAGTATCTGAGCGTTTCTGTTCTTCACCTCAGCTGAACTTGTGATTGGTGGACTGTGTCTCAGATGGAGAACTCGCTGTCTGCATGCTAAAAACTCCACAACTTCCTCACCTTCTGACTTCAGCGCGCACTCCACTGACTCTCAGAACTATATGGAAAACCATCAGCTTCCTCATGAAATCACTGCACAGGCTATTGTTTTTAGGTCACACGTGTGCTTCTGGATGGTAAATACCATGAGCTGTGAGCTGGAGAATTGTAGTTGGCTTCATCTGATCTTATTGGACTAAATGTCAAATACGCCGGAGAGAGGAAATTAAGGCGAGACAGCGGGCCAGTGGCGACACGCCTCAGCGCTGCTTTCATTTGACAAGATAAACACAGATGCAGTCGGTGACGGCCAGCGAATTGTCCAGGGAGCCATGTGATGATCTGCATCACTACGAAACGAGTGTCTCAGATGTTTCTCCTGACAAAAAGAGCCCATAATCTCACACAAGTCTCAGTTTCACAAGAGATCTTAACAGTTTCTTTTTTTTTTTTTTTTTTTTTTTTTTTTTTTTTTTTGGCCTGTCAGTAACACAGATAACACATGACAGTACGTATGTGTAGTTATGCTATCATCATTCACAGCCTTTTTTTTTTTTTTTTTTTTAATATAATTTTTTTTTTATTAATTAATTAATTAAATTTTATATACCCTTTTATTTAACCATACTATGACCGACAAGACCAGGGGACAGAGAAAACAAGAGAGAGAAAAAAAAAAAAAAAAATAATAATAATAATAATAATAATAATAATAATAATAAAAAAATAATAATTATAATTATAATGATAATAATAAAAATAATAATAATAAAAAAAAAAAAAAAAAAAAGGAATTAGAAAAAAAAAAAAAAAAAAAAAAAAAATTGTGGATAAAGTCAACAGAGAAGGGGGAGAGAGAGAGAGGAAAAAAAAGAATGGGGGATAGAGAGAGAGAGGAAAAAAACAACAAAAAAAAAAAACAGACAATTTGCTTCGATACCTGCTGACAAAAAGAGAAAACAACAGAAGACACAACAGAAGACACAACATCAGAGAAACTGCAGCAACAACCAACATCTGTATGAATCACAATAAATTCTAAATGTTAAATGTTATTGAGCAACACGCATAACTAATATTACAAAATAAGTTTTGAAGCAACAGCAGATCAGAACAATGTGTGTCTGTGAGCACCCGTTTTTACACCAATGTGAATGCTTGAGTGTACACCTGTGTGTGTGAGCGCGCTTGTGTTCATAAGGTTCCTCCATGTAAATGTTTAATAGTGTGTGTGTGGGGAACAACAGCCCATCCCGCAAGGCATGAAGCAGGCATGGAAGAGACCCAGGCCCCAAACATCCGGAGGCCCCCCAGGGCACGGGACCCCCAGGGGAACCACCGCAGGGACAACTGCGGCCCCCACCCAGAAAAGGGCAGAGGAGAGCCCGAAGGTGGGACATCCGACAGCCACAGTGTAGACACCCCAGGGTGCCGTGGCGGCAAGCCCGCAGGCTCCGCCGGCAGCCGACCACACCAGGGCAGACCGAGCCCTGGGCCCGGAGATCCAAGGGCCCCCCACCCCCCAACCGGGGCCCAGCAAGGCCAGTAGGGCCAGGCCCCGCCAAGCGACCGCCGAGAGTGGGCCAGCGCTCACCCGAGCATCCTGCCCCGGCGCGAGAAACCACCAATGCACCGGCGGCATCCTCCACCGGCAGGGCATGGTGGTGGGGTGGGGGTCGACTGAGATGATGAGTGAGGTGGAGTCTAAGGCCCGACCTGACACATAGACGTAGACGAACAAGCACACATATACACAAGCATACGTTCCCACCCTCATGCACGCAACGAATATTCTCACCCTCGCCCCACATGTAGACACACAAAAATGGACATGGTACCCACACTCACACTCCCTATATGCACTCTATACTCCTAGATCCAGGCACCACCACCCCCAGAGGGGTAATCAGCGCCCGATCCCGGAGCTGAACCCCCTTCGCTCTGGCGTGGGGACAGGAAGACCACCCCGGTCCCCGCAGCAGCAGAGAAGACCACCAGCCCAGACCCCGACCGGGCGGCCAGCTCATCCTCGCAGCCCCCGGCCCCGGACAGAGAACAGAGAACAGGGGTGTGAGATAAAAAAAAAAAAAAAAAAAAAAAGAGACCCCATGCTTCACCTCACCCGCTCAAATGTAGTGTTGGTGTGTGTTGTTCTAAGGTGCTTTAAAACAGGGGTGCTTTAAAACAGGGGAGGGGCACCCTCCACAAGCTTGTGTCAGCTCGTCCCCTCCCTAGAGCCCTCAATGTCTATGTGCAACTTAAAATTGAGAAGTGGGCACTGGCACCAGAGGGAAGGCTGAATGAACAGACCGCCCTCCGGATGCCATTCAGTGTGCCCACCCCCAAGGCCCTATATGTATGTGTCATGTGACAGTAAGTAATGAGAATGTCTAAGCTGTAATGTGTGATTGAGATGCAGGTGGCCACGAGGAGACAGAGGAGTACCACCTCCCCCGCATCCCAGCGACACACCCGCACCTCAAAACCCTACCTATGTGTTGGTGTGATGGAGCGGGAGAAGTGAAGCCTTAGGGATGGGGAGGAAAGCATCAGAGGGGGCAAAATACCCCCCCCTTCGGAGCCAGCTCCCCCGCTGACCCCCATAGGCACCCCCGTTACCCCAAATCTGCCCAGGGCGGGGGGCCCAGGCCCATCCAGACCAGGGCCCATGGCAGCCCGGGGCGGCCCACCAGACCCCACAGCAGAGGAAAAACTACCCCACCCCATCACTCATTCAACTCCCAGACTACATAAGACAATAAGACACCCAGGTTAGGCCCGTTTTCCCTGCCTCTATTGGATCCCCCCCGCGGAGGCACCGATGCATCGAAGACCCCCACACCAGGGCCGGGTCCAAGCGCATGCACCAACCCATGCTCCCGGCGGCACACCAACCAGGACCCAAGCCCCCCAGGCCCAGCCGTAACCCCAACCGGGAGGCAGAGCGCCCCCAGAACCCCAAGCCCCCCCCGGACCAACCCTGGAATAGTGCAGCCGCCAGGCCGGCAACCTACGTCCGCCGGCACAGGCATCCCCAGTAGCGCCGCATGCAGCCGCCAGAAAAACAGCACCCAAGAGTCACCAATACCCCATCCAGGCCAAGATCGCAGCCCCAGCGCCGAACCCCCCAAGAAACCCACCCCCAGGGAACTCCCAGATGCCCCAAGCCCATATGGCCACCCCAACAGCAAAAACCACAGCCGGACAGAATCAGGACCCCCACTCACACTAGGTGATGGAGCTGATCAAAGGAGTCCAGAGAGATTGATCTAATGTGGCAGCAGAAGCTGTGTCAAGACTAATATAATCCCACAAATAATTTCTATATTGGTTGATATTAAGATTATTTTTATTTTTCCAGTTCATGAGGACAGTCTTCTTAGCAATGCATAGGGCAGTGAAAGCCATGTGGATTGTGTTACCTTCTGTAGTGACACCATCTAGGTCGCCCAACAAGCAGACTGAAGGAGAGGCTGGAATAGAGCATTTAAGACACTTTGATAAATCTTCACAAATCCTGTACCAGTACCTCTGAACAGGTGGACAGAACCATAGAGCGTGGATGTAATTGTCAGGTGTATTGCCTTGACAGTGTGAGCAGTTGTTAGAAGCTGTAAGACCCATCCTGAACATCCGATGACCTGTGTAGTGCACTCTATGCAGGATTTTGTATTGTATTAATTGTAAACCAGGATTTCTAATCAGTTCAAAGGTTTTTAAACATATCTGAGACCAGAAATTATGGTCCCAGTTTACTGCTAGATCTGCCTCCCATTTTGCAATAGGAAGTGATACTGATTCATCTATTTTGGAAAGTGTCCTGTATATTTTAGACATTAATTTGGGGGTTTTGAGATTAAGAAAATCTGCCACACTTGGTGGTATTTGTAATTTGATATGATTAGATTTAAATTTCCCTTTTACAATAGATTTAATTTGTTGATATTCTAAAAATCTGTTTTTGTTAATCCCATATTGTTTAACTAATTTGTCAAAGGGAATAAAGTCTGTCCCTTCTAATATATGTTCCAGGTATTTAATACCTTTACAACTCCAATCTGTGAGGTTCATCATATTATTGTTTAGTAATATGTCAGGATTGTTCCAGATGGGGGTACGTTTGCATGGGATTAGTGAAGACTCAGTCATTTTTAGAAACTCCCACCATGCTGTCAGAGAAGAGCTGATACTGATGCTTTTGAAGCATACGTGTCGTTTGATGATCAAGCTAATGAATGGCAGATCCGAAATCTCTATATTATTGCATAATGCCTGTTCTACATCTAGCCAAGGCTCATCTAAGAGGGTGTGTTTTAACCACCCTGAAATGTGTTGAAGCCTGTTGGCTAAGAAATAGTGGTGAAAGTTAGGTAGATCTAGTCCTCCTTTATCCTTGGTCTTTTGTAGCGTTTTTAAGCTAATACGCGGGGGTTTACCTTTCCAAAGGAATTTAGAGATGGAGGAGTCCAGAGATCTAAACCAGTCAGGTGATGGTTTGCTCGGGATCATTGCAAATAAATAATTAATTCTTGGCAAAACCATCATTTTTATTGAGGCGACTCTTCCCATGAGTGATATGGGTAGAGACTTCCATCTGGTTAGATCATCTTCTACCGTCTTTAAAAGTGGGATGTGGTTTAATTTAATCAAATCTGTCAGCCTAGGAGAAACATTAATACCTAAATATTTAATATTTCCAGATTGCAGTGGAGTGGAGGAATTCTGGAAGGAGCAATTAATTGGAAGAACTGTTGATTTTAACCAGTTTATTGAATAATCTGAGACTCTTGAGAAAGAGTTTATTAATGTAATTACCTCAGAGAGAGTGGTTTGTGAATGCTGAAGAAAAAGTAACACATCATCTGCGTAAAGACTAACTTTATGTTCTACATTCTTGCATTTAATGCCTTTAATCACTGTAGCCTGTCTAATTGCTGCTGCTAGTGGTTCAATAAAAACTGCAAACAGTGAGGGGGAGAGGGGGCATCCCTGCCTGGTGCCCCTCTTAAGATAGAAGCTAGAGGATGTTTGGCCATTTGTCCTGACACATGCTGTTGGAGAGTTATATAATATTTTTAACCAGTTTATGAAAGAGTTTCCAAAACCAAATTTGTGTAAAGTTGCAAATAGAAAATTCCAGTTAACCCTATCAAAAGCTTTTTCTGCATCTAGAGACAATATTGTAATTTGAAGGTTTCTATTGCATGAATAGTCTATCAAGTTAAGTAACCTATGTGTATTTGTTGAGGAGTGCCTCCCTTTTATGAAACCAGTTTGGTCGGAATGAATTATGAGAGGGGTTATCTTCTCTATTCTTTTTGAGATAGCTTTGCAGATTATTTTAGTGTCCACATTAATAAGGGATATTGGACGATAGCTGGTAGGCAATACAGGGTCTTTGCCTGGTTTTAGCAAGAGACTAATGTTGGCAGAATTCATATTTGGTGGAAGTCTACCATTTTCCTTGGTTTCCTGCAACATTCTGTAGAATGTTGGTGACAGAATTACCCAGAATTCTTTATAGAATTCTGCTGGAAAGCCATCTGGACCTGGAGCCTTTTTATTGGGCATACTGTTCAAGGCTTCCTGAAGTTCATCTGATGTCAGTGGAGAATCCAATGTCATCGCTTGATTTTCTGATAATTTCGGAAGAGTTATATTGTCAAGAAATTGGTCAATTTCGTCTTTAGATGGGTTTATCTGTGGAGAATATAAAGATTTGTAAAAGTCCCTGAAAGTGTTGTTTATTCTTTCAGGGTCATATACTGTATCCCCAGTTAAATCTTTAACAGCACATATAGTTGTTTTTTCTTTATTTATTTTTAACTGGTTCGCTAGGAATTGACCTGATTTGTTACCATATTCAAATTCTTGCCAGCGAAGTCTTTGTGCTAAGAATTGGGTTTTTTTATTAATAATTTCATTTAATTCTAGTTTTGCTTTACGTATTTTTTTCAGCATTTCCTGTTCCTGGGAGGATACGTAGGCTTCTTCTAAAGTTTTTATAGTTTCTTCTAATTCCTGAATATATTTATTTTCTCTTTTCTTTTTATGCGATGAGAATGAGATTATTCTACCTCTCATCACAGCTTTGCCTGCTTCCCAGAGAACAGATGCTGATGTTCCAGGCAGGTCATTATAGTCTAAATATAAAGCCCACTCTTCTTTAAAATATTTAATAAAATCATCGTCTTTAAGCAATGATGTATTGAATCTCCAGTTATTACTTGGTGGAGTGGCCTTCTTATTTACTAGAGTTAAAGAAACAGCAGCATGATCGCTGACAGCTATAGGGTTTATCTCTGTGTCTGAAATGTCACTCAGCAGAGAGCTGCTGACTAGGAAATAATCCAGACGAGAGTAAGAGTGATGGACATGTGAGAAGAAAGTATATTCCCTACGGTTGGGGTGAAAAGAACGCCATGCATCGCAAAGTCCATAGTCGCTCATGTACTGTTTAACTATATTTGTGGATTCCCAATTGCGCTGAGTTCCAGCTGTACTCAGCCTGTCCATTTCTTTATTTAGTCCAAAGTTGAGGTCTCCCCCAAGAACAAATGCACAATCTAGGTGTTCAGAGAGTGCGGTAAAAAAACCGTGAAAAAAAGAGGGGTCATCAACATTTGGACCATATATACTAACAATACATAACTTTTTGTCAAATATAGATAATTTAATGATTAGAAATCTACCTTCTGGATCTATAACTGTGTTGAGTACTGTGAAATTAACATTTTTATGTATTAAAATTGCTACCCCCCCTTTGCCTAGAGTTATAGCAGGCTGAGAACCAGTGGCGTAACTTTGCTTTGAAAAGTGGTGGGGACACCGCACAAAACGTTTTGCTATTTGTTTATTTAATAACCGAATTTACTTGGGGACTGAGTTCAGAGTTGGAAATGCACTTAATTTCCACACATGCATCACATTCACAAATATGTCTATAAACATCCAAATAAGAAAAACGTAACATTCACAATGTGGAACAACTTGCTAAAAGGACAACTTGCTAAAAGTAGGTGTGATCAATGCACGCGCTGAACGAAGAATCAACATTACGTCAAGAGTCAAGAAAAGCCCACAAAATGTTTCCTCATCCAATCAAATAATTTAACCAATCCTGAACTACGCAAAACCTTGTGTAAAACATGATTGAGAGTTAATTTGTGTTTGAAATAGTTAAACTACCTTTATTAATTAAATAAATGAAATTGTTTTGACGAATCTTTTTTTTTATGACGTTTTTATAAAAGCTCTATTTTTCCTCCCCCACCCCACATGTAAAGGCTAGTTAACGGTAAATGTTGCTACCTATAGCATAAATGTTAAAACATCAACAAAATGTCCAAAAGAAAGCGTGGAAGTGATATAAGAAGCTTTTTAGTGAAGCAGCCACGCACAGTAAAGGCCATTACACACTGAGTCCGAATTTTTCGTCCGAAATTTTCGCACGTTGAAAAATAAATACGACCTCACGTTGTCAATCACGTTTGCACACTGCCTCCGAAATTGTCGTCCGTCAAAAAAAAATCGGATCGGGTTCGATTTTTTTGCGTTTTTCGCATCCGTATAAAGCATTTTGAGATGCTTTGAGAAGGTGTTTTGACCATTCAGAGCCACCGTACAAAAAAAGCCACAGCGAAAGCCAAAATCCAAAATGGTGTCAGACAAATTAATACACTTTGTCTTGCAGCACAGAGCACTTTATGACAAACAAATTGCGGAATACAAAGATACAGAATATAAAGAACTGCTGTTGCCTATTTTTTTATGCCTGGCGCGCACCTTTCCGATGCCGCAGTTCGGGGTGTGTGTGTGTGTGTGTGTCTGTGTGTGTGTGTCTGTTGGTGTATCCATACCTCAGACAGCCTCTGTTCAGGATAAATTGGTTCACGGAAATTGGTGGTCTTCTTTTTAATATGTGGATTCAGTATCGCTAGCAAAGTATCAAACTGAGGCACTGACATCCTGAAATAAACTTTGAATCTCTCGGGATAATCCCGCAGCTCTTTGATAAGGAGGTGGAACTCTCCTTCCTCTCTGCGCAATCTAAGGATTGGGTGGACCCAATATTTCCTTTTTCTTTTTCTTTTTTTAAAAAGAGAGAGGCCAACAAAATCATCCTCACTGCTTGAAGACATTTTGTATAGTTTTGCGAATTCTTTCGCAACGGATTAATTAAAACGCATTGGACTCAGTGACAATACTTGACGTACTTGACAATACGTCACGACTTACTTGCAGTGTGCAAGGTCTCTGTGCGTGACGAATTTTTAAGATTGCGAATGCGAAAAAACGCATGCGAAAATTTCGGACTCAGTGTGCAGAGACCTTAAGACTAAAATACAGTATTAACATTGTAGACTACAAATAAATTTTAAAAGAGGTACAGGATCTGTAGACTAATTAATTATAGGGAAAGGAAACTACATATCCCATGACGCATATCGCGTATCTCGCGATAGTTTCACAACGAGACTTAATATTCATCTTTGAGGATGTTGAAAAGCTTCTGACCGGCGGAAAAAATTGTTAAATGAATGAATTAGATTATGAAGAGTGACGATTTGTAGATGGTGCTTTTCCTTTAATACATACCTTACGCAATCTATTTTTCAGTTACTTTTTAAAAGTGGTGGGGACAATATCGAGCCTGGTAAAAAGTGGTGGGGACATGTCCCACCCGTCCCACCCGTAAATTACGCCTATGCTGAGAACACATTAGGAAACTCAGTTGTTTTAAGTTGATCTGTAGCTGTGGCAGATCTATGAGTCTCTTGTAATAAAACAACGTCTGCCTGTAGTTTTTTAAGCTGGCTAAATATTTTTAACCTCTTTTCTCTGGAGCCAGCTCCATTCACATTCCATGTGACAAACCTCAGTGCGCCCATAGATGTGTGTGTGTAGCTAATGCTGTTCGCTGCGTGTGATGCTCAAATGAATAAGATATGAGCGGGCGTACGCGCTTGAATGCGAGTATGTCCTTCATGTCTGTGTGCGCTGTAAGGTCGGAGTGGTTGCGTTGACGCTGAATGTATATGTACATGGTCGTGCCGTGCAGATGTGTGATATAGGGTGTTGTGTGTGTATGTGTAGTAAAGCAGGTGATCGGTGCAGTGAAAGGAGTTAGAAGTAAGAAAGATATACAAAGAAGCAAGCAGAGAGGGATGCAAGTAAAAACTTGAAAGAAACAAAAACATTGCAACAACATTTAAACGCTGCGGAGACTGACGGTATCGTGTTTGTTATGATATCATATTAAATTAGCGAATTGACATAAATAGTTAGAGGTAAATGGAAGAACAAGCGAGGAAAGAGGAAAGAAAAAAAAAGAAAAATATAACGGATTCTTATCTGGAGTGGTGTTAATATAACCACGGAGTGGTACTGAGGTTACGGTAGAGCTGCCCGTCCACGTAGAGCCGGTCCACGGCGATGACAGCTCGGGAGCCCTTTTGGATAAGACTGCGTCGGATTGGGAACAGAATTTTGCGTCGCTCCAGGATTTCTTTGGGGAACTGGTCGTTTACGCTGAAGTCGGTTCCTTTCAGCTCCCTGCCGCGACTCTTCACCTGCTCTTTCTGCTTGAAGTATCCAAATTTGGCCACAATAGGACGCGGCCTCGGGGCTCCAGGTTTCTTCGCTCCCATCCGATGGACTCTTTCGAAGCAGATGTTTTCCACGGTGTCTTCCGGAAGCTTCAGGTATGTCTTGATAAAGGTTTTAACCGTAGTTTCTACGTCCTCTTCGGCAGATTCCGAGATGCCCGAAAACACCAGGTTATCTCTCATGCTACGGGCCTGGAGATCGATAATAGTCTCTTTTATTTTTTTATTTTCTTCACTTATACGGGTCACATTCTCAGTTAGAGACTTGACCGAGTCCCGTAGTGATGCGTTTTCAGCAGCAAGTGTTTCCACCTGCTGCTGGCTGAATTCCAGTGATTCCCTCAGGGATTTGAATTCACGGTGCAGGATCTCGACCAGGGACAACCTCGCGTCGAAGCTGGATAACCGCTTGTCGATTGAATCCAGGATGTCGGTAAAGCTTTTACCTGTCGGCGATGTTGTTTCAGGCGAGTCTGTCGGGCGACTTCTTTTGGAAGACGGCGTCTCGCTTTTGGCTGGGGAACATGCATTTTGGTTTTTCTTCATGACTATAACGTCGAAGCACCAGTCGATGTATTCCTGAAGAGTTTCCAAATTTTCCTCGTTGTCCTCGCTGTTCATTCAGTTTTTCTGCCAAGTCTCCAGCGTCTGACGTCACCTACAGCATTTCCGGTTCCTTCAGAGAATCTTAACAGTTTCTGAAACAAAAAGATACCGAAGTGTGCAATCAGAAGCCAGAAATGATCTCAATATGAGCTCAAACATTTCTCATCAAATGATCTGAGCTGCTTTTAACGTTCATTTTGTAGCTCTGTTCTCTTACTGTATGTCAGCTATTGGCTTTGTTTGCATAGAATTTAGATTTCTTCTCAAGCACTGTAGAAGATGTCTGAGGCAAAATTGATACTTCTTTGAAACATAACTGAGAATGGCATTAAGTCTCCCGAGCTATGAAAACAAGGCATTCTCAGTATAATGTACTGTAGTAATAAAAGCATCCAGTCCAGGTGCCTTTAAAAAAATTTTTGTTTGTTTGTTTAAATCAGAGGAAATTACAAGTTGCACAACAGTAGGAAATACTATATTGTGTATAAATACTTTACAAAATTTAAATAAAAAAATTCTAAATGCTACTATTGTGTATAAATACTTTCGAAATGTAAATATATTTATTGCTTGTTTATTTTAATTAGCATAAATCACAAGTTGCACAACAGTGGGAAATACTACTATTGTGTAATACTTTACAAAATTTAAATTCAAAAATTCAAAATGTAAATTATTTCAGCATAAATTACAACTTTATACATACGACTGTGTATACATGTTTTAAAAAGTTTAAATTAAAAATATTAAATAATTCTACATTTACATGTATTTATTTATTTATTTAAAATCAGCAAAAATTAATACTACAATGATTTATAAATGCTTTACAAATTTATATTTATTGTAAATTTATCTATTTACTTTTTTTAAATCAACATAAATTAAAAGTAGTGCATAAATACTACCTTTATTTATAAATACTATACAAGTTTAAATATATATTTAAATACATTTATGTATTTCTGTATTTTTTTTTTTTTTTAAATCAGTGTAAATTAATTGTAGTACAACAAATGATGAATAAATACTTTATAAATATTCATTAATTCATTTATAATCAACATAAATAACAAGTAGTACAACATTAGTACATACTAAGGAAGTCGTTTTTTCGATGTGATTATTTTATTTTTGCGCTGCAGTCTGTTTTTCTTCTGTGCAGAGACTGTTGTAGTCAGTGGATGATGTGAAGATCATGATCTGATCATGTTATCCATCACTGGTGTGGGTTTAAAGGGATCACGACCTTGTTAAGCAGATAGCGTGAGGGTAATTAGTCCTGTTGCCCTCAGCTTAATCCAGACCCTCCTGAGATGAGCTCTCATTATAGGCCAGTTTGATTGAATCTTAATAATTTTCAGATTACGATTAATATCTTAATAGTTTTATTGACTGAAGAAGCGTGACAATAAGACCCTTTTGTTAAATTCAGCCTTCGAGGAACATTGCAATCATCGTGTTTATGAGATGAGCGCACTTGAACCCCATACTGTCATAATTACCCATTTTCCTTCGAGCTTTGAGTTGAGGGCGTTTCAATTACATAATCCGATTATATTGATTGTAATACGTTATAATTGTGAATTTTGAGAGTATAATTGCAGTTGTGTGCATTTTGTGTATGGTTGATGAAGATGAACATTGAAGCTTGTTAGTTTAGAGATGTACGCTGCAAAAAAAAAAATTGTCTTAGTATTTTGGGTTTGTTTTACAGTATAAATATCTAAAAATGCTGTAATAATAATAATCAAGGCTCATTTACTTAAAATTACTTAAGGTTTTAAGTCTTGTTTTCTGGGAAAAAAAAATTATTTAGTACAACAAGTTTTAGTTTTCTGACTCTATTGACAGATATTTGTTATTGGTTTCATAAAGTCACTTAATTTTGATACACATTTTCAGAAAACAAGATTTGATATCCCATCCTGTAACTTATCCTAATTAAAACTAAATTAATTGTAACTGAAATTATAAAATATAAATAAATAATAAATAAAATGTAAAACTTAATTTTTTAAGTCTCATTTTAATTGAGTTTAACAATGTACTAAAATAATTAAAGCTAAAACTGAAATAATAAAGAATAAAAACTGTACTGACACTGAAAGAAAGCTACAAACAACACAACACAAAAACAGAAAACAAAATTCCTATAAAAATAAACAAAATAAAAACCATACAAACAATTCAAAATATTAATGAAAACTACAATAGTATCACAATTATACTAAAATGACACGTTTAAATATGTTACTAAAAAAATACTAAGAAAATAATTTGATTGTGAACAAAATCACTTTTAATCATAGCTTCCAAATATATACACATGATGATTTGATATCAGGAAAATTTCCTAAGAATCAATTCAGCAGAAACTCTTTATCTTTTAAAAATGAATTGTGCATATGAAACCGATACACATTTAACTTTTAAAAATTATGCAAATCAAGTTCAGCTTTTAAAAATTATGCAGATTAAATTATAAATGGTGCATACAAATACAAATTGGGTCTCTTTGACACTAAGCATCTCGTTTATTAAGACAAGTTTGTGACAATTCTCATTAAAAGCAGTCAGAGGGGAGGCTGGGACTGTTACTGCGGCAACCAGACACAAGATTCAAGTGACCCTAAGAGTGTGTGTCACGGTGTCACAGACACACACACACTGCGATAACTACCGTCATTCTCTCAGTGTCAGAATTTAATGGATCACTCTAGACAGACAAGCTTCACTCGTGTGTGTGCGCGCATGTGTGAGAGCTGCTGGCAAATTAAGGTTGAGGAGGTTATATGGCTTGTACCTTATAAAATAGATTGTCTATTATTTAACTCTAAATACACACACATACTCGCTGTGGGCTTTAGGTCGGTCAGGCTGAGCTCTGGATCACACTGTCAGCTGGCGGCTCAACTTAAATCAATGTCACGATCTGTCGGTTTCTCTCAGTCGGGTTCACTGCTTGTGTTATTTTCTCTAAATAAAACACATTTACCTGTCTAATAGAAATACAACACCAAAAAACAGGAAAAAACATTAGAAACCTGCAGGAAAACGCAGCAGATTTCTACAAACAAACAAGGACATTTATAACGCAAGGAGTTATTTCTTGCACTTTTCAATCATCAATTACAAAGTATCCTTTTCACTGCACAAAATAAGTGTTTCATCTATATATATATAGAAAAGGTTTCTCCTCATTCGGTTTATAATTAATCTACAGTCCGTACCTCATAATGACAAAGTGAAAACAGAATTTTAGAAATGTCTGTAAGTTTATTAAAACAAAATACCGAAATCGCATTCGGTACTTAGTTGAAGCACCTTTGGCAGCAATAACAGCCAAGTCTTTTTGGATGGGAACCGTCGGTGGACAGCCATTTTCAGGTCTCTCCAGAGATGTTTGATACGGTTCAAGTCAGGGCTCTGCCTGGACCACTGTAGGACATTCACAGAGTTGTCCCTAAGCCACTCCTGTGTTGCCATGGCTGTGCGCTTAGGGTTATTGTCCTGTTGGAAGGTGGACCTTCTGCCCAGTCTGTGGTTCTGAATGCTCTGGACTAGGTTTCCATTAAGGCTATCTCTATATTTTGGTGCATTGAGCTTTTCTTCCACTCTGAGGAGTCCCTCAGTCCCTGCCACTGAAAAACAGCCCCACAGCATGAGGCTGTTACCAGCACATTTTCCTTTTGAGATGGTACACTACAGGTGATGAGCAGAGCGGTTTCCTTCAAACATGACACTTGGAATTTAGATTCATCAGACCAGATAATCTGAGGGTCCTTTAGGTGCGGTTTTGCAAATTCCAAGTTTTCATGTGTCTTCAGTGAGGAGAGGATTGAGTCTGGCCACACTGCCATAAAGGCCAGATCAGAGGAGTGTTGCTGTGATGTTTGTCCTTCTGTAGGTTTCTCCCATCTGCATATATGATCATTGAGCTCAACTAAAGTGACCATCAGGTTCTTGGTCACCAGTCTAGACAAAGCCCTTCTCCATCAATTTCTCAGTTTGGCTGGGTGATCAGCTCTTGGAAGAGTCCTATTGGTGCCAAACTTCTTCCATTTGAGAAAATTGTGGAAGCCACTGTGCTCTTGGGAACTTTCAGTGCGGCAGAATTGTTTTTTGGTAGCACTTCCCCAGATCTGTGCTTCGATACAATCCTGTTTCTGAGCTCTGCAGGCAGTTTCTTTGACCTCATGGCTAGATTTTTGCTCTGACATGCATTGTCAGCTGTGATGCCTTTTATAGAGAGGTGTGTGCCTTTCCAAATAATGTCCAATCAATTTAATTTACCACAGGTGGATTCCAATCAAGGTGTAGAAACATCTCAGCAATGATCAAGAGGAATGGGAGGCACCTGAGCTAAATTTCAAGTGTTGTTGCAAATACTTATGTAAAGTATTTTACTGAATACTTATGTAAATGTGATATTTCAGTTGTTTCTTTTTAATAAATGTACAGATATTGTCATTATGAGGTACGGAGTGTAGATTAATGGGGAAAAAATAAAATGAATTTAAACAATTGTAGTATCAGCCTGCAGCATAACAAAATAGAAAAAAGTGAAGGGGGTCTGAATACTTTCTGAATACACTGTGTGTGTATATATATATGTGTATGTATGTATATATATTAGTAGTAATAGCAGTAGTATAAAATATTTATATTTATAATATTTTTATTAGTAGTAGTAGTAGTAGTAGTAAAATATTTTTAAAAAATAAATAAATAAAACAAGTATTTTATTGCTAAATATTTATGGTAAGTCAATATTATAGCATCAGTTTCGGAGGGAATCTACCCCAGTGTCTGTTTAGCACATTTTCAGTATTCACAGTAGCATGTGTTGTGTGTGTGTATATATGTGAATGTTCTGTGTTTGTCTGCTGTAATATGATTTATTGTCCCTCTCTTTTCTTTATTTGTGTGTCAGTTTGTGGCTCATCCGAACTGCCAGCAGCAGCTGCTGACGATCTGGTATGAGAATCTGTCAGGTTTGCGGCAGCAGTCCATCGGGGTGAAATGTTTGACGGTTCTGGGCGTCACTGTCGGATTGCCTTTCCTCGCCATCGCCTACTGGATCATGCCTTGCAGCAAGGTGACGAACACACACACTCTTCAAATGAGAAGACACTATCACACACTATCTTCTACAAGCTGTTTTAAACACACTCTAACCCACACTGCTATAGTAGAAGATGACTTCTTATTAGTGCATGTTTCTTCACTTCTTGTAATTTAGTTTTACATGGTACTTTTTCTTCTCTCTGACAATCTATTTAATAATTATTTATTGGGTACTAGCATTGGTTAATTTTTTAATATTATATAAAAGAAACATATTTCACTTCATTCAGTATAAAATCAGAACATATTTTGGAGAAATGTCACTATATTATATTATATTATATTATATTATTTAAAACATTTATGTTTCATTAGTATAACATTTGAACATATTTTTATATAATATTTAAAGCTTTGTTTGGCAGAGTTGAGAAAAATGTAACAACATTATTATATTATATTATATTACATTATATAAAAACATTTATGTTTGCAATATGTATCTTTTTTATGTATTTATTTTTTGCAGTGTAGTTTCAGTAAATGCAGGAAAAAAGCTTTTTTATTTAAAAAGAGCAAGAAAATCCAATTTTCCTAATAAGGCCCCTTAAAATTCATATTATTGGGTAAAAGCTTCCCATTTTCCATAATCACACATGAATAAGCATTCAGATGCACACACTCACATCTCTCCAAACTCTATTACAGACTGACTCTCCTACTAGCACACACATAGATAAACACTCACGCTTCATTTCCATGCTGAGGATGAGTTACACACTGACTCTGTGTTTGATGGCCACTTCAACACACACCGTCTCATGGAGAGATATGAGACACTACACACACACACACACACACACACCCGTCTCATGGAGAGACATGAGACACTACACACACACACACACACACACACCGGGCGGCTTTTGTCAAGGGTTGGGGATTGAAATCTAATCAGAGCTTGTCAGAAAGGAAGTACTGTGAGTTTCTAGAGACGTGTGACACAGAGAGAGACAGAGGAGGGGAAAGAACATTTGAGGTTCTCGGGGAAAGTGTGTATTTGTGTGAGACGATTTACTTAACAATCATTTGAGGACAATTTTGAATTCTAAAAATAAACAATGTGTTCTTTTAGGATTAAGATTAATCTATAATAATTATAATTAGCTTTATATGAAACAATAGAAGTCTGTGGTGTGTGTTCATTTAGATAAACGTGTGTGTTTGTAATTCCTTTTTTGCTCCGTCATTTGCTTCATTCCAAAACATAAAGTGAAATTGTTGCATGACATGATATGGTCAATCAAAACACATATTTTATTGTAAAAAAAATAAAAATAAATAAATAAATAAAGATTTGAGAAATACAAATTTGAGAAGAACAAATTTTGTTTAATATGTAAAGTTTTGTATGGTAGAGCTGAAAGAAATGTCACATAACATTTATATTAGGGCTGTCAGTCGAATACAAATTTGAATCAAATTAATTACACGGTGTGACGATTAATTAGTCTAATTAAGCGCAAACTAAATTTGGCTGTGAAAATACCCACAAAGAATATTTAGTTATTATTGAGTAAAATTAGAAAGTATGAAGTAGAAACAAATAGCCTATTTCGTTTGATTCAACATAAAATTTATTTACAAACTTTTAGGCTACAACGGCCTTTAAATATGGAACATAAAAGAACATAATTTGAGAAACATCTCAGTATTTTTCTGTTCATGCAATGGAAGTCACCAAAACAGCTTTGTTACCAACAGTCTTCAAAATAAGTAAAGTAACAGTTTTTTTTTTTTTGATGAACTATCCTTTTATTTATTAATTTATTTATTCATTCATTCATTCATTCATTCATTTATTCAGTTATTTATTTATTTTTAATAAATGAAAGAAGAAACTAAAACTGCCAGCAGGTGGCAGTAAATGTCAGGAGTCATTCATTCATTCGATTCGTTCAAATGGCTAATTCATTGAGGAATTAAAGGGTTACTCCACCTCAAAATGAACTTTTTTTCATTAATCACTTACCCCCATGTTGTTCCAAACCCGTAAAAGCTTCGTTCGACTTCGGAACACAATTTAAGGTACAACTGAATGACAAAATTTTCATTTTGTGGAGGAGTAACCCTTTAAGTAAACAGCTCTCTCTATGAATGGCCGCTGTGTTGCTCACAGACGCTCAACAGTTCTGTGGTGGCTTTATTGGTAAAATTTTATTGGCAAAATTGCGCAAAACCACACAATATTGTGTTTATAATATAACAGTTATATACAACAAATATATAATTAAATGCTTATTTACTGAACTGTTGAATAAAATCACATTTAAACTCGTGATGTTTGGACAAAAACAGCATTTGTGTGATATTCCTCTTGCTGCTGGTGTGATAGGCCTATCGCTTATCATGCGACATAAATATGAGACAAAAACTCATTCAGGGATATTTTTTGCCCCAATATTGACTTTTAGGACATAACTGCATTTATGGAGTTGTTTCCCTGCATCATATTTGTCAACTATATGAAATGTAAGATGACATACAGGTCTGGGGGCAGGGCCAGTGAGTTAACTGCATTAAAATATTTTTTTTATAACTAGTTAATTGTTAACACATTAAACTGACAGCCCTAATTTATATATATATATATATAATATTAAAAATAAATATATAAAAAATGTATCAGGAAAGCAGCAGCCTAATAAAGAGGCTGACTGGAACAACACCAGACTTAATTGTACTTTTTTTTTTTTTACAAAATACTTTTGTATTTCAATAATGTATTTTAAGTAAACATATCATACTGCTCATCCCTGCGGTCACGCTCCCTCTGGGAGCAGGGAAAGGCAGAGGCGAGCAACTTCTCTTCCACACAGACTTTAATTAAGCAAACTTAGGAATCACAGGAACCGTGGAGACAGCAACTGAAGAGAGGGGTTTGACGGTCAGACTGGACACAGAGGCAGGGAAACACAGGGTTTAAGAACACTAGGAAAACAAGGAACAGGTGTGGACTAATCAAACACAGGGCTAGGGACTAATTAAACTAATGAAGACAAACGAGGACAGGAACAGGAAGGCCAAATATGGGCACGAGAGGAGGGGAACCACAAGACAAGGACTGACATTACGCCCCCCTCCGGAAGGCGTGTCCTCACGCCTAACACCATCCAATGGGGAGGGGGGGTGGGCGCTCTGGAGGCCTCCAGGGCGGTGCCCGTTCCAGGGGCCATGGCGGGTCAGGAGACTCGGGAGGCCAGGGCGGGTCAGGGGACTCGGGAGGCCAGGGCGGGTCAGGGGACTCGGGAGGCCAGGGCGGATCTGGAGACTCGGGAAGCCACGGCCTATTTTTTTCGGGTCGTGTGGCCTTGGCCCTTGGCCCGGCCACACAGGCTGTGACCCTCTTACCCCCCCCCCAAAATTTTCTTGGGCAAGCTCCCCCCTGGGAGCCACAGAGGAGCGGGCTCTGTCGGGCGCTCTTGCAGCGCGGACTCTGTCGGGCGCTCTTGCAGCGCGGACTCTGTCGGGCGCTCTTGCAGCGCGGGGCTGGACGGAACCAGCGGGAACTCAGGAGGGCACGTGCGTGGAGCCGGCACGGGAGGGCACGTGCGTGGAGCAGGCACGGGAGGGCACGTGCGTGGAGCTGGCACTTGGGGGCGCTCGGGAAGCGCGGACACTTGGGGGCGCTCTTGCAGCGCGGGGCTGGACGGAACCAGCGGGAACTCAGGAGGGCTGGACGGAACCAGCGGGAACTCAGGAGGGCACGTGCGTGGAGCCGGCACGGGAGGGCACGTGCGTGGAGCCGGCACTTGGGGGCGCTCGGGAAGCGCGGACACTTGGGGGCGCTCTTGCAGCGCGGGGCTGGACGGAACCAGCGGGAACTCAGGAGGGCTGGACGGAACCAGCGGGAACTCAGGAGGGCTGGACGGAACCAGCGGGAACTCAGGAGGGCTGGACGGAACCAGCGGGAACTCAGGAGGGCTGGACGGAACCAGCGGGAACTCAGGAGGGCTGGACGGAACCAGCGGGAACCCAGGAGGGCTGGACGGAACCAGCGGGAACCCAGGAGGGCTGGACGGAACCAGCGGGAACCCAGGAGGGCTGGACGGAACCAGCGGGAACCCAGGAGGGCTGGACGGAACCAGCGGGAACTCCGGAGGGCACTTGCGAGGAGCTGGTGAGGCCGGGTTGTTCTCGGGTTGGGTTGGACGAAGATCGGTTTGACATTCTTCGACTTCGAAATCAATGCCATGTACATTGAGGACATAATTTATCAGCCCGATAAGGGAAAAACTGCACGTGGGGATATCGCAGCTGATGACATCTTTGTCCAACCCAAACCGAAAACACACACCGAGCGGGGCGTCAATCCAGCTCACCTCGTTGGAAAGCTCAAGAAACTCCTCAACATACCTTACCAAATCCCGACCATCCTGCCGCAGACACCAAAGCCTGTCTTCAGCCATAGTTGAGTTGTATAAGGTCCAGTCTTCTGTCACGCTCCCTCTGGGAGCAGGGAAAGGCAAAGGCGAGCAACTTCTCTTCCACACAGACTTTAATTAAGCAAACTTAGGAATCACAGGAACCGTGGAGACAGCAACTGAAGAGAGGGGTTTGACGGTCAGACTGGACACAGAGGCAGGGAAACACAGGGTTTAAGAACACTAGGAAAACAAGGAACAGGTGTGGACTAATCAAACACAGGGCTAGGGACTAATTAAACTAATGAAGACAAACGAGGACAGGAACAGGAAGGCCAAATATGGGCACGAGAGGAGGGGAACCACAAGACAAGGACTGACACCTGCATGTTAGCATCAAATTTAAATCAGTTGTTTGAGTCACACGAAGAGCACTGTGATGTACAGGTACATCTCAAAAAATTAGAATATCTTGAAAAAGTTCATTTTTTCTTGTAACTTATTTAAAAAAAGTGAAACTTTCATATTTTAGATTCATTACATGTAAAGTAAAACATTTCAAAAGTTTTTTTTGTTTTAATTTTGATGATTAGAGCTTACAGCTCATGAAAGTCAAAAATCAATATCTCAAAATATTAGAATATTTACATTTGAGTTTCAATTAATGACCGTCCCTACAGTATAAATTCTGGGTATCTCTTGTTCTTTGAAATCACAATAATGTGGAAGACTGCTGACTTGGCAATGATCCAGAAGACGTACATTGACGCCCTCCACAACGAGGGTAAGTCACAAAGGGTCATTACTGAAAGGGGTGGCTATTTACAGAGTGCTGTATCAAAGCATATTAAATGCAAAGTTGACTGGAAGGAAGAATTTGAGTAGGAAAAGGTGCACAAGCAACAGGGATGACCGCAAGCTTGAGAATACTGTCAAGCAAAGCTGATTCAAACACTTAGGGAGAGCTTCACAAGGAGTGGACTGAAGCTGGAGTCAGTGCATCAAGAGTCACCACGCTCAGACGTCTTCAGGAAAAGGGCTACCAAGCCACTTCTGAACCACGGACAACGTCAGAAGCGTCTTACCTGGGCTGTGGAGAAAAAGAACTGGTCTGTTGCTCAGTGGTCCAAAGTCCTCTTTTTAGATGAAAGTACATTTTGCATTTGATTTGGAAATCAAGGTCCCAGAGTCTGGAGGAAGAGTGGAGAGGCACAGAATCCATGTTGCTTGAAGTCCAGTGTGAAGTTTCCACAGTCAGTGATGATTTGGGCTGCCATGTCATCTGCTGGTGTTGGTCCACTGTGTTTTCTGAAGTCCACAGTCAACACAGCCATCTACCAGGACATTTTAGAGCACTTCATGCTTCCTTCTGCTGACAAGCTTTATGGAGATGCTGATTTCATTTTCCAGCAGGACTTGGCACCTGCCCACACTGCCAAAGGTACCAAACGCTGGTTCAATGACCATGGTGTTACTGTGCTTGATTGGCCAGCAAACTCGCCTGACCTGAACCCCATAGAGAATCTATGGGTTATTGTCAAGAGGAAGATGAGAGACACTGGAGAAACACCCAACAATGCAGATGACCTGAAGGCCGCTATCAAAGCAACCTGGGCTTCCATTACACCCGAGCAGTGCCACAGGCTGATTGCCTCCATGCCACGCCGCATTGATGCAGTAATTCATGCAAAAGGAGGCCCAACGAATTGAGTGCATAGAAATGAATAAACTTTTCAGAAGCCTGACATTTCTGTTTAAAATATCCAAGTCGTGGCCTTGTAATCCGAAGGTTGCGGGTTCGAGTCTCCGGCCGGCAGGGATTGTAGGTGGGGGGAGTGAATGTCCAGCGCTCTCTCCACCCTCAATACCACGACTGAGGCGCCCTTGAGCAAGGCACCGAACCCCCAACTGCTCCCCGGGCGCTACAGCATAAAATGGCTGCCCACTGCTCCGGGTGTGTGTTCACGGTGTGTGTGTGTGTGCACGTTGGATGGGTTAAATGCAGAGCACGAATTCCGAGTATGGGTCACCATACTTGGCTGAATGTCACTTCACTTTTTGTATTGATCTTATGTAATATTCTAATTTTGGGTTTTCATTATCCGTAAGTCATAATCATCAAAATTTCAAGAAATAAAGGTTTGAAATATTTCACTCTATGTGTAATGAATCTATATAATATATGGGTTTCACTTTCTGAAATGAGTGATAAAAAATATTGACCTTTTTCACGATATTCACATTTTTTGAGCATATGTAGAGTGTTTGAATTCAGTCACTTATGAGGGTCCATTTGAGTTAGGATGCTTAGAAGGGATCTGCCTATGTAGACAGCAAGACTAGAGTGATTATGTCTCATTAAAGTATTTAAACTGTCTGAGAGAGAGAGAGGTGATGAAAGACTAGCAGACAGATGAATGGCGACTGATGATGATGATGATGAAGGTATTGTGTGCAAGACACTTGAACTCGAGGGCAATCAAAACTTTCACGTCATCTGTGCTGAGAAAAAAATTGACTGAATACAAATGATTGATTTTGGGCAAAGTATCTGATGATCGTTCGGAGAAAAATTGCTTCATAAAACCTCCAGTAAGAGCCAATTCATCTGAGAGAAACTTCTCTGCTGTTGTGGATAAAAGTGTTTGTATGAACGAATGTTAAAATAATCAATGCATCACACTTTTGATGAGTCACACTTTAAAGGAATAATTCACGCTCATGTTGCGCTAAACCTGAATGCCTTTCCTCTCCACTATTTTTGGTTTTTTTGTGTTGTATATTGGTGTCACGTAAACTTGAAGATTAAATCTTTGTATTATTAATTTTGTAAGTTAACATCTTTGTACCTTTGGAAGGTTTAGTTCTGAAATAATGCTTTAATCTACATCGCGAGCTTCATTCATTTCTATTTAAAGTTATGGTCTCTTAGATTTGATTTATACTGTTATATAAAATCTCATGTTTATCTTTCTGTCTTCCAGTTGGGTCAGATATTACGGAGTCCCTTCATGAAGTTTGTCGCTCATGCTGTGTCATTCACCATCTTTCTGGGTCTACTGATTCTGAACGCATCGGACCGGTTTGAGGGTGTGAAGAACCTCCCAAACGAGACCATAACGGATCATCCGCGGCAGGTGTTTCGCGTCAAGACCACGCAGTTCTCCTGGACCGAGCTCCTCATCATGAAATGGGTTCTGGGTAAGACCTGGGTCAGGGGGTGTGTGTGTTATTCTGGTTCCCGCAGCGCTGTCTGTCTGCACAGGTAATGAAAGGTAAAATTATGCTGATTATAGATGCGTTTCAGTGTGTGTTTCACCACATCTGTATACTATGCGCGCATATGTAAGAAAAAAATAAGGCAGGTTTTATTCCATTTTGAGAGAATGTCATTGTCAAGTTATTTGTTTTTATAATAATTTAATTAAATTATGACAGTCTTACTAATATTTAGAGGTACTATTGCTAAATTCATTCAGTTTGCTGAGAGATGTGCTATTATTTTATAATTCTTATAACCTATACTTTTTTTGCAGTGTGATCAGAAGCTTTTTGTTTTTTCATATTTCCTTTATCTGAATTTGAACCTATTCTCTCTCTTTCTGTGTGTGTGTGTGTGTGTTTCAGGCATGATCTGGTCGGAGTGTAAGGAGATCTGGGTTGACGGGCCACGTGAGTACGTCATGCACCTGTGGAACGTTCTGGATTTCGGGATGCTGTCGATCTTCGTGGCCTCCTTCACCGCTCGTTTCATGGCCTTCCTCAAAGCGTCTAAAGCACAGCTCTACGTCGACCTGCACGTCCCCAACCATGACATCAGCAACGCATCACTTCCTGCTGACATCGCCTACTTCACATATGGTGTGTAAATGCATGCAGAACCTCACACTTCTGTCTGAACTCTTGGCCGTACCAACATAAAATGACTGGAAAAATATGGGAAAAATACAGAAGTTGGGTAAATCTGACGAATCCTGTTAAGAACATGTCAAGGTCACATTTCACCTGAAAATCAAGAATCAAGAAATAAGATATTATATTCATTAAAGATCTTTATGTTTTTGCGGTGTGACATTATTTGCACGATGAGAACCCATTCAGCTTTAGTTAACTAAAGCTAAAACTGAATGAAAATCAGTAAAAATATTTTTGTTACTTGAAATAAAATACATTTTAACTAAAACAAAAGAAAAAAATTTCAGCTAGTTGCCTAAGCAGCCTTTATCATTTTTATTTAGTTTAAATTGTCCTAAAATAACTAAATCCAAAACTGAAATAAAAATGAATAAATAGACATATAAAAACTGTTAAAAGGACATTTTAACTAAAATTAAAATTAAAATGAAAACAGAAAATATTGAAATGAAATTAAAACTGATTCACCATATTAATAACAATTTTAATGTATATTATGTAAATATTGAAATATTATTAAAATGATTTTAATTTAATTATATTAAATTGATTTAATTAAATTTTTACTCAATTATTTTATATAAAAATGTAAATGTATTCATTTAAACATTACTGATTTTAATGAATACATATATAATGTACAAATTATTATACTTTTGACTGTCCTATTATTATTGTTATTATCTTATGCACATTAGAGTAATGAGAATTTGAATGTGATCTAGACATGTTTTCATGAGCTTCACCCTGTTACTGCTGTGAAATCATAATATATTAATATGGAAGTACAAGAACAGTACAAGAAGCGTCAGAATCTTGCAATAAATACATTTTCGTTAATGACAATTGTAGATAATACCAATTTAGCATAGTTATATTGGCATACAACACCTGATTATGGAATTCTAGCTGACATTTTGTTTACCATAGTACATTTTTGTGAGGTATGTGACTGTTGAAAGCGTTCATATTGTGCGCTCAGGTATTTTGGGTAAAATCATTAATGAGATGCTGTGATGCAGAACTGTAGGAGTGTTAGCATCATTAGTTCAGCTGAAATCTGACCGCTCTGACCTTATGCTTCCGTCTCCAACACTTTCTCACAAGAATCAAGCACTGCTGAGTTTTAGCTGTGTATTAGCTCTGAGCACTAATAGAAAGCTGCAACTCTTCTGTACTGCCTAAACGTGTGTGTAACTACTGCTATTATTCAAGTATTAAACTATTAAACTAACATAACAAATACATAAATAAATGAACATATAAATAAACAAACAAACAAACACAGTGTGCAGCAAGTCCAGAGAAAGAAAAATCATGATTGATATTGATTTCAGTTCTTTTGTTAGACTGGATGGAAAATCAAATGTTGTCAAAATCTAAAACTAAAATAATTTTTTTGTTAAAATTGAAAATAAAAAAAATGCTGATATAATGTAAAATATAAATATTAGATTGAAAACTTTTATTTTGAATTTTAATTCATATTTTGATTTTTTGTTTGTTTTAATTAAACATTTAGGAAATGTTGTTGTTTTTGTCATTTTCATTATTATTATTTTTCTTTTTTTAAATATAGCTGTACAGATTTTTATTAGTTTTTTTAGTTCAGTTTATATTTTTATATCACCTTAATTGTACAGATTTTAATTAAATAGAAGTATATTGTAAAAATTGTATTACGTTTACCTGTCATATATTAAGAATTTGTGAATAACCATTATCACTTAACGTTTTTGTTAATAAAAAAAAGTACTGAAATAAAATGAAATATTAATATTAGATGACATTTTCACATTTTCATAACATTTATTTTGTTTTAGTATTGAGGTAGTATTATATTATTTATGAATTTTTACATTTTTGTCTTTTAAATTTGAATTGAAGTTTACAAATTGAATTATTATTTTATTTCATTTTTAGCTATTTTAGTGCATCAAATTAAAATAAATGAAAATAAGCAATGTTGTCTTGGCAACTAAATAAAATAAAATCAGTTAAAGTTTGACTTAATATAAAATAAAATGTTTTTAAAAAACAAAAACTAATTTGAAACAAATTAAAAAGGAAACTGATAATATACAAATAAAAGCTAATTAAAAATATTAATAAATACTAAAATAACACTTGGAAATAGTAGTAGGTTGTTTGAGTATGGCATGCATACATAATACATACTTCTGTATGATAGAGCTGATATGTGTTATCAGTGCTGCAATCTGCTGGTGTGAAAGTGATATCGCAGCCTCTGAATTCACACAACATTTATGAATACATCTATAAAGAGTGTGTGTGTTCTGCTGAAATCTTTGAGTCAGCTGACAGTGTGTTTGATCTTCATTGTGTTCACTCAGAATCTCTGAACAAAGTCTACCTTTGACTTCCTTCCTCTGATTCTCTTTGAATTCAAACCATCAAACATGCGTGACGTTACTTTATCATTCCTTTAAATCTGAATCAGCTCCCAGTTACAGAATGTGTCATGGTATTGGTGCAGTATTTCCAGTAAAGCTCTCTGTACATGTCTCTGTCGCAGCGAGGATCAGGTGGAGGCCGTCAGATCCTCAGTTGATCTCCGAGGGTCTGTACGCCATCGCCGTGGTCCTGAGCTTCTCTCGCATCGCCTACATCCTCCCGGCCAATGAGAGCTTCGGCCCGCTGCAGATCTCTCTGGGACGTACCGTGAAGGATATCTTCAAGTTCATGGTTATCTTCATCATGGTCTTCGTGGCCTTTATGATCGGCATGTTCAACCTGTACTCCTATTACCTGGGGGCCAAATATAACCCTGCCTTCACCACGTGAGTGACACGCAGCCATAGCAACACCCTGGCAACCACACACACAACACACTATTTATGAAGAAATTGAAAACTTTTATTACATTTTTGCATCTTTTTTTGATGCCGGTGGTGCAGAAATTACACAATTTATTTTATAAGAAATTTCAAACATCAAATGTTTAATGAAAATATTTTTTTGATTAAATATTATATTACTTATTATTATAGTTATAATTACAGGACACAGATTTTACATTGCACATGCAAGACCGTAAAAATCATGCAACAAAACAAAACATTTTTACATTAAACATTTCACAGATTAAATGATTTAATACTGGCCCATAATATCTGAAACTATATTGTTGTTATAGAGTTCATTTTTAAAATTATTATTACTTATATTGCATATACTTATAATTAGAGGATATATTTTACATCACACATGCAACACTGTAAAAACTGTGCATTAATTAAAAAAAGTATTTTTCTTTAATTAAACATTTCTTGCTGAATTCATTTTATATTACTGTGACCTGCAATTGGACAGCAATATGTAAAATAATTAACGTGGCATGGATTTTGTTCATGAAATAATAAAATATTTATTTTACATAACATTTTTTGCTGAAACCGTTTAATATTACAGTGACCTGCAATTTGCCTATATGTAAAATTGTTAATATGATATGAGCTGAATGCAAAAAAAATGTCTATTGTGCATAAAAAAAAAAAATGTATTTACATGAAAAGGTATCACTGAAATTATTTAATAACTTGTTGTGACCCGCAGTTGGCCAACATATTTATTAACGTGACATGGACTGAATAGAAAAATATTTTGTTGTGTGTGTGCATAAATATATCAATTTATTTACATTAAACATTTCTCACTGAAATTAATTAATACTAATGTGACCTGCGTTTGGCCAAAAACATACAATTATTCATGTGAATTGGGCTAAATAAAAAATAAAAAAATCTTTATCATGGACAATTAAAAAAATCTAATATTTATTTATATTAAACATTAAAATGGTTTTTAAACATATTAAAATTATTTAATATTACCGTGACTTGCAATTGCCCAACAATGCATAAAACAATTAATGTGGCATGGGCTAAATATAAAAACTGTTTATTGTGCATTAATATATATATATATATATACACACACATATATACACACATAGTGCCCTCCACTAATATTGGCACCCTTGATAAATATGAGCAAAGGCAGTTGTGAAAATAAATCTGCATTGTTTATTTTTATTCACAAAAATCTAACCTATGATTGAAGTAAAACAATTGAAAGTGGCGGGAAAATCTCATGATGAAATAAATGTTTTTCTCCAATGAATGTTGGCCACAATTATTGGCACCCCTAGAAATTCTTATGAGTAAAATATCCCATATCTCTGAAGTATATTCCCATTCATATTAACATTTTGTAGCACACCAGGGTGATTAGGAGCATGAAATTGTTCAGCCATGACTTCCTGTTCCACAGGATTATAAATATGAGGAGCACAAAGACCAAATTCCCTTAATCATCCATCACAAGGAGTAAAACCAAAGAATATAATTCTGATGTGCAGAACAAGATTGTTGAGCTTCACAAAATAGAAAGTGGCTGTAAGAAGCATTGAAAATCCCCATTTCCACCATCAGGGCAATAATTAAGAGGCTCCAATCAACTAAAGATGTTACAAATCTGCCTGGAAGAGGACGTGTCTATATCGTCCTAATGCATGGTGAGGAGGAGAGTTTGAGTGGCCAAAGACTCTCCAAGAATCACAGATGAAGGATTGCAGTTCTTTCAAATGAACTGAGTCAAATCAAATATCCCCTACATCACATGTTGTTCGTGAGGGTTTCAAGGAAAATTCTCCTCACTCGTCCAAAAACAAGCTCCAGCATATTCTGACAAGACTGGAACTTCAAATGCCACTGGCTTCTAAGAGCGTTTTGGCAGCAAACCCACCAGATGAGTTTAATACAAACAGGCATAAAAAAGTACCCCATGTCCACGGTTAAATATACTGCTGGATCTTTAATGTTTTGGGCCTGTTTTTCTGCTGGAGGTCCTGAACATCTTGTTCAGATACATGGCATGATGGATTCTATCAAATACCAACAGATAAAAAATCAAAACCTGACTGCCTCTGTTAGAAATCTTATAATGGACCATGTTTGGATCTTCCACCAGGACAACAATCCAAAACAAACATCAAAAAACACAAAAATAGGTCCATGGCTGTCCCTGTCCTCTGACCTGAACCCTACAGAAAATGAGTGAGGTGAACTGAAGAGAAGTAGTACTAACATGGAGCTGTGAATCTGAAGGATCTGTAGAGATTCTGGATGAAGGAATGGTCTCTGATCTCTTGTCAGGTGTTCTCCAAACTCATCAGGCATTATAGGAGAAAACTCAGAGCTGTTACCCTGGGAAAAGGACGTGGCAATAATTGGGTGCCAATAATTCTGGCCAACATGAACTAGAGAAAACATTTATTTCACAAGGAGATTTTCCCACCACTTTCAATTGTTTTACTTCAATGATAGGTTGGAATTTTGTGAATTTTTTGAATGAAAGATAAAAAGAATAAACAATGCAGATTTATTTCATAGCCGGCTTTGCTCATATTTACCAAGGGTGCCAATATTAGTGGAGGGCACTGTGTGTATATATATATATATATATATATATATATATATATATATACTTTAAACATTTCTTGCTTAGATTATTTAATATTATAATATTATTGTGACTTTGTGACACCAACAATATGTGAAATTATTAACATGCACCTTTATTAACATGTAAAATTTTAATTAGTGGCATGGGCTGAATAGAAAAACTGATCGCACAATTTTTAAATAAACATAATAATTTATAGTCTATATTTTGAGTGTTTGCTTTCTAAATGTCTAAATGACTTTTCAGTCACTAATTTAAATAATTACTGTTAAAATAAAGTCATTGTCCTTCTCAATGTAAATGTTTTGAGTGAATTGTGTATGTAAACTAATGTATTTTGTTTTATGTGTAACTAAATGTGCTGCCTATCTTTGCCAGGACCCTCTTGTAAATGAGATTTTAAATCTCAAGAGTTTTTAATTCCTGGTTAAATAAAGGTTTAATAATAATTAATAATAAAAAAAGTAAATGTATCTTGATTTAGATATTTGTACTGATTTTTTTTTTTATTAATATATATTTTTTTTATTTTCTTTTGCAGTGTAGAACATCTTTTCCTTGCTTTCTCAACATTTTTTTATTGTCTTGAAACCCACCAACTGAAAACCACTGCTGTGAACAGACCCTAAACTAATGCACTAGACATTATTCAGACCCTTTATTATGCTGTTTTCTTTAAGAATGTGAGTGTGCATGTTCACAAACATGCATTCACCATCAAATACCTGCTGCTGAACCTCCAAGTTTGACTCTGACAGGTAAAAGCATAAGCTTCTGTGTGAATTGACAAAATTTCACCTAAAATCCCTTCTTTGGCTCTTATTCAAACTCTTGGTGTCTCTGGCTGTCATCTTGTATTAGCGTGAGTGCTGTTTTCAGCAGTAAGCGCTGATTTATATTCAGCACACAGATATGTCAGGCTTATGAGAGAATGGCTCAGCTGTAATCTTTTCCAAATCGCTCTGCGAATGTTTTTTTCATTTAAAAGCAAACAGAATGAGGCGCACCACCGGTGCTCACGGGGGCCGTTCTGCTGCGCCCGCGGCTTTCATTGTCTTTCATTTAAAGGGTCCAAATGCTCCAAACAACTCCTCATTATATAGGCAAGAAGATCCTAAACCTCAGTTAGAGAACTTTTGTCATACAATACAGCAAAAAATCATTTTGTTTGTTTTGTTTGTTTTTCAGTGCAAATATCAAAATGTTTAAGTCAAGATACATTTAGAACCAAAATGACTAAGTCTTATTTTCTGTTAAAAAAATTCAAAATGAAGAGATTAGGCTTGAAACAAGAAAAAAAATAAATGCTAATGAAGTCAATTTTCAATAGCACAGGCAGATATTTCTTTTAGTCATAAAAGTAGAATTCACAAGACTTATTATCTTATAGTTTGTAATTTTCTATATCACATAAAGGTATCTTGTTTTTTCATGAATGTGTAAATATTTTTTCTGGGAAAACAAGACAAAAATACTAATTAATAAAAACATGTTATGCTATACATAGCTATAAAATGACTAGAGAGCAGCTTGGACACATGAGCCTGGTCTGAGACATTGTTGAGATTCTTTCTAGATTTTTCTCAGGAGAAACATCAAGCAGGATGCTTCAGTGAAAGTCTCATTTTTTACTAATTACTCTCTCGGGGTGTGCAAAAATTACAAAAAATAATATTATTATTTCTGTGATTTTGTCGATCGCAATAATTAGTATTTAGAAGCATTTAGATGTATCTACACCACAATTACAATTGCATAAATAATACTAAATTATTATTTTTTAAAAGTTATAAAAATATTAAATCAAAAATATATAAAAAATATTAGACTAATGTTTTGAAAAATAATATTCTGAACAATTAAATATTAAATTATTTAAAATTATTGAGACCATTGATTTGATTCATTCAAACGCTAATTACTTTAGAAACGAAGCAAGCGACCCTCTTTATGAATAGATCACTGAATCAATCAATGATTTGTTCAAAATATGTACATTTATTGACGTTTTGTGTAAAATCAATAGCACATTTAAAAAAAATATATATTATCAGTAGTATTAGTATTATTCATTGCCAAGTTTACTCACTCACACACACACACACATACATTTTGTATTTATTCATTTGAATATTATTGTTATTGGGCAAGGTCTAAAGTTATATTTTATATAAGTTTAATGCTATATGTCAGAGTGCTGCCATTGTCATTTTGACTGAATCGCCTACCAACGTTTTTGAGGGCTGCTGTTGTTGTTTATTAAATACCATAATTCAATCAATAATATTTTATATAAATAATAGATGTTATAGTATTTAGCAGAAACGGTGTTCGTGTTGTTACATTGCTCTGCCATTAGATGGCGAAAAGAGACTGTTTTTATGAGTCAGCAGGAAAGACTTTATTGAAAGAGACTGAAATGAAATCCTTTTTAATAACAAGGAAGTTATTTTTACTTTCAACAACAGCTTGTAAGACGCAGCCAACAAATGCACTGAGCAGAGCTGTCAATGGAAATCACACTTAACAGATGAAAGGATAGTACGAGAAAGATATCGCTTTGCTCAGCAGACATTCATGTTTTATTGTGAATATGAGATTGATCTGAAGAATGAATGCTGTATCAGATACAAGTAATCACACTCGATCAGTCTATCTCTCCCTCATAATACTCTATTACATATAATGCACTGTTTGTAATACAGTAATACCATATGCTTTTAATGAAGCAACTCAACGTTCCTTCATTACTAGTTCTAAAGTGACATTTTTGAATTAGTAACGGAGGCTTGGGTTCAGCTGTTAAACTGTCAACTTTAGATTTGAATCCTTAGTGGAAGGAAGTATTTCTGCACAAAAGAGAGCCTTTAAAAGACACTTCATTGTTATGTTTTATGTATTTACACACTTGTGCCGTCAAACTGTTGTATAAATGTAATATCACACTCATAGCCATACAATATGGCTGTATAACGGCTCGCTTTGATTATTGAAAATAATTATAAAAAAAAATAAAATAAAAAATAAAACATCCTTTGAATATTTTACCATATGTGAAATTCATGTTTTTTCGTTTTGTTTTGTTTTTCTTCTCTTGCTGGTGATAACTGTTTTTGAACAGTATAAAATCAATATCACTTTGAAGTTGTGTGTTGGGACATTTGCTCATGCGATATTGCAAAACTATATCATGCAGAAATACAAGACAAAACCTCATAGAGAGGCATTTTGGCTTTCAATGATTGGATTTGGGGGTCATTTAAATTCTGCTAGGCTGCTCTTTTTTGTTTGTTTTTGAAAGTGACATACTTAATGTCAGCTTCTAAATCGTTAAAACAACAATCACAATATTATTGTAAACAAAACATGTC
Organism: Barbus barbus; assembly: GCF_936440315.1. Classification (NCBI taxonomy): domain Eukaryota; kingdom Metazoa; phylum Chordata; class Actinopteri; order Cypriniformes; family Cyprinidae; genus Barbus; species Barbus barbus. The sequence continues at coordinate 9,133,144 of NC_136745.1, read as the reverse complement.
GCAATCTTTTAATACTATCTGTGAGAATGAGTGGATGCATTAAAGAGATCTCGCTGGTTTTGGCCAGTAATGTGTTTCAACCTAATTACGATGTATTGTGTCTGCGCTGGTAGTTTTGTTCGCTGTAGGTGGGAAATTAGCATGCTGATTAAAGTGATGCACCACCAGCTACCGGCCCGTAACGGCCCACGGAAACCCTGTTAGCGTCGCCATGGTTACGCTCATCCGTGAGGGCTCTAAATGGAGAGTCCCATCCACGTATCTGGGCCTGTCAGAGGAAGCATTGATTTTAATCATTTGGTGCTCATCACAGAGCATCCTGTGGCAATGGAGACTGTTTTTAGGACAATAAGAGCCGCGGAGCAGATGCAATCAATGAGAGCCTACAGCCCGATTTAATCTGAATCAGATAAACTGAACTGGGTTTGAGCTCAGGTTTATGTTTGATGTGGACTGGAAGGTCAGCGTAACATGGTGATGTGTGAGACCTGTCATACAACAGAAAACCTTCCCAAAAAATACATTATTAGGACATTAAAAATGAAAGCTTACTGGCCTGTGGGATGGGATTTTTATGATTTTTATGTCGGTTTGAAACATTTCAAATGTGTGGAACAGTTCACATTATTTTTACATGTACCGTAAGTGATCACCTCAATAATATTATTAATAATAATAATAAACAAAAAAAACACATAAACAATAGTGGTAGTGGTAGTAGTAGTAGTAATAATAATTTTATTGTTATTTATTTTATTTTATTGCTGTTGTTTTTAATATATATATATATATATATATATATATATATACATACATACATACATACACATACACACACACACACACACACACACACACACACATGTTGGTTTTTGTGGTTTATGGGGACTCTCCATAGGCGTAATGGTTTTTATACTGAACAAACTGTGTGTGCTATTGCCCTACACCTAAACTTAGCCCTCACAGGAGTCTTTGTGCATTCTTAGATTTTCAAAAAAACACCATTTAGTATGTTTCTTAAGCCTTTTGAATTACGGGGACATAGGCAGTGTCCTCATAAACCACCTTCATATTGTAAAACCTCTGTCATACCCATGTCATTATACAAATTTGTGTCCTCATAAACCACATAAACATGCACACACACACATATTTTCTTTATTTTGTGTCTAAGTAAATATGTTGAATTTTATTCATGATACTTTAATAATGTAAACGTATTGAAGTTCCTCTAGTGTCAGGTGAATTGAGTTCAGTTCCATGTAGTGTGTGTTGTGAACAGTGAGTGTGTGTTTGTGGTGTCAGTAGAGGGCAGTGTAGATCTGCTTTCATCTGTAGCTCCTTGTAGAGCAACATGCAGCATTTCTCAGCGAGCCTTGATAAAGTTCACATGGAGAAGGTGGAAATCATTAGTCATGAGACTGCCAATCACCTCTGCACCTCCAACGAACTTAACTAACCTCAGATGAGGAAGACAGAGGCTTAATGTGGGGTGGAAATAGAACAAGTAGAAGATAGCTTCAAAACGTGTCAAAAATCACAGCAGCTGAAACAGTAGAGCAAAGCAAAGGTCATGGGTTCAGTTCTCAAGGAATGCATGAACTGATCAAATGCAGACCTTAAGTCACTTTGAATAAAAGTGTTTGCCAAATGCATGACTGCAAATTGTGTTTGCTAAAGTCAGACTGGCCATTATATATTTCATTTACATTCACATTTATGCATTTGCCAGGTGCTTTTATCCAAAGTGACTCTCAGTGCATTAAGACTATACATTTAATCAGCTCATGCATTTTCATACATTTCATCAGGACGTGGACAGACTTTAATAAGTGCTTAAATACAACATGAAACATGTTAATTTGCACGACCACTATGACTGCAATAATTTTTGGCCTCATTTAATTTATTGATCAATTTTTTATTACGCATGATTCATCAGTGCATGTTGTTCAAGAGGAAATTATATTTGCGTTCTTTATTTGGTTTAATTTATGAACATTAGTTATCTGCATTATTTAACAACAACTAATTTCTACAGAATGTATTAATGTTCGGTAATCTAGGCATTTACAAAAGCATTTAACATTAGTTCATGAACTGTGAACTAACAAACATACAGTATAGACACACACACATGCATTAATAATAAATTCAACCTTATTATAATTTTTTTTTATTATTATTATTTTCTCTTTCTATGAAATCCAAAAAGTGTCCCAGTGTTTTCACAGAAATAATCATCTGAAAAAAAAAAAAAAACCTTTTCTGCTGACAAAGCGGATTTTTTAATTCAAAAGTATATAGTTAGTAGATATTTGACGTTTAGCTGTGCTTGTGCCGTGAACTGACAGATTCAGCCTGGAATATTTCATACTTTTAATAATTTAGCTGACTTTTAAAACATAAAATAGCAAAACTTTATGATAGCAAAAACAAAACTAAAAAGGTAGTTACCTTAAAATCAAGTACGGCTGTCCATTATTTCCCACTAGACTTAGTTTAACTCAGAAATGTGTCATATTATGGAAGTCGTATTGCACATGTGATTTTGTGTAATTATCTGACGTGAACTTTTCAAGTTCTGCAGATGTTTTTCTGTCCAGTGTTACAGTTTGTTCTTCGCATGGTCAGTCTGTCCCTGGATTCAATGTGAATCAGAGGAAATTAACAGTAGACAGATTGTTTTAATGTGGAAACACTCACAGGTTTGCTAACAAGCCTTAAAGGTTAGAGCACAGTTACTTCTGTGTGTTTATGTGTGTGTGTGTGTGTGTGTGTGGTATCTCTGAGGCTTAGTGTCTCGTGTTTGTGTGTGTGTGATGCAGGTGGATGTGATAATGATCTCCCTTGGGACGGTGCGTGTGTGTGAGTGGATAGTATTGAAGAGGTGCTGGCTAACACTTGATAGACAGCAGCACAGCACAAACTGATCACACAAACACACACACACACACACACACACGCACACTGACACTTGTCAAGGATGAGAGATGGTTTGCTCTGAAGGCGTCATAATTGGAAAATGGGCTGAAAACACATCCAGGTCTAATTTCACGCTGAAATCACATATAACAGATAACAAATTATAGATTTGCAAAGAGAAAATAAAGCCTATTGTGATTCTAATATTTGATTTCGGGGTGAAATATGATCTATAATATGTATTTATTATTATATTTTAATTAAATAGCTCTGATTTTATGTTTATTTAAATATATATATATATATATATATATATATATATATATATATATATATATATATATATATATATATATATTTTAGGTATTTTTCATTCTTTATTTGGTTATTTAATATTACTATTTAAGTTTAATTTATTTTTATTTCATATTTATTTCAGTTAGTGATTTTAGTGCTTCAAGTTAAACGTTGTAAAGTCAACCTTTCAAGTTTGTTTAATTAGTTTTTATTTAATATATATATTTTATATATATTATGTTATAATATAATATATTATTATTTTATTTTATGTTAAATAAAAAAATCTAGAAAATTAATAATAGTTATTGAACAAAATGTTTTAACAGTTTTAGTTTTTGTTAATAATAATAATTTGCATAAACATTTGTTTCTGATGAAAAAATGTTATTTATAGATTTAGCTAATTATAATTATCTATATATTTAGCTTCATCTTTAAACTATTTTTTAATGAACAAAATGGTTTTAATTCATCTCTTTTTAGTTATTGATAATGATATAGATGAGGATATTGCAACATTTTTAATTTACATTTATTTATTTATTTTAGTTTTTCAGCTAATATTTATATTTTATTCCAGCTTTATTTCAATTACCAAATATGTTCAATGAACAAAATATTTTTTTATATTTTTAATTTTAAAATTAATATTAAAGCAGGGAGAGAGAGAGAGAGAGACATGATGCTGGAGCGTCTCTGTGAAGCGCCACTGCAGGCTTTGCACTTTTACACTCCAGAGATAAAGAACCAGAGGAAACAGGCAGACAGGAATGGACAGAATGAGTGAAAATGTCCTCAAACCAGGAGAGAAAAGGCAAACCTCTCCCACTGGCAGAAGCTGAAGCACGCTCACGGTGTGTGAGGATCTTCATTTGAGCACATTCATCTCATAGAGTCTTTTTAAGCTTGTGACAGTGTGTGTGTGTGTCAGTGTGTGGGTTTTCGCCAGGGAACAAATAAAAACGTTTAAGAAAATCTTGAAAAATTTCACCCACGGGGCCTGCTGTCACTCAAGGATTTTGCTGAATTATTTGAAAATGCATAAATGCATATAGCTTCACACACACGCACGCACACACATGTGTGAATATACATTTCTAATATGTAAATATTATTAATAAATAATATAAATTTAATACATAAATTAATGAATAAATAAATTATTTTAATAATAGCACATTTGTAATATAAATATAATAAATTAATGTGTAAATAATGTAATAAATTATATGTAAACGCACACACACACATATATATATATATACAGTATCTCACAGAAGTAAGTACACCCCTCACATTTTTGTCAATATTTTATTATATCTTTTTCATGTGACTGAAGACATGACACTTTGCTACAATGTAAAGTAGTGAGTGTACAGCTTGTATAACAGAGTAAATTTGCTGTCCCCTCAAAATAACTCAACACACAGCCTCATTTCTTCAGTGTCGTCACATGAAAAGATATAATAAAATATTTACAAAAATGTGAGGGGTGTACTCACTTCTGTCAGATAGTATATATATATATATATATATATATATATATATATATATATATATATATATATATATATAGTAAATGTGGTATATACATATATAAATATATTATATTTATTTATGTTATTATTAATAAATAATATAAATTTGAAATATTAATATAATAAATGTCAAAATATTTTATATTGTATAACAATTATATAATAATTTATAATAATTATGTAAAAAAGTAATATATGATTTTAAATATAAACGTGTTCATAAATATGTGTGTGTGTGTGTGTGTATTTATATATAAATATATGCAGCATCACACACATGCTCAAAGCATCTTTAGCAATCAATCGAATGTCAGTCAGTTTATCAGAGGAAAAAGACATAAGAAATTGAAAAGAGGTGAAATATTGATCTACAAGACATGGCATAATCAAGTGTTGTAAATTATTCCAGCATATGAATTATGCAGTGGATTTTTGAAAGGATTTTATAGGTCATCTTCAGGACAGGTTTGAAGACCCCACCCTCCTCATTTGCATTCAAGCCAGAAGCCTTGAGGAACACTAGTGCTTTAGTTAAGATTAATTGCTTGTGTTGCACCAGACATCATTAGTCAATCGATTTGTACAAAAGCATCTGCTAAATGAATTAAATATAAATGCTAAAGACCTGAAGAAGCAGAAGACCCGAGAGCTATTCCTGTAAATACAGGGGAATGAAAGTCAGACTACGGCTGGATAAAATACAGATGATATTTTAAGAAAGAGAGAAACCGAGAGAGAGAGGGAATGGTTTTCTTGCCCAGTCTGTGGGCGCAAGGCAACAGAAGAAAAGCCAACACAAAACTGGAACCTGCTGTGAGTGAGTGAGTGTGTGTGTGTGTGTGTGTGTGTGTGTGTGTTCAAGGAAGGTAGATGACCTAAACAGAAAGTCAGAAAGCGTTTCTCTTTTCGTTCTGCCTACATCTTTAAGCACGTTCACTGTGAAGTAATTCTGTGAAACAGAAAGAGAACGGCTCTAAGGAAATATATGCTTCTGTGTGTGTTTGTGCAGTTTTAGGATACTTACCTGTGACTAACCAGTTACTAACACATACAGACACACATCTGAAGCAAACGTGGTTGAGAAGCTCTACTGTAGACTTCTGTGAAGTTAATTATAATCTCTCCGTTCCAAAACCTAGTTAGTTACTTTTCTATCCGCCACCTACATAGTCAGCTGTCTTTGAAGATGATGTCGTAAGTGATGGATTTGAAGCATTACACAAATATTGTAACTCACAATTGTTATTGATTCTTTTCAATAGTGAATTAAATACTGTATATTTATAAAATCTAATAATAATTCTGGCCTAATATTACCTAATTTGATATATATGGGTAGTTCACAAATAAAAATTGGACTGTGTCCTATGGTGTGACATACCAAAAATGTAGAAACAAAACTTAACATACAAATAACATGAGAAAAATGTATCTTCATTCAAATAGCATGAGAGAGGTTTATCTTCAATGTTAGAAGTTTTGTTTTTTTTGTACATTTTTCCATCACACCATAGGGCACATTGATATGTCAACTACCCATATACAGTCACCGGCCACTTTATTAGGTACACCTGAGACCTGTTCAATTGCTTGGTAACACAAATTGCTAATCAGCCAATCACATGGCAGCAACTCAATGCATTTAGGCATCTAGATGTGGTGCAGACGACTTGCTGAAGTTCAAGCCGAGCATCAGAATGGGGAAGAAAGGGGATTTAAGTGACTTTGAACGTGGAATGGTTGTTGGTGCCAGACGGGCTGGTCTGAGTATTTCAAAAACTGCTGATTACTGGGATTTTCATGCACAACCATCTCTAGGGTTTACAGAGAATGGTCCGAAAAAGACAAAATATCCAGTGAGCGGCAGTTGTGTGGACGAAAATGCCTTGTTGATGTCAGCGGTCAGAGGAGAATGGGCAGACTGATTAGAGATGATAGAAAGGCAACAGTAACTCAAATAACCACTCGTTACAATCAAGGTATGCAGAATATGATCTCTGAACGCACAACACGTCGAACCCTGAAGCAGATGGGCTACAGCAGCAGAAGACCACACCGGGTGCCGCTCCTGTCAGCTAAGAACAGGAAACGGGGGCTACAATTCACACAGGCTCACCAAAATTGGACAATTGAAGATTAAAAAAAATGTTGCCTGGTCTGATGAGTCTCAAATTCTGCTGCGACATTCAGATGGTAGGGTCAGAATTTGGCATAAAGAACATGAAAGCATGGATCCATCCTGCCTTGTCTCAAGAGTTCAGGCTGGTGGTGGTGGTGTAATGGTGTGGGGGATATTTTCTTGGCACACTTTGGGCCCCTTAGTACCAATTGAGCATTGTTTAAACACCACAGCCTACCTGAGTATGGTTGCTGACCATGTCCATCCCTTTATGAGTACAGTGTACCCATCTTCTGATGGCTACTTCCAGCAGGATAATGCACCATGTCACAAAGCTCAAATCATCTCAGACTGGTTTCTTGAACATGACAATAAGTTCACTTTACTCAAATGGCCTCCACAGTCACCAGATCGCAATCCAATAGAGCACTTTTGGGATGCTGTGGAACGGGAGATTCGCATCATGGATGTGCAGCCGACAAATCTGCAGCAACTGCGTGATGCTATCATGTCAATATGGATCTCTGAGGAATGGTTCCAACACCTTGTTGAATCTATGCTATGAAGAATTAAGGCAGTTCTGAAGGCAAAAGGGGGTCCAACCCGGTACTAGAAAGGTGTACCTAATAAAGAGGCCAGTGAGTGTATATATATATATATATATATACACTCACTATATATATATATGTATATGGTGAAAACAACTTTACAAAATAAGCTTTTTATTTTCACAAAATCTGTCATTTTATTTCGCTGTTTGGCCATAGCATCATTGGATGGTTCACAATCATTCATATGTGTGAAAATGAGCTGAGAAGGAAAGAAATAGTTGTAATTGGCTCAGAGGAAGACAGGAATCATGTCTTTGTGGCAGTTTTCTACTGATAAAGGGAGAATACAAGACAACTTCACCTTACAAATAGTTGTGAAAAGCTAAAATGCTATGAAATTCTCCTATTTTGTGAGAAAGTGTGACATGCTCGAGCAAAACAGACACATTTGGAATAAGCAACTCAAAATTAGTGGAAAACAAGTGCTGGATTTTATTCAGCAAATATGAAGCAGGGCATTGTAATCATTTCTCTTTTATTGTCATATTATTATCCCATTGCTACGGTGGCCGAGATAGCTCAACATGCTGCAAATAGAAAAAACACGTGCAAATTAAGAAAACAACTTCATCAGTTTGACAACACACGCGCTACAAATGCTCACAACACAACCGAATAAAGAAACTCTTTATTTGGTTGTGTTGTGAGCATTGGCAGCGTGTTTCTTTATTTGTTTGCATTGTGAGCATTTGCAGCACCTGCTGTCAAACTGATGAAGATGTTTTCTTGATTTGCTGGTGCTTTTTTTATTTGTATGTGTTTCCTGAAGTTGCAGCGTGTTGAGCTCTCTCGGCCACCGTACATTTCAGTGAATTTTGGGATTGCCTTTTCAGAGAAGGTAACATGTCTTAAAGAAATAGTTCATCCAAAAATGAAAGTTTTCTTAAAATATACTCACCCTCAGGCATTTCAAGATGTGTATGAGTTTGTTTCTTCATGCAAACAAATTTGGAGAAATGTAACATTACATCACTTGCTCACCAATGAATCCTCTGCAGTGAATGCATGCCGTCAGAATGAGATATATATATTTATTTAGAACTGTTTTGGACTGTTTTTCATGACGTTTTCCCTTGAGAAAGCAATATTATGGATAGAGGTCTCATATTTTAGCAAAGGTTTGAAGTTAAATGTTTTAGTGATGGATTTGTTTCTTACAAACATGCAGCTTTTAGCTACATAAGACTTTAACTGATGGAGTGGAGTGGTGTAGATTACTTGTGGATTATTATGATGTCTTTATCAGCTGTTCGGACTCTCATTCTGACGGCACCCATTCACTGCAGAGGATCCATTGATGAGTAAGTGATGTAATGCTACATTTCTCCAAATCTGATGAAGTAACAAACTCATTTACATCTTGGATGGCTTGAGGGTGAGTACGTTTTCAGCAAATGTTCATTTTTGGGTGAGTTATTGTATTAGTGCTCTTCTCTGAGTAGAGCTGACTTGTTTTTTCTTGACAGGTTGTCGCTGGACGTCACTGAGGTTTTGTCAGATTTACTTTAGGGGTCAGTTTTAGCTCACACACATTTAATAATTTAATGACAGAGGAACTGAAGTTTTTATCTCTCATCACACAAAATAATATTTTTAATATTAAACAGACAAGCTGGATTCATCATTTTGATTGGCGTCGGGATGGCATCTAATCTCTCGCTAATATTTATTCATCTGAGCCGGTGTGTTTGGGTGGAAAGCGGGCCAGTCTTTCTTCAGAGAGACTAATGGATGGAAAACAGGAAAGATGAGTAGAAAAGAAGTGTCATTAAGAACAATAAAGAGAAGGAGATGTAATTTATGAGGGTAAATAGACAGAGAGAGAGAGAAGGAGATCATAACAGAAGCGATAGAAGAACTTCTTAGGTGGATAATCTTTTGAATAGTCTCTTTCTAATATGATTTACATGTTAATAAAACCAGTTGCTCATGGCTATAATATACCTACTGTCTGAAATCATCATATAAATTGCTAGAGAGAAACTCTAAACCACATCTAGATATATTAATAATGAATGAGAGACTGAGAAAATATCAAGTGTGAAATAAAGAGACTTACATTAAAAAAGGAAAATGTTACAGAGAATGAAAAATGGTAGAAAAGTTAATGCAATTATATTTAATATATTAATATATAATACATTTAATTGTAGTTACATTATACACAAGAGTGAAAGAGTATCTGCATGAATCAAAATCTGTTCATCTTTCAACCCAAAATCATAATAAAGAAATGTATATTTTTATTTTACAAGAAAAAAAAAATCCTATTTTTAGGACCTTTATGTATGTATTTATAATATTATGAATGTGAAAGAGTGAAAAAGTATCTTACCAAATCTTACCAAATCTGCTCATAATTACACCATAATTGCAACCCAAAATTATTAATAAATTATATTTATATTTTACATGAAAATTAAACCTTATTTATTTATTTAGCATTGTGGCATTTTCATTACAATTAACTGCATTTTACCAGAAATGTGCAGCATTGTAATATGAAACGCAATATATAATTTTAATTGTAAAATATTTATTTATATGGTATATGGTAATATCATTGTATTTTTTTTTAATTAATATTAAAAATGTTATTATTGTTTAAATTACAAACAAAAAGTATCCAAATGCATAACAGTGAGAATTTGGATAGAAAATGTGTTAAGAAATAATCTCAACGCAAACCTTAGTACTTTTGTTGGTGATTTAAATTCCAGCTTTGGCACAGACGCAACACGTTTAAATATTCAGAGCGACACAGATGGAGTGAGGCCTTGACTCTGTCCACTCGATGAGTTCAGCATTAACACACAAACATTTCAGTAACATCACAAAACAAATCCATTATTTAACAGAGCCTCTGTTCTTATGTTCTCCAGCGTCACTCCATCTGATTCACTGAGTGATTCATCATCTTCATTCTGCATGAATACAGCTCTCTGTTAAAAACAGGCACAGATGGAATAAAAATGTGTTACGCACAAGAAAGGACAATCACAGAAATGTTCAATTAAAGGCTTGCTGAAGTTTTTCTACCTCTCGGATGTTTCTCCTGAAAAAAGACCATATCATAATCTCATATGTTCCTCTCTAGAAGAGATCGCAACAGGTCTCAAACAGTTCAGATTTACTAAGATACAAATATTTGCAAACAAAAGTCTCTGTCTGTGTCACAAACTCCATCCATGTCACAAACTTTCTCAGTTGATTCTGCACTGAATTTGTTTTTTTATATTGGTCTAATCAAAAATAATGGTTTAAACCTGTTTTGTTTAGTTTGTCTAAAAACAATATATATATATATATATATATATATATATATATATATATATATATATATATATATATATATAAATGAGCAACCTCTGAGCAATACTGTTCCTCTGCTCTGTGTTTGTTGACAGGGTTGAGGAGAGCTTTAAAACTCTTTTCTGGTCCATATTCGGTCTGTCGGAGGTGATTTCTGTGGTTCTGAAGTATGATCATAAGTTCATCGAGAACATCGGTTATGTTTTGTACGGGGTTTATAATGTCACCATGGTGGTGGTTCTTCTCAACATGCTGATCGCAATGATCAACAGCTCCTACCAGGAAATTGAGGTATGAATTTACTGCAAAAATTACTGATTCTCAATCTTACTATGTCTTGGTTTCACAAAAAACATCTAAATTTCCTTAAAGCAAGATAAATTTACCTGACAAGCAGTGATGGGAATGTTATACTTAAAGATTATAATCCATTACTGATGACTACATGATGAAAAACTGATGTATTAACTAACACATTATAGGTAATGTCATCTGATGACTTTTTGATTACTTTTGACCTAACTCATTTAACATATGCATCTGATTATACTTATCGTACACCATATTTACATAAAATAGTAAGAAAATATGTTCCATTCTTTATCATCAACGACATTAAATCAGGATTTGTGAGTTGATAAATCTCTCCATCTCTGCAGGAAGACGCTGATGTGGAGTGGAAGTTTGCTCGTGCTAAACTCTGGTTGTCATATTTCGATGAGGGACGGACGCTGCCTCCGCCGTTTAACCTGGTGCCCACCCCAAAATCCTTCTACTATCTGATCATCCGGGTCAAGTCCTGCCTTATACGACTGTGTAAGGGCAAAAGTCATCGGCATGAAAACGAGCTGGAGATGGGAATGCTCAATTCACGGCTGAGGGTACAACACATACTGAACACTAAAAGTGTCTACTTATATTTTATTTTGAATATTATTTGAGTTCCTCATCTATCGTAGATGTATTTTCTTTCAACTTTAATCCATCTCACAGTAGATCTGAATCTGAATGTCTTGTCTGATTGCCTGATGTCTCGACTGCAGTTTTGTGTCTTCAAAACTGATTTGCCGCTGCAGACGGACAGAAAGACTTTGATTAAGATCCTTTAAATGGAAATGATCTTGACAGTGAGACTCAATCAAGTGTCGTTTAAAGAACAAATGGCTGAAATCTGGTTTTTGCAGTGTTTTGCCTCTGTGAGCTTCCAAAATGTAGCGTCAGAAAACTTCTATAGAGAACTAATGCTGAAAACTGACGAGAATTTAGACTAAAACTTTTGCATTTAGAATGTAGAATAAATATTAATTATATATTATTATATATATAATTATAATTCATTATTATTAATTATTCATAGCACATTAAACATTTCAGTGCAAAATCAGTTTCACATTATGAAAACTCAAAGCAGTGATGCATGTTGGATATTGGCCTTTTTTCAGGCTGATCGTCATCGAGCAAACCTCAGGAGCCGAGAGGAGAGCACTGTCAAGAAACCCATCAAAAACCCCACAAGATATCAGGTCAGTGACTCTACAAACCATATGAACCTGAAGAGAGTTCATTATGATCTCTGTATGCAGTCAGTTTGAATTAACAAGCTCTTTCTCCCTCATATCTGTCTGTCTGTCTGTCTAACAGAAGATAATGAAGCGCTTGATTAAGCGCTATGTTTTGAAGGCTCAGGTCGACAGAGAGAATGATGAAGTCAATGAAGGTACAAACCCAGTAAATTTACTGTAGTCTCTGGTTTTATTTCACCCCAGACTGTCAGCTCAAATCATGTGTCTTGATGATCACTCAAACTTTCTTGTGTAAAGGTCATTGCACACTGCCTCTGAACTTTTCGGCTGTCATAAAAACATTTGGATCGGGCTCAATTTGTTCAGTTTTTCGCATTCGTAGCAATCATTTTGAGAGGTGTTTTGACAGTTCAGAGCCACCGTACAAGTGGATGCCAAAATCCAGAATGGCGAATGTCAAGTTCATCCACTTCGTCTCGCAGCACAAAGCATTGTGTATAGAGCCAGTTCACAGAAATTGGTGGTCTTCTTTTTAATATGTGGCTCTAGTATCGCTAGCAAAGCATCAAACTGAGATACTGGCATCTTGAAGTAAACTTTGAATTGCCCAGGATAATCCCGCTGCTCCTTAAGGAGGCGGAACTCTCCTTCCTCTCTATATCTCATGATTGAATGGACCCAATATTTCCCTTCTTTTCTTTTTTTAAGAAGCGAGAGGACAACAAAATCATCCTCAATGCTTGAAGACTCCATTTCCTGTAGCAGGCTACTGTTTTGCTCATTTTTTCGCAACAGATTAATTAATACGCATCGGACTCAGTGCAAGGTTTCTGTGTGTGACAAATTTTTAAGATAATGAATATGAAAAAACGCATATGAAAATTTCGGACTCAGTGTGCAGAGACCTTAAGAGTAAAAATCTGCTTACTTACGGTATGAGTAACTTAAACTCTGTGTGTGTTAAAGGTGAACTGAAGGAAATAAAACAGGACATCTCCAGTCTGCGCTACGAACTTCTGGAAGAGAAATCTCAGGCCACTGGAGAACTGGCTGACCTCATTCAACAACTCAGCGACAAGTTCGGCAGGAACGCCAAGAAACAACCTTGAGACAGAAAGACAGATGGAGAGAGTGATATGGTAGTTTAGGAGCAGTGTCTGGACGCTTAAAAATGTCTGAATGTCATTCATTAGATACAAAATGCATACAAAAGATGCACAAACACACTTCACAAGCAAAACAGCTTACATACAGATGTTTGTACGGTTTGACATGATAAAACAGATCTAGTGATAAAAATGAAGACAGACATTATTGCATTTGTTTGTGTATGGTTAGTGGATGATGTTGCTAGTTGATGAGATTATTTGACATCTGTGTGAATTTGAAGCTTAATTCTGCCATGGAATAAAAAAACGGTAATTTTATCTTACAATTCAGACTTTTTTCTTAGAAAAAAGGATAAAAAAGTTGCAAGCAATTTTATTTATTTTTATTCTGTAGTGGAAAGAAAAGAACCTAGATGCACTGATACCGACACACACTTGATCTAATAAATCACATTCAGATATTTTTAACGATAGTTAATATGGGATGTTGCTGCATTAAAGAGAAAAAAAGAATAGTGATGTTTTCTGATAATAGAACAGCTTTAGTTCCCCAGACTGATTAGATTACATCATCAGTCCAATCAAAATGATTTATATCAAAGCTGGTTGGTTTGATTCAACTCTTTCTGGAGGAAATGAGTGAACGGGACTGTGATCCATGAATGATGAACTGATGTGAATTCACTCAGATACTGAACATCTTTCAGAAGAGAGAGTGAGAGATGAGAAAAACTGAGAGAAGAGACAAACAGACTAAACGAAGGGAAAAGGCTCACAGCAGGTATGCAGTGCATTCTGGGATATCGCCTCCCTTAAGAGTCATTTCCTGTCCTGAGATTGTATCTCACGGGAGAGAAACATTCAGAGAAAAGGAAAACAGTAGATTAAAACACTGTGATGTTGACAGTTATGATATGATTTAATTTAAAATATTTGAAACATTTAATTATGAGTCAGATGAGCAGTAACAGTGAGAAGGTGCGTAAACATCTTTTTTCCTCTTCACATCGTACAGGCCGTCTAATTAACACAAGAAGACAGGCACATACATGGGCGAATCTCACAAAAAAATAAATAAATAAATAAATTCACTCAAAGATCAAAAGAGTAAAAAAAAAATGCATGAAATAATGAGCTGATTTTTAGAAACTTTGTGGCATTAATGACATTAAAGCACATTTCTCTTTAAATTATCATTACTGTAATGCACCTGGAGCATTTTAATGAATTTTAATTTCTATTATGTATATTAATGTTTTAATTGAATATATTTTACATTTAAAACATTTTCTTTTGATTTTGGTTTATGGCACCTGGACATTTTGATTCAAAGCTTTTTAATATATTTAAATGTACTGTACATCTTAATATGATATGTTTTACATTTTAATGTGCAAAATATGATTACTTTTTTTAATTTTTGTGGCACCTGCACATTTTACATTAAATATTTTTTTATATTTTTTTATTAATCTTATTTACACTCACCTAAAGGATTATTAGGAACACCATACTAATACTGTGTTTGACCCCCTTTCGCCTTCAGAACTGCCTTAATTCTACGTGGCATTGATTCAACAAGGTGCTGAAAGCGTTCTTTAGAAATGTTGGCCCATATTGATAGGAGAGCATCTTACAGTTGATGGAGATTTGTGGGATGCACATCCAGGGCACGAAGCTCCCGTTCCACCACATCCCAAAGATGCTCTATTGGGTTGAGATCTGGTGACTGTGGGGGCCATTTTAGTACAGTGAACTCATTGTCATGTTCAAGAAACCGATTTGAAATGATTCGAGCTTTGTGACATGGTGCATTATCCTGCTGGAAGTAGCCATCAGAGGATGGGTACATGGTGGTCATAAAGGGATGGACATGGTCAGAAACAATGCTCAGGTAAGCCGTGGCATTTAAACGATGCCCAATTGGCACTAAGGGGCCTAAAGTGTGCCAAGAAAACATCCCCCACACCATTACACCACCACCACCAGCCTGCACAGTGGTAACAAGGCATGATGGATCCATGATCTCATTCTGTTTACGCCAAATTCTGACTCTACCATCTGAATGTCTCAACAGAAATCGAGACTCATCAGACCAGGCAACATTTTTCCAGTCTTCAACCGTCCAATTTTGGTGAGCTTGTGCAAATTGTAGCCTCTTTTTCCTATTTGTAGTGGAGATGAGTGGTACCCGGTGGGGTCTTCTGCTGTTGTAGCCCATCCGCCTCAAGGTTGTGCGTGTTGTGGCTTCACAAATGCTTTGCTGCATACCTCGGTTGTAACGAGTGGTTATTTCAGTCAAAGTTGCTCTTCTATCAGCTTGAATCAGTCGGCCCATTCTCCTCTGACCTCTAGCATCAACAAGGCATTTTCGCCCACAGGACTGCCGCATACTGGATGTTTTTCCCTTTTCACACCATTCTTTGTAAACCCTAGAAATGGTTGTGCGTGAAAATCCCAGTAACTGAGCAGATTGTGAAATACTCAGACCGGCCCGTCTGGCACCAACAACCATGCCACGCTCAAAATTGCTTAAATCACCTTTCTTTCCCATTCTGACATTCAGTTTGGAGTTCAGGAGATTGTCTTGACCAGGACCACACCCCTAAAAGCATTGAAGCAACTGCCATGTGATTGGTTGATTAGATAATTGCATTAATGAGAAATTGAACAGGTGTTCCTAATAATCCTTTAGGTGAGTGTATGTCTTAATACATTTTAATGTACAAAATATGATTTTATATTTTTTCCTTTTGATTTTGGTGTATGGTAAATGACCCAGAGATGTTATTGTCAGGTTTTGTGAGATTCACCTAAACACACACACACACACGGTACAATACTTGTGGGCTTTTATTGAAGACTTTGCCGGTATAAAGCACTTGCTCAAACAGACAAAAGTTATTTTTTGTTTCATAGAAACTAAGTGTGAGAGACAACAAGAGTGTTTACATGACATGTACTCTTTTAATAGTTTTACAGTAGGACTTTAGATTTATCTGAATGTATTTTTTGTTTCACTAATGGTAAATGAATTAAATACACATATATTCAGAGTGTGTATTTTTCACTTGTACAAGGAGAAACATGACTAAGCAACATAATTGTGCTATTTATAGCTAACATTAAAAGTTTTAAATGTTCTTAGTTTTCACTGGTATATATATTTTTTTTTTTCATCTGACATTTTTCATACTTTCATAATTTTCTTCATTAATTATTATCACTGTCAATTCTCCATATTATTGTCACACAGAAACCAAATGTCAGGACAAAATACAAGATATTTTCCCTGCTGCTCATAACTTCAAATATATATACACTCACTGGCCACTTTATTAGGTACACTTTGCTAGTAAAAGTCCCCCTTTTGCCTTCAGAACTGCCTTAATTCTTTGTGGCATAGATTCAACAAGGTGTTGGAACCATTCCTCAGAGATCCATATTGACATGATAGCATCACGCAGTTGCTGCAGATTTGTTGGCAGCACATCCATGATGCGAATCTCCCGTTCCACCACATCCCAAAGGTGCTCTATTGGATTGAGATCTGGTGACTGTGGAGGCCATTTGAGTAAAGTGAACTCATTGTCATGGTCAAGAAACCAGTCTGAGATGATTTGGGCTTTGTGACATGGTGCATTATCCTGCTGGAAGTAGCCATCAGAAGATGGGTACACTGTAGTCATAAAGGGATGGATATGGTCAGCAACAATACTCAGGTAGGCTGTGGCGTTTAAACAATGCTCAATTGGTACTAAGGGGCCCAAAGTGTGCCAAGAAAATATCCCCCACACCATTACACCACCACCACCAGCCTGAACTGTTGAGACAAGGCAGGATGGATCCATGCTTTCATGTTCTTTACGCCAAATTCTGACCCTACCATCTGAATGTCGCAGCAGAAATTGAGACTCATCAGACCAAGCAACGTTTTTCTAATCTTCTATTGTCCAATTTTGGTGAGCCTGTGCAAATTGTAGCCTCCGTTTCCTGTTCTTAGCTGACAGGAGCGGCACCCGTTGTGGTCTTCTGCTGCTGGAGCCCATCTGCTTCAGGGTTCGACGTGTTGTGCGTTCAGAGATCGTATTCTGCATACCTTGGTTGTAACGAGTGGTTATTTGAGTTACTGTTGCCTTTCTATCATCTCTGACCAGTCTGCCTATTCTCCTCTGACCTCTCACATCAACAAGGCATTTTCGTCCACACAACTGTCACTCACTGGATATTTTCTCTTTTTCAGACCATTCTCTGTAAACCCTAGAAATGGTTGTGCATGAAAATCCCAGTAGATCAGCAGTTTTTGAAATACTCAGACCAGCTCGTCTGGCACCAACAACCATTCCACGTTCAAAGTCACTTAAATCCCCTTTCTTCCCCATTCTGATGCTCGGTTTGAACTTCAGCAAGTCGTCTGCACCACATCTAGATGCCTAAATGCATTGAGTTGCTGCCATGTGATTGGCTGATTAGCAATTTGTGTTACCAAGCAATTGAACAGGTGTACCTAATAAAGTGGCCGGTGAGTATAAGAAAACATCAACATTTATTTGACAACAAAAAGCAAAAAAATAAAAATATGTAAGCTAATATTCCTAAAAATGGGTGAAAATATTTTCTTCTCATCTTCTTTCTTTTGGGGTGAACTGAGACCTTGGAAATGTTTTTGTGTGATTCACCCGAGCATCCAGATATAAAGAGTATTTTTCACCTGTCGAAGGAAAATAAAAAGATGTAGGCCTATAATGTGCTATTTATAGCCAAAATTCAATTTTTAAAATGGGCTCCGTTCGAAAATGACCTTTTCATATCATAACTTATTAACTGAATTCTCTCTGTGAATATTATTGGCACGCTGTGGAACAGAAGATGAATGTCAACAAAATTGAAACATGAAATTTCCCCCGATGCTCATCATATTCAGAGCTCGCAGCTGTAAACAGTACATCAGAATCTGCAGACGTGCTGATAAGAAACTCGATTACACAAGCAAGCACTAAACAGAAATAAATGTAATTTTCCAAAGGAGGATATGACATTAAACATGAATATTACACAAATGAGCTTCAGGGGGTTGTGGTTATTACTCCACCTCATTGTGACATTATCTGGCAGCTTCCATTATAACCCATCGGATGAGGTCGCACTCATCTCTACAGTAACATCCACATTCCATTAGTGTCACTGCTAAACATATAATGGGCCGTTCTATAATATTTGCCATGCGTGAAGATGGTGTCTTTAAGAAGCCATCGCTTAACACCTGCGACAGGTATTTTATCACACTGGCAGATCGTCTGTGCCAGAAGATATTTACATTGCGGCTGCCGGCTGTATAAATGACAGAATAACAAACAAAGAGTCTCAGGGGTGACGGTAGCTATGGCATCTACAGCCCGAGCTTGAGCTGACGGTGACCGTGAGCAGGAAATCAAGCCATCGTTTTGTTCATCTGACGTGATGTGGCGTACGCTCACAGTCACGGGATGTGTTCGGTGTGTCTGATTGTGTCTGTGATTCAAATCCGGATGTGAATGTCTGTTTTCTGGGTGGATAAACTAAACACATGGGATGCTTCACAGCGTTCCCTCAGATTGTTCCATCATTATTGCTTTCCAACCGTTCAAATGAACAGTAATACAATTGATTTAATTGAATTTCAATACATTGATTCCTTATGTCTTCTGTTCTTTGTAGTTAATTAAATTCAAGCTGCTTAGCTACAGTCAACATGAAACAAACGCTGCGCCTGAAATCTAATACCTCCCTACTATATAGTATACGAAAAACAGTACACCAAAAAGAGTAATATGTCCGAAATAACAGTATTATAAAAAAAACACTACGCAAAAAGTACCCGGATGACCTACTACTTTTGCCTGGATGCATTCACGCCGTGTTGTAATTACTGTAATTTCGAAATGACAACACGTGACGTTCTACTTGGAGCTGTTCACACCCTTGGACTCTGAACAATCGCACATAGCGCCCAATGAATCTGAGGTGGTCCGGTGGTACAAGTTATAGCTCTCAGAAAAGTCCCAGTTCTCAAGTTGTAATTACGAGTTCTATGTGGACGTGAATGCTTTTTACAAGTTGGTATCTCATAATCATGGTAATTACTAAACGGTGTGAATGCAACTATAGATATGTATCCACCTTATTTTTTCCATAAGAGCGGGCACGGCCATTTGTAAACAACGCATGCTGTTCTGTGTCAGCAGCACCGTACGTGGATACGCTGTTTAGGTTGTTTAAGCTTTGCTCTCAACGTAAACAACGTATCCACGTACATGTGATACTCTCCAAAATGGTGCCAGAGTGACGCAGAGGAGAAGAATTGTTGAATAAAGTCGTTACTTTTGTTTTCTTTGCGCACAAAAAAATATTCTCACATGGATGTCACGTGGATTGTTTTAACGATCTCCTTGCTACGTTTCTGAGCCTTGATCGTGTTAGGATCCATGCTGTCTATGGAGGGTCTGAGAGCTCTCGGAATGCATCAAAAATATCTTAATTTGTGTTCTGAAGATGAACGAAGGTCTTATGGGTTTGGAACGACATGAGGGTGAGTAATTGATTTCAGAATTTAAATTTTTGTGTGAACTATCCCTTTAATTATGAGCACACTGGTTTGTAGTGGAAACAGTTTTACTGTTTACTGCCCTTTGTTATTCTTCTTGTTATTTCCCTACAGCTGCTAATGAACAGGAAGTCTTGCTCATTCACAGAAAATGACTTGCTTCCGCATTGAAAAATAAGGTAAAGTCAAGTCACCTTTATTTATATAGTGCTTTTAACAATACAGATTGTGAATACAGATGGAGTATTAAATAGGAAAATAGTGTGTAATAATATAAAAGGACAACAGTAAACACTCAATTTTCAGTTTTCAGTTAAGTCAATGGGTGGATGGCACATTCAACCACATCCACCATCTTGGAACTCGCCCTTTACGTGGAATTTCTTCTTCTTCTTCTTTGATGTTTTGTTGGCGGTTGGCAAACCAGCTTATAGGTGCATTACCACCACCGACTGGACTGGAGTGTGGATCAGGATATGCAAATACAAAGGATAATTATGCAGAATGTCGTACCCGCTCACCAAACTTACTAAAGAAAGAGAAGCCATTCACCTTATCAAAAGTCAGTGTGCCATCAGAATGATTTTGAAGCTAAAAGGAAACACTGTTGCTTTTTATCTAAATTTTCATTTAAAAATTTATTTTTTAAATTAATTTAAATAGTTGACATTTTAAAATCGCTGATGACTCACACTGATGGAATGTTCAGCATTGAGTGATGTCATAATGCCGTTTTTATACACAATGATTTCATAATAGATCATTTTATCTGAAACTTTTAACGCTGATCTTGAAGCACTTGTTCTTTCTTCAGGGAAATCTGTGACATCATTGTCCTCCGCCGTCATCGCGGTGTTCACACACCATGTGTGATGTCAACCCTCAACGACAGTCACTACAGCTCGACAGAACATCTGCTGATACGGGCCACACACACACTTACAGATGCCCTCTGAAAGGGAGTCTCTTGATTTTGAAATGAATCAAAACTGCTTCGTTCCACTTAATTAAACATTCAGATATTGCCTGGCAACTGTCCATAGACTGCCAAAAGGCTTGTGAAAATATTTCCAAAGATATTCTCATAAAAGGGTCTCCGGTGTGCACATGAGGGCATCGTTTTCTTTATTTAAGTTCATGAGGATGAGTTGTATTAAGTGTTTTTTCTTTCATTCAATATATTTAATGAAAGGAGTTTGACTCATACTTCTACTACACACAACTAGGATGTACTTCACTGGTGATGGGAAACATAAATGTGCATTTGGACAGTAAATAGAGTTGGTTTTGATTAGTTTTTTTTTTTTTTTTTAAATGCCTGTGCATTTATTGCTATTTATAAATGATTAAAAAGTAAAATTCTTATTGTGTAGTGTAAAAAATACTGGGAAACAGTAGATCAAAAACATGCACATGGAAATTTACGATGTTTGGTTACTATATGTGGAACATTTTATTATAGTTGAATTTAGTTGTATTGGGTGTTTGCTGTAGCTCTGAAGTGAAACAGCACATCTGTCTAGCTGAAAACCCCATAAAAGCTGTAAATGGATGGAAACGATGGGGTCAAACGTCTCATAAAAGGCTAGTATTTATTGAGCCTGTCTGCAGTGTGAAGTGCTGCTCTTAAACATTGTGTATTGTGACAGATTCATATGTTCATCGTCACTTTCATTCACACAAGGACAATGTGGACAAAGTCTTTGGGAAGTGCGTAAAGCAACTAATTAAAAACCTGTCATCATTTACTCACGCTCAGTCAGTTTTGATTTCATTTTTGGCTATAAATCTTTCAATTCATTCTGATGTTTTTCTATGTATAGTTGATTTCTTTGCTCAGGTGTGCCTATTTTTAGTTATTAATGGCCTTCTGCAAATCACTCCTGTGTTTTTAAGACATAAAATCAAATTTGCAGCTTCTTTACCTCCATGGAGACTCGTCTCGGCCCTCAGGGAATTTCAGTATGAAATATGCCTTTAATTTCCATTCAGCGTTCCCTGTGAGTGGCAGGATGATTCATCCTCCTGTGGTCTATCAGAATCTGCTTGGTTTCTTCTCTGAGCTGCTCGTGGGCAGACGTGGCTCGACCCAGCAGGATCGTGGAGGAGGAAACCCTTTAGACAGGCTTTTGTCTGTAAATTTGCTCACCGGAGTCTGCGGTCACACACTCGTCCTCTTCAGTGGCAGAACTTCTTAATTAAGGTTAATTATGTATTTACAACACTTGCCAGGTGAACATTTCTACATTTCCATCACATATTTATCAGAACTGAAATGGTTCATTAGCTTTAAGGGAACATTCACTCAAATGAACATTATTTTTTTTTAAACTGTGTGTCAATTGTCATTGGCTTTCATGTGATCTGCCATTTTTTTATTTCTAGACACAAATTTGAGCTACAAACAAGCTTCAAAAACTCATTATGGACTGACAATTTTATAATATGACAAATACAACCCGAATTCCGGAAACGTTGTGACGTTTTTTAAATTTGAATAAAATGAAAAGTAAAAGAATTTCAAATCACATGAGCCAATATTTTATTCACAATAGAACATAGATAACATACATTTTTAAACTGAGAAATTTGACAATTCTATGCACAAAATGAGCTCATTTCAAATTTGATGCCTGCTAAAGGTCTCAAAATAGTTGGGAACGGGGGCATGTTTACCATGGTGTAGCATCTCCTCTTCTTTTCAAAACAGTTTGAAGACGTCTGGGCATCGAGGTTATGAGTTTCTGGAGTTTTGATGTTGGAATTGGTCCCATTCTTGCATGATATAGGTTTCCAGCTGCTGAAGAGTTCGTGGTCATCTTTGACGTATTTTTCGTTTAATGATGCGCCAAATGTTCTCTATAGGTGAAAGCTCTGCACTGTAGGCAGGCCAATTCAGCTCCCGGACTCTTCTACTACGAAGCCATGCTGTTGTAATAGCTGCAGTATGTGGTTTTGCATTGTCCTGCTGAAATACACAAGGCACAAATACACAAGGCCTTCCCTGAAATAGACGTTGTCTGGAGGAGAGCATATGTTGCTCTAAAACCTTTATATATCTTTCAGCATTCATAGTGCCTTCCAAAACATGCAAGCTGCCCATACCGTATGCACTTATGTACCCCCATACCATCAGAGATGCTGGCTTTTGAACTGAATGGTGATAACACGCTGGAAGGTCTTCCTCCTCTTTAGCCCGGAGGACATGGCGTCCGTGATTTCCATCAAGATTCCGTCAAATTTGGACTCGTCTGACCATAGAACACTTTTCCACTTTGAAACAGTCCATTTTTTAAATGAGCCTTGGCCCACAGGACACGATAGCGCTTCTCGACCATGTACACATATGGCTTCCTTTTTGCATGATAGAGCTTTAGTTGGCATCTGCAGATGGCACGGCCAATTGTTTTTACCGACAGTGGTTTCTGGAAGTATTCCTGGGCCCATTTAGTATTGTCAGTGACAGAATCATGCCGATGAGTGATGCAGTGTTGTCTGAGGGCCCGAAGACCACGGGCATCCAACAAAGGTCTTACGCACAGAGATTTCTCCAGTTTCTCTGAATCTTTTGATGATGTTATGCACTGTAGATGATAAGATTTGCAAAGACTTTACAATTTGACGTTGAGGAACATTGTTTTTAAAGCATTCCACAATCTTTTACGCACTTTCACAGATAGGAGAGCCTCTGCCAATCTTTACTTCTAAGAAACTCTGCCTCTCTAAGACATCCCTTTTATCATGTTACAGACCTGATGTCAATTAACTTAATTAGTTGCTAGATGTTCTCCCAGCTGAATCTTTTCAAAATTTCTTGCTTTTTCAGCCCTTTTTTGCCCCCGTGTCAACTTTTTTGAGACCTGTAGCAGGCATCAAATTTGAAATGAGCTCATTTAGTGGACACAAGTGTAAAATTTCTCAGTTTAAACATTTGTTGTTATCTATGTTCTATTGTGAATAAAATATTGGCTCATGTGATTTGAAAATCTTTTAGTTTTCATTTTATTCAAATAAAAAAAAAAAACCATCAACACTTCCGAAATTCGAATTGTAAAATTTTCCTTTTGCACAGAAAAATAACAGCTTATGGGTTTGGATGAATATGAGGGTGAGTAGTACATTTTAGTCAATAATGTGGCATATCTACTGAAATGAGATTCATAATAGCTAATGCATCATACATTAATTTACTTGTCATCATCATGTCTGTTCTAATATATCAGAAATTAGAAAATAGAAATCATTCATGCCTGCAGATATCACGTCATCGCCTGAGTCAGGTGATAAAGGAGGCCAGCCATTAATCATGTGAGGGGCATTTAAACGCAGCTGCAGGCACTCACCTGCTCGCACGTGAGTACTAATACTCACCTCTGTCCACAGCAACCAGCAGCAGATCAAACGTCCTCTTAGACACGTGGGCTGCATCTAAAATCTCATAATACTTCTTCACAGCTGTTAAAAACTACATACATAAATGTAATCCTGATGACCAACTACATTTGTGATGTTGTCATTGTCATGTGACCTATACCAGCAAGTTCTCCCGTGGCCTCATGGGATAGTAAAGTGTCCAGTGGACGCTGACTTCAGAATATGTCAGGAAATAGTTGGTCATTGGGGTACTTTTCTCCTACTGCTTTATGAAAACTGTGAACATTGAACATACTGCTCTGTTTACATTAGTAGGAAATGTGTGAAAATTCGGATTAAGACCCTGTTCCTTGTTGAGCTTTTAAATTAGTTTGTAACTTTTTAATTACCTTAAAATAGTTTGAATTACTGGACTTACTGCTGAATGCATTACATTTGAATGTGAATCAGAATCAGTGTTTTATACATAATAGAATCTGTAATCTGATCAGCATTTAAATAATGCCGAATTTGAATACATTAAACTGGTTTTATTTGAACTAAGTGAGAACAATTTTTGAACCCATGTTGTTTTAAGACATCATACATTCCTTGTGTGAGATTTTCCATTGAAATTAATTGAATCAGATTTATGAATCTAATTTGGTTTTGATCTTGATTTTAGTCATCATATCTTTTGTATTCAGTGTTAAACAATTTTCTTCTTTGACATTTAGATCAGTCAAAAATAGATTTAAAGTGAATGAATCTCTTGAATCAGGTCAATTTTTAAGATATATACACTCTTGTGTACTGGTCATAGAGGAATCAAATGAGTTGGACTGATGTTGTTTGATATTAAACATTCGTATACATAATTGTTCATATTTTTATTGCAATAATTTAATCAGGTTAAAGTATCTTGTTTTGATCTTGTTTGTTGTTTTGAAATATCGTGCACTGATTGTTAAAAAGTTTTCTGAAATTTACATTTTAAACTGATTTCACAAACTGAAATTTGAGTTGAGACATACATTGTGTTCCAGTCAGAGACTTGATTTTTGTCTTGAAATTGTTTATATTGAGTGTTAAACATAACATATATATTTAGAGAGAGAGAGACTGATTTAAAATTAAATCTTGAATCTTGTGTTGTTTTGAGGCATTATACATCCTTGCGTTCCAGTCAGGGATGGATATAAAAAAAAGAATCAGTGAATTAATGAGTATGTTGTTGTTGTGAAATTTGGACAAATTATGTTTTCCAGTGCACTACGTTAAAATGATTCATCCATAAGGGTGCAGGGCCATGATGTTTGGATCATAACATATTTTGTTTTTTTGTCCCAGGCGAGGTACAGCAGAGGTTGTTTTGGGACACGCTGCTGAATGCTAAACAGTCTAAATCCTGTTTCAGCTGCAGCGACACATTCAAACGTCGAACTAATGATATAAAACGGGAAATAAACACGGGCACAGCTCCAGCAGAGGGAACTGAAGGCTCGGGGTGCATGACATCTCGCCTGGTGTGTGTCCAGATGTCTTCAGGGAGCCACTGAGGAAGAGGAGGAGAGGAAGAGGCAGGCGACTGTGACATTGTGAGATGAGGCCGCCCTCTGGGGACGTCACATGAATGCGGTGGCATGACTGACGCTGGCACAGTGTTTGTGATCTGTGGATGCCCAGCTCCTTCATTTAATTTATTTATGCATTAAAAACTCATGCCAGTGCTGCAGTCTCACCCCGGAGGAACATTATATTGCTCAGAGCTTTCTCTTCTAGAGTTCTCAGGGAGGATTCGTTCAAATGTCAACTTTGTCTCGGTTCCATATAATTTTTTTTGCTATAAATTGCTCAATTGATCCCTCTACTCTATAACATAATTATTTATGTTTTTCTTTGAATAAGTTTATTATTTTCAATGCGGTTTTCATTTTTTATTTTAGTTTAAGCTTTTGTCATGTCTTTTTATTTTATTAGTTGTTTATATTTCTGTTTAGCTTTATTTATTTGTATTTCAGTTTTAGTATTTCACCTTTAACTTCTCACTTATTATTATTATTATTGATATTAAATTATTTTATATTTTTATTTTATTTCAGCTTCATATATTTTAATATTTCTGTTCAGCTTTAATTAATCTGTATTTCAGTTTTAGTACTTCATCTTAAACCTTTTTTTGTTTAATTATTGATATTAACTTGTTTTCAAATAAGTTTTTAATCTAGTATTTTTGTTTTATTTTACGCTTTATATTAACATCTCAACAATTCAATTTGAGTTTGAGACGTTACCAATATCTCTTCATTTCTGAGGTCTTTTTCTCAGGAGAAACATCTGAGAAATAGAAGCTCTTTCTGTTTGCTCTCCATTCATTGCTGTCTTTGTGTAATGGACCTTTAATCAGAATAAATGCAATTAAAAAATGGAAAACATTTCATTTTACAGTCAATAAAACATTAAAATGTGTTTTTCCAAAACATTTCCAGTAGCCAAAAGCTTCATATTAATTTGCATCCAATTAAAAATAGCATCTTTCCTGATTAAGGTCCATTAATTTGTGTTTTTTCATTCATCTAGGACACCTCTTTCCTTTTCAGATTCATGGATGTGTGACAAAACCCCCAAACATTTGATTTGATCGGCCTCCACCAGAACTGTAAAGATCATGCTGAAGAGTTCCTCCACAAACACCTCAAGTGTGTGTGTGTGTGTGTGTGTGTGTGTGTGTGTGTGTGTGTGTGTGTGTGTGTGTGTGTGTGAGTGTGAGAGAGAGAGAGAGAGAGAGAGAGAGAGAGAGAGAGAGAGAGAGTGAGTGAGTGAGTGAGTGAGAGCGCATTTGAACAGAAGGATATTGATTATATTCTAGTCCTCTAGAGCACAAACGCACTGGCGTATGGCAAGAATAATGACACCACTTATTCCCTTTACATTCTTCTTTTTTTCCCTTCCTCACACACTTTTTGTTTCCCTGGAGAGAAGCAATCACTCATTACTGTCAGCAGCAAAGTCCCACCAGCGCCGCCATCATCATCACCATACCATTCTTTCTTGTCGAGCCAGTCGCCCCACAGCACCCTGGGATAGGTACTGGATGACTGATGAAAGCTTCTACAGGTGATCAGAATCTGTTAACACTGTTAACAATTTTGACTATTAGCATAAAGTCCACTCCACTGTGTTGCTTAAGGTGCATTACAAATAAAATGTATTATTATTATTCTAGCCAAGCAGCACTCATTTTTAGGTCTGAAACATCATGCATCTTTGTTTTCAGAAATGTGTCCAAAAATTCAAAGCTCAAAGTGAGTATGTGTTGCATTATCTGTGTTTAGCACAAGGGGTGCTATATCTGGCATTAGTGTGAATTGTCTTCTTCTATATTCAGTTTTCTCTTTCCGATCAAATATTGAGCAACAGTTTGTAGAGAATCTTACTGGGCAAGTTAGTTAAACATGTATAGAGGTTACCTAAATCAATAAAATCTGGTTTAATGTCACAGTTTTGAAGAAAACTATCTGCCCCCTTCTGTTACACCACAGTTGCAAGAATTGCAATGGCCTTAATTAATGACTGACATAAAAATGAATAGTAATGTTAATGTTATACTTTTCTTAGACTTAGTTCCTTTACACGTGAAGAATAAAGAGTAAATTGCAAAAACAGCTCATGGTGTGACAACAATTTAAAAGTGATGAGTTTTAAGTTAACCTTATGTTTTAAGTGACAAATTTTTACGTTTTAATGCAGGGTTCCCAAAACAATTTAAATGTATACAATTTTGTAAAAATATAGTATTGCATATGGTATAGATATTATGTGCATACAACAAATAAAAATGCACAAAAATAAGTTAAAGGTATAGTTCACCCCGAAATGAAAATTCTGTCATTAATTACTCACCCTCATGTTGTTCCAAACCCCCAAGACCTTCGTTCGTCTTCGAAACACAAATTAAGATATTTTTGATGAAATCTGAGAGCTCTCTGGCCCTCCCATCGACAGCAATACAACTATAATGTTCCCAGGTTCAGAAACATAGTAAAGGACATCAGTAAACAGTCCATGTGACATCAGTGGTTCAACTTCAATTTTGCGAAGCTACGAGAATACTTTGTGCGCAAAGAAAACAAAAACAATTCATTTAACAATTATTCTCCCCCGAGTTATGGCTTCTGCCATTTTGGAGAGTACCCAAGAACATAATCAGCGTTGTTTACATTCTAGGGGGAAGGATGCGCATGAACGTAATCGGTGTAATCAGTATTGTTTATGCTTAGGGTAAAGCGTGCATATGCATTGTGATACTCTCCAAAATGGTCGGGGGAGTAGAATTGTTGAATAAAGTCATTATTTTTGTTTTCTTTGCGCACAAAAAGTATTCTCGTAGCTTCACAAAACTTTTGAGTCACTGATGTCACATGGACTGTTTACAGATGTCCCTACTACGTTTCTGGGCCTAGGAACATTACAGTTGTGTTGCGATCTATGGGAGGGTCAGAAAGCTTTCAGATTTCATCAAAAATATCTTAATTTGTGTTCTGAAGATAAACGAAGGTCTTGTGGGTTTGGAAAAACATGAGGGTGCGTAATGAATGACAGAATGATCATTTTGGGGTGAACTAACCCTTTAAACACTACACGAATTTTGCCCCAATTTGAAATCAACGCTATTTGCCGATAGTCTGTAGATTTGAGTACATTTTTTTTTTTTTTTTTTAGCTTCAAACTATGATTCCATCCCGTCAGAGGATATCAAACATAGACATATATTCCACCTTTTTCTTTCTGTAAGAGTGGGCATGGCCATTTGTAAATTTTTTGGGTCTCGCTTCCGGTCTCATCCATGTCCAGCTACTTTTAGCTGTACAAAACCACTCGTTTTGCTCCTTGATATTGAAAATTGGTGTGTCTTACCATATTATTTTAATGTATTATCTTAATTAAAAACACACTGGTTTGAAGTGCAAACAGTTTTACCATTTACCGCACAGTCTTGTTCTCGTTATTTCCCTATAGCGACTAATAAACTGGAAGCTCACCCATAGAGTTACTTCCGTGTTTAAAAATATGGTAGATGCCCAATTAGCAGCTGTTTCTATAGGCCGCTACATACGTAAGCCATCCGCCATATTGGAATGGCCAAAGCAGGTCCATGAACACTCAAGAACAAGTTGCCTGAATGTCTGTAACTACTTTTACGCACATAGCCTATCTGCAATAGACTTCAGCAGATGATTTTTCTAAACTAACACAATACAGCAATACAAAGCCATGAGCTAACACAACATTTAAAAGGTTCTAACTTGTAATTTTTAATTTTAGAACACCATGTTTGCATTTGTCATGTGTATGCTAGCGATCGACACACATCAGAGAGCGACTTAAAAAGTAGCTAGTGTACGATCCGCAGTCATTTATTCTATGATTATTAATTTTTCTTCTGTAACCAAAGTCAGCAATTGTATGCCTACTTTTTAAATTCATTCAAATCGAAAAGTCGTTTAGTGTAATCTACCCTTGAGGTGGCCTAATAGTCTCTAAAACCATCCAAATGGAGTAACAGTCTAAACTATTTGGTCAGGCTGGAGACCATAAAACCACATGGGGACCACAAAGACGTGTGCAAATAAACATACTATCAGCAAGCACAATTCACTTTTAATGAATTTCCTCTTAAGATGTGATGCACCTCACAAACTTTAACACATCTAGCCACATGTTTATCCTCAGAAGCTCTACAGCTCTGGTACCATGTAAACAACACCCTTGTGATTTGGAGAACGCTCCTGTCACTGCTGTGTGTCCACGAACAGTCTGCTGTCGTGCCATCTGAGGTGAGACTGCAGTCATATTGACTGGAGAGTGAAAGCAGAACACACGGAATCTGTTCTGTCACAGCGTGGGACAAACAGCAGAACGCGTGGCGCTTCTGCCTGGTCTCACCTGTCAACCGACTCACGGGTTATTACGGGATGCAGCGCTCAAATCCTTGCGCATAAACACACACACACACACACACACCCGCCTGGCTGGGAAAAAATAAAATAAATAAACTAGCCCGCGAACTAACCACGCTGGCTCTAATTTTAACCGAAAGCATTAGATGTTGAGTGAGTCAGCGCTGAGTAGGACGTGCTACAGTCACAGAGTCAACAACAGGAGATGCCTGGAAATATCAACTGATTTTTCGCTCATTGATTTATAATTAAACCAGTCCTGTGAGGATTCAGTTTCAAGATACAGTAAATGTGTAAATGCACAAAGCTGCAGAGAAAAAGCTGTTATTTTCTCACTATCTGGCTCATTCCAGTAGTGTTTTATTATCAAGCTGTGTTGAGAAATAATAATAACCTCATTCCGTTAATGTTTACGCTCAAGATAATGACCGCCACATCCCAAATGCTGTGCAGAGCGTGTCAATAATGACACACGCTCTTAAACTACCCATTGAGACGGTGTTTGTGTTTATTGTGTGTTTTGCATGTAATTTGCATTTAATTGTTAAGTTGTGCTGCTTTCAATTCTTTTACATTGAAACGGGTAAATTTGGGACCAAATTTACTTCTCTGTTGTCATTATGTGACCATGTCTTATGAGGTTGTTTACTTAGCTAACAGAAGAATGTTTTGTCATGGTTCTCTCAAGTACAAATGTTCTTCCAGTAATGCTAATAGAAGGTTTGTTCAAAGTTCTCTAGTCTTTAAGAAGGAAAGCACTAGGCCCACACAGTGTCACCAGCCTGCCTAAAAATCTGTGCTGACCAGCTGGCCCCCATCTTCACACAGATCACTGGAGCTGTGTGAAGTCCCCTCATGCTTCAAACGCTCCACCATCATCCCCGTCCCAAAGAAACCCAAAATTATTGGACTTTATGACTACAGACCGGTGGCTCTAACGTCTGTGGCCATGAAATCATTTGAAAGACTAGTTTTGGCTGATCTGAAGGACATCATTGGACCCTTACTGCAGTTTGCCTACAGAGCAAACAGGTCACTTCATCCTGCAGCATCTGGACAGACCAGGGACTTATGTGAGGATCCTGTTTGTAGACTTCAGCTCCACTTTTAACATCAACATCCCGGACACCCTTCAGAATAAACTGACACAGCTCTCCGTGCCCACCTTCGTCTGTCAGTGGATCACCAGCTTCATGACAGACAGGCAGCAGCTAGTGAGGCTGGGAAAATACACATCCAGCACCCGCACCATCAGCACTGGAGCTCCTCAGGGCTGCGTTCTCTCCCCACTGCTCTTCTCCCTGTACACCAACGACTGCACATCTAAAGACCCCTCTGTCAAGCTCCTGAAGTTTGCAGATGACACCACATTGATCGGCCTCATCCAGGACGATGACGAGTCTGCTTACAGACAGGAGGTTAAGGAGCTGGCTGTCTGGTGCAGTCTTAACAGCCTGGAGCTTAACACGCTCAAAACTGTGGAGATGATCGTGGACTTCAGGAGAAACCCCCCTGCTCTCCCCCCACTCACCATCATGAACAGCACTGTGACTGCAGTGGAGTCATTCAGATTCCTGGGCACCACAATTTCTCAGGACCTGAAGTGGGACACTCACATTGAGTCCATTGTGAAAAAGGCCCAGCAGAGGTTGCACTTCCTTCGCCAGCTGAGGAAGTTCAACCTGCCACAGGAGCTGCTGAAACAGTTCTACTCCGCCATCATTGAATCCATCCTCTGCACCTCAATAACTGTCTGACTTGACTCTTGGCAATGTATTTTGACCACGCCCCCAAACATATGATTCGACTATCAGTCGAATATTGGCATGATTCGAAAAATTCCAATTCGACTATGAAGATCCTTAGTCGGGGACACCCCTAGAGGTGGCAAGGGGGGGCTTTTACCTCACACACGGGGTAAAATGCTCACGGTATTGATAAAAATTTTTTTTTTTTTTTTTTTTATGTCTAAGTTAATATTTGTTAAAAACAATAACTTTAGGAAGTTTGCACTATTTTCTGCTTATTTTGAAAATTAAAGAATTAATTTGTTCAATAAATATACTGCCATTAAAATGTTAATATTAAAAATATATTTTTAAATACAGAAACAAAATAATTTTAATAAGTAAAGATTCTGAAAGTAGTGAAGGAGATCCAATAATAATTGAATATATATTTACAGTAGTAACAACAAATTATATGATTAATAGTCACACGGTCGTGGTTGTAGTGATCACGCACGAGGAAGGATTAAACCGATACTTTTAATGAACATCACCACACTTTGACCATTCAAAACAACATTAATCCGAGAATGGGGGCGGTCATATTTTATTGGTTAGAGAGCTGGACTTGTAATCTGAAGGTTTGCATTTAGTAGCTTGCGGGTTCGAGTCTCTGGTCCGGCAGGGATTGTAGGTGGGAGGAGTGAATGTCCAGCGATCTCTCCACCCTCAATGCCATGACTGAGGTGAGAACCTTGAGCATGGCACCGAACCCCCAACTGCTCCGGGTGCGTGTTCACTTCTCACTGCTGTATGTGTGCACTTGGATGGGTTAAATGCAGAGCACAAATTCCAGGTATGGGCCACCATACTTGGCCACATGTCACATCCTTTCCTTTCCAAGACTGAACAGAAACAGAAGGCTTATAAAGACCAGCAAACAAGATGAATGTTACAACACAGGTGATCTGGAGGCTGGTGCAGGACAGGAACACAGAGGAGGCCTCCATGACTGATCAGGAGACTCGGGGGGGGCCATGGCGGAGCTTCCGTGGCCTTTGCCGGCTCGGCCACAGGCATATGCTGGAGGGTGCTCTGGAGGAGCGGGCAATGGAGGGCACTCTTACCCCAGGGCACCTTTAGCCCTGCTGTATCCTAATATTTGTCTTGGGTGTACCCAGAATGTGTCTGATAGGTTTCAGCCCAAAATACCCAACAGATCATTTATTATAACCACTGGAAAAGTCATTTTTGGGGTGTCTTACACAAAAAAAAAAAAAAAAAAAAAGCTGTTTTGGTGTGTACCGCTTTAAATGCAAATGACCTGCATATTCCTGCCCCGTCTCCAGAAGAGGGCATGGCATATACATCTATAACAATAAATAACCGGTAGACGAAACATAACAGAGCAAGAGAGTGTGCAGCTGTACACATGGGAAGCCAAATGCACTGAAAGTGGGACGAAACAGTGCGATGTTATGGAGCTCACAAATACAGTTAAAACGCTAGGCACTATAACATGACATTCACAAAGGAGTCTGGAGTGATGCACGTATTTAGGTAGATTGAGGCACATTACCTTGAAAAATTAAAGTAATCCACATTGTCCTCAGCAGCTCAGATATTGGGAGGAAATGAAGACTCTTATGTTCAGTCTTCCATCCAAACACAGATCAGGGTTGCTTGCGAGACATTGTTGACATTACAGCTGTTCGAGAGAAGAGAAAATGGAGTACAGCGAACAACCACTGAGAGCGGAAACTGTATAGCAATGCAGGGCTGGCAATCAGCCCCCGTGGGCCGGCCTTATGCAATGTGACGCCACACTGCATGAGAATCAAAATGGCAGGCCTAGGCAAACTGACTTGGTTTAAAGGGGATTAAAAAAAAATGAGTGGGTGGATTTATCATTGTAAGGTGGTTGTGTTCACACACTGCCAACACAGATTTAGGTCCAAACAGCATGTAAAAGTGGATTTTGCATAACAGGTGCCCTTTAACTTAATTGGAATGTTATCAAATTGCTCTTAGAACTTTTTTCCCCCTTAAAAAAAAAAAAAAAAAAAAAAAAAGTTTTATTTGGACACTCATCTAATGCTTGTTTGTTTGCTACTTGCTGCTTATTCCAAAATGTTCAGAGGATGTTTCCGAAATGATAAAATGAAACATTCCCTTAACATTTTTGCTAACGGTTACATAAACAAGAAAAAAATAAAAAAGACAGCAATTTCATAGAAATATAATTTTTGCATGTGCCAAAACTTTTTGTGACGAAATTAATTTTTTTGATGTGATGTTTGTCTTGGGCTGATCTTTGAGCTGCAGCTCTGATTTCTGACTCGCTCGGTCCAGCCATGTAGACAAACACTTGACACACCCATTAAAATTCATTGTATTCTCTCGGTCTGTACGCACATCTCACATTCGGTGATCTTTATGGATTCAGATAGACACTCTCGTGAAGTAAGTGTTTGAGAGGATAATCCCACTGATTTAAGAGACTTTAAGAAATAACTGCATATTTATGCAGTGTACACATGCAAACATGTAATCGCAGAAGTAACACTATTATCCAAAAAGTCATAGAAAACAAAGGGACAGTGGTGCAATACATGTCCCATTATACTTAATCTAACATTTAAAGAACAATTAATCATTTTTCTATAATTATTGTACATGTATTGTTAAGACTACACAATATGGAATATTTGTTCTTTTATTTGTTTGTCACGGTAAGACCCCATATACACGAACAGCTAAAAAGCTACAAGGTGAAAGGAAATGGGGAGTAGTTACAACATCTAAACACTTTCTCTCGTACATTAGCATATACTTGATAACTGTGAGAATGTGCTGTGATGAAGGGAATGAGAGCAGAGATGTGTGCCAGTTTAACATCAGCAGGTCTGTTCATCTGATACCAAAAAAAAAAAAAACCACATTAAACAAAACCATCAGTATCCAGTCTTATCTAGAAATATATATGTTCCTCTGAGATAGTGTGCGCACACAGATTTCACCCATCTGGAGCCCATTTTAAACATTTGAATATTAAAATGGGAATATTAGTGTTTTTCTAAGACAAGCATTAATATTAGTATCTCAGTGAATGCTTAAGTTAGACTTCATTGTATTTGTCTGGTGGAAAGTGAAACAGGAGAAAAAAAATCCTGCAGATTTACTGGAGGAGCACAAGCCATAATCTGTAGACCAGAGATGTGTGTGTGTGGGGGGGGACTCTCTTCATACAAGACCGTAAGAAAACCCAGTGACATACTAAAAATACTCAAAACCCTGGCAACTGAATAGTAACATGCTACAAAGCACCCAGAACCTTAGAAACCAGATAGTGACATCTTAAAACATTCTCAGAACACCTTAGCAACATAACATTGGCAACTTGCTATTAAGCAGCCAGAACATCTTAGCAGCCACATATAGTGACAACTTAAAAAAGAAAAACAGAATGCAGCCACATAGCAACACCCTAGTAACTACAAACTAATTTCTTAAGCCGTGTGCACACTGCACGATTTATAATAGTCGTTTACGATTGTTGCTTGTGAGACTGTACGAACATGATCAGCATATCACACTGTGGGATCTCAGTTGTCATTAATGTCAGACTGCACGACAATCAAGACATGTTAAAAATGGGTACATGCAAGAAAACTTGCCCAGAGTTTTACATTATCAATGTTACATTACATTATCACTCACGTCACAAATGTTGGAGACCTTAGCCCTTTTGCAGAGCTGGTATTGTCACGGTGCACACATCGGGGAGGAATGCAGAACACGGATAAACGCAAATAAATAGTCGGCAAGACAGCAACACCAGGAGTATTGAGTAGACCAAACAAAAACTAACTGAACAGACAGGAACTTAAATACACAGGATAATTACAGATAATGACTAAAACACAGCTGAACAGAATTAACTAATAATCACACTGAACAAGGACAGGAAACAAACCAAATAAGGACACACATGACACACACGACACAGGACTGACAGGTACCATCAGACTGTGATTTTATTAGTTCACCCCGCACTACTGGTCGTGGTGGAGGTCTGACATCAATTTTTAAGAAGAAATTTAACTGTTGAAGCATTAAGACTGATTCCTTTTCAAGCCTTGAAGTGCAGTTGATGCAAATTGATTCACAGAATCCAGTGTTGTGCGTGTTGGTATACCGACCACCCAAAATAAATAAGAACTTTATTCCTGAGTTCACTGGATTTTTAGGAGGAATTGTGATGAATTACGGCAGACTTGTGATAC
The DNA here is from genome assembly GCF_936440315.1 of Barbus barbus. Lineage (NCBI taxonomy): Eukaryota > Metazoa > Chordata > Actinopteri > Cypriniformes > Cyprinidae > Barbus > Barbus barbus. The sequence continues at coordinate 9,096,798 of NC_136745.1, read as the reverse complement.
TTGGGGACTTCATATCTGTTGTTCCTCAAATGGGCTGGCAAGAAAGTTTTTAAATCTTATTGATTTGTTTAATCTTGTACAGTCTGTGAACAATTCCACCTGTGCTGCTCGCCGGTTGTGTAGATGTGCTGAGCCCAAGTGGAAGAAAGTCAAGCTTAAAATTTCTTATGAGATTTTTTAGAACCGGTTGTCAAATTACCTGTGGAGTTCCTCAAGGGTCCATTCTTGCTCCCCTTCTGTTTTCATTGAATATGCGTCCTTTGGGATCTATTTTTAGAAAACATGGTGTTTCTTTTCACTGTTACGCTGACGACACACAGATTTACATGCCATTTCATAAGAATGACAAGAACGCTTAAGTTGAACAAGTTGCTTAAGGGACGTAAAAAGCTGGATGGCTTTAAATTTTCTGAAATTTAACGATAATAAAACAGAGATTATTTTATTTGGACAAACTGAAAATTAACTTCTGTAAATGTAAATTTGGGTCCCCTGGCTGTGTACAACAAAGTAGTTGTGAAAAATTCAGGTGTCTGGTTTGACAGAGAACTCAAATGTTGTTAAATCATGTTGTTAAATCATGCTTTTTTAAACTGAGACTTCTAGCTAAAATAAAGACTTTTCGAAACTCATCCATGCCTTCATTTTTTCACAACTCGATTATTGTAATACTATATATATATAGGCGTTAACCAGACAGGTTTGGCGCGTTTGCAGGCAGTTCAAAATGCAGGAGCTAGGCTGCTGACAGGTACACGCAAGTATGAGCATATTACACCGATTTTGTTTTCTCTCAAATGGTTGCCGGTTCATTTACGAATATAGAATACAAACTTTTAGTGTTTGTTTTTAAATCCTTATATGGTTTGTCGCCAACATATCTTGATGCCTTAGTGAAACATGACACTTCTTCTAGATCCTTGAGGTCTTCTGATCAGCAACTTTTGGCAATTCCCAGATCTAGAGTAAAACTTTGTGTGTGTGGTGTGATGTTATAATTATTTTATCTATCTTTGTACATCACATTGGGCAACAATGGTTGTATTAATTTGTGCTATAGAAATAAAATGAGAGAAATGAGAGAAACCCATACACGTTCAGTGACTGAGAGCTGCATTGCACGCGGGCAGAAATGTTGGCTATCTCATTACAAATTTGATGCCTGCTACATGTCTCAAAAAAGTTGGCACGGGGGCAACAAAGGGCTGAAAAAGCAATACATTATGAAAAGATTCAGCAACTAATTAAGTTATTTTACATCAGGTATGTAACATAAAAGGGATGTCTTACAGAGGCAGAGTCTCTCAGAAGTAAAGATGGGCAGAGGCCTTCCAATCTGTGAAATAATGCGTAAAAAGATTGTGCAAAACAAAGTTCCTCAACATCAAATTTTGCAAAAAAAAACAACAACAACAAAAAAAACACCCAGTAGTGTGTGTGTGTGTGTGTGTACAGGTTTATATATCCTGGTGGGGACTTAACCTAAACGTAACCTGAATACACACACAGACTCATGGGGACTCACAGTGGGGACCTAAATTCAGGTCCTATAGGTACAAAAGCTTATAAATCATACAGAATTAGTTTTTTTTTTTTGTTTTTTTGTTTTTGAGAAAGTAAAAATGCACAAAGTTTCCTGTTTAGGTGTAGGGCAATATAAAATATGGTTTGTATATAAAACCCATTACACCTATGGAGAGTCCCTACAAGGATAGCGGACCAGACATGAGCGTGTGTGTGCATGTTTATGTGGTTTATGAGGACACAAATTTGTATAATGACATGGGTATGACAGAGGTTTTACAATATGAAGGTGGTTTATGAGGACACTGCCTATGTCCCCGTAATTCAAAAGGCTTAAAAAACATACTAAATGGTGTTTTTTTGAAAATCTGAAAATGCACAAAGTCTCTTGTGAGGGCTAAGTTTAGGTGTAGGGTTGGTGTAGGGCAATAGCACACACAGTTTGTTCAGTATGAAAACCATTACGCCTATGGAGAGTCCCCATAAACCACAAAAACCAACATGTGTGTGTGTGTGTGTGCGCGCGCATATGCATATGTTCTCTTTCTCTGTGTCCGTCAGGGATTTGGTGTCCGTAGATAGACTCGCGAGTGTCTCGACCTGCCGCTTCTCCTAATGAAATCTGTCATCTCCGAATCCTCCTCTCACTCCAGCCTATTCCTGTGTGTGTTTGTTGAATCTGTCGGTGGGATTTTCTACTGTTTATATAACGTTGAATTGTGGGTTATTTCCAGACATTCCCGAGCTCCTCTCTCCCGTGTCAAATGATAACGCCAGCTAACGCGTGTTGCTCTGTGTCGCATATAAACACGCATGTCGAGTGAGATCTGACAGTCTTAAGGAAATCAGCGCAAGAAAGGCATTCTGGCAGTACTGAACGACAGGCACGTGATGAGAAATCTGAGACAGACGCGAAGAGGAGGACGAAGACGTCGCAGGAGAGGCTGTTAAAGAGTCCAGGTGAAATGGAGAGTTTAATAGGCGATGTAAAGAAGCCACAACCTCGTCTGATTCACACTGTGTGTAGAGGTGTGAATATGTAAAACTGATTCATACAGGATTCACTGTTGCAATAACAACTGATTATAAACTTAAACTCGTGTTTTATTCATCAATGCATCATAGCAAAAGTGTCTGATTTTAGCAGTACAAATCAGAATTTGAAGATCTACATCACCCATAATCCTAAAGAGAGATCCACCAATCAGAGAAGTTTCCATGAAGCATTGCTAAAAACATAATTGAGTTTGATTCAAAACATTATCAAACTACTCAATATTTTTGCAATGAAATCTAATCTAATATACACTACTTTTAAAAAGTTTGGGTCTTGATTTTGTTATGTTTTTTTTTTTATGTTTTGTCTCTTCTGCTCATGAAGGCTGCATTTGTTTGATTAAAAATACAGTAAAAACAGTAATATTATGAAATATTATGATGCAAAGCTGAATTTCCAGCATTATTACTCCAGTCTTCTGTCACAAGATGCTTCAGAAATCCTTCTAATATGCTGATTTTCTGCTCATAAAAACATTTCTGATTATTATCAATGTTGAAAACAATTGCTGCTTCATATTTTCACAGAACCCATAATATTTGTTATTTTTCAGGATTCTTTGATGAATGTTAAAAGAACAGCATTTATTTGAAGTAGAAAATTTGCATGATAAATGTTTTTACTGTCACTTTAGATCAATTTAATAAATCTTCACTGAATAAAAGCATTAATTTCTTTCAAAAAACTTACTGACCCCAAACTTTTCAACTGTATTGTATTTTGTATTTAAATTCAGAATCAGAATCAGAATCAGAATCAGAATGAGCTTTATTGGCCAAGTATGTTTACACGTACGAGGAATTTGTTATAGTGACAGAAGCTCCACAGTGCAACAGAAAGACAGCAACAGGACATGAAAAACAGATAATAAAAGAATATAATACAAATATTAAAAATAGGCAATGTACAAAACATCAAAAACACAATATATAATATAGACAATTATGTGTGTACAGGTCTGATATGCACAAATTTGAAATGAAAAAAAAAATCATAAATAAAAAATAAGTAAGTGTAGTGAATAAATAATGTATAATAGAGTTGTGTGTTCCACGTTTATTGTCAAGTGTTCATGAGATTGATTGCCTGAGGGAAGAAACTGTTTCTGTGTCTGGTCGTTCTGGTGCACAGAGCTTTGTAGCGTCGACCAGATTTTCCCAGCCCTTTTGCTCACTCTGGATAAGTACAGCTCTTGGAGAGTGGGGAGGGTTGTATAAATGATTCGCTCAGCAGTCCGGACTACCCTCCGTAGTCTTCTGAGGTCAGATTTGGAAGCTGAGCTGAACCAGTCAGTTATTGAAGTGCAGAGGATGGATTCAATGATGGCGGAGTAGAACTGTTTCAGCAGCTCCTGTGGCAGGTTGAACTTCCTCAGCTGGCGAAGAAAGTACAACCTCTGCTGGGCCTTTCTGACAATGGAGTCAATGTGATTGTCCCACTTCAGGTCCTGAGAGATGGTGGTGCCCAGGAATCTGAATGACTCCACTGCAGTCACAGTGCTGTTCATGAAGGTGAGTGGGGGGAGAGCAGGGGGGGTTTCTCCTGAAGTCCACGATCATCTCCACACTTTTGAGCGTGTTAAGCTCCAGGTTGTTAAGACTGCACCAGACAGCTAACTCCTTAACCTCCTGTCTGTAAGCAGACTCGTCACCGTCCTGGATGAGGCCGATCAGTGTGGTGTCGTCTGCAAACTTCAGAAGCTTGACAGAGGGGTCTTTAGATGTGCAGTCGTTGGTGTAGAGGGAGAAGAGCAGTGGAGAGAACACAGCCCTGAGGAGCTCCAGTGCTGATGGTACGGGTGCTGGATGTTTATTTTCCCAGCCTCACTAGCTGCTGCCTGTCTGTTAGGAAGCTGTTGATCCACTGACAGGCAGAGGTAGGGACGGAGAGCTGTGTCAGTTTATTCTGAAGGGTGTCCGTGATGATGGTGTTAAAAGCGAAGCTGAAGTCCACAAACAGGATCCTCACATAGGTCCCTGGTCTGTCCAGATGCTGCAGGATGAAGTGAAGTCTCATGTTGACTGCATCATCCACAGACCTGTTTGCTCTGTAGGTAAACTGCAGGGGGGTCCAGTGATGTTCTTCAGATAAGCCAAAACCAGTCTTTCAAATGATTTCATGGCCACAGACGTTAGGGCCAGCTGGTCAGCACAGGTTTTTAGGCAGGCTGGTGACACACTGTCTGGGCCTGGTGTTTTCCTTCTTTTGTTTATTCTGAGGACCTGGCGCACCTCGTCTTCGCTGATCTGAATTGTAGGTGTGGGGGAGAGGGGTTGCTGCAGGTGTGAATGGTTGTGTGGAGAGGTGTTCAGGGCTGGTATGGGGTGATTTTTCAAACCTGCAATAAATTCATTCAAGTCGTCTGCTAGTTGTTGATGCTGGGGGATGGTTTCTTGTAACTGGTGATATCTTTCATACCTTTCCACACTGAAGCAGAATCACTGGAAGATAATTTGTTCCTTAGCTTGTCAGAATAATTCCTCTTTGCCACTCTGATCTCCTTTTCCAGTGTGTATTTGGCCTGTTTGTACAAGACTTTATCTCCCTTTCTTTAAGCATGTTCTTTGGCCTGACGGAGCTGTCTAGAGTTTTGCAGTGAACCATGGCTTGCCATTGTTGTAGGTTAAATGAGTCCTGGAAGGAATGCACATATCCTCACAGAAACTGATATATATGAAGTTACAGTCTCTGTGAGCTCGTCCAGATCGGTGGCAGCAGCTTCAAAAACAGTCCAATCAGTGAGAGAGAAACAGGCTTGTAGATCCCGCTCTGTCTCATTAGTCCATCTTTTAACAGTTCTTAATACAGGTTTTGCAGATTCAACTTTCTGCCTGTAGGTCGGAATAAGATGAACCAAACAGTGATCAGAGAGTCCTAAAGCTGCTCGTGGAACAGAGTGATATGCGTCCTTTATCGCTGTGTAACAGTGATCCAGTATATTACTGTCTCTGGTGGGACATGTGATGTGCTGTCTGTATTTTGGCAGTTCGCGGGAGAGATTTGCTTTATTAAAGTCCCCGAGAATGATTAAAACAGAGTCCGGGTGTTTTTGTTCTGTCTGTGATCTGATCAACGAGTTTCTGTAAAGCTGTGCTCACGTGCGCTTGCGGTGGAATGTAGACACTCACGAGAATGAACGAGCAGAACTCCCCCGGCGAATAGAACGGCTTGCAGTTAATGAAGAGCATTTCCAAATTCTAAACAGCACATCTTCTTTAACACATTTACATCTGTACACCACCTCTCATTGATGTAAAAGCACGTCCCGCCGTTGCACGATTTCCCCGTTGATTCCGCGTCCCGATCTGCTCTGATCAGCTGGAAGTTAGGTAGATATAGCACGCTGTCCGGTATGTCGCCATTCAGCCATGTTTCCGTGAAACACAGAGCAGCAGAGTTAGAAAAATCCTTGTTTGTCCAGAAGAGCAGAAGGAGTTCGTCCGTTTTGTTGGGTAGTGAGTGGATATTCGCCAGATGGATCCTAGGCAACGGCATTCGAAATCCGCGCTGATGAAGCTTCACAAGCGCGCCGGCTCGCTTCCCCCATTTGCGTGTCCTGAAGCGTTTGACCAGAGCTACGGCTCCGCCAACTACAATGTCCAGCAAAACGTCTGAATAGTCAAAATCCGGTTAAATTTTTTTTTGGTGTGTTCTGCCGAATGTTCAGCAGGTCATCCCTGGTAAAACTGATCGTATTTGAGAAACAAAAAACAGGAAAAACAAACAAAAACAGTACAAACACTGAAGAGCAAAGCACAGTAGCTGCCATCTGTGGCGCCATCTTAGTTGTTTCCTGTAATTAAATTAAAATTCAATAGTATCATATTGTATTGATGTTGTTGATTTGATTGCGTCATTCGGACTGCTTAGCTTCAGATTGTCACATGCGTTTCAGTTCAAATGTTGTGACTCATCTGAGAGCTGGTTGGAACAGTTCTTGGCTCACAACTCTATAATGAATCATTTTCTGAAATCCCTATGGAGAAAATGAATGAGAAAAAATACTTCCAGAACCAAGGCTGCTGTAAAAGTGGGCGGTCGATGTTGAGCTGTATTGTACATGGGGGGAGAGAGAGAGAGATATTCCATACCCTGTCTGGATTGTGTCTGTTTATTTAACAGAGTTATATAAATGAAGTCCTGCTCTCTGCCAGCGCTGGTCCACAGTGATCACATTCTTTATTCCCTGATGATTTTATACCAGGCTGAGATCAGTGTGCTGTAGCCATGAATTCAGGTCTGTGTCAGACAGTACAAGACGATTCTGCAAAATTTACAGAGAAAAACAAACAAGTGATTTTTAGTGCATTGCCAGGTGGTTGCCATGGCTTAGGTCCCTCCTTAAATGCAAGCCTATGGCTTTGTTTGAAGCTCAGGCACATAAAAGTGCCTCCTGAAAATGATTTCAAATAGATTTATGATCACAGGCTAATAATGTACAACAGAACAGATCAAGCTTTGACTGAAAACTAAGTGAAAATTTAATTACCACAATATTAATTTATTTCTAAATTAAATCAAAAATGGAAAAAGATGGACAAAAACATACATTTACACAACATTTTTATTTATTTATTTATTTGTTTTCGTTCGTTCGTTCGTTCATTCGTTCATTCGTTCATTCGTTCATTCTAGCTGAACTGTCATTGAATGGAAAGCACAGTATTGTGGGATATCAGCTAACAGGAAACGTTCTGGCAAGGTTCTATTAAAGTTATAAACACACATTCTTCTAGTAACATTAATAGAATTTTCTAAGTTATCTGCACTTTTATAATGTTCCCAAAGCATTAGCACAAAAACATTTACATATCATTTAAGCATTTATTTTTTTCTGAAATATTTTAGTGGGCATTTACAAGATACAGTTTTCGAACTAAAAACTGAAAACTTTTCATTTTTTTGGCCATTCATTTGTGCTGATACTCTTTGTAAAATACAAAACTGCTAATTTTTTTTCATACTCATGCATGTTCAGTCTATACACTCAAAATGCTGGGTTAAATACAACTCAGCGCTGAGTAAAATATGGACAACCCCAGAGATTTTAACCCAACTGTTGGTAGAAAACAACCGAATCGCTGGGTTTGTCCATTTATTTTACCCATATTTTTGAGAGTGTTGGTATTTGCAGGCATGCAATGTTTCTTTACAAAGTGACATTTGTAGCTTTTGGAAACAGCCTGTGAGATTTTATTACTGTCTAGCAAGTGAAAATAAGTCTAAAGTAAGTCTAATCCCCACATTTTTCTAAATACTTTAATACTTCTGTTTAGAGATTATTTGAAGTCTCTTATTCTTAATATTTTTCACAAATATACTGTATCGGTAAACCAGAGTCTAAATCCAAAATGTCATGTTGTAACGCTAAAGCACTTTTCATAAGCCGCTCTAAGTATGTCTATAATCTGACGTGATCTATTTTAGGTGCTTAACTAATTCCATGGCACACCTCTACATACATTTTTGTTTCCAGGCATTCCCCACTTCACCTCGTGTGCATTTCTGTCACAATCGCCTTTCGTAAATTCACACTGTGCTCATAACCTCACGCGGTGACCCAGCCACAAATGGCAGTGGGATGCTAACTTCACAAAGCCTTGAAAAGACCCAGAACTTGACATGATGAATCGCGGATCTTCGTTAGCGAGCCTCGTGTGGCTGCCGTCCAATGCGTCAGCGGCCCCGTGGCGGGAAGTCTTATCTCCCATTACCTCGTGTCTCCCCTGCCGAGAACATGCTCCTGTCATCAGCGGGAATGTAGGAGGAAGATTACATCGCCTCTTGTAATGGAGCGCCGTTGTCCTTAAGTGTGATTTTACGTCTTTCATGGTTAATTACATTCAGAATCTGCGGGACGAGAGAAGCAAGGGAAAGAATGGGATCTTTTTCTTAACATATATGTGCGAAATTCTAATGCCAGGCCAGATACTAATGAGGGTGAACAAAGAGATGTTGTTTGGTGGTCTAAAAATAATCCCTTATGTTTCTTTTCTTTTTCTCACTTGCTTCCCGTATATGTCCACTCTATCTCTACAATCATAACAGCCCTCCAGGTGGAATTTCATAAAGGCGAGCGACTTAGTTTGTCAGCGAGTGGATGGTAGATTGAATTGGACAGCGCAAGAACAGAAAAATGGGTCAGTGTTGTGGTGGGGGAGGGAGGAAGGTTCCCGGTGGCAAAATGGGCCCTTTAGAGGAAAAGTGTCAGTTGCAAAGCAATTATAATCTTCTTAGGCTGCCGCAATTACAGCTACGTTCTTCCCTTCCAGCGGATGCAAGTACCACCGGAGGATATTTAATGCTGAGCTGTGGCGGGAAGATTTTTGCACTTTCAGCGAAGAGTTTGTGTGTAAGATGCTTACATGAGGCGACAAAGTCTTCCTAGAGCACATTAACCTGGTCATCTAATGCAGACTGGCATGTTTTCAGGCTGAAAGCGTGACAGTCGCATGACAGCTTTTTCCCAAATGCTTCCACTTTTTTTAATGGTAAATAATGGAGCCACAAAACATGTGGCCAGCCGAGAACCTTTTAAAGGGGTCATCGGATGCAAAAATCACTTTTCAAGTTGTTTGAACATAAATGTGTGTTGGAAGTGTGTGTACACATCCATCCTATAATGATAAAAATCTACCCAGTGTTTTTTTTTTTAAATCCCTATCTTAAAATCCCCTTTCTCAATTCAGGCTGTTCTGAGAGCCCTGTCAGAATGATGTAGTTCTGTACAGGGCCCCCCCCATGATAGTTGATTGACACTAGCGTCTTACCTTAGACCTGTCCTGAGTGAGCTGTCATCCGTCCATCATTGTGTTGACTCCGGTGCAGGGGAAGACAAGATGTCTCCGATTAAGCGATTGAAGTATTTAGCTGTTGGATGTAATAATGAGTATAGCAGTCGTCATTTACTCCCGACATCTGAGTCAATGAAGACGCAGAAGATTAACGTTACTTTCATTTTGAAGGGAATGCGCTGATCCTGATCTGCCTAAATGCATCTATGTTCGCGCGAATCATTCGTGATCCGGCTTTATCTATAGAAGAAGTGAGTAGAACAGATTTTATGAATCTTTGCAAATCGCCTTTCCTAATAATGTGCTAGTTAGCCAGTTTCGCAGCTGAAGTTTAGTATGCTCCATAGAAATATATGTACCTAGATGCCTGATTGTGGACTGTTTCTATGAGGCACAATACGTAAGCCATCCGCCATTTTTGGAATGGTCAGCGAATCTTTGAGCTCATTGAGTGCATCTAACAGCAAGTTATACGCTTGTATATCTTTGAATAGTCATTGGTTATTATGGTGAATGCGAGATGGCTGATGCGTCAACGTATCTGGATTGGTTGAATAGGGAATCTACACATATCTATGGTCTGCTCGTCACTCCACGGAAGAGAGGGGCGGGGTCAGCAGACCTCACTAGGATTTAAAGCAACATGGACTAGATCAGCGTGCTGAAAACAGAGCTGATTTTGACAGGTTTTAAAAGGTGGTTTTTACACTACATTGAGAAATTTTAACCACAGTATGTTATAGACTTTTCATTAAGACCATAAAGAATCATATCAACTTGTGTAAAATGGGCATCCGATGACCCCTTTAAGGGTGTTTTGGTTCATTTTAGGGGGTCTAGAAGTGGTTTGCAAGAATTTTGCCTCATTGTGATGCTTCAAAACAAACTCAGGACGTACCTTAAAGGGGCCATGAACTGCCTTTTTATTATTTTGTACTGTTCTCTGAGGTCCACTAAGATTTTTACATAAAAAAAATAACATAATTTAGAAGTAATAGGCTATTTTCTGTCCTGTTTTGACCCCCCTCATCAGAACGCTCTGTTTGAATAGGTGGGGCGATTGTAAACTCGGAAGTAAATGCCCACTGCTATGATTGGCTAACAGTTGTCTATGTTTGACAGCCTACATCTTTCACAGATAGACGCTGCTGTGAATTAGTTTAAAAATGCATAAATACTATCAAACGATCTGTAATAACAGACAAAGCAATAGTGACAATGTAATAAAAACTGTTACTCATACTTGTGTGTTGCCACATTACTGTCGGATCCAATATAACCGGCACAGCATCATCTTTTAGTTTTGACCTTTCTGAAAATCCTGTGTCAAATTGTGTTTGTAAATGAATCCGTGGTACAAAGTGAACAAAGGACCAAATTCTTACTGACACAGTCTGGAACTTAAATTAAAAAAAAAATAAAGTTCACCCACTCTTTCTTAATGTTTGGATCAGAAGGCAACGCAATAACTGTTTTTCCACAACTTGGCACTGTACAGCGTCCTGTTGTCTTCGGAGCCATATTTATTGTGTGGGTTCAGTGTAGACCTGCATTCGCCTCTCTCGTTATTTACACTACATGCACAAGTCAATGGGCAGGGCTAAACAGGCAGGGAAATAGAAGCAGGCGTTGATCTTCTTTTGTGGAGGGGTGTTTAGCCACACTATTAAGTCGTAAAATGACACAAGCTGTCATTTTGGCAGATTGGCTTCAATAAAAGCTGTTTTTAGACTAACGAAACATATTTGAGTTCTAAAATTCACAGAATGTTTTTATAGCACCATCAAATTTTAAAGGGGACCTATTATGCCCCTTTTTACAAGATGTAAAATAAGTCTCTGATGTCCCCAGAGCGTATATGTGAAGTTTTAGCTCAATATACCCAACAGATAAATTTGTATAGAATTTGCCTAAAATTGCCACTTTTAGGGTATGAGCCAAAACGCGCTGATTTGAGTATGTTGCTTTAAATGTGAGTGAGCTGTTGCTCCCGGAGAAGAGACAGTGTTAGCAGACAGTGCTAGACTTTGCAAATAAATATTTCACTATTAATACAAGCATGTTATCTTTACAGAAAACTACTGGGGAAGTCGTGGCCTAATGGTTAGAGAGTCGGACTCGTAATCGAAAGGTTGCGGGTTCGAGTCCCCGGCCGGCAGGGATTGTAGGTGGGGGGAGTGAATGTACAGCGCTCTCTCCACCCTCAATACCACGACTGAGGTGCCCTTGAGCAAGGCACCGAACCCCCAACTGCTCCCCGGGCGCTGCAGCATGGCTGCCCACTGCTCCGGGTGTGTGTTCACGGTGTGTGCGTGTGTGTGCATTTGTTCACTACTCACTGCTGTGTGTGTGCACTTGGATGGGTTAAACGCAGAGCACCAATTTCGAGTATGGGTCACCATACTTGACAATACGTCACGACTTTACTTTACTTTTTTTTTTTACTCGGTTTCAAAGTCAGTCATCTGATTATACTGTGCATAATAAATTTGATAAAAATAACAACATAGCTGGTCTCATACTATCACAAACTTTATAAGTCCCACTTCTGATTATGAGCTCGACAACTGCAAACGATCGACTCACATTGCTTTCATATGCAACTTTTAACTACCACATTCCTGTTCACAATCATTCTGATAGCACTTGAGGGCAGCATCAGTGAAAACACTCAGAGACAATGATAGCTTTATAAATTAGCCTTACAGAGTGCCATGAAGCTCTTTCGGAAAGGCAATTTGGAAAACAAACGTGTGATACTTACTTTGTCTGGAGCTGACGTTCGAGCACAAAGCGTTGTATTGATTCCTAAACATATAGAGGACGTTACCGATTTTTTTCCAGGATATTTCCTTCGAAAATGAAATTTAACCACAGTGTCCTGGGCTCAGATGAGGGGAGATTATGGCAACTCCTATGTTCATTAGTGCATCCCAAAACACAACACTTGTAAAGCCTCTTTGGTGCTTACATTGTATATATCTCCAGTAATGGCAGACCTCAATTTCTCACTCAGGGCTGTGTTTGTGCTAATAGGGCAGAGAGCGTCAAAAATGGGCGAGACTTTTTCCCCTCGGTGACGTGAACAGAGGGAGAAAATGAAACAGCTCATTTGGACAGACTGTTTATGATTTATTGGTTTTATTAAAAAAAATGAGTTGGTGGATTTTTTACGTTATAGGCTGGTTGTTTTCACACACTGTGGCCACACAACTGTTCAAACAGCTTATAAAAGTGATTTTTGTATAATAGGTCCCCTTTAAAAGTTCAAGGAAATTTTGATTTCTCAGTTCATGACCCCTTGAAGTTAATGGTGAGGATTGTTTATAATATGTTTTATAAATGCTAATCAATCCAGGTTTACTTTATTTTCACATTTGTGTGATTCTAAATATATTTGGTTACAGATTACACAAGTAATGATGACACAATAATATAGTGAAGATGCTTATTATAGATTTATTCAGATTGGGGCAGACAGATTGAGAAAGCTTTTGTCTTCAACACACAGACTCTCAAATTAATTTAGTTTTATGCAAATTCCAGGCTTTTTATTTTCTAGTTAAGTGTAGTGGTGTTTTAAAGAGCCCAGAAACCAAAACACTGTTTTGAAGAACATACAATGTAACGTGAAAAGCAGTTTTTAATCTTCATGTAAGCTATTGAGAAATCTTATGCAGTCCAAACTGCGTCTGGATTGTAGACTGTAAAAAAATATGGATGGTGTGTCTCCATTTCTCTCTCACTATAGAAAAGTGAAGCCAAAACATCCCAGGTATGTCCACTGTCTTCTTGCGCCAATGATGTCATTTGGAGCCAGAGTCTGCGCAGTAGTGACCGTGAGACAGAGCAGCGGTATCAAAGTCCCACCCAAACTGTCGCAGATTCAATCGCAAGCACACAGTCATGACTCCACACCCCATTTTTATAGCGTCAAATAACTAACTAAAAGCAAACGTATTAGAAAAATGAACACTCGAAAACAAATCAGGATAAGAATGACCTAAAATGACCATCTTTGGGAAAAACATGTTTTTGAAGTGTAATTTGTTTTGGGTGTTTTTACTTTGGCTTACATCCCATTCGTTTACAAGGAGAGGGCAGGGTTTAGGACCTATACTGCAGCCAGGCACCAGATGGCGATCAAAATGTTTTAGCTTCACTTTTTACGGGTGAGGCACAAATGAGTTGTGTCCCAGTTCAAAGGCTATATCCTTGGAAGGACTCAGACTTAAAAGACCACACCTTTGGAGGTTGCAAAGGTTGGACCAAGGGTTGTTAAATGGGACGATCTAGTCTACGAAGGACTGTCGGCCTAGCAAATGTGACAGCTGGTGTTAACGATCAACAGTTGCGTTTGTACCAGACTTTTTTTTTTTTAAGTTAAATTCAACTGCATAAAAACAAAACAGTGTTCAAAACTTGTCTAAATATGTTGACCTTGGTCCTTTTATGTAAACACTAAAGTGAACACTAAAGTCATTATCATTATAGCTGTGATGTGTACTTCCCATTCTCATAGAATTAGAACGATTATTAAAACTTTATCATAGTTACTGTCCTTGATGTGAGCGGTTCTTTACTGCTGCATAAACACTTTTGTGTCTAAATGACATTTTATGGTCATGTCCAATTGGCCCGTCTGTTCACTTTAGCGGGGTCACCCAACCAATGTGACTCTGTCCTGATTGCTCCGTTCAACCCCATGTGTGCGATGCTAATTCAAGACAGGTGCTGATGAATATTGATGAGCTGTTTAACCTCTGAGCTGTGATATGATGTTCTTCAGTGGTGATTACCACAAGGAGGGCGTGTCCTCTGGCTTTAGAATGCATTAATATTAATGAGCTTGACAGTCTTCAGCACTTAAAGGTGTTTACGCTTCAAAAAGCTGATGTCTTCATTGAGAGGTTTGTGTAGTTGAACATCAAACAGCAGTGCTAACTTGAAGAGAAAACTTGTATGAATGTGTCAGTTAGTACGGTGGCCGAGAGAGCTCAACGCGCTGCAAATAGAAAAAACACCTGCAAATTAAGAAAACAACTTCATCAATTTGACAACACATGCGCTGCAAATGCTCACAGCAAAACCAAACAAATAAACGCGCTGCAAATGAAATTTTTTATTTGGTTTTATTGTGAGCATTTGCAGCACCTGCTGTCAAACTGATGAAGATGTTTTCTTGATTTGCTGGTGCTTTTTATATGTGCATGTGTTTTCTGAAGTTGCAGCGCGTTGAGCTTTCTCGGCCACCGTAAATTAGAGGAACTGATTATTCCAGAGATTATACTGACACATTATGTGGAGTATGCCAGGTTTATTTAGAACTGAGGAGAAAGTAAAAGATCTCAAATCCATAAGACTCTATTGTAAGACTCCATTTTCTCATCAGGTTTTAATGAAAAACTAGATTTTTACATTTTCTGAGAAATATCTGAGTGGTACTTGTGCCGTAATGATGATGATTACTTGGTGCCTTAACCCAGTATCTCTGACATTTATGTAATTTCACTGTAAAAACAAATATAGTCATTTCAAAGACTGTAAAAATGTTATGGCAAAAACCTGTTGACTGGTTAACAGTATAACTATGGTGAAATCTGTAATAAATGTATCAGGATAAATACAGTTAAATTTGCTGTTTTCAGAAAAAAAAATCCCTCATAAAATGAAATAAATGTTTCTTAGTTTTTGGGGGGTTTCACTTTATTTGAAGGTGTCCTTGTTACAGTGTATTATACATTTAAGTACTGAGTAATATTAATTAACTACATGTACTTACTATATGGTTAGGGTTAGGATTAGGGTTGGCTAAGAGTTGCTTGCATGTAATTATGCATGCATGCTTAATTGTAATTATAATAGTAAGTGCATGTAAGTGTAACAGGACACCTTAAAATAAAGTGTTACCGTTGAATTAATGTTAATGCCAATGACAATAACCATAAAGTTTTACATTTTAATTCTGACAATATAGGGAACTCCACATCAAAGCTAGGGGGAAGGATATTGCTGGAATCAGTTTCTTCTTTTTTTTCTCCAGCTGATGAACGATAAAAACATTGACAGCCAATCAGAATCCACCAACTTTAAAGAGCTCAATCAGCAGAGAGATGAGTGGGCGCTTATAACAAACAGACCGTTATAGACCTTATGCGTCAGAGAAACCTGAAGTCTTTAGAATTGTGTCTTTGAACTTCCGTTTTTGCGGTAGCTCTACAGTATCGCTGGTGAAGTGGATTTACTTATTGTAGAATTAGGCTATGTGCAAAGTTATGTGCATTGTAATGTTCAAAGCAAATGTCATTAGACCTGGAAGAGTTTAAAACGAGCGGTTAATTCATAAACTCGTAAGACCTTACCTTCATGCTGTGGAAATACAAACGGAAGACAGAAGACAATGAGAGCATCCCTGAAAAGGGGCGGGGCCATACATAAGGGCTATGGTGTGTTGGCTTGGACGCTAATATAGCTAATTATCGTATAGATATCGGTATCGTTCTAAGTGTGAACGGGTCTTCACTAAAAACTCCTTAATGACATCAGTTTCTCAAATGGTCCCTTTAAATGGCTGGTTCACCTGATAGGCTGCATGTTTCTCTCCCTCTCTCCCGGTAAAACCTCTCTGAGACATTCCGCACCCTCCTGAAACTCTTCCACTCACTTTGTCTCAAACTGAAGAGTCTGTCTGAGGAGAGAGAGGGAGAGAGACATAAGCGCGTCTCCATCCCCATTGCGCACAGAGAACCGCTCGTGTATATTTCATCTCTATGTTACTTTTATTTGTCCGTGAAGACTCTCCCTCTCCTGCCGAACCGGATCGATTGACCCCAGTTACCTTAGGTCGCGGATGACGGATGTGCGTGTGGAGAGACACTTTCCCTGGATATAAACATGCGACGGGATGTTAGTTAGACGGGCGCCGGTCCAAACCATGGAAACCTGTCGGAAAGGAGTGATTGTGTGTGTGCGAGGATACTGAGACCCGTCATGCGCTGTTATTGACCTTCACTGCACATTTATTTGGAGACATCTGGATCCGTCGGTGTGATTGGAGAGGTCTTCTCTCTCCGCTAGCGCATAAATCTATGGAAAAGCACACAGTGGGACATGGATAAACTGATTGAGCCATCTATGGTTGTAGTGCCGATAATCAGAGCCCCTGTCTGAGGTGTGTTGGAGGTTTGGTGGTCTTGGGGAGTTCGTGGAATGCGAACGCAACGACGCGCCGCGTCCTCCTCGCCCTGCTGTCCGCGGCGCACAGGCGGTAAGCGAAACCCTGAAAGCTCTGAAATAACGCGCAACAGACACAGAGCGCGCATCTCAGGTACTTTCAGTGAATTATAATGTTTTTTTTTATTGCAGAGCTCATGCGCGCAATGGTGTATTTACATAAATATTTTATTTTTTGTAATATTATCTTTCATTCCACTGAAAAGCCTGTTAGGTTTATTTTAAGAGCATAAGTCTTGAGTACAAAAAAAGATATTAAACATAAACGTTGTTGTCTGGATAAAAGATAAGGTTCATTGAACACATGTTGTCACATGATATGGGGTAAGTTGTCACAATAAGAAGCTATCGTTTACTGATACTTGACTGAGAAGAATATTAAACAAAAAAGTAACAAAAAAGCAAAACAGGTATGCATTTAAAATGCATTACATGAAATATGATGGATTTTTAGTAATGGAAATGAATCAGTAAAACTATATACATAAATAACGTGTGACAACTTGCCCCAACGTGCCTTGTATGTAAAATACTCTTGTCCTGAAAACAGGTTCAACATTTCAGTTCAAGTCTACCTTCATTATATAGTGAATTTTGTGTTAATTAGGGACTTATGTCTTGGTTTATGTCAGTGTGGTTTTAATTAGTCAATAAAAAAATTAGGCTTATGAAATTAAATTAGCAAAACAGCAGTAAATAAAAGTAAACAAATAACGTGTGACAACTTGCCCCAACCTCCCTTGTATGTAAAATACTCCGGTCCTGAGAATACATTCAATGTTTTAGTTCAAATATATCGTCATTATATAGTGAATTTTGTCTTAATTATATGTCAGTGTGGTTTTAATGTATTCAGTTGTTCACCCAACAGACATAATAATCATATGATGATATTGGGTTTGTAATTTCGAGAATAAAAGTCCCTAAAAAGACTATAAGGGGAAACCCAACACACAAAAACAAGCATCTGTACAATTTGACTAAAGAAACGGATACATTATTGACATACAGACCCCGTGACGTCATTTATACATGATATAATGCAATAATAGTCCTTACCTAAGAAATATATAGACAATACTTAAAAACAGCTTTTCAAATGTATGCAGAGCATTATAATGTACAGAATAACTGTAAAATGATGTACTAGTATGAATAGTGTGTATTGGTCTGCTTCAGTCTAGATTCATCATGCTGAGGCAGATGCTGTTGAACTCCACGGCAGCGGCACGAGACTTCGATCTGATGAGCAACATACACACGCCGGCACCTCTGAACGTGTCTCACGGGCCCGTGAGCGTGTCAGCCCTCCTGAAGCCCACGGGCTGCGGGAGCGCCCTGCGAGAGGGGGAGCCCGACAAACCGGACCTGGCCACGTATATGGTGATGTGCCTGGTGCTCTTCCTGCTGGTCCTTCTCATCGTGTTCTTCATCAACTGTCAGCTGAGGAACTCTTTCTTCGCCTCCATGCCTTACGACCGCTCACTGCGAGAGGCCCGCAGCTCCTACAAATGACCCATTTGAGCCCCGACTTGGATGGAAAAGAGATTGATCCCGAACTCACCCGTGTGATTGATCTGTCTGTATATAATGACTGTTTTGTACTTGTGCATGGCCTTTTCTGTCCATATATGGTTTATCACGAGTTGTGTGCGTTATGTAAGAGATTATTTTCTTGTACGATGTTAAACCATGATTAAATCTCGCATTCATGGCCGTCTGTGTCTGCAAAATGTGCTGATATTGATCACGGTTGATAGGATGAGGTTGTGATGAGAAGCAGCAAACATGCAGATCATCTCAGCTCTGCCGCTTTTTAATTGAGCCTGGCGGTTAAAGAAATTGTGTTTTCATCCTCATGTCATCATTTACTCATCCTTGTGTGTTTTGTATTACTTTAACACAAAATTAGGAGTTTTAAATGCATAAGTTGTATGAAGAACCTTTAAATCTGTTATTTAATATTATTATATTTTTATATAATATATTATATTATATTATTTATATTTTTATATTTTCAGTTTTAAGTTTGTTTAGTAATTTTTTGTGCTTTTGTTAATTAGTTATTTCATTTATTATTTTTATAGTATATATTAATATTTTTAATAATGTTTTATTTTTGTTTTCAGCTTACATTTTAATTTTAGTCATATTTATTTGTTTTTAATTGCATTATATATTAATGGTTTCAATAAGCTTTTATTTGTATATTTTCTGATTTCATTTTAGTTTTAGTTTTAATACGTTTGTTGTAATTTTTTATATATATTTACTTAGTTATTTCAGTTGGTTTCCAAGGCAACGTTTCCAATCTTCATTATTTTAGTATTATTTACATACTATTATAGTATTTATTAATATGTGAAAGCCTTTACTTTTATGTGTTCCGTTTTAATTTAATTGAGTTTTAGTAATTTTGTTTATGCTTTTGTTAATTTGTTTTTTTTTATAGTATTTATTAATATTTATTAATAGCTTTTATTTTTTGATTTTCAGTTTTAATTTAAATTTTAGTAGTTTATGTACTTTTGTTATTTTTTATAATTTTTTAACAATTATTAATGTTTATTTCTATTCAGCTTTATCTATCTATTTATTTATTTATTTATTTTGTATTAGTAATTTTAATAAATCAACTTATTTTATTTCCAGTAGTTGCCAAATTTTTTAAATATTCGTTCAAGTTTTTCATCTAAAAATTCCATCTTAATTTCAATTATTGTTTAATAACGAAGATTTTTAATAGTCTTAGTTAACAATAACAAGACTGGTTTGAGCATTTTTCCACTGAAGAAAGTAAGTCATTTGGATGAGTAAATGATCCCATGATTTTAAGTTTAGCGCTAAATTGTTCCTTTAAAGATCTAAGCTAAAGGTTAAACATCATTATTGTGTCCTGTGAGACTCAGCAGCTAAATGAGTCCAGCAGTAGTTAGTCTGACTTCAACCCAGCTGAACCCGAATCATCTATCGATGTTTAGCTGACAGTTATTTTATTCTCCCAAAGTTACGTAAGACACCAGCGCCAGCTGAGATACAAATCAATCTGATATCTGTCTTAATCCACATCCAATGCGCCAAAGCCGTGATGACAGACGCAGAGAATCAGGTGCGACTCGATAAGACAGACGCCAAGCCTATAATTTGAAACCAAGACAAATGGATGTGTCTCTTTCCTCAAGAGCTTTTCCAGGCAGAGACTGAGAGAAACTAATGGCCATGACACAAATATCCAACTGTTTTGAGGTATAATAAGATACAGTTCTCAAAAAAAAAACACAGATTCTGTTCAGTGGCAGTGTGCGTGTGTGTGTGTGTGTGTGTGTGTGTGTGTGAGAGAGAGAGAAAGTTTCTGACCTAGCTACACTTTTGAGGACAACTTTGCTGAAAATGTCCCCAGAACATCTAAAGGGAACTTTCAAAGTGCCTGAAACTCTTAAAAGGTTTTTTATAAAGGGCAGTTGAGAGAAAGCGCTTTACCTTCAGAAAGAAAAGTTTCATTCTCCTCAGGAGCTCACACTAAATAGCACATGAGCTGTTTCTTATTTATTTGTTATTAATATGCAGTTTTGCAATATTAACCCTGTTACCTGGTTTATGTAGTTTTATTTTCTTATAAACATTAAATAAATTAAATTTAGAATGGGTTACAGGATGTAAGGAACAGCATTTGTCTTGAATTAATCAAGCACTCAATGGAGTTATAGTTTAGAAGAAAGAAAAAGAAGAAAAAAAAATGTTTAATGAATCATATATAGTGAAATATTATTACTATTTTAAATAACTGTTTTCTATTTTAATATATTTTAAAATGTCATTTATTCCTGTGATGAAAAGCTGAATTTTCTGCACCATTACGCCAGCCTTCAGGTCCATCAGAAACCATATGCGGATTTGCCATTTTCTTACTATTATCAATGTTGAAAACAGTTGTGCTGCTTCATATACATTTTTTTCAGGATTATTTGATAAATAGAAATTTCAAAAGAACAACATTTATTTGGAATATAAATCTTTTGTAACTAAATAACTTTTACATTAATTTAATGGATACATACACACACATATAGACCCCAAGCTTGTTTATGATTATTAATCGGATTTTAATAATTGGATACAGTTAAAACGTTCAAGATACAGACATTTCATGTGTTCAAAACTAGCTACTATTTATGCAGTATTAATTAATATTTCTAAAAATGTATGGCGTTAGTCTGGAGTTAATCTGCAGTCATAAAGACAATAGAAGTGTCTGTGTGTGAAAAGCCCTGCATGACAGAGAATGTCCTCATTACTTCACAACAAACCATCATTACCATACATTCTGTCAGTCCGGGGCCCTTGGGTTTTTTGCACGCTAGTGAGATTTAGACGATAATTTGAGAGTGTGCAGTAGATGATAATGACTCAGTGTGAAACTGGGATGGCTTGAGTCAGCACATTCACAAAGAAGCGCACCGTGACTGACTGACTGAGGACATTATCAGACTGATTTCTGCAGAGCTGGAGAAAATATTCTGCATTAACTTAAAGAGAGAAATGGATGAACAGACTATCTGCAAAGAGCTTTTCTTTTCTTTTTTTGTCTCTTTATGACACACACCTGTAACCGTCCGAGGCCTGTCAATTACACACACCGCTGAATAACACTGATTTAGTCAACTGTCAGCAGCCTCTCTCCGGTGTTTCTGAAGTCTGCCATTAAACTTAATGACATTGGAAAGAGGAGCAAAATGAAACAGCTCTTAATTTGCCTTAAACAGCATGAATTAACCTGTTAATGGGACAAATCAGAAACAAGTAGGCAAGTCTAAATGAAGTTTCCCTGCCTTTTAAACCACATGAATGTCCTTTGAAACACACAAACACGCAGCGGCGGATCATCTTCTTACCAGCAGGTGGCGCGCTTCGCTTAGAAATAAAATAAAGGTTAGTGAGGAAAGAAATCTAGTTTTAATTTAATTTAATTTAATTTAATTTAATTTAATTTAATTTAATTTAATTTAATTTAATTTAATTTAATTTAATTTAATTTAATTTAATTTTAGATCATGTAATAGAAAATGCTAAATGAAATTATATGCACTATATGCCATGAGAAAGAAAAATAAACAGAGAAAATAATATATAATTTTAATTAAAAAGTTATGAATTCATTTTTATATATAGTTTTAAATTTAAATATACTCTTCTGTATATAATACACCCCCCCCCCCCCCCCCCAATCACTTTTCTATGGGCCTAATGTATAAAAACAAGCATTACCGGGATATTTTTTAAGAAATATCAGGGACATATGACATAAATACCCATAACCTTTTCTCATAAGTTTGTTCTTACAATAGTAAAACAGTTTAAATCCACCTTCAGTTTAAAGGTCAAAGTCAGACTGTATTTATTGCCATGAAGAGAACGCGAAACGGTGACTCATGGAGTAAAATGATCTTCTGCTCACCAAGACTGCATTGTTTTTATTAAAAATACAATAAAAATAGCAATATTGTGAAATAATATTACAATTTCAAATAACTGTTTTCTATTTAAATATATTGTAAAATGTAATTTATTCCTGTGATCAAAGCTGAATTTTCAGCATCATTACTCCAGGCTTCAGAGTCACACGATCCTTCAGAAATCATTCTAATATGCTGATTTACATTACATTTCTGATTATTATCATTGCTGAAAACAGTTGTGCTGCTTTATATTTTTTAGAGGAAACTGAAACATTTGTTTTTCACGATTCTTTGATGAACTGAAAATTCAAACAGTATTACATTATAAATATCTTTACTGTCACTTTTGATTAATTAAATGCATCCTTACTGAACAAAAGTATTACTTAATTTTAAATAATAGCTTTTTTACTATTTATAAAGATGTTATCACAGCTGAATCAGTGTAAAATCCTTACTGGGAAGTCAGTTTTAACATCTGAGTAATCCATTATGAGGATAGCTACATGTATCACACAATGTATGACAATCTTTAACTTTTTTAAAGCCATTTTGAATTCATATTTTAGGTGACTGACACGTGAGGGGTCTGCAGGGGTCAGTGTTTGTCTACCTGTGTGTGATACACTCAGGTGTGTGTCTGGCGCGTGTTGGCTCCGCCCATCTGACCTGCGCAGCACACACAGGAAGAGAGAAAGAGAGAAAGCGGAAAACTTCAGCTGATCTCCTCATGGCTGTTCTTACGGTCTGAGGACTTTATATCAATCACCAGAGGAATTCATGACAGCTCTGTATAGATTGACAGCGTGGATATTAAGGTTTAGAGACTTAACGCGTAGTTTGTTTATTCGCAATCGAGACAAACTTGCGCCAAAACGCGCGTGCGGACGCGGAGATTAGCGCGGGCGCGTATTGAGTCCCGAAAGGTCCGAGACCAGTACACTTCTGTGATCCGGATTCAGGGTTCAAACTTCCCTCCTTTTCCTTTGTGCCGGAGGACTAGCGCAGGCCGGCGGCGCGCAGCAGCACCAGGCCGCGGGTTAAGACGCCCTGAGGGGAAATAGAAGTGGTTTTACAGCACAAAAATGGATCCAAACTCCGCATCTGCTGGTGCTCCCAAAAGTGGGAAAGACAAGGAGAAGAAAAGCAAGAAGAACTATGACGATGGAGACGGAAAGAAGAAGTTTGTAAGTGTTTGATGCTCTTATTGTGCTGTCAGTAGGCTACTGTAGTGAAGCGTCAGGGTGTTTGGAAATATACTTATGCTTAAACCAATCTGTTTATTAAACTCCGAGATTCACATGAAACTCTGATCAGTTTGAGAAGTTTTGCAGCTGCTCGCGACGTGCTTCGTCTTCTCTGATGAGGAAGTGTAGTGTGAAGTGTGTTTTGAAGCATCACTGTTCCTTCAAAGGGTTACGATTATCAGGAAGGGACCTCAAACGTTCAACTCTAGTAACGCGGAACCTTTAAAACCCCTGCTTTTCTTGTTCGATCGCTGCCTGTCACCTCGGATAGTAACATAAATATGTTTTTAGACAGAGGAAATACTATGGCGTTTTCATATTTTGAAATAAACTATTTTACCGCGACATACAACATTGTTTCACTGCGAAATGAAACGCTGTTTCAGTATGAAGCGCTGACTTTACAAAGTGTAACATTGTTTTAGAGCGGTATCATAGCTTCATTGTGGAGTGCGTGCTGTCTGTCACTCGCAGAGCGGCATCGATTACAGAACATTCAGGAATTGAATCGCCTTTGGGTAAATAACACTTGGAAGTTGTGGAACTGGAAAAGCGCGAATGAGAGGGAATTCTGTGACGTCATAAGAGCTCGAGTGGATGGGGGGTATTTGGAGGGCATTCGCGTCAAGACTCAAGCGCCCACTTGAGTCTCTCCTGCTGCACACTGTATAGTGTCTGAACTTCCAGTTCTCTTTCCCTCGCATCCACATATGTGTAACCTGTACGTATACTTTTTACATATAATGTGCAAAAAGTATGAGGAAGCAACCATAAGTTGTTCCTTGGTTTTTTTTTTTAGTGCTTCATAGCTTGAAAAACTTACTGGTCAAAGTACAGTGCAGTATTTAAAGGAATGTAAATTATATTACACAACTGATAATACACCATATCAGAGATTGTGAAGAAACTTCATTTAATTAAAGAGAGAGTTCAGCCACAAAAAAAAAAATTGCTCACCCTCAGGCCATCCAAGATGTAGATGAGTTTGTTTCTTCATGGGAACCGATATGGAGAAAATTCGCATTACATCACTTGCTCACTAATAGATGGGTGCCGTCAGAATGAGAGTCATCATTGTATTGCATTGCATTATATGTTTTGATCATCAAGCTAAGCATTTATATCTTCTTGCTAAGACATATTATTGGATATACAGAGTGATGATTGATATTTATATCGTTTTATGTAAGCATCTGCTATACTGTTATAAAGATCTCATTGATTTACATGACAATCACAATTTCATCTTTTTGTCCATATAAATAGCATCTGCACCAAATTGCACATTTTTGCTCAGTATGTGTCTCTGAATAAAACTGAGCTGTTTTTTCCTCCTTATTCTCACTGTATCATTCTACATGAGCCATAAAAGCCTGATGTATCAAATGTTGTACCTGCATGAATGGTCAAGTGACATGCGCTTTCGGTTGTGTAGTGTGGATAGATCGTTTCTGAAACGTAGTCAAAACGCCAGTGTAGGACCGTTTTCGTTTTAAAACACCGTGTTAAAACAAAAACAAACTAGAGTAAACGGGGCCTAAGTAGATGCTTTTCTCAAAGCTGAGTTTGTATTTTAGGCCTTGTGTTGCATCTGGAGTTTACATGATTTAGGGTGCTTTCACACTTGGTTCGCTTGCCTGGTCCGAACCCGAGTTTGATTGCTCCCCCCTCCCCTGCTTTTCAGGTTTTTCAGCTCAGTCTAAAAGAGATTTTCAGGTACACTACAGAAATGTAATAATCAAATGTAAAATAACTGCATAGTCTTCAATGAATAAATGAAATATAGATTAATCATTTTTGATGTTACAAAGATTATTTAGTCAGGAGCAGTAAGCACTTGTATTTTTCTTTGACAGCATTAGATTTATCATTATTTTGCTTTCACTTTAAGAACAAAAGCACGGATTTAATACCTACACATGCGTTTTCTTTCTCAACTGTTTACGTTAAGACATATGCCTAACTGACTGTGTTGACTAGGATATTTGCCAAAACGCGCATTTTGATGTAATTTTGTCTGTATTTATTCATTCATGCACAAAAAATGCACAAGAGAGCTCAATTTAGTATTTGCGCAGTCTGTGTGCGTGTGCTTCAGATGTGTGTACAGAAAACTTCTCACACAGCGCTCAACTGTTCCGCCAAATAAAGGTGCCTATTTATACTATTTTACGTGTGGCATCGATGCATCATATCGTCAGACATCGTATTAATGTATCGATTGATGTAAATCGTTACACCCCTAACATTCACAACATCCAAATGAACCGAACTGACGTTGATCGAACCCGGGTGCGCACCAAAAGTGCTAGTGTGAAAGCACCCTTAAAGTCTGCTCTGATAGTTCAGTGTTTAGCTTATTTTGTATTGATTGTAGCTCTGAAAGTTCTTAAAATCCAGAATTTCAATCACAGTGAAATCACGCTCAGGCCTTCAGACGCTTCATTTGAAAGTGTGTTCAGTAGCATGGAACAGTTTTGTGCTTCGGGTCTGGAGACGAGCGTCCTTGTCTCTCATCTGCCCTCTCAATGGTTTCATACTCTCCCTTCAGCAAGGATGTCAAACACACACGCACGCTTGCCGCTGGTGTTTTTCTATAACGAGCAAAAGGTCGTGTTTTAGTATGGAAGTCATTTCTGTGAGGGAGATTGGATCAGTGGCTGAATGTCCGCAGGTCACCGCTTATATTTGTCCCCTGCTGAGAGACTTGCTTGATGATGTCATATCCTCTTCCCCTGCCTTTATCTGCTTACGTTTACAGATCGTCCCCAGAGATCATAAGTACACGATTTGGATTTTATGTTGTTTAGAGAGCAAACAGTCTTTCGCGTCATGCATGACCCCTCGGTGTCCTCTCGTACTTGTTGGACTCGTGATCTGCATTGATCTCGGTAGGGCATCTGACTGTGAAGCGGAGCAGCTTTTCATTAAAATGAAAGAAAATGTAAGCGATGGCTGTGTTTGCACAACAGGACATGTTTGGTGTTACATTCTCATTGTCTGGTCGTGACTCGTGAGTTATCAGAAAACTAAAAATAACTGAACACTGTCAAAGAATAACACACATTTGTGACCCTGGGCCATAATATTTGGCCGAGATACAGCTATTTGAAAATCTGCAATCTGTAATTTTAAGTATGTCCGCTGAAGCTACAAATAGTAAATAGCTAGAAATATGTAAATGATATTACGCACTAATGCATCCAGTTTTTCTCTTCACTGACGGATGTCTCCTGACAGCTGTAATGCTGCTCATCTTGACGGTGCTCATGGTTTGTTCCAGAACGCTCCGCTGAGGAATATCGACTCACTGAGCTGTAGGTTTGTGTGTAAACACCTCGCAAATGCGACATGAGTCTCTTGCGGGGTTTGTGTCCCTCAGGTGTGTTTGTGTCCCTGAGTTTGGCCTCTCAGGACAGACCGAAGCGCACAACATTCACTTCTGCAGCTTACAGCGGTGCTAATGCTGATGCTTGAGTCGGGTCTCACGTGTGTTTGAAAGGCCAGGTGGAAAACTGCATCACATTGCATGCACCGCTGCACACAGCTATCAGACATGACAGAACTCAAACCCTGAGCTCATGTGCCAAAATAATGCGTTACCTGCCAACGTTTAAAATGATTATCTATGTTATTGCAACTATATTGTTTTTGTAAAAATGCAACTGTTCAAAAATGTAGGGTCAGTAAATTTTTTAAAAATATTTTCGAAAGAAGACTCCAAAGACAAAAATACAGAAAAAACAATAAATATTATTATTATTATTATACAAATAATAAAATAAAAAAATAGAATAGAATATTAAAATAAAAAAATTCTAAATAAATATTCTATCTATCTATCTATCTATCTATCTATCTATCTATCTATCTATCTATCTATCTATCTATCTATCTATCTATCTATCTATCTATCTATCTATCTATCTATCTATCTATCTATCTATCTATCTATCTATCTTCAGGATTTTTTGTAATGAATAGATAGTAAAAAAACAACATTTATTTGAAATATAAATCTCTAGTAACATTTTAAATCTCTTTATTAAATGTCAATAAATTATCAGTTTAATGCATCCTTGTTGCTGAATAAAAATAATTAATTTCTTAAAAAATCTTAAAATAAAATAGAAAATAATATGATCTATATAATTATATAATATTTAGAATATATAAAAATTTTACAGATTTTTAAAAAATTAACTCTTCTACTGCATGGTTTTATTTGTGTCTGGGATGTGAACGGTTAACTTTGAGTATTTACAGTTTACTTTAATGCTGACAGACAGCATAGTCACTCTGACATAGTCAAAAACCGCTCAAATAGACTCAGTTCAACAGGATTCACTGCCTCCAATTTCTGATCACAATCACAAACCAGCCACACGCACTGACAGAAGCTACCAAAGCATGTCTGTCCAGGTGACAGAGGAGAGACATTTTGAGGGTGTTTTCTTAAGGAATCTGAGTGTTGAACAATAATCCCGTATCCCTCTATCCGACAGCGAAGCTCTGACGTCCAGGAAAACATGACTGCTGATTCAGAGCTACCGCCCGGGTCTGTTTACCAGCGTATACCTCATATGCCAGAGCACAAGAAGAGAAAGAACACTTATTCTTAGAAGAATAAGTGTTTGTAGCTCTTTAAAATCAAATCACATTCTCAGACGTCACGTGATGTAATTGAAATGCAGTCTGGGAAATGCCTCTGAACCCCTCTGCTCGTAAAACAACAATGCATTTCACAGAAGCATGTGCTTTAAGAGCGCAGGGCCTCTACATTCACTTTACGATGGAAAGAAACTTCTTTTAGTCATTATTAGTGCTGTTTGCCAAGGCAATGTGTTGCTCGTGTTTGGTTAGTTGACAGGAAGTGCAGCTGAGTTGATTGAGCGACGCAATGTTGAGAGAAAGAGAGATTCAGGGGAAACGGAAGTACAGAAATGAACTGAAAGTATGGGAGCGCGGGGCACAAAGTAACGCGGGGTTAGTTGTAACACACGTTTTTTAAAATATTTCCACACATCTAGCATAACCCAATTTACAGTATTTACTAGTTACCATATCAACTTTATATAGAGAAAAAAAGTGCGCCAAAATTCAAAAGTCTTTTGAAGATATCGCTGAACATTTATTTTACCATAGTAAAATTATATTTCTGGCTTAAGTAAATTTTTCATCTCAGTTTTTATTACTAATTTAAAATGAGACAAATCTGCTATTATTTTAATCTCCAATCTGTTATTTATCAGTTTAGATATTTTTTTTTTATGCCTCTAACTAGCAGAAGACACTAACCGGTTTTAAATGAAAGATGCGCAGAAGGGGGAACACTGCGTTACAATGTGCCCTGCCGTGCTATTCTATGACATTAGCGATGTAATTCACACTATGTACTTTAATACATTTTAATGAGAAATGACGAGAAACAGGTGACTAAAGACTGACAATCATTGTTTAATGTTCAGAAATGATTATTTGAAGACATTTTGGCTCGTTTATATGGGCCGTCCCAGGCATGGTTGCAATGTGTTCATTGTCAAACTCAAAAATCAG
The DNA here is from genome assembly GCF_936440315.1 of Barbus barbus. Lineage (NCBI taxonomy): Eukaryota > Metazoa > Chordata > Actinopteri > Cypriniformes > Cyprinidae > Barbus > Barbus barbus. The sequence goes on along the minus strand of NC_136745.1, from coordinate 9,067,931 downwards.
AATATTTTTAATTATTAAAAAAACGGCATTATTTTATTTAAAATAAATAATAATTTAATTTCATTGACAAAATATTATATTATAGTTTGACTTGTATATTTGTTTTATAGGATCGGATAACATTTTAGGGTGTCATAGTCATGTTACAACGTGCCCCTCAGCTGTTACAATGTACCCCACCTATGGGGCATGTTGTCACATTCACTTCCAATTTTTGAGGGTAAATAAAGAAAAACGTATACACTGTATTTATGAAACAAAGCGACATATTTGTACTAGACGAGTGTGAAATTACTGTGGATGAAAAATTATACTCTGAACACAAAGTGGATTTACGCAATTTGAGAAAGTCAAAAAGTGTTACTTTGTGCCCCACTCTCCCCTACATGTTAAGAAAATGTGAAATTTGTAGAAATGTAAGGAAGAGAGAATATAAACTAGTGTTTTGTTGGTGACTTTCTTCTCTATACATTAAAATACAAACAAAAGGTGTTTCTTTATGTCTGTGAAAGAGGTCTCTTCTGCTCACTGAGCCTGCATTATTTGATTAAAAATATGAGATGTAGTAATATTGTTAAATATAATTGCAATTAAAATGTTTTCTATTTTAATGTATTTTGAAATGTAATTTATTCCTCTGATGCAAAGTTGAATTTTTCAGCATCATTACTCCAGTCTTCAGTCTCGCATGAAACATGTATTATTATTAGTATCAATGTTGAACACAGTTGTGCTGCTGCATATTTAATTTTTCAGGATTCTCTGAATAAAAAGTTCAAAAGAACATTTGTTTGAATTAGAATCATTCGTAACATAAATGTCTGCTGTTACTTTTGATCAGTTTAATGCATCCTTGCTGAATAAAAGCATTATTTATTTATTTTAAATAGAGATAGATGATGGATGGATGATTGGATGGATAGATGATGGATGGATAGATGATGGATAGATAGATGATGGATGGATGGATGATGGATGGATGGATGATGGATGGATGGATGATGGTTGGATAGATATAGGATGGATAGAGAGATGGATGGATAAGTGGATAGATAAATAGATGGGTAGATGATAGATAGATGGATGGATTGATAGATGGATTGATAGAGGGATGGATGGATAGAGAGATAGAAGGATTAATTTGAGAGATGGATGGATGGATGGATGGATGGATGGATGGATAGATAGAGAGAGAGATGGATTGATAGATAGATGGATTGATAGATAGATGGATTGATTTAAGAGATGGATGGATGGATGGATGGATTGATTTAAGAGATGGATGGATGGATGGATGGATGGATGGATGGATGGATGGATGGATGAATTGATTGATAGAGAGATAGATGGATTGATTGAGAGATGGATAGATGGATAGATGGATGGATGGATGGATGGATGGATGGATGGATGGATAGATAGAGAGAGAGATGGATTGATAGATAGATGGATTGATAGATAGATGGATTGATAGATGGATTGATTGAGAGATGGATAGATGATGGACAGACAGACCAAGCGCTAGATGCTGTATGTCTCTGTTTGTTGGTTGTTTATGGTGAAGTTCAGAGTTGCGGCAGGCTGATCGTCTGCTGACTCACATTCGCGTGTGTTTGATGATGTTTGTTCGTGTGTTTTCTTAGAGATGCGGGTTTGCACAGTTTCAGGAAGTAACAGTTATAACGACAGGAAGTCTTTACCCTCTCGCTCTTACTCCTGTCGCGTTATGTCATAAAGGAGATCAGGGTTTGTAGATTTAAACAAATGCAGATCGCTGAGTTTCAGACTTGTGATTGGATAATGAGAAACCAACAGAAATGGCTTCAGCCAATCACAAGCTGTTCTACCTCACCGACAGACAGTTTTGCATATAAACTGAAATGATGTAATGCATTGTAGTGGGTTTTGATGAGTATAGGGATGTAACGGTATGAAAATTTCTCATCACGATTATAGTGACCAAAATTATCACGGTTATCAGTATTATCACGGTATTGTTAAAATGTGCTGGAGATGTTCAAAAAGTACATAAATCACTTAAAAGTACATAAATCACAAGTTTTATACTTAAATCAACAAACAGCAAATAAAATGACTTTTTGTTTGCATAATCACTAAAACAATAACATTACCAATGAGGTCTGGATTTTAAATGACAACTTGACTGACACCAGTTTAATAGCATGTTCAAATAAATAATGTAAATATTCAAATAAAGCTTTGAAAAAGTTTCATATAAAGGTAAACCTCACATTTCAGCCTTTAAAGAAAAGAGTTAAGTCAAAATGATAATTGATTAATAAGGGGAAGGGGAGGGGGGAAGTGGTGTGTGGCCAAGTATGGTGACCCATACTCAGAATTTGTGCTCTATTTATTTTTATATATTTGACCCATCCAAGTGTGCACACAGTAGTGAACATACACCCGGAGCAGTGGGCAGCCAATGTTGCGACACCCGGGAAGCAGTTGGGGGTTCTGTGCCTTGCTCAAGGGTCTCACCTCAGTCGTGGTATTGAGGGTGGAGAGAGTGTTGGTTATTCACTCCCCACCTACAATCCCTGCCAGACCTGAGACTCGAACCCACGACCTTCAGGTTACAAGTCCAACTCTCTATCCACTTATCTGCTCCATAAATAATTCTATACAGCTTATCTGAATTGTTTAAATGTGTAGAATCCACATAAGCTTGTTTTTCATCAACCGGTTAAAATTTACAGCAGGTCATGCAAATTTGGTCCGTTTTTTGGCCAGACAGAAACTGCACACAGGCTGAATGTAAATAAGTGTCTGTAAATCCACTCTCTGACAGCAGGTGGCGCTTTATATGGAAAAGCTGAATTTTACATTTACATTTAGTCATTTGGCAGACGCTTTTATCCAAAGCGACTTACAATTGGGGAATACAAAAAGCGATTAATCTTGAAGAGGCAATCAGACAGAGGAAGTGCTCGTAACACCAAGTCTCAGTCATTGTTCAGATAAGTACAAGCTAGTAGGTGGAGAGAAAGATAGAGGGAAAGTTCTGCGTCGCTCACTAGCAGATCGCAGACTTCTGGAGGAGATGTAGGTTCGTAATAGTGAGTGGAAGTAGGAGGGTGCAGAGCCTGTGGTAGTTCTGTACGCAAGCATCAGTGACTTGAACTTGATGCGAGCTGCCACTGGTAGCCAGTGCAAGGAAATGAAGAGAGGTGTAACATGCGCTCTTTTGGGCTCGTTGAAGATCAGTCGTGCCGCTGCATTCTGAATCATTTGTAGAGGTTTGATTGTGTTTGATGGCACAATCAAATTACAGCTGATTCCCGTGAACTCCGCAAACAAAGCAGTATTGTGTTTAAGAACACTTCCTTTAGGTATTACATGGAGCTGAGATGAAAACAAAATGCCATTGAATCGTTTCTGAAGACAGTCAGATCTTTCAGAGGTACATTCATATAATTAATTCACTGATATATTCATTTGTATAATTCCCTCAGCACTCTTTTAAAACCTCCAAACTTTTCCGCCCTGTTTTCACTCAGAATGAAACTAACGTTACTCTGCTGCCGTGCGCTCGTGACACTGATGTTACACTCTGCTTTATGCTGGACAGTATTTATTTATCCTGAGTTGTTCAGATCGCGGTAATCCAATACGGTTTTAATGATTATTAAAATATGAAACGGTAAGACTAACCGTGGGGAATTTTATCATGATTTATCGTCAAACCGGTAATCGTGACATCCCTAGATGAGTACCTGTGCAACTGAATAATTAAGAGAGTGCTTTTGTCCATAAAAGCAAATGAGTTCAGTGTAAATGAGTCTGACAGTATTGATACAGTGTGTGATTGTGGAAATATAATAGACATGCCATATAAATTAGTGTTATACAAGGAAATTAATTTATTCATTTAACAAGCAAAAGGCTGTTTTATAATTGTACAAACATTCACCTTCAGCTCATGCTTAATGTGTCTTTTTGCTGACAAATCTTTGAAATGAAAGTAAACATTAGAATAACTATTGTTATTAATATTTCAAGGTGAACACTTACAGGACTGAAGCAATTTAGCTTTACTTGTTTTTTGTTTTTTTTAAATCAAGCTTTTGAATAGCGTTTATTTGTTCATCTCTCAATGTATTGCATTGCATAATACAGTATGTTTTGGTCATCAAACTAAGCATTTAAATATTGAAAAATATAGTGAATGTAGACATATTATTGGAGATATGGAGTGACGACTGATATGTATATCATTTTATGCAAATGTCTGTTATACTGTTAAAAAGAACTCATTGATTTATATTACATGCTTCAGAAATGCATCTCACTTTTTGTTTATATAAATATCAGCTCTCCACCAAATTGCATATTTGTGCTCAGTTTGTGTCTCTGAATAAAATGGAGGTGTGGTTTCTCCATATTCTCACAATATCAGACTACATGAGCCATAAAAGCCTGATGTCTTAAATATGATGCTCAATAAAAAAAACATGCATGCAATGTGTCTAAAGGTAAACGGCTCCATTACAAATAAAATAAAATAGTTATACTATGCTGTTATGTCATTAGGGCTGTATACCTTGGAGAACCTGGCGATACGATACATACCTCGATACACAGGTCACGATTCGATACGTACATCGATACGATTTGATACAATGTGACACGATTCGATACGATTCAATAAAAATACATGGGCCAGAGCCAATTAGTTAATGCTGAACACATTTACTCAACAAACAGAACTCTGCATTTTTCTTCAATTTAATGAAGACAAAAGTGCATTATAACACAGTGCATTTTGCTTAAATATTTGCAACTGTAAGTGCTCTGATTAATTGTACACAAATTGTATTAATCTGGAAATTACCACAAGTCAACATTTAACTTTCCAAGGGTACAGTCTGAGCTCACACAAGCACAAAATCTTCTTCTTATTATTCTTAACTTCTTATTAAATCTTCTTATAATTCTTTTTTGTGACACCATGTACTGCCATAACATATTTCACTATGAAATCACTTAAAGGTGCCATAGAATGCATTGATACAGTATTTTAAATTGTTCTCTGATATCTACACAGAAGGTATGTGGCTTAGGTAAGGGCAAAAAATCTCCAGAAACGATTTTACATGTCCATTTACAACCCTAGGATTTCTCCCTAGAATGAAACGGTCTGTTATTGGCTTATTTGGCAGGGTCATGAATAATAATGAGCTCTGCTCTGATTGGCTGTTTCACAGTACGGCTCATCAGCGAGAAGGAAGCACAGGGAGGAAAATATATATTTAAATACTTTCTCTCGCAGTTATATCGTCGGGTAATTATACTGTATTATAAAACGCGGGCACCAGGGAGCCGCTATTAATATGCGAGGCATTGAAACTGCTTTTGAACGATCCATCGATCGCGTTATAGTTTCCCTTTCAAGAGACGCGATCACACAAACTATGTTTACATTATGGAGCAACAGTACTTGCCACACATTTCACAAGATCAGATGCTTGTCAGTGATGCTCAGAATCTGTAAGTCATTCGCCATCATCCTCATCTCTCCTTACTGAGAGTGAAATCGTATGTACTGTAACAGGCTACCGCTAGCAAGGAGCTAACCATGTCCCTTTAGTGGCTCGCGTTATTTGCTTTCTGTGCCTTTCTGAATACAGACACCAACCCATCCCTGCACTTCACACCCCCTGCACGGCCTGGAACATAACATTTATTTTGTTATTTTCGCTGTTGTCTGCGCTTGTTTATTTACAATACCTGCAGAGCTTCTGATGGTTCGGCCGGCTTAGAACAAGTGCGGGTTTATGCAAATATTGGGGGCGTAGTGATCCCGACTGTTGCGTCACAGTCGGTGTTATGTTCTGATTCGCCTGTTTTTCAGTGGTCTTTTTTAATCACGAGATTTACATATGAAGGAGGAAACTATGGTGTTTGAGGCTCACTGTATGTCATTTCCATGTACAGAACTGTTATTATTTAAATATGCCAGGGTAAAGACAGTTTTTCATTCTATGGCACCTTTAAATGCTACATCTTGCTTTAACATTTTCCATGAGTTTTTTTTTAAACTCGCGGGCGCCGCTGCGCCCCCTAATGGCTGGGCGGAGTATTGATACTAAGGGCTAGAATATCGATACTGTATCTTTTTTTTATTATATCGGTATGTATCTAAGAATCGATATTTTGAGCACACCCCTATATGTCATATGTGAAGTTTCGGGGCTGAATGTCCTAGTGTTGTCACGATACTGGAATTTCTAACTTCGATACGATACCTTGAAAAATATCGATATTCGATACCATTTTCGATACCACGGAGAAAAAAACTGCCACAATATTAAGGGGGTAATTTTTTTAATTTAAAGATAAATGTAACAAGTCGAGAACATGCGGTATATTTTACATGAACAAAAAAATGTCTTGAGGTACTGCATTTCTTGATTTATTTATTAATCTTTTATTAATCTTAGTTAAATGTTAATTGAAACTAACGTTTACTAATACATGTACTAATTAAAATCCAAAGTTCTATTTGTTGATATTCTCATTTGCTTCATAACCAAAATATTTCCAGATATAGGGCCCTATGAAATCAGTTTTATTTTTCACCAAATTCCGTTTTATTTTTTTCTACATTAAATTTTTTCCATTTTAATTTTTCTGCATTCTGTTTTTTTCCGTTTTAATTTTTCTGGACTCTTTTTTTTTTTTTTTTAATGGTCAAATTAAATGCTATTAATCTAAAAGCATGTCTAATTCATTAAAATCATGAAAATTATACAATTTAACATTTAATTTATTAAAAGTGTAACAAAAATGACACGTTTAGGGCCGTATGAAATGTTTTATTTTTTTCTCACCTTATGTTTTATTGTTAGCAAATTCTGTGTTTTAGCATTTCTATTATTTGAATGCATACAAACAATTTTTATTTATTCTTACAGTAGCCTTATGAAATGTGTTTTCCCCCTCAGAAATTCTGTGTTGTGTATTTAAATTTTACTGGATATCAGATGAAGGCATAAAACAATTTTAATTAATTTATATTTGAATTAATGAAAATTAAACATTTACATTTTTGGCAAATGAAGGGATTTACTATTAAAATTAAAATATTTTGTGATTATTTCTTTTAAAAAAAATTAACAGTAGTAGTAAGTAGTAGTATTATGTACATTCTACTAAATAATAATAATAATAATAATAATAATAATAATAGCCTATTTCTGGCACACGGTCTTTAATAGGCTAAGTTAAACCGAACTTTTATTTTGACGGGTTGCCGTGAATACTTTTAAAGTTCTGTGTGTGTATGATATGACGCTAGTTTTACTCAAATCAAATGGTGAAATGCTCGTAAAGTGCCTTTCAGATCAGTTCTGGAGATATTGTTGATGTATTATGTCCTCATTGGGACGGCAGACGCTGAAATCACCACGAGCGCCACATAAACAAAACCGCACGTGCAGCACATTCACACAGAGACGCGCAGAACATGCAGGATTCATATTTAAATCGACTTTTGCAGCTTAATATTTACAGATACTAGTCCATATTGCAATTTGTTTTAAGTGTAATGACCTACTTTTGATTAATTCATCCAAACTTTGACAAATTCCGTGACATTCCGCGTTAAACTGTAAAGTCCGTGTTTATGACTGGATTCCGTGCGCGTTCTCTGCATCGCGGAGATCATAGATCCCTACAGATAGCGCTCCTGCTGTGTTCTTTAACAACCAGAGCAGTCATCTTTCTATTCACTTCACTTTTGCTATTTAACCAGAGCGAAGGAGACGAGTGCGGTCACGTGTGGTGCTTGTCCACGCGCCTCTGGAGAGAAGTGAAAGTGACAGCTCGGCTAGTATCGGTGTATCGATACTTCGGGAAATTAATATTGGTACCGTTCAGATATTTCAGTATCGATATTTATCGAAATATCGATATTTTTGACAACACTAGAATGTCCTCAGTAATGTAGTGACAAATCATGAGCAGGTCAAAAGCTCATAAATGGTCCAGATCAGTGATTCTCAATCATTTTTACTTCAAATTGTCCCCTCATTGTCCACAACAGCATTTGATTCAGGTTTACAGATTACAGGTTAGGAGACAGAAAATATCTTCAACCTGCTAGAAAACCAGTAGAAGTCTATGAGATAAGCTCACTAACATTGGTCTAAGGTGTGTGTCTCTGCCTAGTCAGTGGAATGTGCTCCGTTCAGGCTGCCAAACTTGCCGTGTGTGTGTGTGTGTGTGTGTGTGTGTGTGAATGGTATTTAAATAGGTTGTGAGTCACTGGATTAGATTCTGTGGTTCAGACGCAGGTGCACAGATACATGTTTGTGTGTGTGTGTGATTATTCTGTGGGTGTGCTGAGGTGTGTGTGTGGTTCAGTAATTAGTCAATCATGCAGTTTGACCGTGAAATTTCTGTTAAGTTCATAATGACACACTTGAATATCTGCAAAGCGGCAACTTGTGGGTTGTTTATACGCGTTTGTGGCAGTTTGGTATATGTGAGTGTGTTCTTGTTTATTGCTTAAATCTTTAAAGGTTACAAAATTGGCTCCATAATTATCTAATTAAGACACAATTAATCTGCAGTTATCATTAGTTATGTATATAGCTATTACAAAATAATTGCACGTCTCTGTGGCAGCAGTGAAATTCCCTTTGAGCTGCAATCTCTCATTAACAGACAGATTAATCTGTCTAATCTCTCTCATACACACACACGCGCGCGCGCACACACACTGACAGGTGTATTAGGTGGAGTGTGTGAACGTCTGTGATTCAGTCCGGTGTTTGTTTGGTGTGTCTGAAGAGGTTCATTTGTGTTTGACTTACTGAATGTGAATCAAACTCTGATTAATGGAGCCAAGTGTGACCTTTGTGTTGGTTGAGCGCACACATACACACTCACTCACACACACACACACACACACACACTGTTTGAATGGCTTTTAACCCAGAAGATTTTCTGTATTGATGAGATACACAGGCTTGCAAACACATGCAGAATATTAAGTGTTTGTGCGTCAGTGCTGGAGAAGCTACTTTGAAACGGCATTTTAACCAAATACAAGCTTCTCATAAATTGAAGTTGTTAGAAACTATTATGGCTGCATGATCAATAAAACAAAACAAAAAATCCCGAAATGGCTTCGTGCAAATTTGGGTGACTTTAATGTGTAATTGGGAACACAACATGCGCCAACCAACAGTCTTCCCAAACTAAAAAAAGAGAAGTGCATATCAACAAAAGAGGAGCTTAAAGGGCTCCCTGCAGTTTTCATCAGTATAAAAGAAATGTAAGAAATTAAGTTCAGTTTAACTCAAGTGTGGTGTGAACAAGACTTCTCAGCTGTGAATGTGAACAAACACAGGGTTTGTGTGTGCTTCTGTGACATTGTGCAACGTCTGATGCACTGAAACCATAATATTTCTGTCCCAAACTGTCATTCAAATGAGTACACACACACACACACACACACACACACACACATTTGATCATGTGTCAGTTTGCTTTTGCAGAAGTCCAAGGAACGCGGAGTCTGAATGTTAAAAGTTTAAAAGTTGGATTTTTGTTTTAATATGGATTGGGATTGTTTGAGTTAAAGGGATCCCTTTGTTTTCGTTGCTAGTCATTACCATAAACTCTTTCCCACACACTCATGACTGTATGTCCCTGTTGGTCATTATGTGGTCATTATTGAATTATGCGCCTCTGACATCACTTCCTTTTCCTGTCACTGACAACAGAGGGAATTTTGTCTCATTTTCACTCTTATCAACCTGATCAAACTCATGTTCTCCTTTTATTTTTAGCCTGGCTGAACCAGGATTATTATAGTTAACTAAAACAAAAACCATAAAAGATGTACTTAATAAACGTAAACTGGGGGGAAAAAAAGAGAGAAAAAATCTAGACATTTAAAAAAATAAATTCCAAATAACTAATATAAAAAAATAAAATAAAAAAAACAGATTTATTTGAAAAGAATACCTAAAATTAAAATGGATAATATTAAATAAAGTAATTTAAAATGTCAATAGAAATTATAACATCTCAATCATACCAAAATAACACTGCTTTAAAATGATATAATCACTGAATATAGATAGTTGTTCAAAAGCATGTTTGTGGGCAAATTTATATCTCCTTGAATATCCCCTTTTCTTAAAAAATGCAACTATAAAGTAACTATACAATTAGGTCTAAAAATCTTAAAAGAAAATCAGTACAAAAAAATATTTTAAAATGTTATTCATTTGATTTGTCATTTTTCTCCTAACTATATTTTTGTGGGGTTATTTTGTTTTGTTTAATTGTTTTTTTTTGTGTGTATTATTTAATACCAGAGAGATAGAGTACTATAGTTTTTATTAATATTTAAATTAGCTGTTATATTGTTTTCTGTTATCATTTTAAATTTAGGTCATTTTTAAAGTAATTTGTGTTTTGGGATTTTATAAAAATGTGTATATATATATTTTTTAAATATATTATTCCAGTTATTTTTGTACATGAATTTAAACTAACTTTAGTTTTTAATTTTAATAATTTCTTTGTTTGTTTTTTTTAAATAGTAGTTTTATTTCAGTTAATTTTCAGTTTTCGTTTGCTCCCTCCAAGTAGCAGAAATGTTTTTGTTTCAGTTAACTATAATAACCTGGGTGTGATTTTTTTTTTTTTTTTTTTTTTTTTTTTTTTTTTTTTTGAATGGAAAACAAAGTTCAGTTCTTTTGTGTTGTTAAATCTTTGTAAATTTTCATTGTTTTTTTTTTTTTTCTTGAGTGATAAATAAACTAAAAAAAAGAGAAAAAATTCCCGTTGCTCTGGGATGGAGATGGTCCTCACTGCAGAACACAAGATCCAGGGGATGAGGTTGGATCTAGATCCAACTCCTCCCACCTTACATAGACCTAAACCTACCCGTCTCCACCCCCTGATCCCTAAACCCACCCATCTCCACCCCATAGATGTGGATCAAACTCCATTCCCTGCATCTTTGTTCTGCAGTGAGGGGCTACTGCTGGGATGCGTAGCCTTCATGTTTCATTGTTGAATTCATCACGTTTGTTGTCCTGGTAACCTCATTAACCACCTCCCAAACAGGGTTGCTGGGTTCTGGTGGGCATCTTGGGGTGACAGGAAGTGTTTGTTTGGTTTTGAAGGAATCGGTTTGTGCTATTGTCTAAATGAAAGGTCTTGAATGAGGTCCTGTCATCAGAAGCTCCTCGCCGAGGGTCAGTCCATTGTCAGTGTGTGTAGCAGGTGCTTATTCACGCGTGTAACTGTTCCTCTGCGTCCAGCCAAGCGTTATCATAGAAAGCATGTTACGGTGAGCAGAGGAAGCAGACTAATTTAGCTTAAAGGACTTCCTGTTAACATGTCGAGTCACTCAAACTGTTAGACTGCTGTACAGTTATTCTCAAGTGTCAGTCAGTCTTGTTCTTTTATTAGTGTTGTGTTTCTAGTCATCATTCTCTGCAATGCGTCTAACTGACCGACTGCTGGAAATGGTGAACTGTAAGGGTAAATCTGATGTCAAGGTCATATTTCTCCACACACACAAAATTATATAAATAAATGCATAAATATATATACACATACACATACATACACACACACACACACACACACACACACACACACACACACACATATATATATACAGTATATACAGTATATATATCATGTGTGTGTGTATGTATGTGACCCTGGACCACAAAACCAGTCATAAGTGTCAATTTTTCCAAATTTGAGATTTATACATCATCTGAAAGCTGAATATAGCTTTCCATTGATGTATGGTTTATGATAGGACAATATTTGGCCGAGAGACAACTATTTGAATATCTGGAATCTGAGGGTGCAAAAAAATCTAAATATTGAGAAAATGGACTTTAAAGTTGTCCAAATTAAGTTAAACTTTTTTTTTTTGTGTGTTTACTAAACAAGTTGCTCTTTGACTCAGACTAGGACCGTTATATTCATGGACAAATTCAACTTTCTGACCTATTAAATGATATTATCCTGCTGTTATGTTCCCTATATAGACTGAAACAATGCTCTGCTAGTGTGTATGTGTTCTTAATGGAGCTTTTGCATGTGTGTCTTTCTTTGTGGCACTTCCTGTGAGCACTTTGTGCAGGAAGTGGCTTGTCACACTTTAACGGGCGTGTCTGGTGGGGCCCGAATTATGACATGATTTCAACACCCACACACACACACACTAGGGCTGGGCGATATGAGCAAAAATGAATATCTCTATGTTTTGGGTGATTTGTGGTATACGGTATATATCTCGGTATTTATAGGCTTTTGTATTTGGATTAAACAAATAACATGAATGTAACCATATGCATATATTATGTTAAAAAAGGGTTAAAATCGCTTTACGTTCTAACATTGTATTAACATTGCAATCTAAAAACAAAAATAATGCGTTTAAAGCAGGAGTTAAATTTACTCAACTAAAAATGAAAATAATAAAAAAGCACAAACTAATTGAGTAACAAGGCTGTTTTGATTACCCCTTTACAGTCTCTTTACAGTTAGCGCTATCATACTACAGAGGTGGCGCAGAAGAATTTTCAGATGTTTAATGAGGCTCAGAGGTTGCATAAGTGCTATTAAATTCATGACATGTTGAGGTTAATGTTTTAAACATACAATTTTGAAATATTAAATGATTTAAATAATAGAAAAGATCATTTAAAAATTAAAATAAAACTGCCGGTAGGTGGCGGTATGTCACTGATTTTATCACGGAATCATTCGATTCGTTCAAACGGCTGATTCATTCAGGAAGGAAGTACGTGACTGTCTTTATGAATGGGTAATTTAATTATTGACTCGCTAGATTTAATTTAAAAACGCAGTTCATTCATAAACGAAACACCGCTGTGTTTGAATGGAGATGCACAGCTGCTTGGCTGAGACTTTGTTTGAAACTATTTTCGTTGATGAAATAGAGCAAAATAAGGCAATAGTGTTGTAGTCAGACAATATAAGTCACTTAATATTAACTTCTTGTTTAATGAACTGTTGTATTAAATCAATATCACATTTGCAAACTCCCTTAATAATCAGTGCTTGAAGTGGAAAAAAAGAAGTGCCGGTACTCTACTCTACTGACACTATTTATTTATGTTTAAGTACTTTTTAATAATTCACAATGTATGTATAGTGCCACAATCAATCAATAATTAAATAAAAGTTTTCAATACAATTTAGCACAAGTCAAGCTGCAATACCAAACAGGACCACAGGGAGACCACTAAATCGCCTGCCTTTAATATACGGATCCATTCAGAATCGCTAAATCTCTGACCACCGCATAATCAGCGTTCATTATAAAACACTCTTGCTTTTAAGCCAAATACATGCTGAAAAGAATAATTTTACTGACATCTGGACGTAAGTCACTATTCTCTCTGTAATCGCTGATAAAATCAGCATTAGTGCTGTTTTGAGCTTACTGTTTGAATTCGTTCACTGGATCCTTTACGGTTTAAAATGATGTGATTGCTAAAACCTGCTTATTTTTATTTTAAGATATGATTTTCGTTATAGAGTACTGATTAAAATTAGTAATCAATAATTAATTAATTATTCTACTACTCCGCGCGCCTCCCCTGACATGCTCTCTCGCACCGCACAATGAAGTAGACCGACTCTGTTTGCGTTCATTCACGTGATTGGTCGAGATGAGAGGTGATCCCGCCTGGGTAGTGTGATTTACATAGTTTCTATATCATTTCTAATCATATATGGGATCATATAGCCTAATCACCCAGACCCTGACGATTTTACTCTAAGTACCGGCAACATGTCAGGCGTACCGGCCCACTTCAAGCACTGTTAATAATCATTAAAAGCTGTCGCTCATCTTAGTTCATCGCAATCTCACAAAACTCCATTATAATCAATGAAGCTCCTTACACTGCACAATGAATCTCTTTATTTTACACTCTGTCTACACTTTTTTTGGTTATAATGAGAGAATACATCTGTGATGCATTACTCAACGCTGCAAAAACGTAAGTACGTTAGAAACCTTTAAAGCTCCCTCAGCACAAACACAAATACGCTGATCGGGTCAGTCACACTGGTGCTCCTAAATATTTTTTCGTAGTTTTCAGCCCCAAATGCGACTGAAATGGTCGCACTGTAGAGCCCTGAACTATAAGCTTCTATAGCTTACAAGTTTTTTTAAAAGCCCTTCACATAAAACGTTTGTCACATGTTTAGAACAAATTGTATTGTGCTCTTTCTCCGCAGCAGCTCAGTCTGTGTCCTCCGCTATATTTTCAGATGTGCTCGTTTCAAACTAGCGTACTGTATATCGATATAAACGGCATTGCCTTATATCGTATCGCTTATAAAGAATATATCAATATATCGTACAAACTCAATATACCGCCCAGCCCTAACACACACACACACACACACACACATACACGCTCCCCAAGCTTCAGTTGGCAAACCGAAATGGACATTTGTCTCCATGGAAACCAAGCAGACAGAAATTACACACACACACACACACACACACACAAGAATGCTCATATCTGTGTCTATTTTTAGAAGGGAATGGGAAATGCAGGTGCTTTCAGACACACACACACACCTGTATAAATCTGCATGTATGTGTGTATTTGGGTGACTCGTTTACATTAATGCATGAGGTCATATTAAGATGACTGATGAATGTTCTGGGTCCATATGTAGAGTGTGTGTCTAAAGACTTTTAAAATTGTGAACAGTATTCTATTCTATTGCAGATTCTTAACAGTTCTTGATATTTTGTATCATGCAGTTCCATGTTCTCACTGTGTGTGTTTATATTGAGTGTGTGGGTGTGTCTCGGTGATTTTGTGGGTGTATCTGTAAAGAATTAACTTTTTATTGAGTTTGAGTGTTTCTGAGTAATTGAGAGAATCAATCATATTTTTAAAGGATGTGTCATAGTTTGAACACCACACGCACTCTCTCACACGCGCACTCTCACACACACACGCGCACTCTCTCACACGCGCACTCTCTCACACGCGCACTCTCTCACACGCGCGCTCTCTCACACGCGCGCTCTCACACACGCGCACTCTCACACACGCGCACTCTCACACACGCGCACTCTCACACACGCGCACTCTCACACACGCGCACTCTCTCACACACGGACTCTCTCACACACGCAAAAGGCGCCTTTGATATTTTTTTCCTCTAAACCACTAGATGACACACAAACGTGGCATAGCACTTTCCAAAACATCCGCTTTTCAACATGCACGTGTATATTTGTCTGATCCTTGACGAGATCACAGGCAGCAGCGCAAAGTTGATTCTGTGCTTAATTGATCTAATATTTTGTTTTTTAAAATGTTGTAGATTTAAGTATCAAATGAGAATCGTTAAAATTAATATATTTTGAGACAAAAGGACTTAACAATTTTCAGTTTTAAGATAATTAAAGCAACAGTTTTTAAATAATGAAAGAATATGTAAAAGTATGGTATTTGGGGTAAAAAGTGCCCCTGCTGTTGGGGCTAAAAGCACAGTTATTAACATGATAATTCATTAATGGCTGACTTCTGCATTTGTTGACATGACATGGTTAGATTCAGATGGTAAATAATATATAATGTTGTGTGTCCATATTAGAGATAATCACCATGTTTAGAATGAAACCATACTATTTAAAAACATATTAATCATAACTTATAATAAAATATAATTTGTTGTTACTATAGCCTACTGTAAATCTATATTCAATTATTATTGGATCTCCTTCAATGCTTTCAGAATCTTTACTTTTTAAAATGATTTTGTTTCTGTATTTTAAAATATATTTAGATTAACACATTTGAATGACATTATATTTATTGAACAAATTCTTTTATTTTTCGAAATAAGCAGAAAATAGTACAAACTTTGCTAGTTTGTAGCACAAACTACAGCATTATTTAAAAAAAAACAAAAAAAACATTATTTCAACTGAAGTATTTATATCAATGTCTTTTAGCCCATGCTGGCCCCCTTGCCACCTCATACATTTATAAGATTTTTCAACAAAGTAACTCCATTAATGTTCAATACAACATATATATTTTTCTGCAATTATGCATTTTAGTCACAGTGAATAGCACATTTTTTCTCAAGGTGTGCCTTTAGCCCCGTTGTACCCTTCATCTGTAGTACAAAATAAAATAACTGCAGATTAAACAAAAATAATCTATTAAAGGAATAAAGTTAAGTGGTATTTCAACTGATATTTAGTAATATTTTGATATTACTTTCTCTCTGTGGCGATTATGAGTATTTCATGTATACATACACGTGACAATGTTATCCGCATTTCTGTGGCACAGGTCACGTGATCCCTGCTGGTTTTGTTTTGTGAGGTCAAAGGTCGTGTGTCTTATCACATTCCATGTTCTCACTCACAGATTCTCAAGTAACATCTGGAGAATCTGCATTGTTTTGATTGGTCACCATAGACATGCCTGTTTATAAGCAGGTGACTGTTGATTTCCTGGGAAGAGGAAGTGATGCTCTGATGTTTATTTGATGACCTCCTCTGCCCCCATGTGGCAGGATTATGCTTGTGCAATATTGTTTTGTTTTTTTCCTGGAGTCCTGGAGTCCTGGAGCCCTACCAAGTAATCTCTATTCAACAGCAGCAGTTTCTAGTTTTTAGAAAATGTGAATTGAAAATGTATTTGATTTTTATTTTTTTTCTCTCCTGTCTCAAATAGAAATTCTATTGCATTAATATAGTTTTGAAATCGATTCTGATTAGTTTATGGCCCAGTATGCCTTTCCTTTCCTTTTCATTTCTTTTCTATTTTATTTCTCTTTCCTACTCTTTCTTTTCCACCCTTTTTCCCCTCTGTCTCTCTCTGACTGTTCTGTTGTCTTTCTCTGTATTTAGTGTTGATTTTTCTCTTTGCTGCTCCCTGTACAGACTCTCAAACGGCTGATTCCTGATGAGGTAGGTGCACATGTGTGTTTTAACACTCTTCCCCGTCTCTCTGTCACTCCACTGATATCATCACCAGCCACTGTCCCCATGACCTTTAACCCTTCACCTCGTACCATGTGTCTGTAGCGCACACTTTGCCTTACATCCGCCGTCACCCGTCGGATCACGGCTGACCTCAGATCAGTGTTTGTGTGTCTCAGAAACTGATCTGACGTCAGTGTTCAGTGACTCTCACACACACACTCACTCCTGTCACAGCCAGAGGAAGCGTGTGACATCACGCTCACATGTGTCACGGGTCAAATTCAAACTTTGCCAAAATGCATCTTGCCCAAATGTCTATGGATTCATATTTGTGTCAAGCAGAATCATGCGATGAGGACAGTCTACACAAAAGATTCATATAATAAGAGAGCAGCTGCTAAGAATATAATTAAGCAGCATGTATAATGCTTCAAGAATATGGTTGTAAATGTTTTTTCTTCCTTTTTAATTTTTTTTAATTTTTTTATTTTTCCGATATTGACCCAGTCAGACAAATACAAATTAAACAATTAATTAACAAATTAATTAACTTATTTTATTTACTTATTGTTGCTAATCTTCAGTAATTTACTTTTCTTTTTTTTTTTTACTACTTTGGCATTTTTACTTTACTTGCTTGCTTGCTTTTTGTTGTTGTTGAATATGGGCAAAAAATCTTTGCCCATATTCAAATGTGTTCAAATTGGTTATTTGGATCAACAATATTTAGCTAAATAAATATGAATGTTATGGTAAATATTTTTGATTCCATTAACTGCTTTAAAAATACATTTTAATAATACGAATAAAAAAAAATCATATTTAATCAATGTCAATCAAAAAAAAAAAAAGCCAATCAATGTTTTTTTTTAAATTAAAAACAGTGTCATGGTCATCCAAACAATTTGTAAATCAAGATGTTTTTTGAAAAGGATGATAGATAGATAGATAGATAGATAGATAGATAGATAGATAGATAGATAGATAGATAGATAGATAGATAGATAGATAGATAGATAGATAGATAGATAGATAGATAGATAGATAGATTTGGCTTTTCTACCATATATTTTTTTTCAAGACTCTCTGATACTTTGTATACTTTTTTGTATTTAAAAAAAAAAAAAAAAAAAAAAAACAAGTATAGATTTAGGCTTTCAGCCTTTATGATCCGCTATAATAAAGATATTTAAGATTATTGACGAGACGTTGTATAAAGCAGCTTCTGTTGTTTTGTATTGAGTGTGATGGAGGATGTAAGAATCTCAGATGTTTCTGCTGCTTTACTCTTGTCTCGACTTGAAAAGGTTCCTCAGAGGAGCCGTATTTCAGGATTGTTCTGGAATGTCTTTAAATGCCTTTTGTTCTTGTTGATTGACAGACTTGATAAGCTAAAAATATAAAAACAATTAAAATTGAGAGATCAGTTTGTTGTTCCCCGCAGAGCATGTTCTGTCAATTAAACGGTTTCTGTGTTCAGAATGAAATACTAGCACACTATTTACTGCGAATGGAAGGTCAGATTTGCATTCTGGGAATTAGTGAGTTCTTGTTATATTCTACGCCTTTGTCAAAGCATGCTAAACTGTGCATGTAGGATGTTAGTATGCCATTCTGAACATGCAGTGACTTAGACACAGAGTGTAAAATCCTCCTGTGTGTTTTTGCTGTGTTCTGAGCATTGACCTTTGACCTTTGACCCTGTGTCAGCTGGAGCGTTTCACCAGCATGCGGACGAAGAAGGAGAAGTCAGGCACGATGGGAAACAGACACTTGTCAGCCGCCCAGTATGAAGTGCCGTCCCAGAGTGCCTCGCTGAATGAGCTGCCAGACGAGTCTGTGCTGGAGCTGTTTGAGCAGATGCTGGTGAGTGTGTGTGTGTGTGTGTGTGTGTGTGTGTGTGTGACAGCTTAACCTGTCAAAATCTCCATAAACCTCATTTTGGACACATTCTCATTTGTAAAACCGGTAAATATTATTTTTTTTTTTGCAACTGTAAAAATGCAGAAAGTTTTCTGTTATTCTTATGGTTTGGATTAGGTTATAATATTTATAATTAGCTGTATAAAAAAAGATATATAAAAACAAAAGACTATGCAGTATTCCAATTTAGCTAAGTAAACGTGTTTAAAATATTGCCGTTTTCATTTCTGACCCATTTGAGTATCTATGTGTTTGTTTGTTTGTGTGCCTGGTTTAAAATATATGTAAGAGTTTAATTACAGTTAAGTGCACTAATTAAGTACAATTAAACTACAGTGTTAATGAATATGATGTGTGTGTGTGTATATATCTATATATTTATTTATTTATTATTAGTTATTTGGGTCAACGCTAATTCTAATCTAATTTATATATATCAATAATAATAATAATAAAACGTACATAAAGGATAAATTTAAATATCCCAAAAAATATATTCATGATAAGCAGTAAGCACATTTTTTTGGTTGAACTTGTTAATTCATTAAAAAGAAACAAACAAAAAAAAACTTTACAGCAATTTTAAAGCAATTTACACTTTCATAGTATAAAATTATTGATCTTTAAATAAATATATAGATATATACACACACACACACACACACACACACATCATATTCATTAACACTGTAGTTGGATCTATTCATTAATTAAAAAAATTGTGATATGAATAAAAAAAACATTTAATAATTTCATGCTAAAAGTAAATTAATTAAAAATATATTAATTATAAATTCATAATAATTGTGGGATATTTAAAAAATATGAAAATAATAATAATAAAAAGTGTGATAAAATGTTTTTTAAATTATTAATTAAATGTTTTCATATTTTTTTTTTTTTTATTATTAAATTAATTTTCATGATAAACACCCTTTTTGTTTGGCTCTATTAATTAATTTAAAATAAAATAACAATTTAATTTTAATTAAATGGTAATATGAATTAAAAGCAATATTTTCCCGTTATATTTTCCTTTAAAAAATCTTTTCTCTGTGTGTGTAGGTGGATATGAATCTGAATGAGGAGAAGCAGCAGCCGCTGAGGCGTAAGGATATCACCATCAAGAGAGAGATGGTGTCTCAGTACCTGCACACCTCCACTGCTGTAAGAACACACACAACATCTGTCTGTCTGTCAAAGTTTAGTTTGAATTGACTGAATCTGCTCTAAACACACACATTGTCAAATCTCACAGACGTTCTGTCTGAATCTGAATCCATCAGTGACAGTCTCAGAGGTGCTGAACATGATCAGGTGCGCTTCCTGTGGCGGTTTCATGCTCTTCCTGTCGCACTCACAGGATGTGGTTCAGATTTCTCTACAGATGTCAGAGAGGACACTGCTGCTCTGGATCAGAATCTGCTTTCTTAGGGCTGCCACAGGACTAGTTTCACTAGGAGACATCTTATTTAATCTTTTCACCTGTGAAATATTGACCCAGTCAGACCAACACAGATAAAGTGATATAAGGACACACTTATGTATTTATTTTAAACTTTACTTTTAGTTTCATTTGAATTAGAAATATGATATTTGAAGTAGAAATATGAAATTCACTATAAATGTGTGTGTGTTCGAACAGTAGTGTCTAAATTGTCCTTATTTTGAAATGGGAATAGTGTTAATACTTTTATTCAAAGGCACAGTAAAAACATAAATATGACCCTGGACCACAAAACCAGTCTTAAGTCGCTGGGATATATTTGTAGTAATAGCCAAAAATACATTGTATGGGTCAAAATTATCCATTTTTCTTTTATGACAAAAATCATTAGGATATTAAGTAAAGATCATGTTCTATGAAGATATTTTGTACATTTCTTACCGTAAATATATCATAACTTAATTTTTTTATTAGTAATATCCATTGCTAAGAACATCATTTGGACAACTTTTAAGGCAATTTTCTCAATATTTCGATTTTTTTTGCACACGCAATGACTTTTCAAATAGTTGTATCTCGGCCAAATATTGTTCTATCCTAACAAACCATACATAAATGGAAAGATTATTTATTCAACTTTCAGATGATGTATAAATCTCAATTTTGAAAAATTGACACTCAAGACTGGTTTTGTGATCCATGGCCACAAATGTTACAAAATATTTATATTTCAAAGAAATGCTGCTCCTTTGAACTTTCAATCCAGAAAGTACTGAAAAAATTTCAGTTTTTACAAAAATCTGAAGAAGCACAACTGTTTTGACTGACAATAATCAGAAATGTTTCCTGAGCAGCAAATCAGAATGATTTCTGAAGGACACTGAAGAGTAATGATGCTGAAAATCCAGCTTTGCATTTTATTTTTGATTAAATAAATGCAGACTTTTGTGAGCAGAAGAGACTTCTTTTAATAGCATTAAAAATAGCATAAAAGCATTAAATTTTGCTTGTTTTTCTAAAAAAAAAAAGCTAAAACAGATGAAAATGCTTCTACTTAATGCATGCCATGTAAAGGTTTAATCAGCAGCACTGAGGTTCAGTTTGAGGCTTTGTCTCATCATTACAGGCGAGTGACCTGATCATCCCGTAAACTCCTTTGACCCTCTGTGTGTTTTAGGGGAAGAGTCAGAAGGAGAGCTCCAAGTCAGCGCTGATATACATCCAGGAGCTGAAGACCGATCTGAGAGACACACCGTTACTGAGCTGCCTGGAGTCATTGCGTGTGTCATTAAACAACAACCCCGTCAGGTACACACACACACTTACAGTGAAGTGTTTCTATGTGTCTGATATCAGCTGATCATTATGTATCGTTGTGTGTGTGTTTCAGTTGGGTCCAGACGTTTGGAGCTGAGGGTTTGGCTTTGCTTCTGACATTCCTCAAGAAACTTCAAGACGAGAGAGAAGAACCTTTGTATGACATAAATACAGTAACACACACACACACACGTTTATTTTCTAGATGTATCTTATATTAGAGTGATTCTGTATTGAGGGAAAGTTTTGACTACTTTTACCATATTTCTGAAACAAAATATGAAACAATATTTCATTCAAATTTAGAGCTTTAATATAATCTTAAGATGTTATTGTAATTAGTCATGACCAGGGGTGTGCGATATTGAAAAGAAAATATATCTCAATATTTTGGGGAATTGTTTCGATAACGATAATTAGACTATATTTTACAAATGCATAATGTTTTTATGCATGTAAACACAATGTTTTTAACCATAAAACATTGAATACTGATATTTGAAATTATTTAAATGAAAATATATTTTAAATGTGAAATTAAAATCGCCAGTAGGTGGCAGCAAGTCACTGTTAATAAGTCATTGCAACTGAACCAAATCATTTAAACGGTTGATTCATTCAGGAATGAAACATCGTCATGTTGCTCAGAGACGTGAAACAGTGCCGTGGCTGTTTGGATTTTTTTTTTTTTTGAAATAGAGCAAAAACAGGCAATATGGTGTCTAAAACGTAAGTCTCATAATATTAACTTATTGTTTATTGAACTGTTGTATAAAATCAAAATCACATTTGTAATCATGCTTAGTTTTGAAGAAAAAAAAAAACACTCTTCGTGTGATTTTTAACTATATGAAATTTGAATTTTGTGATATTTCTTAATGCATTTTAGTAGACTGGATCATGCAGTGAAAGAACACTAATGCACACGTGCACTGTTTAACCCACTAGACTTCATCACATAATGTATGCGTGCACTATGTAGGTGTCTTATCAAATTGCACATCGTTAAAACAACAATTACGATATTATCGCAGACGCTATATATCGCACACCCCTAGTCATGACTAAAGGGTTCGTTTAGACACGTAACTCTGTAAATCCTGACATATGAAATAATAGTCAGAAATATCTTATTATTTTTAATTGAATGGTTTATTTAACCTTTAGACAAAATATTAAAACAAATCTAAAAAAAATGCATGTGTGTTAAGTATCTTATTTGACACGTCAGGCTTTTATGACTTTTATAGTCTGATATAGTGAGAATATTAAGGAAAAACAGCACAAACTGAGCAAAAATATGCAATCTAGAGCAGGAGTGGATATTTATATGGACAAAAAGTATAAAATTCTGATTGTAATGTAAATTAGTGGGATCTTTATAACAGTATAGCAGATGCTTACATAAAATGATATAAATATCAGTCCATATCTCCAATAACATGTCTTATTATGATGATATTTAAATGCTTGGTTTGATGATCATAACATATAATGCAAGGCAATGATGAACGAATAAATGTTCTTCAAAAGCCTGATGGTCACATTTGATGCTCACTGATTTTTCTAAAAAAAAAAAAGATGTTTAATCAAGTAAAGTTGCAACTTCAGCAACAGCAAAGATTTGATCATGTTGATCATTTAGAGGCTTTATAAATTTGCTCATTATATATAATACAGTAGGATTCACAGGGTTAGTATTTTTATACTAATATATTATGTTTGTATTGGCCAATTAGCATCCAGGATCACAACAATCCATGTTATAATATGCAAATGATTTTAAAATGCACCTCATGAACATGATGATGTGATTTGTCTCTCTCAATCTCTGTGTTTAACAGGAATGCTGGGATTGGTGTAAAATGTCAGCATGAGATCATTCGATGTCTCAAAGCGTTCATGAACAACAAGGTCAGTGCAGATCTGAGCTCATACTGTAATATAGATTGTGGGAACTGTTATTAATGACTCTGTCTGTCTGTCTCTCTCAGCATGGTCTTAAAGCCATGCTGACGTCAGAAGAAGGAATCCCTCTCCTCGTCAGAGCCATCAATCCAAAAGTCCCGCACATGATGGTGGATGTAGTCAAACTGCTGTCTGCCATCTGTATCCTCGAGCATCCAGGAAACACGTGAGTGTGAAGCTGAAAGCAGAAGCTGTGTTCACATACTCAGCAGTGTATTCAAATGGCATTTCAATAGCCGTACAAGCTCATCAAGTGCCAATTAGACGCCCAAGAACAGAAATCGTGTTCATCTGAGGAAGTTACCATAGAAACAGTCTTGTGGGACCAATAAAACATTTATTCTGTCACTATTTACCACTTTTTATCACTATTTACTTTCTTGTAACTTATAGAGATGTAAGACTATAGATTTGCACAAAATAATATTTCACAAATAAGACAAGTATGTGGTTTAAAAATTATATATGTTATTTATTTTATATTTTTGTATATATTTTCTATTATATAGTTATACTTTCTTTTCATTTTAATTGTAGTTAATGTTTTAGTAGTAATATTGTTTACGTGTGTGTGTGTATTATTTATATATATATATATATATATATATATATATATATATATATATATATATATATATATATATAATACATTGTTTTTTTTTTTAATTGTTTCATTTTTATCATGGTAGGTTTTAGCCGACTGAGATTTTCTCATGAAACTTTTTTTTTTTTTTTTTTTTTCTTGAAGTAAAGCTAAAATAAAATAAAAATATTACATGAAAAACATTATGAAAATACTGAGTGAACTGAAATTTAAGTGCTACAATCACGGAAATAATTTTAAAGTTATATAGAAATATATATAAAAAAAGAAATGACAAAAGCACAAACGCAAGTAACAAATTAAAATGAAAATTAAAACTATAAATATAAAAATATATATATATAAACATAAAGCTCATTCAGAATATAAATAAATACTATAATATAATTTATGTAACAGCCCTAAGGCGACATTGTCATTACACAATGTAACAAAAAAATTGTAATAAAATATTAGCTTGTATAAGTTGTCAATATATATATTTGCTTTCATGAGCACTGTTAAATGATGTACAAAATTAATGTGATTTTCATATTCATTGTCAAACTTAATAAATAAAAATATTGTATTTTATTAAAAATAAATGATATACAAAAAGTAATGTGATTTTGATATTCAGAATGTCAAACTTAATAAATATTAAAAATAAAAGCAAAACAAAACTTAAAAAAAATTGTTTCACCGTGTTTACTAAAAATCTTCCCACAGCTCTCAAATATCATTCTGACTTGCATTCAGTTGAAAAAATGCCATTAATTGGTCACCAAAGATGAGCAATCTTTTCAAATGTAAAAAAACCAAACAAACACAAAAACTGAGATTTAAGTGCTAGAGCAGAGAGGGAAGGTTTGAAGATGCCGTGGCTTGCGTTGTGCAAGACTAACCTCAACAGATTACGCTTGAAATGATCCACAGAGTCATGTTAAAAGTGTAAGACGATGGACTGTGTGTGTGTTTCAGTCATGAGCGAGTTCTGGAGTGCATCACTGAGCAGGCTGAAGAGCAGGAGATCGAGAGGTTCCAACCACTGCTGTCCGGCATGCATAAAAACTCCATCACGCTCAAGGTAAAACACTCGCACGCCACACTCCTGAACATAGGCTGCTGACGTGATGTCATTTCACTGATGTGTGTGTGTGTGTGCAGGCTGGCTGTATGCAGCTGATCAATGCTCTCATCAGTCGAGTGGAGGAGCTGGACTTCAGGATCCACCTGAGATCAGAGCTCATGAGACTGGGACTCAAAGACCTGCTGAAGGTCCAAACACACAAAAGACAGCACACCAAAAACTGACATGCGATTAAATACTACTCTAGTTAAAAATTAATAGCAATATTATCTTTAAAAAATATCACAAGGACTTTAATTGATGTGTTTGCATTACTGTAATTATAATTTTTATATTGTTGCAAAAGGAAATGTGCAGAAACACTTTTAAGTGACTTTTGAATTAGAATTTTGTAGAATAACTTCGTAGAATAAATCAGATTTTTAGTATCATTGAGATATTATTATAGTTAATATTTTGAATTAGTTTTTGTTTTTATAGTTCTCTTTTTATTTTAATGTTATCTAATGTTTCAGTAATTTTTTTTTTTTTATGTCTATATAGTTTTTATTCAGTTTTATTTCAGTTTTAACTTAAGTTTTATTGTACATACATGTAAACTCATTTAAAATTAGAAATGTTTTGGCAGCTAGGTGGGGAAAAAAAAGCTTTGTATATATACTTTTTATTGGTTAATGTTCATTTTGTTTGTTTATTTTTAATGGTATTAATTTTAGGTAATGATGATAACCCTGTGTCTGACAGTGTTTTATGTCTCAGCTCTTGTCAGGGATGTTATAGTGAACTGCAACTAAAATTCAAATCGTTAAAATAAATAAATAAAAGAAGTACACACATACATGCATATTAACAGAAATCAAATATATAAGAAGCTTATTTAATTTTAGCTAGTTTCCAATGCAATATTTCTCATTTTAATTTGGTTTATCTTGTACTAAAATAACTAAAAATGAACTATATAAACTTAAAAATTAAAGTTACTAAAACATTGACATTAAAATGAAAACAGAAAAATATAAAAATTAAAAATACTAATAAAAACTATATTAGTATCACAATCATACTGAAATAATCTTATGCAATACAACATGAGCAACAATCTTTATTTTTTTCCTGTTGAAGTTCATCACAACTTGTTACTGACTAACTCATTACTAATATATATAATGGCACAATTAATTTCAGTTTCATTTAGATTCTGTGTGTGTGTGTGTGTAGGAGGTGAGGTCGCTAGAGAATGAGGAGCTCAAGGTTCAGTTGCAGGTGTTTGAAGAACAAGCTGATGAAGACTCTGAAGATCTTCGCTCTCGGTTGGACGACGTCCGTCTTGAGATGGAATATCCTTTACTGCTGACTTGAATCTGTCTAAGACACTTTTGAAGAGCTTTGGATTCAGTAGATGTATTATTTACGTTATAGATTTAATATTTGTATTGGATCTGTGTGTAGTTTAGAGACTGGCCACCAGGTGTCTCAAAAGTGCAGAATCATTATTACAAGCCGAGGCTCATTCAGTATTTTATTACACACTATAGAGCAGGGATCCTCAGATCTGGCCCACTCCTGCAGAGTTTAGCTGTAACCCTAATCAAACACACCTCAGCTGCTAATCAGAGTCTTCAAGATCATTAGAAAATCACAGGTAGGTGAGTTTGATCAGGGTTGGAGCTAAACTCTGCAACAGATTGGCCCTCCAGGAAAAGATTTGAGGAACCCTGCTATAAAGGGTCATATCACAAAATCGTTTTGCCTTACTCTTTAAAAAAACATGTTCTTTTCCCATTTGAAGACATTTCATAACAGAGGTCATTTACATTAAGGCACAGTAGCAAAGTAAAATAAACAAAACAGTCTTAGTTTTATTGTCAGCGAAGAAATTAAAATCTAAATTATGACTGTTTTGTGCAAGAAGCCTCAATTAACATTAGAAAGTGGGCTATAAATACAAAATATACTGAGATGCTGAATAAATAGCCTTTTTGAAAATGTTTTAGGTTTTGTCCACCAGGTGGCATCAGAAAGTCTAGGCTGGATCTTGTGTTTTTGTCGTTTGCAAAAGATGAACAGCAAGAAAAAAAAAAGTAGCCTACTGTTTATTCAAAATATTTATTTGAAAGTTGCATAATTTTATAGTCTTATCACAGTAAGGCTAAATGAAATATAATATTCATGTAATATTCACTGGTGTTATTTTAGAGTTATGTTTTATAATTAATTTCATATGATTTGTTTTAAAAATATTTCTAAATGATTTTCATTTACTTTTAATTGAGTTATAGATTGTCAAATGATTTTAGTAATTGAGGCTTACTGAGACTTACCCCAGGAAACGTTTCTAATTTTCATTTAGATTAATATTTTTCATCAAATATTTTATTTTAGCATTGTCTATTAGGATTTTTTTTTTCTTAAATGGGTTTAGTTTTAGTTACCAGTAATAAGAAGACTGAACAGATATGTTTTCAGTTCTGGAAAGATGTTGTTCTTTAACTGTGTTGTCACTGATATGACTGAAGTCTTCCAGATCTTGATGAACACAGTGAAGGACTCTAAAGCTGAACCTTTCTTCCTGTCCCTGATGCAGCACCTGCTGCTGGTGCGAAACGACTACATGGCCAGGTACGAGCGCTCCCCTTCACCCTACAGTGACCTTTAACCCTGTCGGAAAACTTCACAAGTCACAATTGAATTTTGAGCCAGCTGATGTGTGCTATATTGATGAAACTGTGGCTGACAACTTGACATACATATACAAGCGTGAGCTTCAGAGGTTATTTGACTGTCAATCACTGATGTTACAGCTGTCAACTGCTCTCAGCTTATGAAAAATGGCAGAAAGTGATGTTATTGTGTACTTGCAGAGCAAGAAAAACACCTGTCAAAACTTTGGACAGGTGAAGGAAGGAAAGAAAAAACCTGAATTGAATAAGAAAAAGCGCAACCAGACAGAACGTACAGGGGTCAGATGCAATACAAAAGTCCAGTGTGCTCCCTATCTGTCTACATAGGCAACATAATAAATTAAAGGAATATAATGAACGCTTTTCTCTCTATTAGATGATCATTTTGCTGTTCTCAGGGATTGTCTTCCTCTGAGGGATGAATTTAATCAAAGCAAGGCATCTTGGAAGGTTGTGTAATTCAACTCTTTACTGATTCCAGCAGCCTTTAAGTGGCCAGCAATGACTTGACTTGCTGTAGGCGGGTCTCTAGGTTGCGGAACAGAGCTAATGTCTTTATTTAGGTTAACTGTCGCTGTGGTTAGAGAAGAGGAATGATTTTGGCGTCCTGTCTGTACAGACATTATTGGATCTGCTCCCCTTGTGTTACTCCAAACCTGTACGACTGACTTCTCTGGAACATAAAAGAAGAAAAAGACTTGTTTCTTAAGCAATTACAATGAACGGAAAACTTTCAAGCCTCAAAAAAGTATGCAAAAGCATTATTAAAATATTTTGTACAACCCTGGTTCTATATTACACATCTTCTGAATTCATACGATAGCTTTCTGTGAGGAACTGACTAACATTAAGCTGTTAATCAAAGAAAAATTCTGTTCTTTCATTAGTACTGATGTCCAATTTGTAAAAAATTTTGAATCTTTACATTGAATGTTGATTTGGTTCACAATTCTGCTTTATTTGGTTGTGAATTAGATCACTGAGTTAGTGAAAACGAGATCAGTCCAATCACATCTCACTGGAGGTACAGATTTTCAGTAATTATAACCTATATTTTGTTCTATTTCACTGCGTGAGTCATATGGACTGCTGTTCTGATGCTTTCACCTCAGTCTCTATTCAGTATAACAGCATGAAAAAGAGCAACCAGCACAGTCTTTTCAATTTTCCTTTCATGTAACACAAAAGAAAAAAGTCTTACAGGTTTGGAACAAAATGAGGGTGACTAAATAGAGGCAGAATGATGATTTTTGGCTGAACTGTCCCTTTAAGAGACAAGATCGTAGTTATTCTCATGAGTGAGTTTTGAGTTTATGGATAAAGGAGGGAAACAGGAGAGATGGATGCAATCTGAGACGAGGAGACGTTTGATTGATGGGCAGCAGGAGACGGATGTGGTTGCCGTCGGCGACCAGCTCTAAATAAGAACCCAGCCACTGTATGACACCCCCGCTTCTATTAACTAGCAGACACACACAAGCCTGTACACACACACACACACACACATATGTCAGTGCATTTAAAGGTTTTCTTGGCAGAGGAGAACATGTATTTCTTTCAATTCTGTTTCCTGCACCCACACACTCTTATTCTCTCTTAAAACAGCCTTTCATACACACACAACAGAGAAGAGCTGGAGGGAGTGTGAAAAGACATGGGTAGATGGAGAAAGAGAGTGTGTGTGTGTGTGTGATATTTTGTAAACGCTTTCAGGATGTCAGACTTGTTGCTTGTTCCTTGTCTGCTCAATATGATCCGACAGGCAGGAAATTGGAGAGCCTGTTTCTGTCCTGAGACTGTGTGTGTGTGAGAGAGAGAGGTTTGGAATGGAATGCTAGTGTACTGCACAGTATATACTGTATCCTTTTTTTTTTTTTTTTTAAGTATGTGGAATAGTATGCAGTATGAAACAAATTTTCTAATAGTACTGTCATATGTTTTCACTACACTGCAAGTGTAATTCATGAATAAAATAGCTTGCATTTTTAATCTAACTTCAAGTAGAGCTGCACAAATAATTGTTAGTATTGTGATCTTGATTTGAACACTTATGCAATCTTATTCCTAAATGACGACAATTCAGCTACGACTATTAAACTTTTGTTAAACACCTTATGGAAGTAACTTAATGCTTAAAATACATATTGTATCATTACATTGTTAGGCCAGTAGGTGGAGACAAATTACTTAAAAATAAATAAATAAATAATAACGTTATTGAATCATTCAGAAGATTCATTCAAAAACACTGATTTAGCCAGTAACGAGTGAGTCATTGTATCATTCATTTCAATTGTGATTAATAAACAATTCATAAAAATAGATGTTTTAAATAGACTGCAGCAATTAACATTTTATCAGAACCTCTAGTAAATAACATTTTTAGTAGTCTATTGAGAGGGCAATCATAATCTCTATTAAAAAACAAAAATAGTAGTAATAATAATAATAATAGAGCTGGGCAACGATTAATGACATCCAAAATAAAAAAGTAATGTACATAATGTGTACTGTGTATATTTATGTATATATAAATACACACATGCATGTATATATTTAAGAAAAATTTTTATATATTAATTTTATTTATATGTAAAATTAATTATATGAATATAAATATATACATTTAAATATTTTCTAAATGTATACTGTGTGTGTGTCTTTTATTTATACATAATAAATATACACAGTACACACACGCACATTATGTTCACAACAACTTTTATTTTGGATGCGATTAATCGCGATTAATCATTGCCCTGCACTAAATAATAATCATAATAAATTTAGAAAAATCCAGAATTATGCAGCTCTGAAGATCCCTGATCAAATAATGAGTAAAGATGATGTTAAAAATCATGACTAATTTGATCAAATATTTGTTATAGATTGCTTGGGTTTTTCATGAATACTGAAAATTCACATTGTGCACTATGAATACTGCACACCGCAGAAACAGAGTACTTGGTTATATTCTAAGCTTGAAGCATGAAGCATCATAACAGAAGCCTGTTTGACTATAGTTTTGAGTGAGAAACAGACCCAAATGGAAGTTATTCACAAGCTTGACTATTTGTGCCAAGTTTGAATGTTGCAGAATTAATGAGATTTGATTATCAACTGTTGTATGAAATATAGAGCACGAGTCACTCTTAGATCCTTTTTTGGAGTACGAGACCTCATGGAGAACATGCAATGATTAATTAATGGTAAAATTTTAGCTGAGCTAACCATTTAATTGCAGATTATGAGCAGAGAAGTGAAATAAATGTTGTGAAAGTCTCGTAAAGAGGTAAATGAGCGAGAGCAGAGAGTTTTGAGAAAGCAGCAGAGCAACAGAAGTGCGAGATGGAGCGGTTTGCAGGTCTTGCTCTGCTGCCATCAGCAGAATCGTTTCATGCGAGTTTCTCTTCAGCGATTAATGTGCTGACACACGGCAGAAAGTGACGACGCCTCCATATAATTATCCTCCAAATATAACCGCAGCTCAAATCCCCGAGCGGCCTGTCTGCCCACAAACAAACTCTCATTTCACCACTTTAATCACTGACGAGAGAGAATTAATTAGGATTATTCTGATTTCTCCAAAAGCCCCTGGTTAAACTCAATCGAGCGGCTGCGCTTTCACGCGGACACTAGGGGTCTCTCTCGCTCCACTGAAGAAACCGGGAGTTTGATGGAAAGGGAGGGAGAGAAAAGAGGGCAAATAAAGGGAAAAAGAAACAGCTTGGTGGAAAATGAAGAATGTGTCGTTCGTTTCACACCAGGTCAAGATGGCAGATTTCTCACAAATGGACTGCCTGGAAAACCTCTCAAATATCAAACCGTCACACACACAAACACAAAGGTGTTTTCAATCTCTCTCACACACACTCAAAAACACACTGAATTTAAGATTTCCATCCATTTGGATTACACAGAATTTTAACATACATAAACTAATAAACTTAATGTGATGCGCCGGGTCTGATTTTTGTAATGGCACTCATAAACTAAATGGGTTTTAAATACACAGTAACCAGGTTTATATATTTATCATCAGTAAACTGATTGGTTTCAATCGCATACATTTGAACTAATTAAATATTGCTAGTTTCATTTTCATTTTAAAGTTTGTCATTTTTAGTAGTTTTTGGTGTTTGTATGTATGTCTGTATAGTTTTACTGTATTTTACTACAAGTCAAACTAAAAGAAAACGAGATGTTGCCTCAGAAACTAACTGACATATAAAATACGTGTTTATATTTGACTTTCAATCATGTCAAGTAACTTTTTTTTTTTTATGGTTCTACTTTTAGTTCCCTATAATAAGCCTTATCAACTGAATAAATGTAATTGTTTTGTGTTGTGTTGATTCTAAGCTACTTGATTTAATGCATTTAAAATGCAATGTCTTTAGCTTGATCATGTTAGAATCCTTTCTGTCTATGGAGGGTCAGATAGCTCTCTGAATTCATCAAAAATATCTTAATTTGTGCTCCGAAGATGAACGAAGGTCTTATAGGTTTGGAACGTCATGAGGGTGAGTAATGAATGACAGAGTTTTCATTTTTGGGTGAACTATCCCTTTAAATCTTATCTCACTACACACAATCCCATATGGGCTGTGTTTCAAAACTAGTGAGCTGCCTGCCTAGACAGCATTTTTAATGGAGAAGATTGTCTACAGTATCTCATTTTGAAATGTCACTGGAGGTCATCATGGATGGCTGGTGTGTGCGACCTTGTGCCCAACAGTGTGATGAAAATCTCTTATTTTATTTTATGAACTCACTGCTCAATATCTCTGTTTGGCTTCCTTCCCAGCTTCAGAATCTCCTTCCTGATGCTAGTCAAACACAGATTGATGTCTCGCTCTGTCTCTGTTTGTCTCTCAGGCCTCAGTACTATAAACTCATCGATGAGTGTACGGCTCAGATCGTTCTGCACAGGAGCGGCTGTGATCCAGACTTCAAATGCAGGAAGTTTGATCTGGATGTGGGCCATATGATAGGTAAGAGACAAACACAAGTCACTGTAATGCCACATTTGGCCACAGGGTGGCAGCATTCAGAAACACGCACAAGTATCAGAACATCTCAAATCTCGTCCAGAATAATCGGGCGTGACATTGAGAGCACTCACATAGGATTTAATAAAAATAAGCTCATTTTGTCATTAGTGTGTAGTATTTGTCGGAGACAGCCTGTGGTGTGGCTCACAGTAGCTGTGTGGGTCTGATGTTTGGGCTGAAGCTTCTCCAGGTTCACTCAAAAAATATTGAGGCCTAAGATTTGTGTATTTAAATTTAAAAAATGTCCATCCGTTTGGATAACACTATTTTAGCATAAACTAATAAACCTAATGTGATGCATATTTGTCAGGTTTCTGTATTAGTACTAATAGACATATTTTAACCATGTTCACTCTTTCAATTGAATAAATGTAATTTATGAACAGATTTATGCTGATTCTAAGCTATTTTAAAGATTTTGAACATTTCCTGCCTCCTTCTGTACTTCCGAATGTAGTTTTCATTTTCTACTTCCCTCTGTGCTTTAACTAAACTACATTCTTCTTTCCATACTATCTTCAAAATTGAGAAACTTCCTTCCCCTTTTCATCTTTCCTTTTGAGCTTCCTTGTGAATTTTCTTTTCATACTTTTCATGTCTTACTTCCATACTTATAAACTTCCATGCATACTTTGCTCTGTACTTCCTTTCAAACATCCTTCTATCCTTCCTTTCAGACTTTCCATACAAACATCCATACTTTCTTCGATCCTTTTGAACTTCCTTCCAACCTACCTACTTCCATTATTCCTTCAGATTTCATTCTAAACTTCCTTCCATACTTCCATGTTGTACTTCCTTCTGTACAAACTTCCTTCCATTCATCTTTCCTTATAAACTTCCTTCCATCCTACTCCCATATTCCCATTACTCTTATTTAACTTTCATTCTTCCTTTCAAACCATCCATCTTTCCTTCCATACTTTCATCCCACCTGTTGTAATTCTGTGCATCGCTGTGAGCTTCCATGCATCCTTTCATCTGTACTTCTGACTTTTTTCAAACTTCCTTCTGTACTTCCTTATATCCTACTTCAGTATTTCCATTGCTCCTCTTTAACTCTTTCAAACTACTTTCCATCTTTCCTTTCAAACTCTGTGCTTCTAAACATCCCTTCTAAACATCTTTCCATACTTCCCTCTTCTTCCAAATTTTTCTCCACACCTTATGTTCTTCTGTATGAACTTGGTTTCCTTCAGTATTTCCAAACTTCCCTCTTTTCTTTCATCTTTCCTTATAAACATCCATCCAAACTTCCATGTGAACTTCCTTTCAAACATCGTCCCATACTTCCATTCTTTGTCTTGCTTCCGTACTTCCCTTTGAACTTCCATGCATACTTGCTATACCATACTGTACTTCAGGACTTCTTTCCATACTTCTTTTCATACTTCATTTTGTACTTTTTTCTGAACTTCCTTTCAAATATAATTTTACACTTCCATCCCTCCTGTTATACTTGCATAGTTCCCTTTGAACTTCCATGCATGCAAAACTCTATACTTCAGAACTTCCTTTCATACTTCCTTCTGAACTTCCTTTCAAACATCATTCCACACGTCCATCCTTCCTGTCATTCCTCCTTAATTCCATATGAACTTCCATGCATGCTTTACTATCTACTTCTGTACATTCTTTCAAATTTCCTTCCTTGCAAACTTCCTTGTGCATTTTCCTTTTGTATTTCAAATTTTGCTTACGTATTTCCTATTGTACTTCCATTCTCTCTGCCACCTGTGATCTCATTATCATATCTCACCAGAAACCCCTCCCATTGGCTGCTGACATCATCTCTGACTCTCTTGCTGACTCACCGGTTAAACTTAGCTTTGTTCACTTTCCTGAGACTCTTTTTGGTTTGGAACGCCACACATGCGAGTGATATTGATCTGGAGTTCAGAGAGACTTTAGGGTTTGAGAACAGACACAGAAGAGTTTTCCAGGAGCTTTAGATGTATAAATGTATGCTGCCCTTTGTGTGGTGATTTCAAAGATGCTTTTGGGTTTCTTATTTTAGCGTGAGTTTGAGATGGGATGGAGCGAGCAGCAGATTTTAATTAGATCGTTCAATAATCAGAGCACGAATCACAGGAGGAAAAGAGACTCGTCGCAGTGAAGGGCACTCTATACACACACACACACACACACACACACACACCTCTAAAACCGTCTATTCACTTGCTGCCTGTCTCTCTTTCTCTCTAGATAACATGGTTGATCAGACCAAAGTGGAAATCAGTGAAGCTAAGGCCACGGAGCTGGAAAAGAAGGTATTGACTCGGACAAACACACGCTTGAGCCTGGAAGAATGACACACATATTTAAACTAAATCATTGTCTGCTGAAATACATCGAATGGCCCTCCAATATCGATCAACATCAACAGATCTACCGCGGCAAACACACACACACATGCAGCCGCTGCTCCCAGACGCCCCCCGCTGTCTCAGCGCGCCTGTCAGTTGACAGATGTGTAATTTGGGAGGTGAGATGAGCAGAATGGAGATTTCCTGTCTCTTCCTGACATCTTCCCTCCAAACTCACCAAACACAGTCTACAATTACCCTGTGTGCGTGTGTGTGTGCGTGTTTGTGTGCCTTTAGCTGAATGCATGTACTGTTGTGTATGTATGCATATTGTGCGTTTCTCAAAAAAACTTATCTGGGTCATATTTCACTTCCAAATCAAAAAAGTAAAGAGAATACAGCTTATACTTTTTTTTCGTTGTGACATTATTTTTATGAGTTAAGCAAAATTAACCCTCATTCTCATTACCATGATGCATCCTGATGTTTTACTTTCTTTTTTTGTGCCTTGCACTAATGATTTAAATTACATTTCTCATTATTGTAATGCAGTGTTTTACTACTGTATTGGAATTTAAAAGTGGATTATTTTGTCATTTATTACGTTTTTGATTAATTTTGAATAGGGATGCACGATATTGGATTTTTAAAATTGGATAATTTTTTTCAACTCTTTTTGGCCGATAGCCGATTCCGATACCGATATATTTCCTTTTGTTTGGAAACAACACCAAGTCTCTCCTGTATGGAAATTATAAGCAAATTATTTTTATTTTAGGTTAGTTTTTAACTAGAACTTATGTTAGAATTAAATAAACAATAATGAAGTTCTTTTATAATGACAGTACATTGAAGCTTTGAAAATAACTATAAATAAACTATATATCAGTCGCTGCATTTTTTTTTTCAGAAAGATGCAGTAGTAACCTTAACATTTTATTTTAAGATTTAACATCTGAAAATCTTTTAGAGCTCATAATTTGTTTAAAAAATATAACATATTGCACATTAATTAATAAATCAGTATATATCAAATTATTTAATTTACAAGTGTCATGTTTGTGATTTATTTATTTTTATTCATAAAAAGCTATAGCTATAGTTAAGCTATAGTTTCTTTAAATGAAAACATACTCATGATTTTTATGACATCAATTACTGCTTTATTTAATCAGAAACACAGTCTAAATGTTATTTGTGTATTTTACTTTCATTTTATTAAAAGTAGGTCAACAGCGCCCTTACATAATTAAGACCTTACTGCAGGGACATTAGGACCCGGGGGAGGCTGCTGCTGCACATGCTATTACTGTTTATTCTATCATACACCTAACGCGTCATTCTGTATGTGCATTCTCAGTTTAAATGCATCGATCCAAAACAGTGAATCTAATCACCATTCTGGCAAAACTTTGCTTCAAGAATGAGCCACACTGCTGATGTGATCTAATCACTAGCACACCCTGAGCACATGTGAGTTAACCCATTCCTCTTATCGGCAAGATCTATCGGCATAATGTTTTCATATCAGGCCCATGCTGATATGTACATTTAAAGCCATTTTCGTTCCGATTCCGATATCGGTCTGATAATATTGTGCATCCCTAATTTTGAATTATCACCACAAATGAAATATGCTGTGCAACAAATTCTACCATGATGGATGACATTAATGACCATGATATTTAGATTTCATGACAAACACATTTAACTTTAAAATTCTCATTACTATATTTCATCATGTTTTATTTTAATTTTATTGTTTGCAACTTAGTAATGATTCTTATTGATTCTCATTGCTGTAATACAATGTTTTCTTGCTGAATTACAATTGACCAATGTTATATAACTTTTATATATAAATTATATAAATATTATATTAATATAGATTAAACTTTTTTGAATGAAAACCATTAGTTAAATACAATGCAGCAAATTCTGCAATTGTGTGTGTATATATATATATATATATATATATATATATATATATATATATATATATATATATATATATATATATATATATATATATATAGTGCCCTCCAAAAGTATTGGAGCAGTAAAGACTAAATTGCTCAAGACAAGACATTTACAAATATGATTAAAAGATGAATATGAGACAAAACTACAGAATGGCAAATTTTATTATTAGCCATTTCAACACATAGATGTTTTACCAG
Organism: Barbus barbus; assembly: GCF_936440315.1. Classification (NCBI taxonomy): domain Eukaryota; kingdom Metazoa; phylum Chordata; class Actinopteri; order Cypriniformes; family Cyprinidae; genus Barbus; species Barbus barbus. The sequence goes on along the minus strand of NC_136745.1, from coordinate 9,030,374 downwards.
CTAAGAAGTTCAGCACTTTTAGAGTTTCATCCCTCTATCTGATGTGAGCATAAGTATTGGAACAGTTGCCTCACAGGTCTTTCTAAGTGATCGGCTGTGTCCTGTTGCTTTAATTCTTCAGATATTAAAAGCAGGGAATGTGTCATATCAGTTATTTCCATTACTTCTGTATTCTGAATCTTGCATTCGATGATGACACACACAAACCAGGATGAAGATGAGGGAGCTGACTTTGAGAGAAAAGCAAGCAATTTGGATGCTAAAAGAGAAGAGGAAGACAGTTAGAGCTCTAGCAAAAACAAAGGGCATGGAGAAATCAAGAGTTTGGAAACCACCAGCGACACCAGCAACCAACAATGACCTGATCGGCTGAGAAAACAACAGTAGTTGATGACAGACAAATCATAAAGCTGTGAAAATGAATCCTAAAAGACGTGTCTGTAAAATCACCAACAACTTCCAGAAAGCTGGGGTGATGCTCTGACAATCTACTGTCCTCAGGAGACTTTGACACAGAATTACAGATGCTACACAGCAAGATGCAAACCTCTGACCAGCACCAAAAATAGAAAGGCAAGATTAGAGTTTGCAAAAAAGCACAAAGGTGAGCCAGAAGAGTTTTGGAAATCAGTTTATGGACCGATGAGACAACGATGAACCTTTATCTAAGTGATGGGAAGCAAAAATGTGGAGAAAAAAAGGGAGCTGCAATGATCCCAAGAATACAGCCTCATCTGTAAAGCATGGTGGAGGTGATGTCATAGCATGGGCATGCATGGCTGCCTCTGGAACAGGCCATCCCTTGTGTGCAAGGGATCTGCAACTAAATAATAGCTTTTAATGTTTTATATCTGCCTTATGTTCAACTGTCCCAATACTTATGCTCACATCAATGAGTGGGATGAACTCTAAAAGTGCTGTTCTTTTTATTTGGTAAAACATATATGTGTTGAAACCGCTAATAATAAAATGTGACATTCTGTAGTTTTGTCTCTCATTCATCTTTTAATCATATTTGTAAATGTCTTGACTCCACAGCCAACAGAGCAATTTAGTCTTTACTGTTCCAATACGTTTGGAGGGCACTGTGTGTGTGTGTGTGTGTGTGTGTGTGTGTGTGTGTGTGTGTGTGCTATCGTGCTTGTCAGGCGAGTGTTTACTCTTCTTCTCTCTTCCTCTCCTTCCCTTTCTAATTCAGAGTAATAGCAGTGTGTCGTCAGAAGAGCGACAGCAAACGACTCTCATTACTTACACATGGAGAAAGTGTGTGTGTGTGTGTGCACGCATGTGACCCTGCCATTTCCGCTGCTGTCACGTAATTGCATGTCTGGCTTGCAAACACCCGCCGTCAATGTCATCAGAAATTGTCAACGTCTGTCTGTGTGAGGCAGAAGGACAGATATTAGTTTGTGAGGTGAATACTAAAATCCACAGAGGCTCCATTTCGGCTCAGATTTGTTCTTGAATCTGTCCTCTGAGTCGCCCGCTCTGATGACAACAACAACAACCCACCTTTATAGTGATAAACTGAGGGTCACCTGAGAGTTTATTGATAACACAATATATCACTTTGGTCAAATGAAGATTCATACTATTTTTCCAGAATATGCTCTGTATACAAACACACTGCCCTGCTTGAGATTCTGCATGCGATGCGCTTCTGGATGACACACACACAATAATACATGCAGTGTAATAAGATCATGTGATGTGCTGTAGTATATTGCAGTTTGAAATGTTTTTAGCATATTATTTATTTTTTAAGTGCACTAATGTTCAAAACTTTGTGTCAGTAACATGAAAAAAAAAACATAAACTCAACTTTAATCCACTTAAATAAAAACAAAAATCAATGTTCAGTGCTCAATATTAAGTTTTCAACATTGATAATCATAAAAAATGTTCCTTAAGCAGCAAATTAGCATATTAGATTGATTTCTGAAGGATCATGTAACACTGAAGACTGGCGTAATGACGCTGAAAATTCAGCTTTACATCACAGGAATTAATTACATTTTACAATGCATTCACACATAAAACTGTTATTTTGAATTGTAATATTTCACAATATTACTGTTTTACTGTAGTTTTAATCAAATGTAGTCTTGGTGAGCAGAAGAGACTTCTTTCACAAGCATAAAACATTTACAGATCTCAAACCATTCAAAAGGTTTTCACTTAACTTTTATTTGCAGTACATGTGTGTTTTGTGACCTTTCTACACATACTGGTGGTTTATGCAGGTTTATGTTGGTCTGATGATGGATGCTGTGTTTTGTGCAGCTGGACGCAGAGTTGACGGCCCGTCATGAGCTGCAGGTGGAGCTGAAGAAGATGGAGGCTGATTATGAGCAGAAGGTTATGGATCTGAGCACGGAGAAAGAGAAGCTGGGGAAAGACAAGACTGACCAGGAGAACGAGAACCAGGGCCTGCAGTCAGAAATCAGCCAGCTCAAAGAGAAGGTACAGGACTGTAGCATCACACCCACAGGAAATGATGTCATTTAGAGGAGAAACGTGCCATTTCTGAATTACCAGCTTTGGTTAAAAGGCCCAACATAACTTTGCCTCAACCAATGGCGGGAGTTTAGGGCAGGACTTCCTGTTTGTTTAAATTTGGTTAAAAACAATGGACTCTTCTCATTTCTGGGAATTCCAAAAGCAGAAACCGAAGTTACAACAAATATATTTTACAAATATTTTAAATATACAATTATATTTTTTTCGTTTCCAATTGCTTCAATAGCACAAAAAAAAAAAAACAGCTTTAACCATTTTTCTGTAATTACTATGTAATATTAGGTGTGTAAAAAAGGGGTTTGTTCATTCATTATTTTATTTTATTTTGACAGCCAAAATGACTGATTTTGTAAAGTTTTTTTTTTTTTTTTGTGTACAATTTAAAGTTTTCATTTTATAGCTAGGACACCACATTTACTACAGTTTATATGTAGTTTAAAATTATTATTTTTTAAAGATATTTTTTTAATTATTATTTTTTTAAGAACAACATAGCAAATCCATACATTTAATTAACAAAATGACTTAATATATCAAGTCTTAATTTAAAAATATATATATTATTTAAAGTCATGTTATTTTCTATATTTAATTTTTTAAACATTGTTAATTTAAGTTTTTAATTGATTTAAACTCCATTTTTGTCAGTTTATCAGAAAACGTATCAATATCTTAAGTTATTTTTCTTCTTAAATGTGTCTGTTAAACAAGACACCATATATTAAGAAAGCTGCAGTGTGGCAAAATACGTAGGTTTTTAAAGTACCAGACTGCTTCAGTAAGGTGCGTTACATTTTCCAGTAACGCACCTAGACGAGACTCTCTGTTGCTCTATAAATAAGTGGGCAGTTCTTGACCAGAATAAACTGCAAAGTCGACCAGATTGTGTTTCTATGAGAGAAGTATGAACAGAGAAGAGAGTAAACAAATGTGAGAGATATTAATAGAACAGGAAGGACGGAACTGATGTTTGTGCCGGGTTATCTAACAAAAACAGAGGCGCTACAGATAATTACAGCGGAAAGAGATGAAGCGCAGCTGTCAGCAGAAGTTTAGATGTTTGGACGCTCCATCTGTCCATCCACATACAGTCGGAGAGAAGTTGCTGAGCTCAACCAGCCCGTCACCTACAGATAAACAAGCATCAGGAAGTTCAGCTAGAACCCCGTGAACTACTTCAGATTCTCTCTCTCTGATGTGACATTAGCAGGCTGGTCATTTTTAATGAGTTCTGCCAGGTTCTGGGTAAATAAATTATACCGCTAATTAGGCATGAATTTAGACACTCCCTCATGTGCTTCCAACTCTGGCCTGACCTTCTTCTGTCTGTCTCTCCCTCCATCAGTTAACTAGATTTTTATGTTTTATGCTGAAATCGTGAGCAATGCCTCCCATGCAATGGTGTTCATGATTTGTCACAATTTTATCGATAACCTAATTTACACACCGAATTTAAGATTTGAACAAATCCCTAATACCAAATTATAGTGTAAGAATCGCTACAGAGATAGACTTTTACTTTATTTTCTCAAAAAAGTGTTTTTAATGTTCTTAAGCGCCTCCTATGTTCCCTATTTTCTCAAAATATGTCAAATAATCCAAGACTGTAGATAAACAAAACTACAGATTAAAAATTATATATTGGAACGCAACAAAAATAACATGACTTTATCCAATTTGATCATTTAACAAATAATCAAAAGAATTATAAAAATATTTGATATATTTAATACAATGTATTGTAAAGTTTTGTATTGTTGTATTATATATTCCTCTAAAGAAATGTTTATCCATTAAGTATTTTATTTTTTAATTAAAATAAACTGTTTGCATTTGATAGATTTAATCTCTTTTCACTGTTAGTGTAAGATTTGTTTATATCGAGATGATTAACTTATATTATTTTGTCAAAAAATAAAAACATGCTAAATTGATGCTAATAAATGATTTAATGGAAATAGGGTGGAACACAAAAAAATTAACCAAATAAAAAAATACAGGAAATAACATCACTATCAATTTTTTTTTATTATTGGAGGAACTAATTTAAATATAATGATCAAAAATTATTAAAATAATTGGTAGTTGCAGCTCTGTTTATTATATATTATATTATTATAATGTATATATATTATATTTATATATCTTCTAAATAAATCTCCAATCCATTGATTTAATATTGAGCAATATCTTTTTTTTTTTTTATAAAGTAAAAGGGTATGGGCTGTATTATAGGGAAGCCTGGTTCCACTATGGGGAAAAAAGATTGTTAATTCTGAGTTTTTTTTAAAGTTAATTGTGAGATATGATTCTGTAAAGTCATAAGATATAAATTTGCAATTGTGAGAGAAAAATGTCACAATTAGTAAAAAACTTGCAAATATTTTGGTGGGGAAAAAAATTGTGAAATGTAAAATGTAATAAAAAAAAAAAAAAACCTGAATTGTGATAGTCAAAATTCTTTTCATCTTGCTATTCTGAGTTTATATTTTGCAATTGTGACTTTTTTTCAGAATTGCGAGTTTATATTGTGATTTGCACTTACTTTCTTCTGTGGCAATAACGGGCTTCAAAGTGTTGTTTTTAATCAAAGTTCATCAGCACCTCTTTGTTTCTTCTGGTTCTCAGATTGAGAAGCTCTCAAAAGATCTCAAAGAAGCCAAAGCAAAGGTCATCACTGTACATGTGCCTGTGGCTCCGCCTCCCAGCCAATCAGCTTCCCCGGTGCCACCTCCACCTCGTCCTGGTGAAGCCTGCCTCCCTCCACCAGGACAGACGGTCATGCCCCTACCGCCGCCGCCTCCACCTCTGCCCAGAGCACCTGGCCTGCCTCCGCCCCCTCCACCACCTCCGTTACCTGGAGCACCTGGTATGCCACCACCCCCACCTCCTCCGCCTTTACCGGGTGCACCTGGGATGCCACCTCCTCCTCCGCCTTTACCGGGTGCACCTGGGATGCCACCTCCTCCTCCGCCTTTACCGGGTGCACCTGGGATGCCACCTCCTCCTCCGCCTTTACCTGGAGCACCTGGTATGCCACCGCCTCCGCCTCCTCCACCTGGGATGCCCGGTATGCCTCCTCCACCTCCTCCGATGGGCGGTCCTGGGATGCCTCCGCCCCCTCCAGGCGGATTTGGTGGATGGGCACCTCCTGTTCCTCAGCTGCCCTTCGGCCTCCAGCCTAAGAAAGACTACACACCTGAGGTGCAGCTGAAGAGAGCCAACTGGAGCAAGGTGTGTATGTTCCCACACGTCTGCACTTCCTATAAATGCCAGTACATTTTCCTCATCAGCATCACTATTAGTCTAACGACCATTAGAGAACTAGCTGCAGCTGTTTAATGCTCAAACTTGGCAATTCTTTTAAACGTATACCAACCTAAATATATAGAGTTAACAAGTTAATGATTTCATTTATTTTAATGTAAATTAATTTTTTTTATTTCTACTTAAAACAAGAAAAAAATCAAATGGGGTAATACAAATAAAAATAATATTCTCTGAAAATAAGACTTGCCATGTTCTCATTAGCGCCACACACTTAAAGTATAATATTATAATATTATTAACATTATAAATGGTATTGGCAAAGAATTGTTTGTTTTAAACACAAATCTAACTAAATATTAAATTCAGCCATTTAATATTTTTATTTATTTATTTATCAAAGTTGTATTTATTTCAATTAAAATTATTCAATTTTTTACTTAAAACAAGAAGAAAAATGGTTTGCCAACGGGGGTAAGAAAAATAAACTTAATTAGAGATTCTCTGAAAATAAGACTTAATACACTTAATAAAAAAAGACTTAAAATAATACACTTGCCTCATCAGCATGCCTATTAGTCTAACGTCTGTTTAGAAAATGATTCTAGAGGAAAAAGGTGAAACAAAAAAAGCTTTTTGACTTTCTGGTTTTAATAACAAAAATGCATTACAGAGAATAGTATTAACTAAAACTAAAACCATAAAAATATTACTTGAACTTAAACATTAACTAATTGAAATAAAATAGAAAAAAAAACTTTAGCTACTTGTCAAGGCAACGGTTCTCATTTCTCAACTCATTTAGTTTAAGCTAAACTATTTAGACGTTTTAAAAAGCATTGTTGTTAATACACAACAAAATCAGTCAAACTTGACCTAAAAATAAAACACAAAATGGAAAAATGAAGTCTAACTCAAATATTAACAAAAACTATAATAGTGTATCAGTGATACTAAAATAACACTGATTATAGATGCATTGCACAAGATTTTTTTGTGGAAATACACAGCATTATGAAATACATTACAGGCAAATCATGCATAATTAAGAGTGGTTAATTATTTCACATTTGGCTGGATTGCTTTCATAACAATTTTAAACCCCAATTGAGATCAGTTTTTGCATTCTGCTGCACTGTTTATCTATTGTTTTTGTATATAAAAATACAAAATTCATGTATCTTTCAGTGCAACGCAATATATACTATATAATCGCTTATGCATTCTCTAAAAGCAAGACTTACGTATGCTTCTCAAGTATACTGATCCTGGTTTAGTTATGGACACCAAGACAAAAATACTGATAAAGAAGATTGTTTGTGTGTGTCAGCATAGCTGTAGTTTCAACCGTATGTCGCCCACTTGGAGTGGAAGTGACACGTGTGACGATGAGCTGTTGATCATGAACACGCTCCTCTCCTCCTCTGATCTCTCTCTTTCCTTCTCTGCCTTTTCCTCGCCCTCCACAAGAGTAAAAACATCAAAACGGTCCTGTCTCCTTTTAGCCTAAAGCTACTCTTTAATGGCTTCAGTGGAATTCATGAGTGTTTAGAGTCTCAGTGGTTAGAGCTCTTTGAGGATGTCAGGGAAATAGCTTTTTAATAAGCCTGTGTCTTTTGACTGTGTCTCTGAAAGATAATTAAATTGCTGGTAGAAAGGACAGCATTCTTTTGTAATTTTAAATTAACATTTTTTTTCGCTTTCCTCTCATCCTCTCAGACTAGTCTTGTTATCTCACGCCACCCCTGACTCTCTCTCTCTCTCTCTCTCTCTCTCTCTCTCTCTCTCTCTCTCTCTCTCTCTCTCTCTCTCTCTCTCTCTCTCTCTCTCTCTCTCTCTCTCTCTGGGTAATTAGATGCTGCTGTATCATTAGAGGTTGTACCTGTTCTCCGTGTCCTAACCTCTCTTTGCCTCCTCCGCTTTCCCCTTATATATCTTATTCTCGTCCTCTCCTCTCAGATTTATGTTTCTTTTCACATTTCAGTGGAAATGGAAGTGAGAGATACTGCACTTGCATAGTTATAGTCATTTAAGACGCTCTCTGACTGAGTGTGAATGTTAAACATTCACAGATGCTTCGTCGTTGCAATGCATTGTTCTTGAGTGCTTAGTTTCAGTATGATTTTGGCTTGGCAGTGTTATAAGCAGGGTTATTATATATACAAACATTTTGATTACTTGAAATAAAATATTTCAATATTTTCAATATTATATAATATTTTCAAACTTAAGTTGTATATTTATTTTTTCACTTAATGTTTAAATTGTTTTATTTCTTATTCAAATAAAAATAATTTTAAGTTCAAATAAGTGAAATAAAAGTAAATTCAATCTTGAAATAAGTACAAACTAATAATATCTCAATGATATTGCAGTAACACTGGCTATACGATTAACTGCCATTGTAAATATTGCAATTACATTTAAGTTTTCATGAAGATTCATTTATACACATCTGTCCTGCTGCTGTATTAATATGAAAGCGTCAAATATATTTTTTTACAGCAGCTTTGAACTTTAGACGCCAATAATTAGTTAATTTAATTAATCTCCGTGATTGATTCCCATCATTGATTCATCAGTTTCAATTAATCATTCAAAACTCTTATTCATAGATATATGAATGTGTATATATAAATGAATATATTTCATTAAGTCCAAGTGTTTTTTTTGTTTGTTTTTTACTGCATTTTCCTTCATGCATTAATAATTTTGAATTTAATTGACTGCAGTGGCTGTTGGTTGAAATAATTATTGTTCTGATTGGGGAAAAACACATTTTAGTCCATTTCAAATATACACTACTGTTCAAAAGTTTTGGGTTGGAAAGATTATTTTATTTTTGAATAAATATCTTATGCTCACCAAGGCTTTAACTGATCACTTTTCTATTATGTATTTTAAAATGTAATTTATCATTACTCCAGTTTTCAGTGTCACTGATCCTTCAGAAATCGTTCTAATATGCTGTTTTGCAGCTCAAGAAATATGTCTGATTATTATTAGTGTTGAAAACAGTTGCTGCTTCGTATTTTTTTTTTTTTGTAGAAATAGTGATACAATTTATTTTTCAGGATTTTTTTGAGTAGAAAGTAAAAGAAAAAAAAAACATTTATATGAAATGGAAATCTTTTGTAGCATTATAAATGTATTTACTGTCGCTTTTGATTAATTTAATGCGTCCTTGTTGAATAAAAGTATTAATTTCTTTCACAAAAACCTTTGAAAACTTTTGGAACAGTAGCCTACATGCATAAATCAAAATATATTTATATTTAAAAAACTGACACACTTTTTTTTCACTATATGGCTTAGCTGTATTAGATAACAGAGCCACAGGACCATGAAAGGCAGAACGATGGACGTTTGGTTTGTGCGATGTGCAATAACAGCCAGAGAAAGAGAGAATTACAGAGGCAGTTTTTTTTGTCTGACCGTCCCAGCGTGCATTGGGACAGTGTCGTCTTTCTCTCCTTTGTGCGTAAAATCGGGATCCGTTTTAATGAGTTTCACCCTCTTTTCTTCTCTGTCTATTATCATATTCTGTCTTCCTCTAATCCGTGTTCTAAATTTCTCATTCTGTCTTTGGTTGGTGTCTGAAGGCGGTTAGTCAGAGGAGTAGCGCTCATATCCTGACAGCCTGTTCGCTGCTGTTAAACTCATTTTACTCCCAAGACTTGCAGCGTTTTTCTTCTGTATAAATGAGGTTATGAGTTGAGACTGTGAGAAAGTGCTCGGTGGCGTTTCATCTTCTCGAATGGGGTGAAGTAAAGCCCCGGACTCCAGAATCACAAACTACGGTCCATTAGTCAGTGCAGCATCTATAAAATGAAGGAGAAACACATTTGAACCATATGATCGTATCAGCGTCGTCTGCTTAATGATATTGTCCTGATACCAGGGACACGTTAAAGCAATAAGCCGACTGGACGGGATAATGTTAGGCACAGTGTCACTGCACAAATGTATTAACAATAATAATCATGCGAAGTAGTTCCTTCATCATGTGTCATTAACTTAAGTGTACGATGTTTATGGTTGTGAAACAACATGCTGTGTTAAAATAGAGCTCAACTTATGTGCATCACAGGTGTTTGTGTGTATCAGCCAATTACAACAGCTGAAAATGTGACTCGTCCAATCAGATTTAGAACCAGAACTGTTGTACATGGTCATTTGTGGGGGTTTGATCTCATGCTGATGAAGAATTTTGTGTTTGATTTATTGTGTCTCTTGCAGTGTTGTTATTGTCAACTAAAGGTAATAAAAATTTTGTTTATTGAAATAAAGCTGAAATAAAATTTTAATAAAAAAAACAGCTTGGTTAGAAATGTTTAAAGAAAATGAGAGATGCTGCCTTGGCAACTACCTGAAAATTAAAATAAATTAAAGGGATGGATGGATGGACAGACAGATGGATAGACAGACAGACAGACGGATGGATGGATAGACAGACAGACAGACAGACAGATGGATAGACAGACAGACGGATGGATGGATAAACAGACAGACAGACAGATGGATAGACAGACAGACAGACAGATGGATAGACGGCTAGACAGACAGACAGATGGATAGACAGACAGACAGACAGACGGATGGATAGACAGACAGACAGATGGATAGACAGACAGACAGACGGATGGATAGACAGACAGACAGACGGATAGATGGATAGACAGACGGATAGATGGATAGACAGACAGACAGATGGATAGACAGACGGATGGATAGACAGACAGACGGATAGACAGACAGACAGATGGATAGACAGACAGACAGATGGATAGACAGACAGACAGACAGACGGATGGATAGACAGACAGACAGATGGATAGACAGACAGACAGACGGATGGATAGACAGACAGACAGACAGACGGATGGATAGACAGACAGATGGATAGACAGACAGATGGATAGACAGACAGACAGACGGACAGACAGACAGACAGACAGATGGATAGACAGACAGATGGATAGACAGACAGACAGACGGATGGATAGACAGACAGACAGACAGATGGATAGACAGACAGACAGACAGACGGATGGATAGACAGACAGACGGATAGACAGACAGACAGACGGATAGACAGACAGACAGATGGATAGACAGACAGACAGATGGATAGACAGACAGACAGATGGATAGACAGACAGATGGATAGACAGACAGACGGATAGACAGACAGACAGACGGATAGACAGACAGACAGATGGATAGACAGACAGACAGACGGATGGATAGACAGACAGACAGACAGACAGACAGACGGATGGATAGACAGACAGACAGACAGACGGATAGACAGACAGACAGACGGATGGATAGACAGACAAACAGACGGATATAGATACAATAAAATAAAATAAAAACTTAAATTTTACAAAACAAATTAAGAAAAATCCAAAAAAACAGATAACAGAAAAATGACTAGAGCACATAAAATGGCTAAATTACTATTTTACAAAATAAAATTACAACTTTAAAAATGGGTACTTCAGCGAATTCAAAATACTCTAATAGATAATTTTGTGTGTTATTATTAGTAGTAGTAGTAGTATATACTATGGTCACTGTAGTTTGGGGACAAATTCTCACTATTAACTACTATTTGACTTTTTCTTCAATTAACTCCTAATTTGCTGCTTATGAATAGTTAGTAAGGTAGTTGTTAAGTTTAGGCATGTGGAAGGATGATGAGATATAAAATATGGTCATGCAGCATAAGATATTATGTGCTTTATCAGTACTAATAAACAGCTAATATGCTAGTAATATGAATGCTAATAAGCCGCTAGTTAATGGTGAGAATTTGTTCCTAATTCTAAAATGTTACCTATACTATTTTAGAATTCTATGATAGTATAGAAATCATTCTTAATGAGGTCTCTTGTCCTCCATTTCTTAACATTTGGAGAAAAAATAAAATTATATTAATACGTGAATGTTATATATGATTTGGATGGACGCATAGAGACATGGATTGCTGGATAACAAGTGTTGATTGAATGATTGATATATAAAAGAGGTGGATGAATGTTAATATACAGGGATGAATGTGCTGATGAGTGTTGTATGTTGTAGATCGCCCCGGAGGATCTGTCTGAAGGCAGTTTCTGGGTGAAGGCGAAAGAGGACCGCTTTGAGAACAATGAGCTGTTTGCCAAACTCACCCTGACCTTCTCCACCCAGACCAAGAGTGAGTAGATCAGCCATCCTCCAGTCACTTCACACACACCACACACACCATCACACATTAAACCTGTCTCTCTCTCTCCTCTGTCTTACTCAACACAGCCTCTAAAGGTAAGAGACGGCCCTCGCGCTGTGCTTACGCATCTGTGTGTGTGTGTGTGTGTGAGTGTGTGTGTGTGTGTGTGTCCGTTGAGACACTCATTCCGAGACACTGGGCCAAGCATGGATGACAGAATACAGGGATGTGAAAGAGATGAGTGTCATCTCAGTGTAGAGCACAACATCAGGACCAGTGCTGAGTTTGATGACAGGTGTGTGTGTGTGTGTGTGTGTGTGTGTGTGTTTACTGAAGGAGAGGGTGAATCTCATGAAAATGTGTCCACAATCCACCCCAAAACTAAAAGAAAAACAACAACAACAACTGTTCAAACTTAAGCCAGATTTAGGACCATTAAGATTTGTCGCATTACAGTCAAGTACATTGTCCTCTCAAAATGCCCCCAAAAAATCTTAATCTTTCCTTTTTTTAATTGTCATTCTCAGTTTTGTTTCTCATTACCATATTAAGGTAATTTTTGTTAATCATTTTTTATTTGATTGATTATTATTGCTTATTAGTTGGTTTTGTTTAAATGTTGTTATTGTTTTATATTAAATATTAGATTTAAACTGAAGAAATTAAACTGAAATAAAATCAGCTGAAGCACTAAAATTACAACACAAATAAATAGTAATATTTAAAAAACGTGCTTCGTTTATATACTATTATAAAATATTATAGGTCAGAAATAATAGTTTAGCACTGGCTTCTTGTTTATTTCTTGATATTTGGAGAACGTTTATATTTAGAGAAATTTTGTGGATTATTGTTGATTATTTAGTTGGACATTTAATGCTTTTTTACAATAATTTATTTGTATTAATTATTTTAGAAATTAATTATTACAATTAATTATTTACTGATACATTGCTTTAATTTTTTTATAAAAATTAGCAATAACTGCCATCCTGACTTATAAATACATTGAATTTCTGTGATATAAAGCATATCATTTATGCAGTACAATATTAATTGATAATTGATTAATTGGAAAACAGAAAACAAAAAGTCAGAACACCAAAGCAAAAAAAAATGCAAAAACTTCAATACCGGACTATTACACAGTGCAAATAATCTTAATGGCCCTAAAAGGAGTCTCTTCTTTCAGCAAATTATTGTTTCCTGTATTTTCCTTGATATTTTGGGGTGAAATATGACCTGCACATGATCTTGAAGGGTTTCATGAGATTCGCCCGGATGTCATATTTTCGGTGACTGTATGCAAAAGGCCCTCATGAATTAGAAATGAGCAAGAAGCTAGTGTCAGGTGTGTGTGCGTGTTACGTGCCACCTGCTCTTTGTCCTCTATGACTGGCCTTTACAGTTTTACTGCATATTTATATCTGATACGATATACAGCACTGTCGACTTTAACAAGGTGTGTGTGTTTGTGTGTGTGAGTTTTTAGGTCTGTGTATGTGGCTTCGCCCTTCAGCAAATGACCTTCAAAGAGTGTGATGTTGTCATGAATCCGCCGCGATCTCGCTCTCGCTCTCACACACACACACACACACTCACTCAGAGTGTTTTCTGTTTTGAATATGGAAAACGAAAGCTTGAAATGTCATCTTTGGCAGCTGTTTTCCTCAGGACCACCTGAGCGCCTTGTGCACGTGTGTGTGTGTGTGTCCAGCTGTCTGAGTTGATGTAGGATAACCTTTTCTGATATCTGACTGTAAATGAATGCTGCCCTTTTCAGATCTTCCATCTGTCCGATCCTGTCCGTAAAACACGAGCGTGTGTGTGTGTCCTTGAGCAGGATTCTGTTGTTCTCTTCTGTCAGGTGGCTGCAGTCTTTTCTGTCTCTCGCTCTCCTCCAGTCATCTCACTCTCTCCAGCCAAGCAAACGCACGCCACCGACAGCCAGAACTGACCTCTGACCTCTGCTCCTCTGGTGTGCTGACGGTGGGGTCGCAGGTCCATGACCTCTCCAGTGAGGTCACGGCACTGATTGTTGATGTAATGCGACAGGACCTCAAGCACATGATCTTCCTCTCTCTTTCTCTGGGTGTTTGTTACTGTGGCTCATTCTCACACTGAACTCCCATGGCAGGTCCTTTTAGCAAGTGTTATCAAAAATATTCTTCAAAACATTTTCCATCGTGTAGATACACCAGTAACAGCGCTTTCTCGCTTTCTCTTCTCATCGTTTTGTATTTTTGGACATTTGCTTGTCGGTGCATTTCGGTGCAATGCACTGCATCTGAAGTGTGTGCATACTTTGTTTTCTAATGGCTTTTGTGATCTTTTCTGTGGTTTTGCTTGTGAATTATGAGGGATTTGTTAATGTTCAATGTTTTTCAGTCCATTTTTGATGATAATTTATAGTGGTAGTACAGTTTTTGGTTTGATTAACATGGAATAAATGTCCCTTGCCTCTTTATAAAATCACACCTTGTTTGGACGCGATGCATAAATATTGAACTACAGCACTTAACTCAACATGAATGATTCATAAAAGCATGTGTATTGTTGAGGATTGCTTTACTAAGTGATCAGACACACCATTTTCACCTGCAGGACCAGAAACTGAGTGAAAAAAAAAATCCCACAGATCCACATTGAAAGACTTGAGACCACCTAGCAACCACCCAGAACCGCATAGCAACAGCCTGGCAAACACACAATGCATCACAGCAATGCAATGTAGATTGCCTCCCCTGATCACATTTATATAGTTGCTTGTGAAGGCATTTTGAGGTGCTTTTAAGGAGCTGTGCGAGTCTTGATGACTGAACCTGTCCAATTACACACACAGAGAGAGAGAGAGACTGATGGATGCAGCATTTTTATAGTCTGCAGATGGAGGCCGGTTTTATTTTCCTGCAATTTTCCCTCTATTTCTGCGATTAAAAGCGAGTGAGGTTTGTTTCACGGCTTTGCTGTGCGTGTGTTATTGATTGGCTTTCTCTGCAAGTCTTTTAATGTTGCTCTCTGTCTCGCTGGCGGCCTGCTTTTCCCGTCTCCACGGAGACCAGCGAGTCTCTCAGGATCTCGTTCGCTGCTCCCGGCAGCCGCTTCAGCCCCTCACCTCTGCTCTCACACACACATGACTCCTCTGATGTATACGGCGACCTACTTTATCATCTCACACACACACGCTCTCGTGGCTGGTCTCGTCTCATATCAGTCCCTGATGTCCAGACGCACTTAAAGTTATAAAGCCAGAGCCACAAATGTGACAGCAGAGGACACACACATACACAGCTCTGGCTGGTATTATAGCGTGTAAAAGTCATGTCAGAAAGATTGGATTTGAGTTAAAGGCACATGAACAACTCCTAGCCACACAAAGGCTTAATTATGAGTTTGAAACACTGAACTTTTGTCAGTAAAAAAAATAGTATATGTGATTAGTCCTTAGTCAGGGTAGTGCCGTATTTAATTTTTAAGAGGAAGGAAAACGAGGCTGTGAGGCACTGATAGGGATGGGTACCGAAACTCGGTATTAAATCGGTCTCGGGGCTAAATTATGAAAGACCGGAGTATCGATAAGCTCTGACGTTATCGGTACTTCTGTCGGTATTGGAGAAATTAAGAAAACACACATACATTTATTGTTGCTCTCTCTCTCTCTCTCTCTCTCTCTCTCTCTCTCTCTCTCTATCTATATATATATATATATATATGTCGCCAGCTGTTTTTATGTGCAATAATATTCAAACATTTGTCTATGATGCATTTTTGCTATGCGCAATTCAGAAGCCAGATCGCGCTCATGCGGAGGAGCTTCAGCACACGCAACATGAAAGTCCTGTTTAATTATGATAGAAGAGAGAACCAACTATTCAAACATCTGCTCACACTTTAGGCCTGTGGCTGTTATATTAAGCTAAGTATTTTTTTTTTTTTTTCGATTTTGGCTTCCAAGGATTATAGCTGCATTTCTTCTAGCACAACTCCCTTCCCTTCATAGCGGCGCGGATTCGTTCCTCCGAACCAAAACTTAACATCTGAATCAGCTCAATCAGCGATTGTTATAAAAGGCCGTCTTTACTGTTGCTACATTGCAGGACATATTTGATAGTAAAACATTGAAAGTACAATCTACTGTTCCCCAGGCTGAAATGTGCGCGCGCGTGTGCCTGCGCGGCGGCGTGCTCCAAAACGGACAAGCAAAGTACACTTTGAGCTTCGGGCGCGTCGAAATAACACACAAAAATATGCCAAAAAATACACACACAAATGGCCGGTTATGAGAGTCTTCACTTTTATGTTTTAAGTGGACGAGAACAGCTGGGAGAAAATCCGATGCGTGTCAGTATATTGTCTTAAAGTGTCAGACTGGAGCTTGAGCCATCAATGTTAATCAAAGAACAAAATGCAAAGAGAAAATCACCCACAGCCCTTAATCTGAACAACGTTATAGCTTTAATAAACATAAATCTATCAGTACATACAGTGAAAACTATGCAGTGCTCATTTACATTTGATTACTTTTGTAACTATTACTTACCTGAACATTAATATTAGTAGACCTTCATGGAAAAATGAAAGCACTGTTTATTTCATTTCGTTTGTGTGTTTGTTTTATTGTATTTGTCAGTTTATTTGACTTTGTTTCTTTGTTCATGTTGTTATTGTATCTTATCTTATGTATATAAAACACTAAAAATACCTGCACACTGGTGCATTTACAAATTGATGAAGTGCAGGCATTTTTAGTGTTTTATATACATAAGATAAGATACTGTAAGAATATGAACAAAGAAACAAAGTAAAACAAAAAGTACCGATAAGAATACCGTTAAAGTACCGATAAGCAGTATCGGTAAGAGTAGTAATACCGTTAAAACCTTAACGATACCCATCCCTAGGCACTGAAGTACAGTGTGTTTAGATACAGTAAGCTGACAAAACATCTGACAAGCAAAAACTCCCCAAAACAGTTTTGAATCAGGTTTTGAAAGTTGTGAATTGCTGAAAATTGATAAATTGTGTGATCCAAATCTTCATGCAGATTCAGGAAGAAGCTTTTTAGTCATTACAAAGGATTAAGGTGCATTTATTTAGTTTTTTTTTTTATTTATTTATTACTGAAGACGTGTTTTCATACAAATTAAATTATATATATATATGTATATATGTATATGTGTTTGTGTGTTTGTGTGTGTGTGTGTATGTGTACATATGTATGTATGTATGTATATATATCATACAGTGCCCTCCATAAGTATTGGAACAGTGAAGACAAAATTGCTCTGTTGGCTGTGGAGTCAAGACATTTGCAAATATGATTAAAAGATGAATGAGACAAAACTACAGAATGTCACATTTTATTATTAGCCGTTTCAACACATACATGTTTTACCAAATAAAAAGAACAGCACTTTTAGAGTTCATCCCACTCATTGATGTGAGCATAAGTATTGGGACAGTTGAACATAAGGCAGATATAAAAGATTAAAAGCTATTATTTAGTTGCAGATACTTGCACACAATCACAGCAGTGAGTCTGTGACCCATAGACTTCACGAGACTCTTGGTCTCATCCTTTGAAATCCTTTTCCCAGCCTTTAATGCAGCCAATTCCAATTGTTGCTTGTTTTGGGGAGTTTCTGCCTTTACTCTCCTCTTCAGCTGGAGAAATTCATGTTCAATCGGATTTAAATCTGGAGATTGACTTGGGCAATCTAAGACTTTCCATTTCTTTGTCCTTATAAATTCCTTGACTGAACTGGCAGGGTGTTTTGGGTCATTGTCCTGATGCAATATGAAGCACTTCCCAATGAATCTGTTGGCATTTTCTTGAATATTGGTAGGTAAGATGGTTTTGTACCCTTCCAAATTCATTCTGCTACTGTCATCATACATTAAGTCATCAGTAAAGTTGAGAGGGCCTGTTCCAGAGGCAGCCATGCATGCCCATGCCATGACATGACCTCCAGCATGCTTTACAGATGAGGCTGTATGCTTGGGATCATTGCAGTTCCCTTTTTTTCTCCACATTTTTGCTTTCCCTTCACTTAGATAAAGGTTCATCTTTGTCTCATCGGTCCATAAACACAGTTCCAAAACTCTTCTGGCTCACCTTTGTGCTTTTTTGCAAACTCTAATCTTGCCTTTCTATTTTTGGTGCTGGCCAGAGGTTTGCATCTTGCTGTGTAGCATCTGTAATTCTGTGTCAAAGTCTCCTGAGGACAGTAGATTGTCAGAGCATCACCCCAGCTTTCTGGAAGTTGTTGGTGATTTTACAGACGCGTCTTTTAGGGTTCATTTTTACAGCTTTATGATTTGTCATCAACTACTGTTGTTTTCTCAGCCGATCAGGTCGTTGTTGGTTGCTGGTGTCGCTGGTGGTTTCTACACAAATGATACTATATGTTCAGCTCCCTCTAAGCAACAATCAGTGACTGCATTACAGTCTGTTTTTGATATTATCCAAAACAGGTTTCGTGCTTTGAAGTTGGTTTTAAATCTTGAAACAACGGAGTGTATGCTATTTTCAAATTCTAGAACTTCTTTAGGGAATTCTATTGTCCTTCAGACTTCTCAGGGGAGCCAAGTTACCTCAGTGTCAGAGTACAAATATCTGGGTATTATCATTGATGATAAATTACGTTTTGGTTCACACATTAAGTATCTGAGTAAAAAATGAAAAGTTAGGGTTTTACTTCAGAAATAAGTCATGTTTCCCATTTAAGGTGAGGAAAAAATTAGTGTCTGCTACATTTTTACCGATTCTCGATTATGGGGATGTGGTTTACCAGCATGCCCCCTCTTATCTTCTTTCTTCCTTGGATGCTTTGTACCACGGTGCTCTGAGATTTATAACTGATTGTACATTTTTAACCCATCACTGTGAATTATATGAAAGAGTTGCATGGCCTTCTTTGAGAATTCAGAGAAAAATGCATTGGCACTTGTTGATGTATGGCAATTTTGGGTCATTTGCCAAATTATCTCTGTTGTTTTATACAAAGGACTTTGTTTGGAAATCATTCATTACATTCTCAATCAAATTATAATCTCTGTGTGCCCTTTGTCAGAACTGAGCTTGGTAAAACATCTTATAAATAACCTTGTTGTTAAATATGGAACCTTCTCCAAAAGGAGATGAAGTTACAAAACTTGGTGTCTTATAATTATTTTAAGTCCTTATTATGTAACCTAGAGAGCAACTTGATGTGTAATTGTTTTTAACTGGTTATATGTTGGTTTGTAATGTTTGTCGTAACTGTTGTTTATTTGTATATGCAAACTCGGCTGCCTATCTTGGCCAGGACACTCCTGGAAAAGAGATTTCAATCTCAGTGAGTCTTTTCCTGGTTAAATAAAGGTATATATGCAGTGAGCTTGGTGGGGTGTAATTGAGAATGAATGGGGGAAGGTTACGTGAGAGGAGGCAATGCCTCCATCGCGATATGACTGGTTATATTCGGCTTTGATTGGTTCATGCGATAAATCATGCCTCTTGTGTTCGTGCACATTCACAAATCTAAATCGAGACCAATTAAAAAAGTCAACAACTCACACGCTTGGATATGACCACTCTGATACGTCAAAATAAGACTTGAAATGACCTGGAAACATTATCTGTGGGAGTTTTTAGTGAGTAATCAGCTTGGTGAAATTAAGTAAATCTCCTTGTCTGTGAAAAGTATTTTCCAAGCTTTGATGACTGATGATCCCAAAAATAGTTAATAGTTAACTATTAAAAGAATAGCTGAACTGAAGTTCACAAAAAATATATTGTTTAAATTGTTACTGCGTTGAGTTATTATTTTGGAAGAAATGTAAAATGCTTAAACACTAAATTGATGAGATTCATACTTGGCTTTAATAAATAGAATATTGATTACATTTGTATATGTCAAAAAAAAAAAAAAAAAAATATATATATATATATATATGATAGTATAAATAATGTATTTTTTTTTTACCGAGAAAATGTGACTGGGACATGAATTTACATTTTAATTTATTTAAAAATAAAAAGAATCCTGTCCACACTGATCTATAGATATCAGTATCACCCGTTGGAATCACAGAATAGTTCATCACGAAGCAATATTTCAAAAAATCGAATTGTGACGCAAAACATTTTTTAGGCTATTATTGTCTTCTTTTTTGCTTAGTTAAAAATGATGTGTTTGTGCGCCCTGTATGTTTGCATGAACATTTCTGATGCTAGACGTGCATCTGCACTTTCACAGCATTTAGATCGATGCCTTCCTGCTTTAACCCTCATTTGCTCACTCGTTTGTAGTTAAGTCGCTGGATGTTTAAAGGTCGTCAGGATGTTTGGCTGTCGTCCACCTCCAGTATCAGTAGAATGTTAATTGAAGCCTACTAACATGAAACAAGTGTCTTAAATGCTCCATCCTGAATGTGAGCAGTGGTTTGCCTTTTATAACAGAGCATATTAACAATGGGAAATTATAAAGTTAAAGTAACAAAGTTCTTATAGTAAAAAATTCTAATAAAAATAATTAGAAACAAAATTTAATGGCACAGTGTATATGCATTGATTAATGCACCTGACTTCAGTAAAATATTTAAAATAGTTTTATTGCTGGTTGTTTATTATTTGGGTTTAGTGACAATTTATTATTGCTTTTTTACAATTAAAAACGCTATGTATGTGTATTCACACACACACACATACAGTATATGTGTGTGTGTTATATTTATAACTTATCACTTGGACATGTTTTCATGAGTTTTACCCTTTCGGTTTGTTCTGGTACATACTGTCCTCATCTTTCTTGTCCCCAGAAGACAGTCATGTCTAAATCCTTCATAAAATTCTCTTAATACGTTCTTGTTTTGGTCCTCACGGGCTGCTGGAACACACAAGTCCTCACATCGCTCGTCTGCTGTGTTTGTCTATAAGGGTCTCAATCTTAATGTGTCCTTCATAAAACAGTCTACAGAATAGACCACCTGCTTCAACCATTCCCAGAAGCCCAGATATAAAGTCAGGTCTTAATGTCCTCATAAACCTAGAGGTTCCCTGAAGTGCGCTGATATGAGCGTGTGTGTTTGTACGGTCTGTTCTTATCTCTGCGCTGGTTTTGTGCCATTAACTGCTGCTTTACGGTCCCTCAGAGTCTGTCGTTCACTTATATTGGAGGCCGTTTTGTGTGGCTCAGCTGGTAGAATGTAGGAAATTGCTCTTGACCAGCATATCCAAAGTAAAAGGGCTTTAGTAATATCTTCAAAATGTTCTTCCTGCCATTTTATTCTTCAACATCAATCTCCTCTTCTCTCCATCTGGTTATCTGGCATTCATACGTTTTGTTTTTGATTTTAACTGATAATGAAAAGAATGAAAACAGGATTTTCTTGCACTTTTTGAGATGAGATTTAAAAGACATTACTATTTTTCAGTAACACTGTACAATACGATTTGAATTGTTAACATTTAAAAACAATTTTAATCTTAGCTAATGTTAATCTCAATGTTTCATAGATTTTTAGGATCAAAAGTTGTATGTTAACATTAGTTAATGAATATGAAAATTTTTATTAAATAACATTAATAAAGATACTGTATAATATACTTGTTGTTAGTTCATGTTATTTAATGCATTAACTAATGTTAACAAATTGTGACGCGTTACTATTTTTCCTTCAGTCCACACAAAATGCAAAAATTGTTAGAGAATTTATATCATAGCCATAAGCATTTTTAGTATTATTTACATAGTTTTTATAAAAAAAAAAATTATTACATTTGTAAATATATTTTCATTTTATTAGATTTTTGTCATTTTCTGTGCTTTTGTCATTTATTTATTTCTTTTTATAATACTTTTGTTTAAAGTATTTTTATTTCAGTTTGTTTTATTTAACATTTTAGTTAATTTATGAAATAATTTTAGTGCTTTAACTTGTCAAAGCAACACAATTTCTATTTTTCATTTAAAGTTTTCTTTTATAATAAAACAAAAATTTTCTAAATAAATATAACTGTTGTATATCGCCATTTAAAGTTAATCACAGAGTTTATCAAGTAACGGAGGGAGAAACTTGTTTGCTGTTGTTGTAAAGCACTTAACTTATACCTGGGTTTGAGATTTGTGGAACCTTCTCATGATGGAAAAATGGAAAATAGCTGTGAAAACAATAATAATGTCCATAAATCACAGCCAGTGTCTCGGGGAGAGTAAATTACTGCCAGTGTCTTGGGAGAAGAAAATGAATTTTCTCCCTGCATGAAATTAATGTTGAACAAGTGTGTTTGTTTACAACTAATATTAGTCAGATTTCACAGTGGTAATTGAATTTCTATTAAAAGAACTGGAAATCTGAACTCTTCTGTGATGCTCTGGGTGTTGTGGTTGGTCAGTGTTAGTGTAGTGTGTTGTAGTTGGTTTCCAGGAAGTTGCTTGCTGTTGCTAAGGTGTTCTGAGAAGAGTGTTGCTGTTGGGTTTATGAGGTGTCGCTAGATGATTTCTTATTCTTATGCCATGTCCTAACTACGCGCGACTCGTGATAAAATATATCCTTTTCATGTTAATCAGAGGTTTTGTCCTGACTACCCACAATGGCGACACGCAAAATTTCTATTTTAGAAACATTTTCTATTTCCGCGACGTCGCAAGCAACAACAAGCAAACTATATGACAGTGATAATCTCAGGTACGTACTGATTATGTGCTTTATTCAAAGTTAAACGTGTGTAATGTGAGTTTGAATATCATTTTGCGTGACCTTTATAGCTATACTGAAAGCAACAATAGATATTTACCTCAGATCTTCAAAATAAATTGAAGCAAAGATGTGCGTTAAAACTGTGAACTCGGTGTGAATCAACAAGCGTAGCTTATTCCATGACAAAGATGGAATCAGCCACTTAGTATGTGCATTTATTACTGTTAAAAGGGTTTAATATTTATGAATTAGATTATAAACATCCATTTTGTTGTGAGTGCAGTGCGCTTTAAAGAAGGGGGCCCGCCCACACACGCTTCTGATTGGCTGTGATATTTGATTCTGTCTGGTGTGGTCACCCAAATTGCTTGTCGCTGGAATCCTGTTGCGTCGCGTGTAGTTAGGACACGGTGTTATACTGTTATAATATTTATTAATAATTTGAATTAGTTTTTATTTTAATATTTTCAATTTTCATTTTGCTGTGCTATTTCTATTTAGCGTTAGCTTTATATTTCAGTTTTAGTCATTTTACTACAACTTATTTTCGAAGTTATTTTCTTATTTTAGCTTGTGTACTTTTGCCATTTTATTATTTTTTTTTTTTTTAGTACTTCTATTTAGTTTGTTTTATTTCGGTTTTAGTCATTTTCCTACAACTTCATTTTCAGTTTTTAATTTATTTTAGTTAACGGTTTGATTTAGCTTTTTTCTAATTATTTCTGTTTAGCTTTAGTTATTTCAGGTATTAGAACGTATTTTAAGTTATAATATTCATTCTAATTATATCTGATATTCGTTCACAAGTTTTTCATCTAATATTTATTTTTTTTCTTTTGTTTCAGGCTTATTTTAATTAAAGAAAACAATGTAATACTTTGTTTTAAAGGTGAAAAATTGCAACAAGCCACTTAGTTGGAGGTATCATTCATGTCTGTAGCACAAAATGTTATGCACCAAATCTGAATACGTAGTGTGAGGAGTTTGTTCAAATGACACATGAAATGATGGCTGACTTGGCAAACCGCACTAATGAAATGTCTCTGAGTAATGCATGCAGCTCGGGTTTGACGTTCTAATGGATGAATATGTTGTTTTCTTTGTGTTTTTGCAGTGTGCAGAGAATTCGAGAGGATGCATAATCTTGCTCTTTCATTCTGGTTGAGGTTAATGCACAGGCCACTAACACGAGCACTGAGATCTTCTTCTCCTCTAGAAACCCACAGTCCACTTGTGTTGTTCCTTTTACTTTAGTATTCTGTGTGCATCTGGTCTTGTTTTTGAAGCTGTTTGCTGTTCTTTTAAAGATGAGCCTCATAATGTGTTTATATGATCGAGGCATTATGTGCATGTAGGTTTAATGCTTTCTAGAAACAGCGTTTGCGCACACGGCTCAGTTTAATGCGTTAAGGTGCCAGTATCTTTTCTGAAAGGTGAAGTTTGGTCCTCCTAGGCCTGTTTACGGCCCATTTCTGACCCTCTTCTCGCATCGGGTTGCATAACGTGTCGGTTTGCACATTTAAACCTCCTTTTATCACACTCAAACACATCTGTTCATTGGCCTCACCTGCTCTGCCAAATGTGACAGATTATCGAGCAAGCCGTCTGCTCCTTTGTGCCGCCGCCGTTTCTCCGTTCCAGCATTCGTTTGCATTCAAATGCAGCACGTTCGCTGGATTCGCAGATACGTTTTAGCGCTCTTTAATCTGCGCTTTATCTTTGGGAGATTAGCCACTTTTTAAACGAGCTCCGGAGAGAGAGAAGGAAGTGTGTTCTTTTGTGAATTCAAATTCTTAGCCCCTTTTAGGAAGATGCAGAGAGAGAAGCAGATTTCTAATGGGGATTTGGAGAAGCACTGGTAAATAGGCAAGGAACTGTGAAAACAGATAAATCACGCGCTCCGCATGCGACCTACCTACAGAAGCAGCAGCGAGCGACAGGGCGCGTGTTTGCGTCTCTTGCCATATGCACTCGAGCATATGGCGTTATTTGAATATGACCCAGTGTGCCACACAATGGAGAGAAATGTTTGTGTGTTGGCGTTTGTTTGACATCTCAAATATTAAAGCGTCGCATGGTTGCATTTTCCTTCTCCGCAGGCGAGAGAGCAAGATGTTGAGAAATGCACACAAACATGCAGCGTTGATTGAAGACAGAGACTGTTTTTAATTCAATTTCTTTTTTTACCTTGCATACCCACGATTTTCAAGGTTTCTTACTGTCTGGCCTGAAGAGAGTACCTGCCAGGGTCTCTATTTATAACTTGGGTCAGTGTTATTTTAGTATTTATATACTGTTAGTATTTATTAATATTTTGGATTAGCTGTTATTTGTCTTTTAAATTAATTTTTTTTAATATGTCTGTTAACTTATTCAGTTTTAGTTCAACGTATTTTTCAATTAGCTTTTATAACTTTAGTTTTAATTTTAGTTGTAGACATTTTGTTGTGCTTTTATTTTTATTAAATGTTTTTAATATCTATTTAGCTTTTAGTTTTTTTTTTTTTTTTCATTTTAGTTCTTCAAAATTTCTGTTCAATTAGCTTTTATTTGTATATTTAAAGTTTTCGTTTTTGGTTATATTTTAGTATTTTGATTTACTCTTGTCATTTGTTTATTTTTAATATTACTATTTAACTATTTTTATTTCAGTTTTGTTTTCGTAAATACAATTCAACTTATTTTTCAAATAACCTTTATTTTTGATTTTCATTTTTGTCTGAATTTTACTCATTTTATTATGTACTTTGTCATTTGTATTATTTGTTTGTTTAAATACTTATATTTAGTTTTAGTTTTATTTAAATTTTAGTTTTAGCAATTCTGGCGTGCAAAGACCAAAAGACCGTAACTTCGATTTTGGTAAAAAATTAGTAATTTACATTTTTTGGGACATTCAAGACATCCTTAATCATGTGCATGAGTATCTTGAGTCAATTTTGTTGTTTTTCCAATAATAATAATGGGTCGTCTTAACCGTAACTTCAAAAAGCCCCAGTGAAACCAAGGCAGAACACCGTTTAACACCAGTTACGGCTGTTTCACTTTGTTTGGAATGCTCAAAATGAGTAATGGCATTCTGCCTTTGTTTAGCCGCGCGTCAATAGGAAGTTACGGTGCCAGTTTGGAGTTATAAGGTGTTCTCCCTTTGTTTTACTGACCATTAAAGACTGCCGCGTTTTAATTATGGTGTAACTTGTATACTTTCATAGTCAAGTCACCTTTATTTATATAGCACTTTTAACAATACAAATTGTGTCAAAGCAACTGCACAATATCAACATAGGAAAATAGTGTCAATAATGTAAAATGACAAGATTAAACACTCAATTTTCAGTCATACATCTGATCTGTCAGATTATTAGACAAACGAATTAGACCGATCGCAATCTACCAAACAGCTCTATATAACAAAGCATTGCAAAGACGATACCTTGGCAGCAATACATAATCGTGAATAAAAAATCAGCTGTGCAAATTTAGAACCCACCCCCTGGTAGACTTTTCATTTTTATTCGTTTTTTTTAACTACTATTTTGCTTTACTTTTATTTTAAGTCTAGTTTTAGTCATTTTAAAATTTCAACTTAAGTTGCCAAGGCAACATTTCTTATCTTCGTTAAAATCTTCGTTAAAGATTTTCATCTGATATTCAGCTTTATATCAATTAAATAATATAAATATGACCCAGTGTGCCGCACAGTGCAAATGTTCATGTCGTGGCGTTTATTTGACATCTCCAATATTAAAGCGTCACATTTTCCTCCTCCAGCAGGCGAGAGAGCGAGATATTGAGAAATACACACAAACATGCAGCGTTGATTGAAGACAGAGATTGTTTTTAATTCGATTTTTTTTTAACCGCGCATCCCTGCAGGCGTTAAGCTCACATTTTATGTCGCGAGCGTTTGATGCTTCTAATAACTGGGAGAAACCACAGAGAGATGCGTCTTCAAAGATACAGATGACAAGATATCAGAACTCACATGCATGCTCTTATCGCCACAGAAAAGCGGGGATCTGGGGCCGTTTACGCTTGTGCAATTAAATTAAGCTGAGCGAGATGACACGGCTGCAAGATTATCAGAGCTTTTTGGCTTCGTATTATCAAAAATCATCAAAGTTGGAGAGTTATACTGTACTTTATGCACACGCACACAGGGCTTGCACACACGCAGTGAAACTAATTTGCATTTTCAAAGAAATTAAAGCCCCGCGCCTAAAGCTGATCGCAGCGTGCTGTTCCCCTCTCTCTCTCTCTCTCAGAATTTTCATATTATTTTTCTGTTTTAATCGCTGATTATGGTGTCTGACTCTTGCTTCAGGCCCAAACAGACAAAAAATAATTACGCACTCTGAACCTCGGAAAACAAAACTCTCGCCGAATTGAAGATGTCAGACCCTTGGAAAGTAGGTTTCTGCAGTCGGCTCTAATTCAAACAATGTTTCGTAGGAACTTGCATTCGGCTCTTTCACCTAAAGAAACTTTTCCAATTTATTCTGATTAAATTTTACATCAGCGCACTGAGTTTGTTTTATGAAGTTTTATGAAACGTTCATTGTTCAGTTGAGCATACGGTTCAGTCCGATTTGCAGGATTTTTGTACAATTCATGCGTGAAGAAGCGCTCTTTGTTAGCGAGCCTTGATGAAGTGACATTTTAACAGTTGTGGTATTTAAAGCATCGTACATTTCAAACTGACCTTAATTTACGACCTTTAAAGCACAATTCCTGGAGTCCTACTTTGCGTTTGTGTGTGTGAGTCTTTGAGTCCTGTTTTTCCTGCAGGCACGTTTAATTTTTCACCATGCTTCTGTTGTTGCATGGAAATGCGTGTTGTTGTTCCCCCTCGTCTCATTTTCATGACCTCTTTCTCTCGTTTTCCTTTTCCCAATTTCATCTGCGCATTTCCACCACTAACATTCATCATTTCTCCCTCAGCCGGTAGCTTGTTCTCCTTTCATTTCTGCTCTTTAATATGTCACCTTTCCTCTCTTTCTCTCTCTCTGTGAATTATTCTTCCTGGATATTACGACTCCTCCATTTGTCTGGGCTCTAATCAGAGCGGCTTTGGCTCTTAATGCAGTCCTTGAGAGATTCCCTGCAGACATTCATTCATTTTGTCCATTTTCAGGTTCTTTAACCTGCACGCCTCACTCACCCCCCCGCTGCTCTGAATATTTAAAGAGCTCCTATTAAAAATACAGGGAGAGTGAGACGGGCTTCTGCTAACACCACTTTTACATTTATATCTAAAAACCCAACCTCTGTTTCTGCTCAATTATTCATGACACACTTCTCGTTTTCATCTATCTGTCTGTCTCGCGTTCAACCGCATCTGTCTGTCTGTCTCTCTATCATGACCACTTTTCTTTCCATTCATCCCAACCACATTCCTCTTATTTGTCTATTGTTCTGTCTCTTGATTGTTCTATCATTCGTTCTTGTGTTCCTTTGTTTGTTTGTTCTAGCTATCGTTCGTTCATTCTATCTGTTGTTCTGCTTATTTGTCTCTGTTCTATCTGTCTGTCTAAAACGTTGTCTGTCTGTTCGTTCATTCCATCCATCCCTCCCTCCCTCCCTCTTCCTTCCGTCCTTCCTATAAACTGTACACATACAGTTCTGTCTGTTGTTCTATTCATCATTCCCCCCTCCTCTCTCTCTCTCTCTCTCTCTCTCTCTCTCTCGCTCTCTGTAAACTTTCATCCTGCTTGTTTTGTCAGTTCTGTAGACGTTGTGTTCTGTGTTGTACGTTACTGCGTTCTTGTCTTCCGTGGGTCATCACGGCTGACATGTTTTCCGCTCTCAGCCTTTACTTGCTTAATTAACAGCGATCTTTGAATTTTAATTAACTCATGCATTCACAAAGTGCCGTTTTTTTTCCCCCTTTAATGCTGCCGTTGTGTTTGATCGGTGAGCAGACGCAGGGAGAGCGGGGCGCAATCAAAGCAACAGAGACTCCGATTGAAAGTGACTGAAGAGAAAAAGAATCTCAGTTGCCGAGATGAAAGTGTGTAGAAGTGACAGATAAGAAAATATGAAGACGAGGGGAGGGAGAGAGTCATGTGGAAGGAGAGATGACTGTCCGTGTATGTTAACGTGGAACGCTGTGCTCATTGACATGTGCGACATCCGTTCCACGTACTATTGCTCGTCCTGATTTGGAGCTCGACTTCCTGCAACACAAACGCAGTGCGATGGAGCGAAAAATGGAATGAGAGATCAGGGGCCGTTTTTTTGCCTTTATCACCCTCTCATGCCTCTCTGAGGTCCCATGAGCCTCTCAGAAAGAGATAGAGGGAGCGTTTTAGCACCAAACTACCACAATAACACAC
The DNA here is from genome assembly GCF_936440315.1 of Barbus barbus. Taxonomy (NCBI): domain Eukaryota; kingdom Metazoa; phylum Chordata; class Actinopteri; order Cypriniformes; family Cyprinidae; genus Barbus; species Barbus barbus. The sequence continues at coordinate 9,001,352 of NC_136745.1, read as the reverse complement.
AGGCCCGTTGAGAATCAGGGGTGAAATGCGCACAGAGCAGCGACACAAGGCTTTCTGAATACTTCATGCCACTTAGAGTCGAGCTTGTAGAGTCGTTCCCTGAGATACAGGCAGAAGATAAAGCCCGTTAATGCATCCTCTCCTGACAGCCCTCCATCTCTGTCTCCCGTCTCCCTGTGGGACGGACAGATGGAGGAGAGTTCATGCATTCATTCAGCACTCAACTCCAGAGAACGTTGTTTGAATTCAAAGTAGCCTGAATGAGACGGAGAAAGTTTGTTTATAATTGTTTTTTTACCCCGTGTGTCAGTATGGAACTGACTATAATTGGCACAATTACTTATTTAAACTAATATTACATTATTTGCATTATTTACCATCATGTGATTCTAAACCTGTATTCTTGTAAACCTGCTGGTTTATAAATGCATGTATATTTATAAATTATGGTTCTAAATTCAAAAGTTTGTGGTCAGTTAGATTTTCTTTTTTATTATTCTTATGCTCGCCAAGGGTATATTTATTTGATCAAAAATACTGTAAAACCAGCAATACTGTGAAATATTATTACAATTTAAAATAACTCTTCTCTGTTCCAGTGTGTTTGAAAATGTTATTGATTCCTGTGATACATAGCCAGATTTTCAGCAGCCATTATTCCAGTCTTCAGTGTCTTTAGTAATTGTTATCAATGTTGAAAACAGTTGTGATGCATAATATTTTTGTGGAAACTGATGCATTTTTATTTTTAGGATTCTTGGATAAATATAAAGTTTAAAAGAACAGTATTTATTTGAAATACTGTATTTTTTGTTACATTATAAATGCCTTTACTCAAATTTTTGATCAATTTAATGTTTCCTTGTTGAAAAAAAATATTAATTAAAAATCTTACTGACCCCAAATGTTTATTTTTCTATTTATCATCCCATATTTGATTTGAGGTTTATTTAAATAAATGATTAAATATTTGTTTAAATAGCGTATTGTTTTAAACTATTATTAAATGTTTAATTTAATAGTGATTGAACATTAAAGTATTTACATTATGAGACACTTTCAGCTTGTCAGACTGCAGTTTCAAAGCAGTTTTCCCAGCACTCCTGATGTGCAAGACTCCCTCAGACAAACTCTAAATGTCAAAGCTGCTCTCAAACTCTGGTGACCAATAATTCATAACCAGAGATTACAGTTCACCCATAAGATGTGTGAGTGTGAAGAATTAGTGCCATCTCTGCTCTGTGTGTGTGTGTGTTGGCGTGTTAAGTCTCAGTCCCTTTGAGGTCGGTTCTTGAGCACTGTAGTGTCAAACTGCCTCTGCATCTCATGTTTGTCTCTGGTCTGCAGTTATCTCATTATAAGGCTCATGGAGCGCTGTGCTGTCTGACAGTCTCTCTGCTGGGCTCCATGATTCCACCATCACAACAGTGTGGAATCAGAGCTGATAATCCCTGTCATCTGGATTAATTAGGACTTTATTCTGTCATCTGATCACCTTCATCCATGAGTTGACTCTCTCGCTCGCTCTAAAACTCGTTTAATTACATTGCAGACTGGGTTTGCTTTTGTCTTTAAGCCCGAAATATACTTTGGCTGTATGCAAGACAGAGTGGAACATGGAAAAAGACGTTTACTTGGGCCTTTACGTTCTCTCTCTCACTTAGTGTATTTATGCCCACTTTTTCTTTTTTTTTCTCTATTGCAGCATTTTTTTAAATTTAGTTTGTCTATTATGATGTTTGCAAAGTCAAGCGTCGTTATTACGAAGTATGTATTAGTGCTTTACATGAAGCCCTAGTATTAAAGCAACTCCTTGGCAATGACCCACAGTGCCCTAGAAACCACATAGGAATTCCCTGGCAGCTGCCCACAACACCTTTAGCAACCACCCAGAACATCTTAGCAACTGCATAGCAACTCCCTGGCATTGTGCTAGGAAATTCTACCCAAGCAAACACCCTAGCCACCATCCAGAACATCTTAGCAACTGCATAGCAACACCCTAGCTACTGCCCACAACACTCTACCAACCACACAGAACACATTTACAACCCCATGAGTACGTTCTGGCAAACACACACAAACCCTAAAATGGTGCAAGTGATTTTTACACAAGCAAACACCCTAGCAGCCACCCAGATCATCTTAGAAACCATATAGCAACACCCTAGCAACCACCCAGATTACCTTAGCTATAGCAACGTCTAGCGACCGCTCAGAACACCTTTGCAGCTGCATAGAAAAACCCTGACAACCATATACAACACCCTAGAATGGTGCGATTTAGTTTTACACAAACGAACATCTTAGCAACTTCATAGCAACTCCCTGACAACCACACACAACACCCTAGCATTGTGCTAATAAATTGTACACAAGCGAACACTCTAGCCACCATCTAGATTTTGTTGCCACTGCATAGCAACACCCTGGCAACCACCCAGACCACCTTAGCAATAGCAACATCTAGAAACCTCCCAGAACACCGTTGTAACTGCATAGAAACACCCTGGCAACCACACACAAACACCCTAGAATCATGCTTGTTTTGTTGTTGTTTTTTTACAAGTGAACACCCTAACACACGTACTTCATTTTGTTCTTTGGTATCATGTTCTAATGTTCTTTTATTTAATTTCCTGATCTGGTCATTTGTGCCTGTGCTTGTAGTATATATCAAACCTTATTGATTGGGAAAATATGTCGTATATGTCCTCCCACATCCCATGAGCTCTCATACGAGTCTGTGTGAGGTGCTTCGGTCTCTTTCATTAGCTCTGTGTGTTAATATTTTAGGCAGGTGTGTGAGGTTGTAAGGTGTGAACTCAGAGTGAATATTTCAGGTATGTGTATCAGAGTCTCATTATATCAAACCCTCGGGGCTCAAACCTCCAACAAATTTGCTGTGGAACTGCACGCACACACACACTGTCTGTCTGTCTCTCTATCTGTCTGTCTCTCCTGTCCCTTTGAGAGCATCTGTCTCGCTCTTTGCTTCATTATCTGCTTGTCCCTGAATTCTGACCATCACTCACTCCAATCTAACCCACCCTTAGAGAGAGTGTGTGATAGTTTTGACTGGCAGTGTGTGTGTGACTTGAACCTGTTTGTAGTGTGTGTGTGTGACACGTGTGGATCGACATGATGGTTTTGACAGGCTGTTATGACGTCTTTAGTAATGTGAAATCTCTTGAGTAAAAGCATCTTTCTGTCACCTGATGTGTGTTTCTCAAACTCTCTTCTCTTAAAATCTTATTCATTTTATTGGTTGTTAATTCATGTTATTCTACAGTGTTTTTTAATACTACTTTCTAAGGCTGCCCTTGACTAAAGATTTTTAGTAGTCGCAACTGCATAGCAAAGCCTTGGTAACCACACTCAACACCCTAGAATGGTGCTAGTGGTGACACAGGTGAATTCCCTAATAATCTCCTAGAACACTATAACAACTGCATAGCAACACCCTACTAACCACCCAGAACACCTTAGCAACTGCTTAGAAACACCCTAGCATTCACCAATAACACCTTAGCAACTGTATCGGTGCCCTGTTAACCACCCAGAACACCTTTGCATCCTGATAGAAACACCCCAATAACCACCCAGAATCATTGCCCTAGTAACCACACACAACACCCTAGCAACCACCTAGAGCACCTTAGCAACTGCATACCAAAGCCTTGGCAACCACACACAACACCCAAGAATGGTGCTAGTGGGTTTTACACAGCTGAATTCCCTAGTAATCACCTAGAGCACTATAACAACTGCATAGCAACACCCTAGCAACCACCCAGAACACCTTTGCATTCTCATAGCAACACCCTGAGAACCACCTAGAACATGTTAGGAACCGCTTAGCAAAGCCTTGTCAACCACACAGTACCCTAGAATGCTGTTAGTGAGTTTTACACAGGTGAATAACCCAGCAACCACCCAGAACACCTTAATAAATGCATAGCAACGCCATAGCAACCACCCAGAACATCTTAGCAGCGGCATAAGTGCCATGACAACCACACACAACACCCTAAAATGGTGCTAGTCAGTTTTACACAGGTGAATAACCTAACAATCCAGAACACCTTAATAAATGCTTAGCAACTGCATGAGTACCCTAGCAACCACCCATAACACCTTAGCAAAAGCATCAATGCCCTAGCAACCACACACAACACCCTAGAATGGTGCTAGTCAGTTTTACACAGGTGAATAACCCAGCAGCTACCCAGAACACCTTAATAACTGCATAGCAACTGCATCAGTGCCCTAGCAACCACCCTGAACAAAATCAGTTGACCGTTGAGAACTAGAACTCTAATTAGCACACAGACATATTTCATTCTATTGTTACACTTCTTCACTAAAGGCTGTTGCAAAAAACTGTTGATAAAGAGCTTAAAGTGCATATTCAATGTTTTCTGCTGACTTCAGTGCTATAAGTGCAGCAAAAATAAGTGTTGTGTGTGTGTGGCTTTGACTTGCATTATCAAGCCAGAATTGCCTTCACAATGTAGCATTTTTTTCTATATTAGGACATGCTAACTGTCCTTGTAATTCAGTAGACTAAATTAATATACTAAACAGTGGTATTGAAATGCAAAAAGTCGGTTTAGGAGTTTATTCAGAGTTAGGGAGTAAAAATTGTCTCTGATTAAAACCATTTTGCGTGTGTGCGCGCTTGTGTGTGTATTGAGGGCAGCTTTTGCCTGCAGTTATTTTGCCTCTGAATCAGCCTGTTGGTGCTGAAACAGACACTAAAACATACGCATGCACGCACACACACAGCCAGTGTATCACAAGTTCTTTCCATCTCTTTGTATCTGCACTGGCCAAAAGCAAAGCGAGTGTGCATGAGAATTAGAGAATCATGCATGAAAATCACAGATTTTCTTTCACGCTTTCAATGTTATGGATTTAAGTTTATCTTCTAAATAGAGACTGTCACTGGCATTTTATTTTGAAGATCTAGACACTTTTTTCAGTCTGGGATGGAGTGACTGATGTCTGTCATTAGTGCTGGATGATATTAATGAGCTTTTAATGGATCAGATTCACTCATCTTTCTGATTGAATTCTCTCTCTCTCTCTCTCTGTCTCTGTCTGTGTGTGTGTGTAAATGCACAAGCTCCATTAAAACCATCATCCTGCACGATTCAAACCAGGAAGAGAGGCAGTCTATGAATAATACAGGCTGGTTTGAGAAACACATGTTCTCTGGCCATGTGCAAATGTAAAGGTGCTTTAGAGACAACAGCTAAACGTTACCAAACATCGGAATCTGTCTCTCTCTCTGTATGTTCAGTTGAGCCAACTTAAAATTAAGGCAACCAGCTTCAGCATATTTTTGAGTTTTCTCAACTTGTTTTAAGTTTATACAGCAAAAAGTTGAGAATCTCCTACAAAAATAAGTTGAGAGTAGCTCAAAAATCTGCTGAAGCTGGTTGCCTTAATTATAATTTTGTCAATTATAACATTAGATTACTTTTTGTGTGCAAAGAGAACACAAATAACGACTTTATTCAACAATTTGTCTCCTCCGCGTCACCCTATAGCGACATTTTGGAGAGTATCACATAAGTAAACAACATATGCAACGCAACGCTTTATCTGAAAAAAAATTACGGTTGAACCACTGATGTCACATGGATTATTTTAACGATCTCCTTGCTACGTTTTTGAGCCTTGATTGTGTAAGGATCCTTGCTGTCTATGGGAAGGTCTGAGAGCTCTCGGAATGCATCAAAAATATCTCAATTTGTGTTCCGAAGATGAACGAAGGTCTTACAGGTTTGGAACAAAATGAGGGTGAGTAATTGATGACAGAATTTTCATTTTTGGGTGAAGTTTTAGCACATCAAATTAACATGGAAAAAAAACATTTCTGTGGCAACTAGCTGACTTAAAATGAGCTTATGTTTCAATTTTTTTAAATATATTTTACATTGTTGCAGTTAATGTTTATTTCAAGTAACATTTTTATTTTTATTTTTACTTTTTTTGGGGGGAGGGGGTAGTTTTATTTAACTATAATAACCATGGTTTGTCAGTAGAGGATGATCTTAAAATGGTGATGCTGTTACCTATAATTGAAAATAAATTTGTGGAAATATCAGAATGAAATTTGCCTTGCGGATTCATAACTGTAAATCTGTCAAGCTGGTTATCTTTCCAAAAGCATAATTATATCCCAACATTTCTGATTTAGTTTGAGACTGCACAATGCTATTGATTAACACATCAAATCTTGCAGAAAGTTAGTATGAGAACGTATGAGAGCGTAAGGACGGCACTGACCCGTATGTGGCGCTGCGCTCTGAACATCACCTCTGACTCCTCGCTCTTGTCTTTCAGCGAGGTGGGTGTTAATTGTAGGGTCCGCTCTGGTAGCAGTAATTAGCCGTTGATCAGACCTTTAGTCCTCCAACGACTACAGACTCTCGGCAGGGGGTTGAGTGCGAGTGTGTGATTATTTTTAGCGCTCACACACACACCTCCAGACATTTGTTCCTATGAGATTCACATCAGTGAAAGGGTGAACTAATAGTTCTGTGAGGAAGAGTTTCACCCACACTACCTTCATCATCTGCGTGTCCACAGATTGCTGGTGGGAGGAGAGCCGGGAACATGCTTTCCGTTGGAAAGAGAAAGAAAAGAACAAATTACACTTTTACAGCCGTCTGCCACCATCACCACAATTACTGGTCGTTCAAAGAGAGAGAGTGGGGTTTTCATGTGTAGAAGAGTGGGGACAATCACTAAAATAAACTCTGGAAATGATTTCTCAAACGAATATTTCTTCTAAATGTGATGTGGAAGCACTGCCATCATGTACGATAGTCACAGGTTGTTTGAATGGATGCTGTGAAATGCAGACTGACTGTAACCCAGAGCTGCTGTTTGTCCTACTGTGGGTTATGTTCAGAGATCTTTTATTAGGACAGTCACTGTTGATTATATTAATGGTACTTATCCAGCACGTTAATGTTAATTTACAATTTTTAAATTGAAATGCTTACATTTATTTGAAAATCGCATTGTTTTTATTTATTTATATTTAAATAAATGGCAATTCACAATTTGTAAAAATGAAATACTTAAATTTAAAATGACAACACATGAATGAATTGATTAATTAAATTATTTTAAGGTAATTAAAGTATATAAGTTCAAGTATTTACAATATATTACAGTGTTCAATTAAAAGTAAGTAATTCATGGAATTCTTGATTTTTAAAACAAATACTTGGATTTAATTGAACATTGTAATGTAATAACATTATTTTATTTATTAATTTATTTATATTCAAGTAATTAAATTCAAGTACTTTAAAAGTAGAGTATTGTAATATAATACAATTTTATTTATGTATATATTTACTTCTATTTACATAATTCATTTAATTTTGTTAGATTTTTTTTTAATCATTTAAAAATGAAATAATTTATTGAAAATTGTAATATAATTGTCAGTTATTTTTTATGCATTTATTAATATCAATAACTAATTCAGGAATTAAAAATATTCTTAATTACAATTTATAGTCTCAATTTAATTGAAGCATACAAAATATAAAATAATGATGATAATAATAATAATAATAATAATAATACTGAAAAATAACAAGTATATATATTTTTTGACAACTGATTCACAACCTAATTGACAACCTGTATTGTAAATTGTAATCAAGGAATAATTGAGTACCCAAGTTTCATCAAATATTTGCGAACATAAATGTATTTTTATAATTCATATGTCAGTGAAACACTGCTCATCTGCCAGAGTGATGGAGAATCTGTGTAGCATGAGATGATGCTCAGTCCATGTCTGATGTAACATAACACGTTGACATGATTTATCATACAGAAATACGATTATTACAAGTGTTTCTGTTTGTATATATCCTTAATACTCTTTTATTAATCCAGCTTTGTGTGTTTTTGTTCATAATCCACTCGTCTATCAGACAATCTGTCTAACTGAAGATTTCGTGACCTCCAGTCATTCTCTCTCTCTCTCTGTCTCTCTCTCTGTCTCTCTCTCTCTCTCTCTCTCTCTCTCTCTCTGTCTCTCTCTCTCTCTCTCTCTCTCTCTCTCTCTCTCTCTCTCTCTCACTCTCATATCCATTCTTTCATTTGTTCTTCCACCTTATTTCAGTTTCCATGGTCATTTCTCCGTTGTTAGCATAACGCCCTCATGAAAACCTCTAGAGTAATTGCGGATTTCATCTCTGTGTGTGTGTGTGTGTGTGTGTGTCATATGAAGGTCATATGAAGGGCAGTGCATGCTGGGATTGATTGTAATCATCTATATTTTTGTTGCTACTGTAAACGTTCATCTCCAGTCGTTTGTTCAATGGATTCTCCTTCACACTGTGTGTTTGTTTATCCCTCCTTTTTCTTTTTCCTCTTTCCCTCCACTGTTATTCTATCCGTCTTTCTCTTTCTCTCTCTCTCGGTTGACATTTCCTGTCAGGTATCTCATTATTGAGTCCCTTCAGATCACTGATTAAACTCCTCACGTCTGTTTGTCTGTATGTATGTCTGTCTTTCCCTCATTCTTTCTTTCTTTCTTTCTCTCTCTCTTCTTGTTTGTTTGTTATTGCACAGTTATATTTAACTGCGTGTTTGTTTGTTTGTTTATTCATTCAGATAATTCAATTCAAAACATTTTCAGTTACAATTTATAGTCTTAATTAAATTCAAGCATTTATTATTAATAATAATACTTTTTGAATGCTTGAATAGAACAGTCTATAGACAACCTAGATTGTAATAAATTGAATTTTTTCTATAAGTGACGATTTACATTCTTTATATTTTGCATGCTTGTAAAATGATCTTTCAGTCAGTGTGGTGTTTGCTTGTCATTTCTCTTCATTATTTCTTTTTTTGTTTGTTTTCTTTTGTTCTTTCTTGCTGTTTATGCATTCTTTCGCTTGTTCGTTGTTTTTAGTCATTCATTAGTTCATTCTTTCCTTATTTTGTCATTTCTCTCCCTCTCTTTCTCTCTGTTGTTGTTGTTGTTGTATGTCTTTCTCTCCATCTAGTGAATCATATCAGCTGTGGTTTCAGCTCCCAAGGACACGGAGTATTTCAGTCTTAATTGTGCGCACTGGGCCCACGTCCCCACACACACACACACACACACACACACGTGTTCTTGTTCCCATCTCAGACGCATCATTGTGATGGTGTCCATATTGATGGTGTTGAAATGTTCTGTCTTGCTTTATAAAGCCTGTGAAAACACACTCATACACAAACAGATACAGGTCAGAAGGAAAATGTGTGTGTGTGTGTGTGGTCTTTTTTCCTTCATTTTTCAAGTCAGTCTTGTGTGGCACTGCTGTCAAAAATATAATCAGAGAGACGGAGGTGTCGGTGAGCGGAGGAGAAACTGTAGGAGGTAAAGAGAGAGAAAGAGATGGAGTGTAGAGGGAGGAAAAGCATTAGAGAGAGAGACAGGAACAAGAGAAAGAAACAGACAAAGAGAGAGACGCTTGTATGTGTTCCCAATTACCAGCCAAAGTCACCTTCTCTTTCTCTCCTGCATGTGTTTGTGTTTTTCATCATGTATTTTAGTGTACTAGTGAATACGTGTTTGATTTGTTCAGCTGTGTGTGTGTGTGTGTGTGTGTGTGTGTGTGTGTGTGTGCGTGTGTCGTCTTGAGGAAAGACTGTAACTCCGCCCCCTGCCTGTGACCTCATTAGGGTGACCTCGTTAGAACCACGATATGGAGTGACTCTTAATTAACAGACCAATGCCTCCCTCATACGCTGTTACTCGATGTCCTTTTCTCATCCAGAACTCAGAGAAAGAAAGAAAGCAAGCGATACTAAGGGTGTTTTGCTCTTGAATAGAGCTGAACTCAAACTCTACTGTGAGTGAACCATAAATAATAACCAAAAAAGTGAAAATTCTACACAATGTGAATCGGTCACAGCCAATCAGAGAACTTTTTCATATGAATTCAAGTTGATTATGGACCAATGAGATTTCACTGTGGGTGGAGCCTAACAGCTTTTAATGTTTATTTGATCTCATTTAGTCCATTTTGGTGTTGATAATTTTCAGTCCAATTTTAATTTGTAGTATATTATTAATAATGTATGGTTGTTTTACTATATTACAATATTACAAAAATGTTGTAAAATATTTTTAAAAAATTATGTATCATTACAATATACACTACTGTTCAAAAAGTTTGGGGTTGGTGAGGGATTTTTTTTATGATTTTGAAGGAAGTCTCCCAAGCTCGCCAAAGCTTTTATTTTATTACGAATCAATTAAAACGCGTATTATTGTGAAATATTATTACAATTTAAAATAACTGTTTTCTATTAGAATATATGTTGAAATGTAATTTATTCCTATGATATAAAGCTGAATTTTCAGCATCATTACTCCAGTCTTCAGTGTCACATGATCCTTCAGAAATCATTCTAATATGCTGATTTGCTGCTTAAGAAACATTTCTAATTATTATCAGTGATGATAAACAGTTGTGCTGATCCATTTTTTTGTGGAAACTGTGGTATGTTTTATTTTTCAGGATTCTTTGATGAATAGAAAGTTCAAAAGAACAGCATTTATTTGAAATAGAAATCCCTTGTAACACTTTAAATGTCTGTCACTTAAGAAATCAAATGCATTCTTGCTGAATAAAAATATTATTATTTTTTTAAATCCCCAAACTTTTGAACAGTCTATATATTTATAATATTCTTCATATTCAAGCCCCTTGTTGTCATTTCAAGTGTTTCTGTAATCTGAAATTGCACAATCCTAAAGGTTGAAGCCTTTGAGTCAAACTCTTGCGTGACGCTCTCAGACCCCTGAATCAAGTGTGACACACACCGAGTGTGAAAACAAGTGGCACAGAGAGAGTCATTACTTTTAGAGCTCTTCAATCGAGTGTGTGTGTGATGGTTTCTCTCTGGTTTTATGCGTTTCTGCTTCAACTCTTTCCATCTTGAGCTCTCACGTTTGACTGCTTCCATGTGTGTGTGTTTAGAGTGGTTAGCTGCAGGTTTAAAGTTTTATAAAGCTGTCAGTTCTCGCTGATTTTCATTTCAGCGGGTGAGTGAAGCTGACAGACGCTGTGAAGTGTGTGTGAGAGAGTTGTGCTTCACCCGTGTGTGACGACTCGCAACACACACAGCTCACAGACGGACAACATGAGGTGCACAGCTGTAGTTCACACACCTTCAGCACAGTATCAGAGTCAGTGTGTGCTCATATCAGGGTCAGATCTCACTCACAGGTTTCTAAACTCTGGTCTTTGCTTTAAAGATAAGAGTAAGAACATACAGTAAACCATACTGGTATCAGGTTGCATTATTGTTTTAGTATTATTATTCTTATTAATTCAGTTCTGAGTCAGGCTCTAAAAGTACTTAGCATAAACCATTTTAATAGAAACTTTTTTGTTGTTTTTTTTTGTCGTTGATATACCATTATAATTTTATTAATATTTTGAATTAGATTTTCTGTTTTCTCTTCATCTTTAAAGTTTTAGTAATTTTGTGTTTTTGTCATTTTTTTATTAGTTTTTGCTTTTTTAAATGTGTATCATTTTTATGTATTAGTTATTAGTACTTCAGGTTACACTAAATTGAAATGACAAATGCTGCCTCAGCGACTTGCTGAAATAAAATAAGATTCAAGTTAAATATTAAATTTTTAGCTAACTTTTTTTTCAAGTAGCAGTTTTTTTTTTCTTCGGTTTGAGGTTTTAATTTTTGTTTTAGCTAATGATAATAAGCCTGAATAAAAATAAAGAAAAATAACTATAATAAAACTATAAATCATATTTATATTAATATATTCATTAAACTAGCATTTGTTAATATTATATTAAATATTATTTTATATTTATATTACATATAAATAATAAAATAAATAAATACATATATTATTCACCATTATCAAACTGCATATGCTCTTCAGTAAATATTTAACATGTAATCAAAGAAAATCATTTTAGCATTTTTATCTAGAGCAATTTTTATTTTATTTTTTCATACTCTTTCAACTTATTCATCATGAAAATATCCAAGGAAACTGGCATGGCATTAAAACATCAACAAACCAACCAAACTAGCGTTACTATTATTAAATGGGGAAAAAAGGTCTAAATACCTTATTTGTTATTATTAATTGTTAATATATAGGTATTAATTATTGACGCACAAAATCATAATTTTTGCCAGCATTTCTTGTAATGTGTTTGTCTCTGTTTTTAAGCGTATTTGTTCCTAATCCTTGGAAAGAGGATCTCACATTTGATTTATGTGTGTGAGCAGCTGGTGTGTTTTACTTCAATCATTGATTTCCCTGTAGATCTTAGGAATATAACATCTGTCTCTCTTTTAACCTGAACTGTATTGAGCAGATTAACCAGTCTTAAACCAGTTTACACACACATACATGAGCGGGACCCCAGCGAGCGTTTCTGCTCAAGTTTTAGAGTATTTGATTGACAGATCCTCAGATGTGCGGATTTGTGTTTGGTTAAACGTGAATAACATGTTCATGTAATAATTGACTGCATCCTTCCAGTGCTTCTAGAGGTGTGCGTGTGTGTGTGTGTGCGCGCGTGTGTGTGTGTGTGTGTGTTTGAACAAGTGTACTGTATGCATGCATGCATGATGTTTCCTACACACCCCTGGCTTGGCCTGGTCAGAAATCATGGTGGGTTTGTTTTCCGCTCTGAGTTGACGGGCAAAATTAAACCTACAGCTATCACACAAACACACACACACTAGTTCCCATGTTTCTGCTCATGAGGATACCTCAGTTATCTGTGCATTTGGATTACACTGCATTTTAGGTATAGAGAATCAAACCCATGACCTTGCTGTTGCTAGCGTCTTGCTCTACTATTTCAGCTACAGTTTCTAAGCAAATAATTGCAGCCTTGGTGAAAACAAAAAAAATATTAAAATGGCTTGTCAAACAAACTTTTGAAGAGTACTGTGTGTCTGTTTTACAGAAGAAAAGTGTAAAGAATGTCTTGACACAAAAGTAGTCCATATAAATATTTTTTTTTAAATCACCAGGATATTCTATTAAAAAAATCATTTGTGTTCCACATAATAAAAGGCAAATGGAGCTGAAATGACATGAGAGTGAATAAATGATGACATTTTTTTAAATATCTTTTTAATCCATCATATGATACAGCGGATGTGTGTGACGGTCAGGTTAGCCAAGAAGCGCTCATTCTTTCTTTCTTTCTCTCTAGTAGAATAGTGATGTTCTTATCCTTTATGGCCAGTGAAGGAGGCCAGATCCCTCGAGGATGGACAGAGAAAGACAGAATAAGAGATAATGTGCTTCTGAAGGTTGTGTGAGTGTCTGTGGCGCTGGTGTCTTTAATTGGATGGTCCACTGTGAACTCCAGTATAGAAAGAGGTCAAACAAACCAAACCATCACAGCGAGACCCTTAGGAGATGGCATGCCGGCTGTGTGAGTGTCTCGGAGAGAGAACATCACAAAAAGAGACTGTATGTGACTTTATGGCATGAATAACAAGCACAGTGACGTGATTATTTAAAGAGACAGATCACCTGAAAGTAAGAATTCCATCGTTATCTTTTTTTCAAATGTTATATGGAAAAAAGCAGCATGAACATTCTGATAAATATCTTTTTTTGTTTTCCTAAAAACGAAACTCATACAAGTCATTGGTTTTTATGTGACTCTCTTTAAGACAGACGTTTTTGGTTGTCTCGGATTGAAATCTTGCGTCCTGCTCTGCACACACACTTACAGTCTCCTTGAAGTGACATTTGGTGTGTGTGTGTGTGTTTGTGTGTGGGAGAGAGAAGCCGAAATCATGTTGTGTGTTTCTGTAGGGCAAACCCTGAGCTGGTCTCTTGTGATTGTATACAGTATGTGTGTGTGTGTGTTTGTTGGTGTTTCTGTCTGGTTTTGCTGATTGGATCAGATGCCTGAAGTCTCGCCCAAAGCAGAGAATGAGAGACGGAGCATGTTCACAAGAACAAACACCGATACAGAGTTTGAAGATGATCTGTGTGTTACACTAGAGGTGTAACGGTACACAAACATGATGGTTCAGTACGAACCTGTTTTGAAGTCACTGTTCTGTATGGTTTTGGTACAGCAGGGGGGGGGGGATCTTTCTTTTATCTTTCTTTAAATAAAATCAAATGAATAAAATACATTTATTTTAAATATAATAATCAAATCTCAACTTAAAAAAAAGAAAGGTTTATGCAAACATGTAAATTGTACATAATGCATTTTAGTTTTTTTTAAACTGGACATAATTTTTTTTTTAAAGAAACTTATATCAATCCAAGGATGCAATAAGTTAATGAGAAGTGACAGTAAAGACTTACAATGTTACAAGAGATTTCTATTTCAAATAAATTCTGTTCATCAAAGAATTCTGACAAATAAAATGTACCACAATTTCAACAAAAATATGAAATGACACAACAGTTTTCAGCATTGATAATAATCAGAAATGTTTCTTGAGCAGCACATCAGCATATTAGAATAATATCTGAAGGATCATGTGAGACTAAAGACTGAAGTAATGATGCTGAAAATTCAGCTTTGATCACAGGAATAAATTACATTTTACAATATATTCACATAAAAAATGGTTATTGTTATTGTAATAATATTTTGTTGTATTATTGATTTTACTGCATTTTTCATCAACTTAATGCAAAGATTTCCAAATTAATTATTAGTAACCTAAGTTAACATCAAGTTCTATAAAGTATTATATGTTTTTAATTCATATTTCAAATGATAATATTTCATAATTGAACAAATCTGATGATTATCTGATGTTGGTTACATGGCATGCAGATAAACAGATTATTTGTTTCATATATTAGTAAAATATTTAGTAAGTGCTTATATAGGTAACACTTTAGTAAAGGGACCAATTCTCACTATTATCTAGTTGCTTGTTAGCATGCATATTATTAACACATTGGCTGTTTATTAATACTTATAATGCACATACTCTGCATGACCATATTCTACACCCCTAATACTACCCAGTATCTAAAGTTAACTACCTTACTAACTATTAATAAGCAGCAAATTAGGAGTTTAGTGAGGCAAAGGTCATAGTTAATGATTTGTTAATAATGAGAATTTGACCAAAAAATAAAGTGACTGCTTTATTTTGATTTAGATTTGTTTAATGAATTATTTATTCTCTCTTTACCTCACTCAGTCACTAGAGGGCAGTGTTTTTATCAAGCATCACACTAGATTCATTTAACACACACAGTGACATTGATGAAGTGTAAGTTATAACAGCTGTTGTTTGAGCTGTCAGTGTGTGTGATTACATGTGGAAATACACACTGATCTGTTAACACACACACACTTGCGTATCTCGAGTATCTGCTGCATTCACACTGACCAAACTAAATCCTGTTAGATAGATCTGTGTTATTGATGTCCTAGAGTGTGTGTGTTTAATTGTTTATTGAAATACGTGTTTGCACAGATGTGGATCGATGTATTTTGTTCCTCCTGTGTGTGTGTGTGTGAGTGACCTTCATATTTGTGCGCACACTCACCTCAGCATCTTATTAACTTCTCAACATCCAGCGAGTGTGTGTGTGTGTGTGTGTGTGTGTGAGTGTGTGTCCTGCAGGCTCCCTGGAGCTCTGAGCTGTGAAGGAGGGACAGATTGACTGAGTCATAGACCAGTTTCACTTATTACACTCGTGTGTGTGTGCGCGTGTGTAATTAGGTTGCTGTAATTGCTGTAGTAAATCTTGACGTGGGTCTGTGTGTGACCGGATGGAGCGTTGATTTAAAATCATTACTCTGTCTGTGTGTGTGTGTGTGTGTGTGTAGTGCGTTCCTAATCTATCTTCACATTCCTGCGAGTTAAAATATGATTGTGTTCAACCACAGTGTGTGTGTGTTTGTGTCTGATCAGTAATTCAGGTCGTACTGTTTTTGTGCGTCACTGCTGCAGACCTTCATGACCAGAGAAGCCGAGGAGACACACACACACACACACACACTCTCTTTCTCTCCTGAGGTCATTTAGTGCCAATGTCACAGTCAAGAAAATGCATTAAAATGTATATGCCAAAAACAACTTTATCTCACTCTCCATCCTTTGACAGACTGTTGAACGTAACTACACACTTTAATTGAAATAAACGAGCCTGTGTGTGAGGAAAATCTGAAATCTCATGCTAGAAGACTTTTTTTCCATTGGTAAACTCTTGTCAGTTTTTAATTTTCTGTAATAAGTCAATCTAAATGTTTAGAAGTGAAATGCTGCAGTTCACAGTTGCTCCAGTAGATGGCAGTATGACACCACAAATAGATTTATACAGTCAGATATACAAAATACAATAAACACCTAATATATGATTTTCCTTTATACACTGATATAATTTTAATGTGAGAAATTGATGGTTGATTTGGAAAAATTAATTAAATGAGTATTAAATATAAAACCTGCTTTTATATCCTGAGCAATGAACAATAAAACCGACAATTGACTGAGTTAGTGTTGTATTTAATTAAATATTTAAACAATTATTTTAATACAATTATACCATATATATATATATATATATATATATATATATATATATATATATATATATATATATATATATATATATATATATGATATTCTTATTTTGGGCATTTTGTGTAATATAATATAATAATTTACTTATTTAAACATGTTTATATCTCAGGATATACATTTCTTAATACCTATTTGTTATATTTGTAAACCTTTTTTTCTGTATCTGTTTATTTACATCTAGCATGCTATCTATCATTTTACATGGTCTTTAAAAAATACCATTAATACCGGGGTACATAAAGCATGGTACCGTTTGAATGAAGCTATTAGATATTTTTGTAAATGCATTCATTGTAATTTACATTTAGTTTTAAATATATAAAAACGTATCTGATTCATTATTATATTATATTGTATTCAGAATGCTTTGGACACATTCAAGCGACTGGATTTTTTTAATGATTGTATTTTGTGACATTTGCACTTTTTGGTTGTTATTTTATGCAATATCTACTAAATATCTCATCTTATTTTTTACACTGCAGTTGCACTGTTCATGCACCAGGGGTGCGCAAGTGAGCACACTCTAAACCCCGCCCACAGTCCGTCCCCCTGTGTCTGGCCCTCCTATTTCCTGTGGGTCAACCCCACCCCTGTCACACCACACCCTGCCATCTGGCACTGAGTCACCCCTCCGCTCCCCCTCATTCTCTCCGCTCTCATTCCTTCCTTTCCACACAAAAACAGGATGAAGGGCCCCTTTCAGCTCGAGGTTACCCTCGGCAACCAGAGCCCTGGAAACTCCCTGAAACGCACACACACACACAGTCATGGACATTTTAAAGTTTAAAGGGACGGCGTCTCTCATCAGCTGCTGTGTTTTACATTTAAAGCCCCAAACAACGACCACCTGCTCTCTTTCTGTCTCTCTCCAGCATCTGTCTCTCTTTCTTCTCATTCTATCTTTGTGTCGAACTCCCTGCATTCCTGCAGGCAGCGAGATTGTTTTCTATTAGATTACTGAAGTATGGAGTGTGTGTACTTGCTGACAAGTACATTCTCTTTCTCTCGAGAGGAGACGCATTCTTTCCTTGAAGACTTTGTGTGTAAATGCGCTTGCGTGTTTAAAAATGTGTAATGAAACACTTAGCTGTGAAATTAGATTCTCTGAATGTTGAAATAGTTTCATTTTAAATAAAGTTTGCATTTTAAAAGTAGCAGATTCTTCACTAGTTGCTACAGGACAGTAAATTCATTGCACAAAGAAGAGTTGTTTTGTTTCGTTTCATCTGAAAAGCTTCAGTAAAATATAGGAAATTACACAAAGTCAGAAACAGTCAAGTTACATCAACAATGCAACACTGTCTGTTCCCTAGACTATATGTATTTCAAGTTCTAGTGGAATAATTAGCATAAACTTTACTACAAATTTCAAAAGCAAACTGAGGTAAAGTTTGGTGTTTTGAAATGTTAAGTTTGTGCTGCAGTGTGTTAGTTTGTCCACTAGAGGCGCTGGCGCTCCACCATAAACTTCCATAGAACAAAGGAGACCGCCATCAATACACTTTTAACTAAACATACTCTCTAATGAAAGAGAGCCAGATGAAAGAACAAAGTTTTTCTCTGTGTGAGTGGATTGCATTGAGTTTGTGTGTTGTTTGCTGATGAGCTGGAGTTCACTCGCATTCACTTTAACATGCTGGACGTGTCTGTCTGTCTCTCACTGTGACCTTCCACTCACATAAACTCTTGCCTTGTATGGGAAAAGAAGAGCGTGTGTGTGTGTGTGTGTTTAAAGTGAGATCAGGAGTTCCAGAAAGAGCAGACATGATGTCTGTGGTTAACGCTGAACTAATATATGCAGAAACACAATGATTTTCATGTAAGACAGACAAAGAGAGACAGGACAAAGAAGGGGAAAAACAGCTGGACACTTACAGAAATAAACACAAACGTGTGTGTGTGTGTGTTAATGGTTAAAGTATTTATAGTTTGTCCCAAGAAGTAAGCTGAATGTAACTAATCCTCCTTTAAAAACATTTTAGGTATTTTGTAATTTGGTCAGTATACACACATGTATAATATACAATATAATACGGTATGTTAAGATATGTTACCATATGTATAATATATAAAATTGTATATCGTTTAAATGCTAAAAGTTCTCTTGTATGTTTTAGTTTTGCCTGTAGTCATAATTGTCTTTATGGAGAGAAAAAAGCAATGATGATAAATGATATGTCCTGAATTGAAGGTGTGTGTTGGAGCTCTTTTGTATGACGCAGCTTTGTACTGAGACTGGATTCCATGAGGGGAAGATAAAAGCCTGAATGGATGAATAGACCTCAGGCAATACAAAGACAGCAACAATAACATTAAAGAGCCTGTGTTTGATAGTTAGTGATTGTGCAATCTAGCACACATGCACTCTTAAATGTAATGTTAATGTAACACAG
Organism: Barbus barbus; assembly: GCF_936440315.1. NCBI lineage: Eukaryota > Metazoa > Chordata > Actinopteri > Cypriniformes > Cyprinidae > Barbus > Barbus barbus. The sequence continues at coordinate 8,982,333 of NC_136745.1, read as the reverse complement.
ATGTGCTGTGGTTGTGCTGCAGTTCCCATTGTGACCTGCAGAGGCACCATTGGCTTATAAATGAGTTTTGGTATCTCATCTGTGTGTGTGTGTGTGTAAGAGAAAGACCAGCAGCCATTTTGAACACTGATCCCATTTTATGAATCACAGGCAGTGAGTAGCAGAGGAGATATATAGTGTGTGTGTGTGTGTGTGTGTGTGTGTGTGTGTGTGTGTGTGTGTGTGTGTTCATGTTCTCTGTCTGAACTCAGAATCACTGACCCACTGACTGAGATTTCAGGCCATAATGTGCCGTAGATTAGTTAAACTATCTCTCCATCTAGTATTCCCCTTTTTTTCCATTTTTCCTCAAAACTCAAGAGTCACAAATTCAAGATGTTTATAATTTTAAGTTTTTTTTTCAATTAAGAATCATGCATAGTAAAAAATATATATATATTTATATAAAGCACATTTCATATATAATGGTAATTCAGAGTGCTTTATATAAATGGGATTTATAATAGTTTTCATAATGCGTAAAATCTGAAAATAACAGAATTGTTTTTTTATTAGTCGTATTATGAATCAATTTAATATGTAGTAAAATTTCTGAAATGGATATTAACTTTTTGATGGCAAGTCTGTTTCTTCGTGATTCTGAGTTATGAACTAATTTTTACAATTATAAATTGCAGTACAAATAATGTGTGCACTTTATTCTAACAAAAGAGAAAAGAGAGTGAAATAAAATATATAAATAAATATTAAATGCAAAGCTTAAAATTATAAATGTTCCCTTAGCAAATAATTGAAATTAGTTTGTTTGAAGCACTAAATAATAAAGTAATTCAAACTATAACTGAAAAAAATATTAAAGCTAAATGAAAACAACCTAATAAAAATGTAAAAAAAGTATTTAAATGTAAAAAAAAAAAAAAAAAAAAAATATATAAGATTATCAGGACCAGACAAGAGCATGTATGCATAGTTTCTGCAAAAATACATAGTTATTGCACAATTATTGTAGATTCATATGAAACTGTGTAATAAACTTAAGGATCTTTCTGACATTTCTTGTTTAATTGATGTGATGCTGCAAAGACAAATAGATTTGTATATGATCTGTAGTAAATGTGAGTTTTATCACGTACTTTAAGTGTCAGGGCTTTGCTATGCTGTCAGAGAAGATACAAATCTGTGTTGTCGTATTGTGTTTTTCTGTGGACAACAAAAATTTAGCTTTAGTTTTTGGATTGATTCATTATTTTAGGATTTATTTAGCTATACTTTTTGATGATTCATAAATCAGTTAAATGTTTTGTTTTAGGCTATGGGGTTGGATCATGTAACTTTTAGATTAATATCTAAACAGATGTGTTTATGTACATCCTCATTTAGAGTTCGATGCATGTACACGTTTGTGTGTCTTACATAAGTGAACATGAGCAGCATTTCTTAAGAACTAATGTGTAAAATTGAGAATGAAAGTGTGTGTGTGTGTGTGTGTAATGTAATTCAGAGCTACTCACTCTCTTGAGCGGTTCCATATGCTGCTGTAACTCAATACACACACACAGATGCCAGACACTAATGTACTGCTCGGAAATGAGGTAAAGAGAGAGAAAAAAAATCTGTTTGAAAGGAGCCTGAAAATGGAGGAAAGAAACTATTCAGAGAGACAGAAGCGTGGACATGAGCATGAGAGGATGGAAGAAAATTACAGGCCAGACTGCAGATAGAGATGAGGATGTTTATCTGATTTTGATTGTGTGTTTCAGTGATTATTACTCTCTCACACACACACACACAAGCTGATGGTCATTTGATGCTGTGTGTGTCCATGGGGTTTCTCTGGAGACTTGTCAGTAGTGTGAACTTCAGTCTTCATGTTTCATTAAAGCTGTTGGGCATTTGACTCTTGACCCTGAGTCCTGATCCCTGACCTCTGACCTCCTCCTGCTCCTCACTGTCTGTCTTTAGAACAGAAATGCCAGCACACTCATGTTTGTGTGTACAGAGATCGTTTTCTTTTCTATATTAGATACTTCCTATACTATTTGAAGTTGCCTAGTCTTAGTTCTTTGTCATTTTGAGCCATAAATGAATTTTTGTTCAGCTATCATGTCCAGTACAAATAACTTGTGCATGACATTTTAAAAAATGCATAAAATTTTAGTTTTTATTTATTTATTTTTTGATTTTCACTTAAATAGTTTTCTGATGTGGTGTTGATATTGTAACTATTAAAAATAGTTTCCTGTTGTATAAATAGAACTGCAATTAAATTTGATTAGTGACAAATAATGAAGTTATGATAAAAAAATAAGAATTAAGAATTAATAAAAATTAAGAAAATAAGAAAAAAAAATAAAAAATAAATAAAATATATATATATATATATATATATATATATATATATATATATATATATATATATATATATATATATATATATATATATATATATATATATATATATATATATATTAGAAATATATATAATAGAAATATGTTTTTATTATCATCTAACACTATTAAAAATCATTCTGTAAATAAAATAAATCTGGAATAAAATAAAATATGAATAAGTAAAAACTCTCAAATTAGAAACGTCACCCTAGCAACTCAAATTATTTACTTTTAGTACTAAAACTCAAGCTAAATAGAAATATTAAAAAGCTAAAGTTTCTAAAAAGTGCTAAATTACCAAAAATATATCAAATTAAAGCTAAATAGAAATATTAAAAACTGATCACATTGGCAAAAGCACTTAAAATATTTAAAACTAAAATGAAAATAAACAAACGAAATGTGATGAAAAATATTAAATGTCATAACAATAGGATATAAATAATACTAAAATAACACCGCTATGGTGTGACACATGAATTTTTAAAAGTACAAATAATCAATCTAATCTCTAAAATAACATGCTCCATAAACTGTATGTATGACAATTATGAAACAATTTGAAACTGGTGTTTAAAGTACATCTAGATCAAGTATAGCGAATAAAACCACTGGACACCGATGTCACTATGCTTGATGTGTCATTTCAACTCATTTAGTCTTTATGAAGACTGTGTGTGAGTGAATATGTGTCCAGCCTTCAAGAAACATCATTTTCAGGTCATTTTTGAACCCGAGGCTGATATCTCAAATAGTCAAGAGTATTTACCCTCTCTCTCTCTTTGTCTTTTTCTAGGTAAGAAGGATCAAGAGGCATCTGAGGATAAGAAAAACGTTCAGAAGAAGAAGGTGAAGGAGCTGAAGGTGCTCGACTCCAAAACATCCCAGAATCTCTGTGAGTAACAGCTGTGCATGAATCTTCATTCAGATGTGAAATATCTCACTAGTTTAACACCGTAATTTATAGTGTTGTTTACTCAGAACTCTGTGTGTGTGTTGCAGCTATATTCTTGGGTTCAAACAGGATGCCTTATGAAGAGATGAAGAATGTCATCCTGGAGGTCAACGAGAAAGTTCTCACTGAAAACATGGTGCAGGTATGAAAGAGTCATATTTAGTGGATTTTTTTAGTGGAAAGCAATCCGCCCTAACTTGTTATAATGCATGTTTCATTTTGCATGCAAGAAAACAACTTATGTATGTGACCCTGGACCTCAAAACCAGTCTTAAGTCGCTGGGGTATATTTGTAGCAATAGCCAAAAATACATTGTATGGGTAAAAATTATATATATTTTTTTTATGCCAAAAATCATTAGGATATTAAGTAAAGATCATGTTCCATGAAAATATTTTGTTAATTTCCTACTTTAAATATATCAAAACTTAATTTTTGATTAGTAACATGCATTGCTAAGAACTTTAAAAGCGATTTTCTCAATATTTAGATTTTTTTGCACCCTCAGATACTTGTATCTCGGCCAAATATTGTCCTATCATAACAACCCATACATCGATGGAAAGCTTATTTATTCAGCTTTCAGATGATGTATAAATCTCAATTTTGAAAAATTGATCCTTATTGGTCCAGGGGTCACATATATAAATACACACACATGCATGCAATATATTTAAGAAAAATATGCTGTTTATATATTACAAATATTTATATGTAATATAAATTATATGAATATAAATAAATATATACATGTAAATGTTTTCAAGATATATGCTGTATATGTGTGTATTTATATATACATATTAAATATACACAGTACACACACATATATTATGTGAATGAAAACTTTTATTTTGGATGCGATTAATCGTTTGACAGCACTAGTTGAAATCAAAAAATTCAACCAATTCAACCAATAATTACCTTGTACACAAGTTTGTTGTTTTGATATTATTTAAAACTATATCTTGAAGATTACTGTGCTGAGATCCTTAATCTTAAAATGAAAGACATTTCTCTTCAAGTTCAAATGAAAGCAAAATTCCTCCTATTTACTTTAGTTTTTTTGGTCTTATTGGGAATGACTCATTAGTGCATGTTATTCCAAAACTAAGAATGTAATATTTTATCAAAACATAACTTGACTTTTTCAACCAGCTTCATATAGAGTCACTTTACATCATCCAATCATTTGCCCATTATATAAATCAAGCCCCACCCTAAAATACCTCAGAAATGCAAATGTCTCTTATGCAGTCGCCAAACTGTATTTGAAAAGTTTTGATGGGCAAACCAAAACGTTTGATGGACAAAAACAGTGAAACAGGCATCATCCTCTCCTTGTGCTAAACAGCTGCTGTGTGTTTTTCAGAGTTTGCTGAAGCTGCTGCCAGAGCAGGAACAAATGAACACATTATCAGAGATGAAAGACGATTACGAGGAGCTGGCAGAGTCTGAACAGTTTGGAGTTGTGGTGAGAAACACACACTTATAAGCACTCCTGTAAAAATGTATGTGTATACATGTATAACTTCAGACATTTAACCATTGTGGGAAAAAAACAATTGACATTAGGATAATGCAACCAAAAATGCTAAAATTGGCTTACAAAAATGCATCAGCACTCCATTGACTTCTCAGAAACATTCACTCAGATTCATGTGTATATCTCTCTCTAGATCAGTTCAGTTAAGCGTCTGAAGCCCCGTCTGACCTCCATCCTCTTCAGACTTCAGTTTGAGGAGCAGGTGAATAACGTCAAGCCGGACGTAGTGGCGGTGACAGCCGCCTGCGAGGAGCTTCGGAAGAGCGAGAGCTTCTCCAAACTGCTGGAGATGACGCTGCTGCTGGGTAACTTCATGAACGCAGGATCACGCAACGCCAAAGCTTTCGGCTTCAGCATCAGTTACCTGTGCAAGGTGATTTCCAACATCTGCATTAATGAGTTTGACGAATGCGGTCAACTCTATATTTTGTGGCATCTGATGTGTTTCTAAAGAGCAACTTTTTTTTCTACTGCTACATTTTCTGTGAGTTAATAGCTTATCTAACATATCTAATAGTTCTCTTTCTAAAGAACATGTGATTTGTGCCTCTTCTAGCTCTTAAAATGTAGTGAGACAACTGTTTGTACCCTGTTTGTGGAAAGTGCCTGACGTGTTGGTCACCACAAAGTTAGCAGTAAACAAATATGTGTGTGTGTGCACGTTTAGTTGAGAGACACTAAATCAGCCGATCAGAAACAGACTCTACTGCACTTCCTGGCGGAAATATGTCAGGAGCACTATCCTGAGGTCATGACCTTCCCAGAGGAGCTCATCCACGTGGAGAAAGCCAGCAGAGGTCTGTGTCAATCTCACCGATGGTTCTTTTATTATTTTAGCATTCAAAAGTTTTGGTCAGTAAGATTTTTTTCATTCAACAAAGATGCATTAAATTGATCAAAAGTGACATTATTGATGTTATGAAAGACTTCTATTTCAAATAAATGTTGTTCTTTTAAACTGTCTATTCTAAAGAATCCTGAAAAATAATAATCACCGTTTCCACAAAAATATGAAGCAACTGAGTTGTTTTGAACATTGATAATAATCAGAAATGTTTTTTTTGAGCAGCAAATCAGCATATTAAATCATATTAAAGGATCATGTGACACTGAAGACTGGAGTAATGATGCTGAAAATACAGATTTGATCACAGGAATAAATAACATTTTAAAATATATTATTACATTTGAGAATGTTTTCTATTGTGATATTTCTCTATATTACTATTTGTTACTGTTTGATCAAATAAATGCACCCTTGCTAAGGAGAAGAAACTTCTTTCAGAATCAATAAAAATAGTTTGAATGTTAGTGTGCTACTAATCTGAGTTCAGAACAATTATTTATTTATATTCATAATTTTCTCTCTCTCTCTCTCAGTGTCAGCAGAGACGCTTCAGAAGAATCTAGATCAGATGGGAAAGCAGATTAAAAGCCTTGAGAAAGACATCGAGACGTTCCCCCCTCCGCAGAGCGACAGGGACAAATTTGTAGAGAAAATGACCATATCCTTTACTTCCTCTCAGGCCTGTTGTATGACAAGAAGTGTCACTTTGGTTTCCACAGTCATTTTCTCAAACAATAATGCTATAAAAAATACACTATCAGTGATCCATTGTGACATCACATCCTGTTTGGGTTCCAGAACAAACGCTTTTGAATTTATGAATGTAATCATCCATTCATGAAGTTCGTGAAGATGTTTGTTCTAGTACTTGCTCTCGGACGAGGGGGGGAAAACAACTCTCTTGATGTGTTTAGTAATGTTTTACAGTATAAATATAAATGCTGAGTCCTACACGACGGAGTTACAGTGAATCATAATAGCATGTGATTTTCTTTGACAAAGTTGTGTACAGTTTTGTAGCGACGGCTGGTGAGCAATTTGAGAAGCTCAAGCTGATGCATGATAACATGGAGAAGCAGTATGAGGATTTGGGCAAGTACTTTGTGTTCGACCCCAAGAAAATGAGTCCAGAAGAGTTCTTCGGTGACCTCAACAACTTCAGGAACATGTTCCAGGTCAGTACACGGCCGACGGTGGTCTGAAAATATGACTGATATTTACCTTGGTTTCTTTACTTTGTTTCTTGGACATATAACAGTGTGTGTTATGTCACTCTGTATAATGTATTGTTGGTTATTGCTACAAATATACCCGTGCTACTTATGACTGGTTTTGTGGTCCAGGGTCACATATAGTCTTCATAATTTATCAAAATTTTATAATTTTGCTGCTTTTGTGCATGAAATCAGTTGCCTCCCATTTTTTAAGCAGCTTCATATAGTCACTTTTCGTCATCCAATCAATTCTTCATAAAATAAATCAAGTCCTACCACAAAGCTTTTAATATTCCATTTCGGCTTAGAAATGCAACTTACTCTAGTACAGAAGTAAAATGGGCTTCAAAGAACTCTAGTGGAAGGGTAATAAAGATTATCTGTTTCATTAAACATTAATTTCCTTATAGACCCTAAACTTTTGAACAGTATTATATTTGGATTTCTCTGTAGAGACAGTATTTATGCACACACACCTGTGCTGTGTGTGTGTGTGTGAGTGTGTGTGTGTGTGTGTGTGTGAGTGTGTGTGTGTGTGGCAAATGGTTCGGTCATCAGTCTGTTTAGTATATTAAAACAGACTTTTGTCTAGACATGTTCTCTTGTGTCATAAAAGGACCAGAGACTCCATGTCAAATCACAGTTATCTTATCCGTTCATCATAACGCTTTATAAACTTTATTCTCCTTCAGCTGAACAAAGATGATGTGAATCAGTAATCTTAAGGCCACAACTGAACTTGTGTGTGTTTGTTTTACAGCAAGCGGTGAAAGAGAACCAGAAACGGAAAGAAGCAGAGGAGAAGATTCGTCGAGCCAAACTGGCGCGAGAGAAAGCAGAAAAAGAGAAAGAGGAGAAACAGAAGAGAATGAATGCTGGACAGATTCCCAGCATCAACGATGGTAAAGATTCACATTGTGTTTGTGTGTTAGATAAATCCAGGTCGCATTTCTCCTCCAAACAACAAGACAACTTCATTTTCAAATATAATTTAGCTTCTTATTTTCTCCATTTCTTTCTTGGTTTTGGGTTGAAGTGTGACCTGGACATGCTCTATTGAGATTTAGACCATTTTGAAAAAATCTCTCTACATCTCCTCTTTCCTGAGACATGAACAGTTTTCTCCTTTTTTCCCCGTCACACACTGATTCACACTCAACTTTTAATGTGGATCATGTGAAATGGCCACTGTAGTACATCTAATAAATAAGCTCTCTCTCTCACACTCTCATTTTGTGTGTATGTCTCTCTCTTTGTCTATCTCACACCCTCTTTTTGTGTGTGTGTGTGTGTGTGTGTGTTTGAGGGAGGATGATAGAAAAACGTGGGTAGTAAAGTCTCATTTGTTGACATTAGTTAATTCATTACCTAACATGAGCTAACATTAATTGACACATTTACAGCATTTATTAATCTATTAATATTATATACTAAAAATGCAGTTCATTCGTCATGTTCATTAATCTTCAGATTTTAAAAATGTGTTTATAGCATTAAGATTAATAAATGCTGTAGAAATGTTTATTGTTAGTTCATGTTAATCAAAGTGGTTGTTGTACACTATATAACTAATTATAGTTATTAGTTATTGTGATTTATTATTTTATTTTTATTAGTTTTTTGTTTTTTAAACACTACTATTTAGTTATATTTTTCTGGTTTTAAAAATTATTCTACCTCAACATATTTTAATTGCCAAGACAACATTTGTCATTTTCATTGAAGTTTAGTCAGGTTTACTGCATAGTTGCTTTTGCATCTTACAAATGAGTCATATCAGATTAACCAACGTACTGTTATACATGCACCAGCCCAGACAGTATCTGGACTGAAAACCCTTAAAAATGACTGGATGGCATTTAATTAGACAATAAAAGCAAGTGTCATTTATTATCTAATCACAATCAGACTGTTTAAATTTTGAATTAAGTGACCAAATACATTGGTAATTTATGAGGTTTGATTTGCATACAGTTGAGCAAAAACACGTGTAACACACAATATTCTTTCCTGAAGATCACAGAAGCACACACAGAAGTGTGTCTTACATATGAGTGTTCAGACACACACACACACACACACACACAGTTCATTGAAACTCTCAGGGCTGAATATTTGAAATGTTTGTCCTTGACATTCCCACGTTCTCAAACACACACACACACACACACACATTATCTTTAGTTTAGCAGGCAAACCCTGGGAATTAGATGCATAGAAGTCTTTCCCACATTAGTTACACACACTCCATATACACACACACTGAACCATAGCAGCTAATGTGGATGAACAATAGGTGTCAGTGTTGTGTGTTAGATGTTCTGTGTGTGGAAACAGATGTCGCAAAGTGATTGGTCTGTGTTGTGATGATGCTCATGTGTCTGTAATCTTCAGATGAGAGACTGTGAGTGAGTTTAATGGCTGATTATGGTCTATTTCAGCTGAAACAGGAAAGATATTCATTCAGAATGTGTCTGCATGTGAGGGGAATTATTGTGCTTCATTAACAGTCTGGGTCGAACTGTGTGCCTTTCAAAAATTGACCATGAAACACAGTTTCCACCCAGATACTACAGTTAATTGTCAAATGACACAGATTTTTACTGTTTCATATACAAAAATTGTGTTACTGTGGTTATAGACACTGTAACCGGTTACCATTTTTGATCAAACTAGTTTCTTTAAATGGTCCTGGAATGTAAAATGTTTTTAAAAGTAGACACATTTCAATTTTTGTGAACTAATGAAAGCTACAGAACATGCACAATAATCCTAATAACACAATAAGGTTTCATTTGTTAAAATAAGTTAACTGAAAATGAAAAATATTTCTAAAGCATTTATAAATCTTATTTTGTTTTGTGTTTGTTAATATTATTTAATGGGCGTGAACTAACAATGAATAATTGTTTTTATTAACCAAACCTAAAGATTAATAAAAAAAACATAACAAATGTATTCCTTGGTGTTAGTTAATGCAACTAATTGAACCTTATTGTAAAGTGTTAGCATTATTATAATAAAAATACCATAATGAATAAATATTTAGGTATTTATTCATAAAGCCAAAAATAATTGAATGCATTGTATTTAAATAATAATAATAGCTCAATGTACGTAAATCATCATAATAAATTTAACTTAAAGTGTTTATGTATAAAATTAGTTTAATTTATATTAATACATTAAAGTAGTTTAAACATAAGGAATGTTGCTCAGCATAGTAACAGCAGTGGGAAAATGTCTTAATTCATAAGATTATTAATACTCTTTTTTTAATTATTAAATGAGGTTATAAAATAAAATGGTAGAAAATAATATAGTAATAAAAAATGGGTTTTAATGAAATTTGAAATTATTTATCATTTAATATAAATATTTCATGAAATATGGACACGTCACTTCGAACACTAAATTTAAGTGTCATGTCGACCATCATAGTGCATTTAATGTTAATGTAAAATTATAATAAATGAATATGATATCTCTTCAAACAGGAAAATGTAACCATGATATTTTGGTGGACACTGGAAAACAGGAGTGAAATGCCTATTATGTGTTAAAAATTCAGATTTCTTTTTTTTTTATATCTTTTTTTAAGTGATTGTGATGTATAATAATATGTAAAATCTAATAAGCAGCAGGGAGAAAATCTCCCCAGATCAGTGTGCTGTTCCTGTACCACACCTCATGATGGTGTGTGTGCACTGCAGACAGCTCTGAGTGTGTGGGGTGTTTGTGTGTCTGCGTGTGAGATGTAGGTTGTCAGGTCAGATGCAAAACCATCTGGCTGCAGATTTTGCGGGGATTACAGTGAGTCTGGCTCTCTGTGTGTGTGTGTGTGTGTGTGTGTGTGTGTGTGTGTGTGTGTGTGTGTGTGTGTGTGTGTTAAACTGCAGTGTTTTTATTAGTCAAGGTTTTTGGTCCATTATGTGTGCGCTAGCTTATGAAGGATCGCGTGTGTGTTTACTGGGGGAGGTGTGTGCCGGTGTTTGTGTGTGTGTGTTTATGGGGGAGGGGATATTAGACCCATAAATCTTTAACCTCATGTTGTACAGAGAGGACCTGATGTCTATACACACGTGAAAACAACCCTGGAACCCGTTCACCATATGAAAACACACACTTTCAACAAGCTATTTTGCACAGACAAAATATTTTCAAATCATGCTGTCTTTCCCTTTGTCTATGTGTGTGTGTGTGTGTGTGGTACAGTATTGCTTTTGGTTCAGTTATGTAGGTTAATGCATCAGTGTGTTAAAGATAGGGGGCACTGTCTGCTTTAACTTGTGTCTCAGAGGATGTTTACATTCCCATGATCCTTTGCTCCTCTCTCATCTGATGTCAATGTGGCTGAGACTGTTACTCTGAGATTCTACATGTATACTAATAATACTTCAGTAATACTTGATGTGTGTGTTTCAAATAGCAAAGAGTATTATCTATGTATAATGTTAATTTTCTCTGTGTTTAATGTTACATTTGTGTGTTTCAGATGATGAGACTGGTATCATGGATGGTTTGTTGGAGGCGCTGCAGTCTGGAGCTGCTTTCAAAAGGAAGAGAGGACCACGACAAGCAGGTAACACACATCAGATTAAAGTTGATTTATCATGTGCAGGGATTGCTGGTGTTGAGGGAATACAAAATGCAGAAAATCGCTATATTAAAAGTTGCCATAGTGAATTTATACACAATAATAGATAAAAGAAGAGCACAGAAACATGACACACACACACACACACACACACCAAGTGGTGTGGTTTGATTTCCAGGGAAATCATGATAAAAATGTGTACTTTGAATGCACTTTGAATAAAAGCATCTCCTAAATGTAAATTTACAGTATCAAAAAGTTTGGGGTCAGTAATATTTTTTTTTTTAAAGAAGTTAATTATTTTATTTTAAAGAGTGTTAAATTGATCAAAAGTAGCAGTAAAGACAATTATGTTATAAAAGGTTTCTATTTCAAATGAATCCCGTTCTTTAGAACTTTCTATTCATCAAATAATCCTGAAATATAAAATATCACAGTTTCAACAAAACCATTAATCAGCACAACTGTGTCTAACATTGATAATAATAAGAAATGTTTCCTGAGCAGCATATTAGGATGATTTTTGGAGGATCATGTGACACTGAAGACTGGAGTAGAACACTGAATTCAGCTTTGATCACAGGAATAAATTACATTTGAACATATATTACAATAGAAACCTTTTTTTAAATGTTAATATTTCAGATTAATACTGTTTTAGTGTATTTTTGATCAAATAAATGCAGCCTTGGTGAGCAAAAGAGGCTTTTTCCAAAAAGGGAATAAAATTACCAGCCACAAACTTTTGAAATGCAAGAAAAACGCAAAATATGATTTTAGCATATTTTAACATATGTTGTTCAGAACTGCACACAATAGTAAACCATGTGTGCTTTGTTTTCCCTCTTTTCACTGTATTTTAGACTTACAAACAGTGTGGAGCAGCGCTGTGTGTGTGTGTGTAACTGGATCTGTTGTTGAATGGATCCAGATGTGCTGCTATGTGGCAATAATGACCATACACTCTCTCTCTCTCTCCGCTTCTGCATTCCCGCGCTTTTTATCTTTTGTATTTAGTTCCATGACAAACTCTCCCTCGTTTTGCCCCTTCCATTCCTCTCTTCAGTCAGGCCATTTTTACTTTACCATCTTATATTCCCTCTTTTCTGTATCTCTCTGCAGTTTTTACTCTGTTTACTTTGCTCCTTCAAACTGTGTATTTTTCTTGGAATCGAGTCTAAATCTCAGTGTGTGTGAATCATCAGTGGTGTGTTTTGTATTTTTAGCCTTTCTGTAGCAGCGCGCACACAAGCTCTGTTAGTGCGCTCCCTACCTAGACAGCATGTTAAGGCATCATTGGTGTTTTCTTTTTTAGTGAAATGATGCTTCCCTTAAAATGCCTTCAATTAGTGATATCTGTGAGTTACATACAGCCTTTGTAGATATTTCAAATCAGTTAGGATGTTGACTTTGGGGGAAGCTGACTATGTAGACAACACAGACGGAGATACACACGGCGCCTGTGACTCAACCCCTCAACATATGCCACAGACACACACACACACTCATACATACATACCAACACACACCCATTCTGACCACTTGTTCATTCTACATATGGGTGCGTTCACTCTCTCTCTCTCACTCACACACACACACACACACACAGTTTAGATGCCTTTAGACAGACCGAAGGCATGCAGTGTGGAGACAGAAGACACCCTGTGACTTCTGACCCCTGACCCTCTGCATAATGATTCATCAGCCAATCAGAGAGATACTGAGCGACAGATGGCAGCTGCTGCTTTAATCACATTCTTACAAAGACACAAATATATGTACAAAAATATGCTGTGCTGTCTCATATCTGGCAAAAGCTAAATGGAAAATTTTCAAAAATATAAATAATTGGGCTAAAATCACAAGGCTTTTGTTAAACAGGTTCATGTTAACTTGTGGCTGCATTAACTTCACGCCAAAACGATGATCATAAGTACATAATGAGGATGAACGTACATAATTAGACAGTACACCAGTACTGAGGCATATTATTACCTCATGAAATTGAAATCCTTGATGGCACATTCCCCTTTGGCATGTATTTGCATTTAGTTAAATTAATTAACTTAAAATTTCTTATTTAACTTGAATATTTATAACAATTTAACATTTATCTACATACAAAAACTCCTTAGTGGGGCTGCATGAATAATCAACATAAAAGCGAAAGCGTGATATGGCTTAGTGAGATTTTCAAATCGCAAATGCCGTAGTTTAATTAAATGTATGTGAATAAATTAAGACATCCATGAATATTAATACTGTATAATATTTATTTGGTGTAAATGCACTTACTGTGTGCATACATTGTACTTAAATTGTTTAAAATACCTGCTTGTAATTACATCTATAATTAATTTCTGTAATTACATTTATAATTGCACTTTTGACTGATCCCTATCACCTTAACCTACCCATACCACCCTAACCTTACCCGTTTTGCAATACAATATGAACACAATAAGTACATTGTATATGTTTTTGATGTAATTACATAGTAGTTAAGGCCACTTAATATAAAGTGAGAGTTTCAGTATTTTATTTTTATTTTTTTTACAGTGAAATATTACAAAAGTAATAGTTCTTATTTTGGTATTTATTATTTTTTTTATTTTAGTAATAATAATAATAATTAAAATTATTTAATATAGTTTTTTAATAGTATGATAGATAGATAGATAGATAGATAGATAGATAGATAGATAGATAGATAGATAGATAGATAGATACACACACACACACACACACAAAAATATTCATTGAAAAATATTATTCATTGAAAAATAATAAAACTAAATAAATGATCTTTATATTATTTTGCAATGACACTTTTTTTCCTCCTCAAATCGTGCAATAGTGGGTAATTGATCTTAGTCGGGATAGACACCATATTTAATTTAAAATAAATTCAAACAAGGCTTTGACAGATGTTTCCAGAAACTTTCCAGTGGTCATTTTCATCCTTCACAACCTGATTAGTTGTATGAAATTAAATTTGATCTACATTCACTTAGGTCCATGCTAGGTCAAAGAACATCCACATATGCTGTCTGACTACCATTTTTAATGTGCTATATGATTTGGCATGCACAAATCCTAATCTTGCAACCTTTTTAGGATAGATACTATGCAAATGAAGATGTAGCTGGTGTGGGTGTCTCTTTTTAGGCTGTTCATTAATATACACACATCTGCCGTGTCGTGACCCCACACACACACTCTTGACTCCTCTCTGAAAGACACACACAGTCAGACTCACACAAAGTAACAGTGCCCAGCACTCACAAACAGACAAAATCACTTCATAGACACACACACACACACAGAGAAACACACTGTGTGCCAAATGTCCACAAAACACACAGACACACACACACCTCTTTTGGCCAGCCTCATAAACATTAAGGCAGGCCACATCCTTTAACCATCCCACCAAAAGAGCAACACACACACACACTCCTGCTGCTGGAGGAACAATACCACACACTTAATCATGTTAGACACACATACACACAGCAGTCACATGCCAGAGCAGGGGGGAGCTCAACACCTCCAGACAGTGTGTGAAGACTTGCTTATTTTTATCTTCATTACCCTGATGATAATTATCTCTGCTCTGTTTTTACACCCAGACAGACTGAATCTCACACACACACTAGCAGCACTAAAAAGTGTGATGGCATATTTAAATTTAGCTTTGCATCGAAACAACAGAATGATCCTAAAGAAGCCAAGGAGGATGCAAAAGAGTGAAAAGATGAAAGCCAGGAGAATGCGAAGGCGGTTCAGATGTGAATCTGACATTATATGGGCCGTTTATATAACGTTTACTGTCTCTCGCTCATTCTCCTCTAATTAAAGAAGTTAATTAAACCACACAGCTGCTCATGTGACACGTCTCAAAGGAAACATGTAATCTTCAGATGTTCTTTTATGTGATGCAGAAGAGTTTGAGATGTTTTCATGATCCTAAGGATCCCCTGGTCAGTGTCAGAACCCTCAATCTTTTATTTATTTAAGTTAAGTTAGTATGACAGTGGTTGTCAACAATGACAATGTCTTTAAACAGATTATTTTTATTTTATTTATTTATTTTTACTGTGAGTAAAAACTAGCTTTCCATTACCAATGTGATTTTATTTTAGTCTTAACCAATACTATTAAAATTAATATTCTGTAATATTTTGCCTTATTTTCCATGACAAATATCAAAACATTCTTAAATCAAGATAAACATAATTGAAATGCAAAATGATTTCATAAGACTTATTTTCTAAAAAAACAAAACTAAAAAAATTATTTGTTTATTGCCTAAACAAGAAAAAACTGAAAAACAACTATTTTTTTTTTGTATTTTAATATATTTAATAATTATTATCGTTGTTGTTGTTGTTGTTGTTATTTTCCTTTTCCATTACCAATCTGATTTTTTTATTTTTTGTCTCAACCAACACTATTAAAAGTAATGTTCTTTAATATTTAGTCTTATTTTCCATGACAAATATCAACGTATTCTTAAATCAATTGTGATGCAAAATGACATCTTAAGACTTGTTTTCTGAGTGGGAAAAACATGTTTTATTTATTTATTTATTTTACCCTTTTATTTATTGCCTATACAAGAAAAAAACAACTTTATTTTTTATTAATAATAAAAAAAAAATATTTTTATTGTAATAATATTCAATAATAACTGTTGTTGTTATTTAGAAAGATGATCTTTCAGACCACACTGGCAGATATTCCTTCTTTTTAAAGAATAAACTCCTAATTTTGATACATTTCTAAGTAATCCGAAATCCACATCACTGTATATTAAACATCAAACATTTTCCGATAAACAGTGATCATCTTGACATTTACTAAGACACAACCAAACAAAAAATACTTTTTTGGAAAACTTTTTAGACACCGAGTAGTAATAGAAAGTGGCCATCATTTTATAGCAGAAACACAAACTACAGTAACTCTGTTACCATTGTAAATGTTTCTAGGGTCCCATCTGTCTGACACTCGCAACCCAAAGCTACAAGCGCACCCATAATGACTCGTTCTCCCCAACAGACTCAGTGCTGTCCTTATCACAGCTCACACTGGACACCTGCTTGGTAACGTCTGTGTGCGTGTTCTTTATTGCGCCGCATGCTTCGTTACAGATGTTTGTTGAGAGATCGTTATCAGTGGCCCTGGGGATTCTTATTGTGTGTGTGTGTAATCATGGTTTCACTGCATGGTCTTGTTTTGCATACAGGCTGAAAAATGTGAATTGAATATGACATTCTCCGACAGTATTTTCCTATGAATGTCTCACCACAGGAGATTTGTTCTGCAGCTGTTTAACTTGTGTGTAAACACTCAACTCTCTCAAAGTGTCCTAAATATACCAACATAACTGCCAACGCACATATATGATGACATATTTGATGTTATGCAGCTGTCTCTTATGTCAGGATATCAATCTAATGGTGTTTATAGGAATATTCTAGGTTATTTTCAACTTTATGTGGATGAACAGCATGCTGCTTTAGATTTACAGACAATTTTACAGAAATTTTATCTGCCACGGAATAAAAAATTTAAATGGTAAATCACTTTCTCTCGTTTATATTTTGCAAGATCGTCTGTTCTGAATTGAGATAAGTTGTAATAGTTGATATTTTTCTTGTTTTAAGTAAAACCTCTCTTAAATTTGACATCTTCCAGAAAACATGACACAATACCTCAAGTCATTTTCCTTCCCAAGTAAATGCATCTTGATTTAATTGTTTAGATATTTGTATGAATCATGTTTACAGTGTTGTAAAGTAATCCTCCCTCAAAAAATGGTTTCAGCATATAATACATTTGCATTTTAATTATTTATTTATGCGAGCCTCACATTTATGCTTTTAAACCTTTCAATCTGTAAGCATATTTTGTATTGTAAAATGTGTTCTGTTTTCATAACTGAGGAACGAGTTGAAATCATTGTCTGTAGGGATCATTAAGTGCAAAATACCCTGGCATATTCATATAAAAAGGTAAGTTGTTGGTAGTTTTTGACCTTTGAACTCAACACCTGTGTCTGATCTCAAAGAGTGACCTTTCCAGCTTGATGTTTGACTGGCATGAAATTGAACATGTTTTTAATTGCTCCATCATTTATTATTTCCCTTTTCATTTCAGCCAACAATCGGAGAGGAGCTGGTAACGCCGTGACAAACATTCTCGCCAAAGAGCTTCTTCAAGAGGACACCCCACCCGGTGCCAAGAAAAAGAACCGATTGGAAGCGGAGGACAGGAAAGAGTCGTCTCCGGCAGACACGGGCTCGCTGGAGGACCTCTTAGACGACGCTCCGTTACGCTCAAATTAAGGACTTCCTCTGCTGATCCTGCTGGTTAAAAGACAGACTGTGTTTGGGGACCAAGTCTGCGAGGGCAGGGCTCTCGCTAAACCACACCCCTTCGAGTAAGACCACACACGGCTACCTATTGGCTGTTATGCTGGAGGAGTGGCCTCATCTCATCACTGTCACTGTCGTTTTGTCATTTTCTAGCACTCTTTCTCTAAACACAAGGTTTCATCTGTCCGTTATCTCAATTGTCTGCATTGGCAAAGATTCCAAAGATTTATATATAGCATCCAGAACATTTTTTTCCATTCCAGATTCATCTGAGCATCCTCTTCTGGTTCCTTTTTAAAACATCCGTCCTCCTAACATTTAGCTTTTTTGTTTTGCTCTTTGACTTTAAAACGCATCACATGGCTGAAAGGTTGAAATAAGTACATTATTGTACTCCAAATGCAACGTGCCGATAATGTCAATCCCATAAATTAATGTTCAATTAGTGTGTACTTGAAGTGTTCTCACTGAGGTTCTGTAGCCATCACAAGGAGGTCTGGGATCTGTTCACAAGATAATTTCTCTTTTCCTGTGCTCTTCTATTTCTGGGTAATTCATTCTGTCATTTTAAATGAATGGTGTTGTTTGAATCTCAAAAATACTTCTATTTTTCACTGGCTGCGATCATTGAGCCTCATTCATTCCAGTCATTCATAAAAACATTTAAACGTGACAATTTATGCAAAAATGGTTTAAGATAAATTGTGCATAAATTGTTGCATTGAATTGAATGCAATAATCTACTTCACGGTGGTTTTATGAATAATTTGTGTTGATTGCTGCACTTCCTAAATTTGCATAGAATGTTTCATGAACGGCGATGGTCAGTTGTGTGTTTTCATAAATATCCGTCGTGTTTTTGTGTTTGTGCTATAGTTGATATGATATTTTCTGCACAATGAAGATCCAAACTGCTGATACATACATCACACAATTTTCAGTGGTGTTTCACCATCGCAGGATAAATAATTTTTCATTTACTGCCAGACATTGAGTAAAAAGTCACTGTGAACGGGTCAAAATAACATTTACAGGTCCTTTGGCATGTATTCCTCTGATAAACGATTTGATCAAGACAAATCTGAGGGTCTGTAGCAGAGCACTTCTATCATTGGTGCTGAAAGGTGGGGGGGGGGTGTTTTGAAGGCAAATTTCCCATTTTTGACATTTTTGAATTTTTGTGGACTGCAGTTTTGGAGAACTGGGAGCCAACAGATTCTGCTTCAAAGCCGATTGATCATACTGATGGTTGTACACATCAACAGTTTCACTTTCTTGAAAAAGCTGGATAAAGATCACTGGAAAAACAGAGAGACTGTGTGCTTTCTTTGTTTTGATGTTTTTTTAAGAACAGTTTTTCTTTGTCAGTTTTTATTGTTGATTGTTTTATTGTAATAATATAGAGATTGTATTGGTGAGATCAATTTGGTCAAATTGTGTATATTGCGTTTTGACTGTAGAGATGTTTATTCTGGTTGTCTCAAACCACACCATTAAAATATCACCTTTAATACTTATTCATATGGATTTTGCGTGTGTATGTTTGTTTGTTTGACAGGTTTTGCTATTATTGGATTAATGGAATATTTGAAAATGCCCACAATACCAAAAGGTATGGTACTTGTAAGGTATTGTAGTAACTGAAATTTACACATGGACCCCAAAGTATTTGGACACTTACAATAAACGGTATTAAATATTCGAAAACTATTTTGCTAAACATTTCCTCACCCTCAGGCCATCCAAGATGAGTTTGTTTCATCACTTGCTCACTAATGGATCCTCTGCAGTGAATGGGTGCCGTCAGAATGAGAGTCCAAACAGCTGATAAAAACATCACAATAATCCACAAGTAATCCACACAACTCCAGTTCATCAATTAGCATCTTGTGAAGCCAAAATCCGTATATTTGTAAGAAACAAATCCATCATTAAGATGTTTCTTAAACTTCAAACCATTGCTTCTGGCTAAAATAAAGTCCTCTATGCATAATAACACTTCATCCAGTGAAAAAGTTGTCTCGTCTGAATCAGGAGAGAAATATGCACAGATAAAGCCAAAACCCTTTCTAAACAAATATGGGGGTGGATTTTGCTGTGAGAGAGCATCAGGAGTTGAACTGTTTCCCGAAAGCAAGCATTATTTTGGATTCTGGACTCATATTTTTGGCCTTGAAGTGACGGTTTGAACTTCAAACTCCATGATGGATTTGTTTCTTACAAACATGCATAGCTTCCATTCACAAGCACATATACTGTGGTATAATTGATGGACTGGAGTGATGTGGATTATTGTGATGTTTTTAATCAACTGTTTGGACTCTCATTCTGACGGCACCCATTTACTGCAGAGGATCCACTGGTAACATGATACATTTTTCCAAATCTCTTTCCATGCAGAAACAAACTCATCTACATCTTAAACGACCTGACGGTGCATCCATTTTCAGCATGGCTAAACTATTCCTTTAATGTGACATACATTTACAATTTATTTCGGTTGAAGAAGTGCAGTTTAAGAATCTCCAAAAAAGTATGATATTTTACAGAATACCATAGTACATTTCCAAAGTCATGTTACTGCTATGGTGCGCTTTTCTAGAAACACATGATAATACCATGGTATTTTTAGGACTTTTTTATATAAGAGAGAACGTGCACAAGTCAATATGACTGTGTGGTAACGTTTATGGAACATGTCTTGTGTGTGTAGTTTGGTATGACTGGTAGAGCATTTATTTGACATTCCTGTGTGTGCATCTGTGCGCTGGTTTTATGTCTCATGAGTGCGGAAAAATGCAGCTATGATTTGGAATTTCCTCTCAGCAAATCCCAGACTAACACACTCACACACACTTCTCGGTTACAACTCATACAGACACAGGGAGAAATGCCTCTTACATTAAACACACAAAATCTGATTTCCTGTTTGTGAGTTGTTTGGCACATGGGTTAACTGGGTTAGCAGTTTCTGCTGTGTGCTGTGAGGTCCATCTATCTTTCTCAGTGATATAGTATGTGGGTATTTTTAAGAGATGTTCAATGAGACGAGAAGTTGGGAGAAGAGTGTAATGTTTGCTTTGGAATCCCTCCATTCCCTGTAACCACTGTGATTGTTCTTCCAAGAATAGAATCAGTCTCATCCACAGATTGTGGAAACCAGAGCAGCTAATGCCGGATGTGATGTTGCCGGATGTTTGTTTTGTACATGCATCATTACTATTGCTTATACTTGGTGTCATGGGTTTGTTCAAGTCTCTAAACCTAAATATGACCAATAATAGAGAATGTTGTTTTGTGAATTACAGCTGTTTAATGGAGTGTTTGATGTGCCAGTTGTCAGGAAGAGTTGGATTGTCTGATGCCTCTGTGTGCATCTTTAAAGCTTCAGACACTTTTGTTTGTGTGTTGTTGAATGGAGGTGTGTTGAAGCATGTGAGTGTTTCATGTCTCTGCCTTTGTGGCAGGTTTTCATTAAAGAGTGACCTCTAACCCCTGTGGGAGTTCATAAGAGAATGCGGCTCTCCACATTCTTACACCCTACCATCACATCGCAGGTTTTGCATCAGTGTCAAGTAAAACTAAATTGTTAAAAATTGTAAAATGAAATGCATCTGAATTCAAATATAAAAATTCAAAACTTTAATGGAAATTATAAATTTTAGCTTGTTAACTAACTGAAATATAATAAAGTACAGAGATTACTAAAACTTATGTCGACTATAAAGTAGCACATTACAATAAGTTCTGATTTTGTTAACATATAACATTTTGTTAACTATTATTATTATTATTATTAGATCAGTGCATTAGCGTATGTTAACAGATACAACTTTTGATATTACACATTGTATTTATAAATGAAGAAATTAATATAAACTAAGATTGAGTATTGTTTATTGTTAGTGTCAACTAATGCAGTTAATGTTAAGTGTTAAGAAATGAAAAGTAAAAAAATTTTTGTTAGTTTAAATGTATTAACATTAACTACATTAACTAATAAAAATGACAAATGCACATAAGAAAATAACACTAAAATTAAAATAACCTGAAAATCTAAAAAAAATAAAATAATAATTACATCTACTGTGATAGTATACTCTGTAACTAATACCAAAATAATGCTGTGCCAAAACCAATCACATTTGCTTTGGAAAATGCAAAAGAAAAAAGAGAGAAAGAAAGAAGGTTACTTAGAAGGGTACTTAATTTATATTTAATTGTTAAATGTTACTTGTCATCTTTTTTGTTATTGTTTGCTTTTTCTCTGCTTTTTTTAATATATATATATACAGAGACCTTCATTTTCAACAGAGAGAAATTGAAGTGAAAGACAGGAAGAGAAAAAGAAACATGATGAACTGATTAGAGCTCTTAAAGAAGATAAAAGCAGCTCACGAGTTCTTTTGTTCACAAAAGTGTGTGTGTGTGTTGACAATGCACATTTGCTTTCATTTAAACATTGTTTGAGCATAAGGCGTAGAGCTCTTTATGTGTGTTTCTCATTACAGATCCTCTTCAGAACATCAGAACACACTTTTAATGCCTGGATCCCTTCAGGACTGTTTCTCGTTATACGGCTCTTGTTATATTTCACCCTCTGCTTCATTATCTGGTTGTTTGTGTTCTTCAGGAGAGACTCTTGGTCAGTAATTGGCTCTGTTGTGGCCAGATGGCACAATGACAGCTGTATTGATGCTGTAATGAGAGCTGGAGCAGCCGGCCAATCGGAAGGCAGGAGCTGAGTTCTCAGGCAGCTGATTGGCTGGCTCAGTGTCACGGTGGTCTCCAGGTAGCGAGTGAATGTGGCAGAGCATGTGGCTGTTTGTGGAGGGTGGAGTCAGAGAGAGAGAAGGATGGAGAACTAATTCAGCAGTCTACATTAAGACTGGCAGTGAGTTTGGACCAAACAACCCAAAACATAATGTTAAGAGTCTCTCAGAGCTCCCAGTAATATGATGGCCTCCCATCCTCTCTCTTAGCAAATTTCAGTGTCAATTTCTTTTTTGTTAACAACTGTTTATTGAATTTTATTCTGTGGAACAGTAGTACAAAACAAAAAGCAGCTGTACAAATTTAGAACCCAACACATCTCACCACCTGCTGGACTTAAACAAAAAATAATAATAATTAATAAATACATAATATAAAATAAATAATAATAATGAAAATATATTAATTAATATTAATAGATAAATACATTTCAGTGTCAATTTCAAAGTGTGTTTTACACAAAATATTGCCAAATTCTTGTCTCTCTATACTGAAGGTGGCCAAAAAGATGGATATGAGAGGAAAATAGAGAAAGAATGTGTTATATAAAAAAATTAAAAATGCATAAAAAAAGGTGTTTTTTAAGTGAGTCATGCTGAAAGTCTTTCCAAACTTTCACTTCTGGAGCTTTAAAGGTCTAATTTTGTCCGCCTCATAAACAGATTTAAAGTGATTCTGGCAGCAAAATACCTTATGTATGCTGATAAATTATACATTAATCTGGGTGGCTATTTAATTTTGAAACTCTCCATCTACACTAGTGTTTTCAGGGTTTTTTTTTTTTTTTTTTTTTCAAGAGTTGCTCGTCCAAAATGCTTAAATCTCAAAAAGCTTCAATCTGTGCATGTGTAAAATGCAATAAAAGCTCACTGAGATGATACAAAGACACAGATGAAACTGTTTTCATGGGTTTTCTGGCACAATCATTTTAGTGCTGCACTAAAAAAATCACCATTTAACACTAACCCTAAAAAAAAAAAAAAAGTCTTGTTTTGAAGCAGGACAGCAATTGACCCTTCACAAAGACACAGCAGGTTACTTTTGGCATGAAACAAAGTCTCAAATTTAGTCATTTTGTAAGAAATTCAAGCAATAAATACTGTTTTATCGTCTGTCAATCAAACTCCCTATACAAAGTGTCAATTGCGAGTAAACAAAAAAAAAATATATATATATATTATCCGTTTGGGAGAGCGTCTTCAAAAAACTCTTTTCGCTGGACAAAAATGCTGTCTCTGTGTGAACAAAAGGCCAAAATGTAGAGAAAAAAAATGTGTTTTCAAATATATTTGGATTAATGTGAGCACAGCCTCAGGCAAGGCGGACGACATATTTAATTTGACACACATGAAAACAAGGTGAAAGCAATAGTCTGTTCAAACGCTTGACTTCAATTATTTAGCCAATGAAACAGAAGGCAACAGACAAAAAATAAAAAATAAAATTGATGTGAAAATGAATCTTCTCTCACAGCCCTGTTTTGGTTTGTGTAAAATTAAGTAAAGTAAGTCGCTTACCCGGACTAGTGTTTTATTTGTAAAACACTATTTTATTAGCAATTTTATTACTAAATATCACTTGATCTTCTCTTTCAGTCTTGTGTGAGAGAATATGATGAGAGACAGGGATGCTTTGATTACAGCTGATCTGAAGATAACAAACTGACCTCAATCAGTCCTGCTGCTCTTCAGAGAGAAAGAGAAAATCTCTCCCATTACTTAGATGTCCTCAATGCTAACCTTCCTTTCTTTTTGCAGGAAATAAATATCAGATGAGACTTGATTATTTTCCATGGGGATGCTTTGAGTTCATGTAGACTTGCTCCTTTGAGCGGGACAAGCCTATATAGCTTGAGGTCAGTATTTTTTCACAAAAATAAAAAAAATTTCAGCAAAAGTGCATTAAAATGTCTCAAATGTGATATTTATGTTGATGTTACAAAAGATTTTGATTTCAAATAAATGCTCTATTTTTATGAATTATCTCAATTGTAGTTGTATCAGCTTTACATACTGAATGTCATGTCCTCTTTTGTCCCAGATAATATCAAATTAGTGTGTGTGTGTGTGTGTGTCTCAAGTTGCCCCTCAGGCTTTGTCTGCTGATCTGACCACTGTGAACCAAGGATTTAGTGTGTGTGTTTGTGTGTGTGTGTGAGAGAGTGAGAGAGAGAGAGAGATGATAAATAGAAAATGTGTCTCTTTATGTCCATGATGCTGTGAAGCCTTTCAGATGGTCATCTAAGCTGAGGGCAATTGCCTGAGGACATGACATGTCATGTGAGTAACCAGTGACTGTTTGATTGACTAATAAAGACACATTGTTTCTTCTGTCCTAAAAGTGTCTGAATGAACTGTATTGATCTTTAGACATGAACTCGTTCAGTTTCATGTGCTGGACCTTTGAATTTGGATTCCTTATCATTTTCTTGTTTTCCATGTTTATATTTTATTTTATTTTATTTAATTTAACATTTTTTTTTTTGTCTTATTGTAATTGTGTTCTTTTCCAAGATTAATACAAACTATTATTTATTTATTTATTATACATTTTGACTCCTTATAACTTTATTGTTTTCCAATTTTTAGTTTATTTTATTTTCATTAAATAGTATTTCTAAACTTTAAAAAAAAAAAAAAAAAAATGTTGGTACTGGCTAGTTTCACTAAATGTTTGGTGTGGACTGGAGAGGCAGTTTTAATTCATGAATGTTATTTCATCAATTCATGATGTTACCTCTGTAGTCTGTAAGAGACCCAGGGGAGTGTTGCAACAATCAGACAGTGTGATTAAGTTTATTACACACAGGGACTTTTGCATGAGGAAGTTTGGTGACTAAAGGTGAAAATTCTGCAACAATTACATCACAACCCCTCCCCCCCCCCCCCCCCCCCCACCCCGAAAGCTCTCACAAAAGGTCTGTAGATTAGTGTGATTCACTTGTTCATGGCTGTGAGTGTGTGTTTCATGAGGCCTGACACATGTATAAATGAGTCACTGTTACATCCTCCTTTATTTATGATCCTGGTAACCTAGACACATTTTGTCCCCCTACATAGACATTGTTTTAAAAAAAAAGATTTCCCTCATATTGTCTTCCTACATTAGTTGGGAGGGACTGTGGCTATGTTTAGAATTCCATTTACTTACTATTTTTGAAGTAATTATTGTGATATTGATGGTTACCCAGCATACATTTGTGGCTGGTGTTAAGTCAGAGTGTTTTTGTTCTCTTAGACTACATACTCAGTATTGCTTTACATGATCTAAAGTATTTTGTGAGTAATTAATATTTAAACAGGATGAACTCAAATGTGCCTTTTCATCTGGCTCCCTTTTCCTCGGTTCTTTAATCTTTCCAGACAGACTCAGAGGGAGGGATTGTTGGCAGAGGGATTGTGGGTAAAGTAGGACAGTAGATCTGTGCTGACTTGACACTGAAGGAATTTTCTCTGCAGTTGGACTTCCTGCTGTTATTAAAGGAAGCTTTTGTTGCTGAATTGCTGGACTGTGTTCAGTCACTGTCAGAGTTCATCTGGGAAGAACACGGTCCAAAATAATCCATGCAGCACCACCACAACCACAAAACCCACTTTGCCTATTCTGTTTTCACCATAAACATGCACCAGCACATTAAAGACATTTTGTAAGTTTATATATAGGGCAAAATGTCCCAAAAATAACAACATCAATGTGTCTTTTCCTCTCTGATATTTTAGAATAGTTTGTATGTCTCTTTACTAGTTTATTCCCATCCTGATCTTTGACTTGACAGAATGTTGTCAAGGTTCTTTTTTTTAATTTAGAAAGGCAAACACTCTCCAGCGTTGTTTACTATGAGTCCTAATGAGTTACACATTACTTAAAGCTGCTGTGTCATTTCTGCAGCACTAGTGAAACCAGTTATTCCACTTTGTAAAACCTAAACATGTCTTTAATAAAACATTCTAGTGCCTTACTCAGTGTGCAGCAATTAGTAGAAATCATTCACATGGTACAGGTGCATCTAAAAAAAATTTAATATCATGAAAAAGTTCATTGTTTTTATTGTAACTTATTTCAAACTTTCATATATTCGAGATTCATTACATTCATTACATTCAAACACTTGTGAGAGCTTCACAAGGAGTGGACTGAAGCTGGAGTCAGTGCATCAAGAGTGACCACGCTCAGACATCTTCAGGAAAAGGGCTACCAAGCCATTTCTGAAACAGAAACAACGTCAGAAGCATCTTACCTGGGCTAAGGAGAAAAAGAACTGGACTGTTGCTCAGTGGTCCAAAGTCCTCTTTTCAGATAAAAGAAAATTTTGCATTTCGTTTGGAAATCAAGGTCTGGAGTCTGGAGGAAGACTGGAGAGGCACAGAATCCTAGCTGCTTGAAGTCCAGTGTGAAGTTTCCGAAGTCAGTGATGATTTGGGCTGCCGTGACATCTGCTGGTGTTGGTCCATTGTGTTTTATCAAGTCCAAAGTCAATGCACCCGTCTACCAGGAGATTTTTGAGCACTTTATGCTTCCATCTGCTGACAAGCTTTATGGAGATTTCCTTTTCCAGCAAGACTTTAGCACCTGTCCATAGTGCCAAAACCACTTCCAAGTGGATCAGAGGTAAAAAAAAATATATATAAATACTGTTCAGTTTCTTACACAGACCGATTGCTGTTGAACAAAGTCTTAAGACCTCAATGTATCGTCATGGGCCGCAGGGTTTAATTTGGTTTTGTCTGTGTATGTTTTTTTGGCTCTCAAAGCCGTGGGTCCCATTGACTGCCATGATATGACTGATAGACTGCAACGGTTTGAGGTAAAAATCTTTGTTTGTGTTCTACTGAAGAAACAAAGTCACCTACATCTGGGATGCCTTGGGGGTAAGCAGATAAGCATCAAATTTTCATTTTCATATGTGGTTTGCTATAGCGAAAATGTTGAAAATTGTCTTCAATGTTCTCAAAGATGTGAGCTCCAGGGCATCAGCGGCCGTTCAGCTCACTGGGAGCAGCCTCACCTCGGCCTGATCTTCTGGAATTTGCTGTTGGCTCTGATGTCCCTATAGCGCATGAGATGTATTTCGTTTGGGTAAATCTAACAGGCAGTCTTTGGTCTCATTAATCTATTATTTGTTCCAGAGCAAACAGTTTTGGCTGAGGGCAAAGTTTCATAACTTTATATTTTTGTATAACTTTAATGCTGTATCAGTGGGCTGTCTTTATACTTTTGACTGAATTGCCTTGCAACTTTTAAAATGGCTGTTGTGGTTTAATAAATAATATTAAATAATATTTTTTACAAATAATAATAGCAACAGTATTTGGTTTTGAGAAGCGGTCTGTGTGTTAGTGATGGTGATTTTGGTTACAATGTTTTATCATTATACGCCGACAAGAGTCTGTCTTTATGAGACAGGAGCAAAGACTTTTACAATATTTTTTCCTTCAAAAAGTGCATTGACCCACATTATCATGGGAAATTCCCATAACAGTTGAAAGGATACTAAGACAAAGATATTGCTTTCCTCAGGGAGATTCAAACTGATGTTTTGTTCTGAATATGTGATTTATCTGATACAGCATTTTTTTTTAAGCTCAAGGTAATCTCGCTCAGTCCATCTCTCTCTTCATAATTTAAGCTTTCAAGTAACTCTAAATTCTCTAATTCTAAAGTTTTTTTCTTCATTAGTAACGGAGGCTTGTGCTAATCTGTCAGCTTGAGATTTGAATCCGTGGCAGAAGGAAGTCGTTCCAAACACAAAATGTTTTTTAAGACACTATTGTATTTATTTTATTTATTTATCACTCGGATCACAGCCGTTCTAATGTAGAGCACTATCACATGTCTACTCGTGTGATATTGCTCATTTAATAGGATATTCATAAGGATATTAATTATTTTATATATAGTTAAGGCATTATGTTTAGGTGGACATGAGTCTGAAGCTTGATTGGTCAGTAGATCTGTGATTTGTTGTTTATTGCATTCTTCACAATTCTATGTCAAACCATTTGGGAAACAATATGAGGGCAACATCCCAAAATATCCTAAGCAGCTGCTTTATTGCCTTGACAACACCTGTCGCCATGGTGCTGAAGTCTGAGTCTGCCTCTCTAATGCACTTCGGCCGTCCCACTTTCACACACTCACGCTCCTCTGAGTCTCGGCGCAGTGAACTCAGTGTGCGGCTCATACGGGTCTGTTTAGATGTGATGGTTCTTAAAACTATCTGTTTATTCACTCTCTGTGTGACGTAAATATTGTTGTTTCCACAGACTTTAATCTGTCCTCCAGATGCTGTTCACTGCAGAACTCTAAAATTCCACTCATATCAGAGACAAAACTGAATTTTACTTGCTCTTTTGACATTACAGTTAGATGTACTATGTAGACATAGTATAAGCCTACCATTAACAGTGTAAAACTTTAATTGAAATTATAAAGCACACTGAAAAAATCTTCCATTTTATGACAAAGTCTTTTTTTAATTGGTGACTAAATAGAATATAAAAAATTTGGAAAAATAACAAAGTACTTGTAATTAACACCGATGTTAATTTATATAACAAGTAATTCATGTATAATTGTTTGGACAAAGCATGGGGAATTATGAGGATGTGTACATGTGTATGATAAGATATTTTATCAAATATATTAAAATGTATCTAAAATATACCCCCCCCCCCCCATGTTTCAATGTTAGTTTATACTTGCACTTAAATGTGTAGATATATAAATGTGGATCAAAAGATCTGGATTTAAGGTTTAAAACAGGTTTTCAATTTTAAATAATAAATAACTTAATTTTGACTTTTTATCTCTCACTTCTAAAAGTGTTTTATATGTCATAAGGTTAAGTACTGTCTCTAAATAGCTATTTAGTAATTGGTTACCGTTATTTTCTTTACATGACTTTTTTTATAGTTTTCAGTTTCAGGAGTGGAGTGAGTTATTACATTATGAAAGATTATGAAGGCAAATACTTTTTTTGACTTAGGTGCACAGTTGAATGGTTCAGTATAGGATCAGGAACTTATGAATAAAGAAAAAGATTTGACTGATATTTATTTGAAAGAATTTGATGGCTTTAAAAGAGGTCATGAGAAACTAAAATACTTTTGTCACTACAGTTTAAAATTTGTTGGCAATTAAACACATTTAAATTGAACTGAAGAGTAATAATGTGTAAATAATGGCCTCTTTAATCCACTTTTATCCAAGTAGAGACCAAACTGTTAAAAAGAGGATTTCTTCTGATTTGTATTCCCGATAATCTTTCAGGAAAAGCTTCAAGTGTGTCCTCTTCTCTGATCCGTGTGTTTTTTTTTTAGTCCTTCCCCCACATCTTCACTTTTCCACATGTATGTTATGTGTTTTGTTGGTCTGTCCTCTTTTTGCTCTGTTTGGATTCTAATCACTTCTTCCATTCCACTCTCTTGGAAAAGGAAGGGGTTTCCATGGTAATGCCAGCTGAAGTGGAAAAGTTTTTTGTATGGGTGCTGATGCAGTGTGTGTGTGTTGGGTGAACAGATGGGCTTCCCTGTGTATTCTTTTTGTGCTTGACAACAGAGTGATTTTGCCCTAGGGTTTTATGACAGAAAATGAAGCACACTTTTCTTTTTGTCTCTGCTGGATTTTTATAGCCATCTGTTAATTGTCTCAGGCTAAAATCTGGCTGTGACCCTAATCAGGCTGACTGTAGCGAAACACCTTTGACCTCTGACCCCTGCCGATCTCCACATCAGACCCTGACCCTGATCACCTGTTCGAAACCTAGTGAAAGTCTTTTGTTTGTTGTCAAACCTCACAGCTGTGAAAACATCGAAGAATTTTTGGCAAAGGAAGCAGAGATTTGAGAAAAGTCTTTGTGCTTCTGAAAGAGAACAGTGTTTCATCAGTTAGACTAAAATAGAGTTGAAAATGCAGATCACCGAACCATGAGTCAAATCCTTTAACTACACAAGCTTTTGAGGCCATTTAGACCACTATAGAGAAAATACAACTTATTCAAGATTGAACAGTGAAATAGAAGTAGATTTATACGTTTATTGACGTTCAGTTGCTCGTTAAGCCCCATCAAACCATCGGGAGACTATTGCTCAAGTATACATGTGTGTGTATATATAAAAGCTATATACACACATTAAAATAGCTATTTTTAAACATTTATGTTTTCCCACCAGCTTAAGTAGTTTGCATAATATGAAAACCAGAACTTTGTCTTGCCAAAGCATTGAAAGAGTAAGAAAAATTAAAGAAAAAAAAAAGTCCTGAGGGTTTTATTTGCCTTAACGAACAACTGAACTTGCATATATAACTGAACATATATATATATATAATTATAATAGTTTAAATAAAATTATATATATATATATATCTGATATGTGTGTTTATACAGAAATATATACTCTCACATATGCCATGTAAATGTGGGTATGTGGTGTATATGTATATCTACTTGCACTTATCAACATTGTTCGATTCACCCCTATACAGCTGTGCTATGGTGTCTAAATTCAAACTTTCACAACTGAAAAAAGACAATAGATAATTTCAGAACTTTTTATTTGAAATGTCAGTGTTCAGGAAAAGAAAAATGAAACGGCAATATAAATATTAGCATAAAAAATGCAAGTAGCACACAGAAGCTGGGAATCAAAGCGTCTTATCAGAGATGTTACAGCAGGATTACAGCATCAGCAGACACGTGCGCACACACAGATAATAAATCTATTCAGATTCTTCATATAGACATTAAGCATTCTCACATGTAAGCACGACAGAGAGCACAAAATTAATAACGGAGGATTTTAGATCTATTTGCCCTCCATTGTGTGTCTTTTCATGGAAAAATGACAGGAAAAGAGGAAGATGAACAAAAATATATGCATAACACCACAACTTCTAGACTAAGAGTGTGTCACTATTTATTTTCATAAGTAAAAGTGAAACTCCTTATTTACAGGTGTGTTAGTTGGCCTTCATAGTACTAAAGAACTACATTGGTAACAGAGTGTGTCAAAAGTGTTTAATTATTTTTCTCCATTTTGATTTTTTCTGCATTTTTTTCTGTAAAATAAAATGACATTCCAGTAGTAAGCCATTCCTTTTGAGCTGATTATCTGAAAAGGTTTCATGGGTTTTTAAGGGCAAATTTCTATTTACAAAGGAACATCATGCCAATGGTACGAGAACTGTTGCATTCAGAGGGAAAGTGAACCGGAACCAGCATTTGGACGGATTTTTTGCACTATTAGCATTTTCTAGAACCAGCTTTCAAAGTTCTAACAACTGACACTTTTTTTAATGACAGTTACTGTGCTTGTTGGACATTCAATGAGTGCAAGTTGCCTCCAAACACCGCATCAATCCTAACTGGTATTGGATTTTAACAGTATTCATATTCCATCTGTGAATACTTGATTGCTGCCTAGATCAGCAACTTACAAAGTCAAGAGGTTTTGCGACTATCAAAACAACCGATACTCACTGAAGGTATCCCATCTAATTACAACCAGCACTGATAAAGAGCTTCAAATACTGAATACTAAGGACGATATGCCACTGCGGGCACTTGTGGACTTGTAACTGATTTTACAACGCTCCCATTATGGCTCGGACTTCACTAATAAACATTCAGTTAACAAAAAACAACAACAACCAATGCTGGCTCAGTGATACACAGGGGGATCCATTCTTTAAAAGCAAATACAAATAATCATAAAAGCAGATGGTTTAACTGCTCACCTCTGTGAGAAAGTTATGGATGGGTGTTTATAGATGTCAGGTGATATGGAGATTATCTATAGCGCAAAAAACAGCATGCAGCAATAATCACCTGACTTGCATCTACATCAACACTTCTCCTTAAACGATCAATTAAAAAAAGTCCATAGTGGTATTTTAGCAAACAATAACAAAAAGTAAAGTAATAACCATGATGCATTTTACAAACATTACAACATCCACAGCACTGGACACTGTGTCTTTGTAGAAACAAGAATGTGATTGTTATAAGAATACATTTCCTCTTTCTGTCCAGATGTCAGTTTAACATGATCGTGGTAAAGTACTGTGGTAAATACATTATTGGCTTGACATACGCAGGAATATAGCGTCACTTAGAAGTTGCCTAAACTTGGCAAACGTGAGAATGAAAAGCTAATTTCTCTCCAAATATCTGGACGTCCAATAAACCAGGAAACGATTTTACAGTACTTAAAACAAATGCATGTGTGAAACAGACAAAGCGGTTAGAAGTGGGTTTACATTGACATACTCTCTTATTTTTACCCTAATTTTTTTTCTAAATAGTTAAAGATCTCCAGCAAACCTCACAAAAGCACAGAATGGAGTCGTCCAGCTATTTCAACCTCCCTAAACCTTATATCTACCTACACCTCTACTACTTCTCCTTCTTGGTGGATTTCTTCTTGCTGGCGGGCGTCTGGGCAGCTTTGGGCGGCTCAGGTTGGGCAGCGGCGGCGGCTACGGCGGCCTGTGGAGGCGGCAGGGCCTGCTGGGGTTGCTGCTGGTTGGAGGTCAGGGTGGCGGTGCTGCCGGGGATGTAGACGTTCTGCCGGTAATCAGGGACGTGCTGCAGGGTGAACTGAGGGCTGTAGCGGGTGGTCAGACCCATGGTGCCCGGACCCAGAGTGTTGGTCGCCTCGCTGACCTCTGCCGAGAGAAGAGAGGTTTCTGTTAGGTGATTTGACACAGCTCCTGGATTCTTTTGGAAATGATTTGTTTAAATATGTTATGGTAAGAGGTAATAATATTTTATATGTCACCAAAAAAAGCAAGTCGCTTTGCATGAAAGCACTTGCTAAATAAATCACTGCAAAACAATTATATTCTTATTAAGTATTTTGTCTTGTACAAAATCAAGTACATATACATATCTAAACATTCTTAAATAAAGACAGCAAAATAATTTAAGATATTAAGACTGTTTTCTGAAAAATGTATCAAAATTAAATGAGTTTACGCTTAAAATTATAAAAATTATCTGCCACTGCGATCAGAAAAAAATTAAACACTGAAAAAAGGTATGCTCTGTCCTGTTTTCCCAGTAAAAATATCTAAATGTACTTAAATCAAGATATACAATCACATACTTTTTTTGACGAAGATATGCGACCCTGGACCACAAATCCAGTCTCAAGTCACATGGGTATATTTGTAGCAATAGCCACAAATACATTGTATGGGTCAAAATTATTGATTTTTCTTTTATGCCAAAAAGATCATGTTCCATCAAGATATTTTGTAAATTTCTTACCATAAATGTATCAAACTTTTTTGATTAGTAATATGCATTGCTAAGAACTTCATTTGGACAACTTTTAAGACGATTTTCTCAATATTTAGATTTTCAAATAGTTGTATCTCGGCCAAATATTGTCCTGTCCTAACAAACCATACATCAATGGGGAGCTTATTTAAACAAATTGACCCTTAAAATTGGTTTTGTGGTCCAGGGTCACAGATTAATAAGTCCCAGTAAACCATCTATGCAACAAAGCTTATTCTACAAGATTTCAACCAAGAAAAAAGAAACAATGACAAATTCAAACAAACTGAGTGTTAATGGAAAACTGCTGAATGTCTGATCTCAGAACAGTGTTGGACAGAACAGTGGAAACAGGGACGCTCTCCAGCGGGAAACAAATAACTCAATGTCTGTCTCAGAGTCTTTGTAGAACAAATATAAAATGATTCCACTTGCTTCTCATGTGTCTGAGTGAATGTCTTTAGGATCTGGCCCAAACAATCTGTTCTAATCTGCTTTTACATAAGATGATGTACACTACAGTTCAAAAGTTTGGGGTCAGTGAGATTGTTTTTCCCTTTATTCAGCAAGAATGAATTGAATTCCACAAAAAAAAAGAGACAAAGACTTTTATAATGTTACAAAAAAAAAACTATTTCAATGATTGTTTCCAAAAAAATATGAAGCAGCACAACTGTTTTCAACATTGACAATGAGAAATGTTTGAGTACAAATCAGCAAATTAGATTGATTTCTGAAGGATCATGTGACGCTGAAGAGTAATGATGCTGAAAATTCTGCTTTGATCCCAGGAATAAATTAAATTTGAACATATATTATCATAGAAAACTTATTTATATTATAATAATATTTCACAATATTAAAATTTCACTGTATTTTTGAGACTAGGTGAGAATTAATGACTTCAAAAACCCAACCCCAATCTTTTTTACAGGCAAAATACCAATATTAATTTAGAGTTGTAGTCATAATTAGCTTTATGTAACAGCAGCATCCTTCTAAATCATTAAGAAACAACTAAGCAACTAAGTAAATATGTGATGAGTCACTTTCTTTTTTTATTCCTGCTCAGTCACAGCAGCAGTGAAAATAAAGGGAAACATGAGAGAGGCTGACGTCACTCTGCTGTGTGTCAATAGCTTTGATGTGGTTTGTATAGATATGTGCCACTGAACTGTGTGTGTGTGTTCCCACATGGACATCTGTGACTCTGCATGGGCTCATTCAACATGACTGTCAATCATGCATGCAAGACAAACATATATGCAAAAATTAATCTGATTAAGATGTAAATGACTGAATAATCAGACAGCAATGCAATGAAGTCAATGTTTCTCATGTTTTCAACAATACATGCGCACAGTAGTGATGCCTGACACCATTAAATAGCAAGTGAGAGATTATCACCATTAGCAGCGGCCATCAGCGCCTGGAGCTGCTCGGCCTCAGTTGGGGGGTTGGGCCAGGGTCCTGTTCCCATGGCAACCTCAGGAATGGCGGCAGCCCTGCAGAGAGGAAAAGGAAATAGAGTCAGCAAAACAGAGGCCGTTCTGTACTGCTGCTATCAGCAACAGCTGCAGTGAGTGTGAGGCACTTTGTGCCCTAATTTAACACACACACACACACACACACACACACAAAATCCTCCATGTTACTTTTAACTACAAAAACGAGTGGAGAACGAGCAGTAACAGCTGCTGAAAACTACAGCACATGCACACAAAACCACTGAACACTTCCATGTGCTCCGACTTGATCATCAAAGGCTTGTTTAAAAACTCTGAAATTTGCATCCACAGTGAACAAAAGCCCTGATCGTACTAAAATTCACCTCATTACATGCACAACGCTTGCTTTGCTGTCGGTAACCAGGAAAAGCAACAAATACACTTCCAATTTACCTCCATTAATTCCCCACAAACACAGGAGTTTTGTTTTGAAGGTTACAGCGCCACAAACAGGACATAATGTGTTAATTAAAACATTAAAAACTTTCCTTAATTAGAAAAGGCTACATGAACAAAGGACAAAAACACTGTTCCTCATAAAAAAAACAAAAAAACATCCCGGATGTCTTTTCTCTGCATGTGGGAAGAATAATGGAGATTCCTCATCCTGTTCCCAGTAACATCAGGAAACACACTACCCTTCAAAACTTTAAGGATTTTTTTATGTATATAAATGTTTTTGGAAGAAATGTATTCTGCTTATTAAGGCTGCATGTATATGATACAAAAATATGGTAAAACTGTAATATTAAGAAATATTTTTAAAATTAAAAATAGCTGCGTTCCATTTGAATATATTATATAATGGACTTTATTTCTGCGATACAAAGCTGCATTTTCAGCATCATTACTCCAGTCATCAGTGTCACAATCCTTCAGAAATCACTCTAATATGTTGATTTCCTGCTTAAGAAACATGTGTTTTTAAAAAAAAGACTTAATATATAAAGTGCTGCTTAATATTTTTTGTGGAAACAGTGATGGGAAAATCTAGATCAGCTCTATTTATTATAGCCTACATATGTTATTGATTTAACACATCTTACATCTATCCAAATAACCTTGCATAATTTGTATAAAGCACACTTGTACATACAAGTATTGTCTATTGACTTCTTGTCTATTGTGTTTCACATTTATTTTTAATCACTTGGGGGTGGGGGGGTATTATTAACAGTTATTAATAATAAACAAACAATAAATAAAACACTAAGCTAAATAATTAGCTTGTTACTGCAGCCTATTTACTGCTCTGAAGCCTTTCATTTGGTTGAACACAAACGAACACAGGTGCTGGAAAAATCAGGTCACAACGAACAGGACCAAACCACTGAACCCACCATCTCACAATCTGTATGGACAAAATTCAAATAAGTATGAATTACTAACAAGCTTCTCTAGCACAGACGCTAATGCTAAAAGCCACTGAAGTCTCTGAAGTCGCTAAAAGTCTCTGAAGTCGGGGTCTCACTTGCTGTCTTAAATGAGCCCAGCGGCTGTAAAACCGTCTATCACCACAGACACCAGACAATCAACCACAGCGGCACAGCACAACATCTGCATACAAGACACGACCACAGGACGGGTGGGAGAGGATGAGGAAAACAGACTCAAAGACAGGAAAGAGTGGGGGGAAAGGAGAGGACACTGGGAAAAGCAAGAAATTAAGAAAGAAAGAAACAAAAACTGGATTTAAGCATGTTAAGGAACAAGTGACAGAAAGAATGAAGGGCAGAAAGACATTTGAGGAGGGAAAGACTGTTTTTGTCAAGAATTTCAAAAGAGATGAACTCACAGTGCCAAGATGAGGGAAAAACAGGGTGATTAGAGCGAACAACCCTAATGAGAACCAGAGCAGTGATTTATTCACTATTTGTTCTTGAGACATTTGGACCACCAGTTCAGATCCTTAACCATCGCCACTTTTAAACATAGAACAATGCAATCCGGGTTAACTCGCCATATCCTGGCACAACACTTCAGGACGACAGACAAAAGTTCCTGTTTAGTAGCATGAAGATAAGATGCCTCATTTCTCCTCAATCAACATCTCATCACACTTGCAGGAAATCAGACTTCCTGTGGTCAGCATTATCACATCCTGTGGTTAGATAATCACTTCCTGTGGACCAGATTGTGAGTTGTCAAATGTGAAAGTTATGGTCCAAGATGTAATTGTTTGTAGCTATTCATTCATAAAACCCCTTACAAATATTTACACAAAGGACATTGTGCAATTTCCTTCAAGAATCCAAAACCGTGGGATGCGCTGCAACAAGGTCGAAGCTACTAATGTGCACAACTCTACACGCTGTTTTCTATTCTATTCTATGAGCAGAACGGCCCCTGAGGGCCCCAGCATCACTATTGGACACTAATGCAGCACCAATAGTCTCAGATGAGGAACCTGATCCTACAGGAACGAGCAGGGACACTAGCTACACTTCAATACCTCAGCCTGCTCGGCGGTGTCCATCTTACGTGTGTAGACTGTGGCTTGAAGGAACTGAAAGAAAAGACTGATATTAACTATGGTAATTTGGCAGGTAAAATGTGTTTAAAACTGAAGCACTGTGTTCTTTTAGTATCACTGAGATACTATTATAGTTTTAATTAATATTTTAAATTAGTTTTTATTATTTATTTAGCATTTTTTGTTTTTTTTTGTAATGTTTATTAGTTATTTATAAATTTTATTATATATATATATATATATATATATATATATATATATATATATATATATATATATATATATACACACAGTATATATATATAATTTGTAATAATATTTATGTATTTAGATTTATATGCATTTATAATTATTATTTATTTATTTTATTTGTACTTATTTTAGTACATCAAGTCAAATGAAAATGAGAAATGTTGCATTGGTAACTTGGTAGGTTCTTTTAATATTTTATTCTATTTCAGTATTTATTTCACTATTTCAAGTGGTTTTTTATGGTTTTAGTTTTAGTTACCTATACCCTGAAACTTTGAAACTATTTCCACTCAAAAATTGCAAGAAAAAAAAAAAAAAAAGACAAACTTGTAAATTAAACGTAAGTCTGAAACAGTATTGTATTGTAAAACATACTCCAATTATCTTTGTTTTATTTACAACTTCGAAAAATTATTTTTTACAGTGTAACCCTGCTAACAACACACAGATCTTTGGGCCTGCTGCGATATATGTAGCGCTGACAATTTTAACTAAACAAAAACATAACATTTCTTCCAAATGGATTCTTTCAAACTGGGTCCTGTCAGGCTGGAATGTGTTGTGTAACGTCTGTTATGGAAACCGATGCGCAGTGAACACTGGCACACAAGAGAATCTGGGCCCTATTGGCTGCCTATGACAGACCCCTCCCCCTAAAGAGCATCTGATTGGACGATTCGCTGTCAATCACACTGAAATAGTCAAAGCTCTTTGGCATCTTAATAGTTCCAATCAGTTTCAGCACAATGCATGACTACAACAGGCATTAACATGGCAATAAACCTCACTGTCCCCCTCTTTTACTCTTTCTGGCCTCTCTCTCTTTCTCTTGGCAGATTGAAGTGTTGGGGGTGGAAGGGAAAGTGCATGAAAAACAGCAGCCATTTTGTTAAAAGGAGAAGAACATTAAGATTCAGCACAGCTAGTTTCTCTCTCTTTTGGCTTCTCTCTTTCTCTTTGGAATTGCATTAAACCTCTTACTTATACATTAACACAGCCTACATTTCTTATACACAAGCAAATCTACATGCAAATCCATTTCAGTATGTCTTCTATTACTCTATACACACATGTACATATGCACCTCAGTGTGTGTGTGCAAACCATTTATTCAATGCAAATGTTTCTGTTCTCAAAAGAGGTGATTTCTGCCTTTACATAATGCAAATCTTAGTGAGCGTGTGTGTTACTCACCCGCTGGGCCCGGGCCTCTGGTTCTGGGTGAAACGCCAGTCAGCACTGGGTGGTTTTTGCTGTAACGAGACAAAAGGAAAGCATGAGTAATGACATATAAAAAGAAAAGAAAAGTCCAGCACCATTCATTTGCAAGTCTATTTGTGTGACCTCGCTGTTGCCATGAGGACAGAGAGGTGATGTAAGAGCGTATCCTATATGCGGTGACGGCCGTCAGTGTGACCTTGAGGACGCAGCATGTGACCAAACCAAGAGAACGAGAGACTTGTTCACTTTATTACATAGTGCCAAAGGAAACATGAGTACGATAAAGTCTAAATGAATGTCAGAAGCAGCTTTGACAAACGACTTCTAGAGAGGTTTCATTTGAAACGGATGGGTGCTCAATAAGTTACGGTTATTCACATACACATATACAGAGCAATTAATACTGATAGCATGCCTGAAACACAGCTGGGATGAGCAGGAATTTGAGGGTTTCAGTCTGAACACACACACACACACACACACAGAGAGAGAGAGAGTTCAGGATTGCTCCAGTGAACGAGAAACAAGCTCTGTGACTAATTGAGCCAAAGACAGAAAGACCATTGTGATTCCATCCTCAGGACAGCAAACACACACACACACAATGCATACTAGCTCTTTAAAATATCACAAACCCCAAAATAAAAATACTTATATGATTAAAAAACACCAATGATAAAAGCCTTAGAATACTTTTTCATCTGCATTCTCAGAAATGGAGCACTGCACTTAACTAATCAAGGCCATTTTAACAAACAACTGAAGTCTTACTTAAATTAACTAATTCACATGAAATAGAACTTAAAGCCCATTTAGTTCATATTCTCACATATTTCAACAAGATAAAAGGCAAGACAACAAACAATACACACGCTCAGACACACAGGAAATATTTGCATCAATATCAACAGCCACAAATGCCAGACAAACATCAGCTGAGCTAAGACAATACACACAACACTTAAATATGTGACCCTGGACCACAAAACCAGTCATAAGGGTCAATTTTCCAAAATTGAGATTTATACATCACCTGAAAGCTGAATAAATAAGCTTTGCATTGATGTATGGTTTGTTAGTACAATAATTGTCAATATTTGGCCGAGATGCAACTAATTGAATATCTGGATTCCGAGGGAGCAAAAAAAAGTTGTCCAAATGAAGTTCTTAGCAATGCATATTACTAATCAAAAAATAAGTTTCGATATATTTACAGTAGGAAATTTCCAAAATATCTTCATGGAACATGATCTTTATTTAATATCCTAATGATTTTTGGCATAAAAGAAAAATCAATAATTTTGACCCATTGGCTATTGCTACAAATATATCCCAGCGACTTAAGACTGGTTTTGTGGTCCATGATCACATATATGCTTACTGATCTATATAAATGGGGGCTGACTGTTTTATATACATTTATACAACATGTTGTTTCATATAAAATGTTTCTTTTTTTCTAAAAGTGCTAAATCTCATACAGGTCTCATTACAATCTAGTTATTGTAAAATAATGCAATAATAATAATAATAATAAAAACGGTCCAATTTACAAAACTTTTGGGGACATTTTTGGTCACAAAGTATAGCCAAGTAAAGTATTTCAGTACGCTTGAAATATCACAGTTCTGTTCATAACGTATATTAAAAAAAAAAAAATAACAGGAGCGTTTCAAAGTGGCTTATTGGAACAAAGTGTGCAAACTTTTTCCCTACCACATGAGCTAATAACATTGTTGTCATAATTGCTGCTTTTTGCATTGCAAATTTTATTAGTGATGAAAATAACAGTACGTTTTCGTCAGTTATTTTACCTACGGATTGCTGCATTTGTTACAGATTTCTGCTCATTCGAAATCGGATACAGATGAAGTAGCACTGTAAGATTACATTTGTTTGAATGCATTATTGAGAGAGCGATTGCTGAGTGTTGTAACTTGTACCTGTTTAAATCATGCTTTCACCTGAACATATTCAGTATCTAGAAGAAACAAACAAATTCCTTGAGAACTAACTTCCCGCTCATGTCCATTGCCATCATCATAACCTTCAAATTCTTTCTGATTTGAGTGATCCTTCTCTATCAAGCTAGCTAAATATGTTTAACATGTGAATTTGTGCTAAATATGCAGTTAAATTACGGGCCATTGGCATGAATTGTACTCGTGATGGTGATGGAGCGCTCGTGGAGCGAGTGAAAACCACGTCGCTCTGACTTTTAAAAAATCCACTCCTCCCTCCATTCAAAATCACACCGCTCCACTCGCGCTCCGCTCCGCTCACATACTCTGATACCAACCTGTATTGTTTTAGCATTTTTAGAAGATTTTTTTTACATTTGTAACATTCCTACTTTTTTTTTTTTTTTGTCTGATTTAGACAACCTAACCTAATAACTACTAACCCGACCTATATGAAAATTTTTTTTTAATGCATTTTCAAAACAAAACAAAGCAAAACTCGAATTTAGACTACTTTTGGGGACAATTTTGGTCAAGTATGGCCAAGTAAACATTTGTATACAACCCTAATTTTTTGGTCTGATTTAGACCACCTAACCTAATTACTGTTCACCTAAACCCGAACTGTATAAAGAAATGTTTAAAATTTTTAGAACAAGACAAAACAAAACAAGGGACAATCTATCTATCAATATCGAGATAAAGACTTTCCTCAATTTAGACTACTTTTGGGGACAATTTTGTGTGTGTGTGTGTGTGTGCTATAGCCAGGTAAACCAATAAACACACAATTGTAAACGCAATAACTACAAGACTAACCTAAACCGTCCAGTATGAGAAAAAGTTTAAGCATTTAAGTTTAGGGGAACATTTTTTTAAATTTTAATTTTAAATTTGTAGACATCATTAATTTCCCTCCTATTTAGGTAATGTCTGTGAACAATTTTATTCACGAAGTAAAGCCAAATAGCCAAGGAAACCCAGAAATACACAATCCTAAACTTCACAAACACAGGTGACTCTGACCCAAACACAAACACGCCTCACTCTGCACACAGAACATGATACACTAAACCACATCAGATTAATCAGAACAATCACAACATGAGTCACATTCAGGGTCAGAGTCATTCCTGCATATTCTCATGTGCACAAAACACTCATTCGGCAAGAACACAAAGAGTTCAGAGCGAGTGAGCATGAAGGTTACATCCGCCTGCAGGAATGACAAAAAATAAAAGTAAAGTCGTGACGTATTGTCAAGCATGGTGACCCATACTCGAAATTGGTGCTCTGCGTTTAACCCATCCAAGTGCACACACACAGCAGTGAGTAGTGAACAAATGCACACACACACACCGTGAACACACACCCGGAACACATGCTGCGGCGCCCGGGGAGCAATTGGGGGTTTGGTGCCTTGCTCAAGGGCACCTCAATCGTGGTATTGAGGGTGGAGAGAGCACTGTACATTCACTCCCCCCACCTACAATTCCTGCCAGCCGGGGACTCGAACCCGCAACCTTTCGATTACGAGTCCGACTCTCTAACCATTAGGCCACGACTTCCCCATAGGAAAAATGCGTTGGCTGGGAAATAAAGCCAAATCTTCCATAATGATACCTCATCTGGCTTTCTTATGAGCATATGTTTTAAAACAGTATGCAGTTAAAACGATTAGCTTTTCAAACAGTGCTCTTACATTGTTGCCAAGACTTTACTATGTTTAATTTGTAATTCAAGATTCACCACAGCCATGGTGATCAGAATGAGGTCACACAACTTGACCTTGCCACATTGACTGTTGCAGTCAGCTGCAGGTGGGAAGTGTCCCCTCAGAAAATTCTATTTACATACTGAATATTTATACAAATAACATACTAGATGTGTCACGCTCCCAAACACACACCTAAAGGTCTCTGTGACATCTGTAAACACACACTAATGCTCTGCACACATGCTGAAATAGGATGAAGCACACCTACTGTATGCATGAAAATACACACATTTGAACTATTGCAAAATGTGTATCAAAGCAGTCATGCTACAACCTGAGCAGCAACAACAAAAAAGTTTAATAAAAGGAATCCTACTTACTCTTAATTATACTTGAATGAGCCACATTTAAAGCCACTGGACTGCGATAAACTCACACATTCAGCTTATAGATATAAGATTTCTTAGACGAGTTACATATTCTTATAACTATAATTCATAACCCTTCAGTCTTAAGGTCATTGCACACTTAGCCCGAAGTTTTCGCACGTTAAAAAATAAATACGACCTCACGTTGTCAATCACGTTTGCACACTGTCTCTGAAACTTTCGTCCGTCAAAAAAAATTTGGATCATGTTCGATTTTCTGCGTTTTCGCATCTGTAGCATGCATTTTGATAGGAAAGGATGGGGAATACGAAAAAACGGGAAAAAAAGCGTTGCGAACATTTCTGACTCAGTGTGCAATAA
The DNA here is from genome assembly GCF_936440315.1 of Barbus barbus. Lineage (NCBI taxonomy): Eukaryota > Metazoa > Chordata > Actinopteri > Cypriniformes > Cyprinidae > Barbus > Barbus barbus. The sequence goes on along the minus strand of NC_136745.1, from coordinate 8,938,464 downwards.
CCTTTTAATCTGTAGCTTTACATCTGGCACACACACACATGAACCAGGAGCATCTGGGTCAGTATATCAACTCTGAAAGATCCTGTGAAGGAACAAACTAGATTTATAGAAGACATCCGTCCTCATAGATCACATGGAAAACATCTGTATGTGATATATATCCTGACCACACAATAGAAACATCCCTTACCATTTTCTGCACACTGAACAGGAAGCTACCTGATTCCGGAAAGATCTATTTTTCTTTGTATAACTTGTAAACACTGCTGGCTGCTCTCTGTATAAACTGTACACACATTATCACTAGAAACAGAAGGGCAGATGCATATGACTAGAAACCCGACAGAGTTAATGACTGACTTAATGTGTACTCTTTTGACTTGAACCACCTAGCAACCTCCCAAAACTCCCTAGCAACCACACAGCAAAATGCTAAAACCACTTAATCCAACCAACCACAGTCTGATTGTACTGATCAGGATGGTTGCAGCCAAATAGAATAAAAGTAGGACACTACAAGAGCTTCAGGGAAAAGCAATGGCAACATCATCAAAGTGAAATGGGTTAAACTAAAAACATGGACAAATTTGGCAGAAATTCATGAAATATGTTTACGGTCATAACATGACTGCAGAAAGTCAACAAATCCAGAAAGTAACAAATCTTTAGACAGAGTCAGTGGTAGTTTGGAGCCTTTCCAACAGATTAACTGTCTGGCATGTATTAAATTGGGGTTTAAACATAAATATTGGCATATAACAGATGAATTTCACATAAATATGTCCAGGACACGTTACACCTTCAAACCAAAAGGTAAAGATGGAAAATTATAATATTTTTACAATCAAACATATTTCCTACAGATTTATCATTACTGTAATTTGTTTTGGATATTTTAAGTGATTATTCTCATTAAATTCTGAATCAATATTTTAAAAATAAATTGAATGCATATTTTTTTAATTACAATAATGAGAACTTGAAGTAGGTTGTGCATAAATTTTAATGAAAATGCAAGAGATTTGATTTCTAAAGAAATTAGTTTCTCATTTTTAAAATTAGAACAAAAGAACACAAGGTAAAAATAAAGAATTACGACTATTTAGGAACATTTGACATTTTTACAAATACAAATTACTGTAACTTTAAGATTTTGAGCTGAGCCATTCTCATTAAATTCTTATTCAATATTTTAAATTTAAAAATACAATTTACTGCATGTATAAAGCAATACAATATTGAAAATTAGATGTAGACTGTCCGCAATTGTCAAGAAAAGACAAGAAATTATAATTTCTTAAATTCTAAAAGTTTTCTTTAAGCACAATATGATCTAATGTAGACATTTTTTTGGACAGATTATGTGAGATTCACTCTTTAAAAAGTTGGAAAGAAAGATGGTAAAAGGAAAGTCAAAGTCAAAAAATGTCTTTGACAGGGTGGCAAAGAAAAGGTCAGAAACCATGAAGAGTAATTATCGCAGGATTACAAAATCATTCTTGTAGGTCTAGACCAAAAGGACCACACACACACACAGCCATCTCTCTGGCCTCAGGTCCATTAGTGATTCTTCCATCTCTATTGAAATTCACATGCCCGCCTCCTCACACACACACACACACACACAGAGAGAGAGAGCACGTGTCATGATAGCAGAGCCAGATGGCAGCCCAGCGACCCGAGAGACAGAATGACTCTCAAGAGACTTAGAGATGGGACATTAGGTCCCGAACGGAGAGAATGGGAGAAAGAAAGAGGAAAATCTCCATTTCTGAGGCTCATCCCCTACAGATATAAACACAGGAGATTACGGAGGAATTCAGTTTCAGCAAACTTGTATAACATTTGACTAAAACTCTATAAATAACTGCTTCCCATGCCAAAGAAACACATGAGGAACTTGCAATAAGAAACTGGCAAATCCTACGCAAGAGCTCATGTAAATGAGAATTGACTCACTATGGGATATCCCAGATGTAGGTCACATGACTCAGACGTGTGGAATCAATAAAATGAGTCCAGCACAACAGGAAGTCAGGGGTCAATGCATGACCTCTGGAATCCTGTTTTTCCGCCGCCTCTTTCTTCCACTACCTACTTCCTATTTCTCTCTCTCTCTCCATCCATCATATTCCCGCCTTTTCCTTCCCCCATCCAAATCCTAATTTCTGTCTGTCGGTCTGTTTCTCTTCCTGTCCATCTGTTATCCATGTCTCTTTCAGCCTCGCTTTAGAGTTTCTGTTCTGTGCACTCACAATGTCTGCTCCATATTTCTGTTCATATCTTTCATCTTCACCAGTGAACTCCAAAAATGTTTCCTTAATCAGAATTTTTCGTTATTGTCTTCCAGTACAAAGTCATTTATGTTTACTTTTGTACAATAAACAATTTGGGTGTCTCCACTTGATGTTGAATGTAAAATCTGGGTCTTGAAACAAAACAAAAAAAACCCACTAATCTAGATGTTTTTCTCTCTGACAACCATGTTTCCAACTCTAAAATTCCAAAGTTCATATTATTACAATACTCTCTAAGCCTCTTTCCTTACTGTGTCTTAAGTTTTCTCCTCCCTTCGTGTCTGACACCATCCAGACTCTGCTAAATGCTTTTCTTTTCGTTCTTAATATATCTGCAGCCTTTTCCTTTGTGATCCCACATCTTCTTGCTCTGTTCTTCCTCCCTCTTCCTGTTTAGTCACATGACTCACACCCTGCCAGTCTGTTGCAGCTTTTGGAAGCCAGTTACTAAATCATAAAAACGGCACTATGACATACACTTGAAGCATATTTAACAAAATTCCCAGCTGCTTCATATGAAACAAAACTATGCTCATAAAATATCAACAAACTAAGAGAACCCAGAGAAAACACAAAATAGGCTTCAACATGTATAATAACCAGCTCTAAGGCTGAAACATTACCTGATATATTTTTTCCACCTGTACTACCGGTCAAATGTTTGGATTAACTAAATTAGATGTTTTTGAGCGATATCTCTTCTGATCTTTTGATCAAAAATTCAGTAAAATAGTAATATTGTGAAATATTATTACAATTTAAAATAACTGAATGTACTGCTTTTAAATGTAATTAATTCTCATGATGTAAAGATGAATTTTCAGCATCATTACTCCAGTCTTCAGTGTCACACGATCTTTCAGAAATCATTCTGATATCTGATTTGCTGCTCATTAAACATTTTTGATTATTATCAGTATTAAAAACAGTGCTGCTTTATTTCTGTGGGAACTATCATTTAAATGTTTTGGGTAGTAAAGATAAAAATGTCACAAAATATCTATATTTCAAATCAATACTGTTATTTTGAAGTTTCTTTTCATCCAAGGATCCTGAAGAAAAAAAAAATTATGAGCAGCAAAAACGATTTTCAACATTGATAAGATTATTAAGATTTGAGCACCAATATCAACTCGATAATACAGCACTAAATCAGCATATTAGAATGATTTCTTAAGGATCATGTGACACTGAATACTGGAGTAATTATGCTGAAAATTCAGCTTCGCATCAAAAGAATACATTCTGTTTTAAAAGAATAAAACTAATATTTTAATTTATATGACCAAATAAATGAGCAAATGAGCTCATGAGCAAAAAGACTAAAAACAATATATATATATATATACAAACTTTTGAGAGGTAGTGAAAAATCCATTAGTGACTCAACAGTGAAGAATCTGATTGGCTGTGGGGATGAGTATGCTCTCACCTCATTGGCTGAGTTCATTAAGTGCTTCCTAGTCAAAGTCATGTTTAGTGTGTTGTTATGACTCAACATGGGAGTCTTGACAAACACAAAGTCACTCCTGCTGGAGAGCGTTGAGTAGCAGGGCCTGTAGGTCCTTGTGTGAGGTTCCTGAGGCCCTCCAACCACCTCCATATATCTAATGGGTCCATCAGTATTAAGCTGGAGGTGAAGGTCCTTATGGGCTCTCTGCTGATAGGAGTGTCTGGAACGGAAGCCCGTTCTGGAGTAGCAGCACGCTGAACTGCCCTTGTGCCTGATGCACCGTACCAAGAGCACCGTCATGGTCAAAAGTGACACCAACGTCACACAGCCCAATGAGATGATGAGATAAAGAGTGACGTCCGTCATTCCCGTCCCCTTGTGTGGCGTTATACGGAAGTCTGTGGATTTGTCCGCACTTTTTTCTTCAACGGTAACCGTAACCGAAACGCTAGTGGACAAAGCTGGCTGGCCGTTGTCTCGCACAACCACTATGAAGCTATAAGCTGGGTGGGTTGTACCACCCTGTTCATCGTCCATGAGTTTCTGTGCAGTATGCAGTTCACCCGTGTGCGGTTCGATATGAAACAGCGATGAATCGTCTCCTGGATCGATGCTGTAGAAGAGCCAAGCATTGTGGCCGCTGTCGGGGTCAACAGCGACAATCTTGTTAACGCGATGGCCGACGGGGGCACCGTGCGGTAGGGTCAGCTGGAGCCCTGCGTCTTCAGAGTGGGTTGGGTAAAGGATGACGGGTGGGTTGTCGTTCTGGTCGACCACAAAAACATGAACGGTGATGTTAGACATCTGCGGCGGTGTTCCAGCATCGCGAACCTGCACTTCGATCTTGAACGCATTAATTTGCTCGTAATCCAAAGAGCGCATGGTGAAGATGTTCCCGTTCTCGGGGTTGATGTAGACATATGAGGAAATGGGGCTGCCGTGGATGGTGGTCGGTAGGATGGAGTATGACAATCGGGCGTTGTCTCCGACATCTGGGTCTGATGCCGAAACGGTTGCTATTGGAGTACCTGGAGCGTTATTTTCAGCTACATCTACCGAGTAGAAGTTCTGTGAGAACACTGGAGCATTATCATTAACATCTGATAAACGGACCGCAAAAGTCTTCTGAGAGGATAGCGGAGGCGAGCCGGAGTCCGTCGCAGTGACAATAACAGTGAACTCATCAATGACTTCTCTGTCTAGACGTCCGTCGGTCACAAGTGTGTAGTGTTCTCCAAAGGCTGACTTTAGTTTAAACGGAAGCCCTGGGGATACTCTAAGTGTGACTTTTCCGTTATCCCCAGAATCTAAGTCTTTTGCACTGATTAACGCAATAACAGTGCCGGTTTCAGCATCCTCCCGGATGGGGCTGGTTAGGGAGTTTAATGTCACCTCCGGAGTGTTATCGTTCACATCGATTATTTCCACTTTAATGTTGCATGAGCCCTCCATGGCGGGAGAGCCTCCGTCCCTGGCTTGAACTGTGATGTCATACACATTCCCTTCCTCATAATCCACATCCCCCACAACACGGATTTCCCCCAATTGAGGATCAACACTGAACAGTTTAAGTATTCTCTCTGGTGTATATTTACTGAATAAGTAAGATATTTTCCCGTTTATCCCAGAGTCCACATCAGTGGCATTCAGTTTAGTCACAAGCTTTGCTGAAGGAGAGTTTTCCAAAAGACTAACCCTTTTCACCGGCTCGTCAAACACCGGCGCGTTGTCATTCACGTCCAGAATCTTAATAAGCAGTAGGGTGGTCCCGGATTTCTCCGGCTGTCCTCCGTCCACGGCCGTGAGCGAGAGGCGAAACCCGGCCTGCGCCTCCCGGTCCAGAGCCTTTTCCAGGACGAGCTCTGGAAACTTACTGCCGTCGCTTTTAGTCTCCACGTTTAAAACAAAATAGTCGCTGCTGGAGAGGCTGTACGTGCGTAGGGAGTTAATGCCCACATCGGGATCGCGTGCGCTCTCCAGACGGAACCGCGTTCCCGGAGCGGCCGCCTCGGATATCTCTAGTGATGAATTCACGTTTGGAAATTGAGGCGCGTTGTCGTTTACATCATCAATTTGAACAAGAGCTCTGTGAATTTCTAAAGGGTTCTGGAGGAGAATTTGAAGGTGCAAAGAGCAAGTCGAACTTAAAGCGCAAATGCGCTCCCTATCTATAGTCTCTCTAATAACTAAGACGCCGTTAGGATTTACCTCGAAATATTGCGCGTTAGATCCCGACACGACTTCTAGGTTTCTTTCAGTAATCCTCATCGCGCTGAGACCCAAATCTCTCGCTATATTCCCAACGACAGACCCCGGTTTCTGTTCCTCTGGTATCGAATAACGGAGCTCACCGGACGCGATTGAGAGGTGCATGAGGAAGAGCGCGAGGCAGAACACGGGCCACGAGCGTCTCCTCTCCATTATGTGCGATCCGGGGAGGGGGAAAGTTTCAACTTTTTCGTTTTATAGAATCCATATTCCAATTAAAGTGGCGCTACGATGTCGCGCGTAACGCAATCCGATTCGCGCGGAGTGAAGGAAGAAGTTTAACACAATTCATGACGGCTGTAAACCTTTCGGGAAATCACAAGAGAGGAAAAAACAGTCCTCCATCTAGCTCTTCTCCAAAACTCCCGGAGTTAGCTGCGCCTCCGCTGCGCAACAGGGCGGAGACTGAGTCAAAAAGAGGTCCGTCCTAGTGCACGCACACGCACATACACAGATCACACATACACGGATCACACACACAGAGCGCGAGAGACACTCACACACTTCTCCTAGCGCTTGGAGAAACTTTCATAGCTCAGGTCGACCTGTTTCCAGCACACATGCCAGTGATCCCATGTGGTTTAAAATATTTACGAGATGAGATAAAGAACATTAGAGACTCAAAGGAACGCTGCCAATTTGTGAACACGGCCACAGACCACAAAACCATTGAAAACTTCTACTGACGTCTCTGGCAATGTTGCATTACAAGGTAATAAATGTGCAATTACATATTTTAAAATGATAAAATACTAACGAGACAAGATACGAGAGCCATTTAATACATACAATGTTCTATATTCAGTATTATACTAAACAATATTCTACAAGTAAAAAGAGAATTACAATGACACGCCACTAGACGGCGCAGTTTTCCCTCTTTGTTATTTGAATAGTGCCCAAAATGTTCTAAATATTGCTTTTATTTCACGGCAGATTATTAGGTTTAAAAATACATATTTCTAGGCTTAAAAGAAAGCAATTCCCACAATTTTAAATATGTTCTCAGGCTTTAAGACTTTACTACAGAAGAATTACGTATCTGCCAAAAATGATATAATTCCAGTTGATCAAATACATTAAGCTTAATGATATGGGTACCCATACTATATCTCACCCGCTGATAAATCTCAAAAGGACCAAAATACATCTATACTGCACCAAGTCTGTGGTGCTGCTGGGCCTTATGAGAGTGAATCTAGTGAATCTTCTGATAAAGTAACAAATCTGTCTATATTTCATAAGACACGGGCACAACAACTACACTGACAAATATTCAGATCTCTTTCTCCAAAATATTTTTTTCACTGCTGCTTCCTGTCTACAGATGTAATGCATATCTATCTCTCTTCCTCTGACCAATGGTGGAAGGAGGCTGGATGAATGTGTTGGTCTGTGCAGTTCTGCTGATTCAGAGTTTAAACCAGGTGTTTCCAAACTCATTGCTGAAGCCTCCCCAACACTGCACATTATGCATGTCTCCTTTATCAATCACACCTGATTCAACTCATCAGCTCATTAGTAGCAACTCCAAGACCTGAAATGGGTGTGTCAGACAAAGGAGACATGCAAAATGTGCAGTGTTGGGGAGGCTCCAGGAACGTGTTTGGGGACCCCTGGTTTAAACCAATCAAATATTATGAAAAAAAGGTGGTGGTTGTAAAAAATATTTTGTTATTATATGTAATCAAAGATAGCAATGAATAAATAAATAATGATATACAGAGATAATGTATATAAATAAACATGCAATATTTTTATACACCATACTTTTATACAGTTCCTCTATATTTAAATGGATAACATTATCTTGTAAAAAAACAAACAAAAATGTTGCTATTGTGTAGTATTTAAAATTATATACAATTATATGTATATTTATTTTAATTTCTTTATAATGACAACAATATATTTATATGTATTAAAGATACAGAAACTGTGTAGTAGTTTATACGTTTTGCACTGTATACGTCTATTTTAGAATGATGCAGATCACACCTGTAACACATTTTTAATTTGATTTTTGCTATTACAAAAAAGATAAGATACAAAAACTGTATAAATATACTGCATGGTAACAATCCTAGTATTTGTCAATAATCATTATTATTATTTTGGTATTTTGTAGTTTTTATAAATATAATGGTGTATATCACTGATGCCCCCTGGTGTGAATAAATCTTTATTTGCGCACAGATGACACATTTGTAGACCTCTAAATTAAATTATATGTTAAATTATATGTTAAAAATGTGTGTTATCTTTACTGCCGCACTGTGGTGAGTTTCATGAACTGCAGCTCTGCGCGCACGCCTTCAATAGCAGGAGGGGAGGGATGAGCGGAAAACACAGTACAGCACAACCGTATATACAGGCTTATGTATAAAGGACACAAAAACAGTACAAACTTTTTAAATATTAACTTATTAAAAACGATAAACACTCATAAAAACATAAAACTACTGTAAAAAAGCAAACTGGAGGGCTGAAAGACGGCGGATCTCAAATGTTGCTAACAGAGACGCTGAAAAGGCGCTCGTTTCAGCACTACAGCGGCGGACAGCGACACTCAGCTAAACGCCTGCTGCTGCACGCAGCCAACCCAACACACACACCCACACACAGGCTCCATCTGTAATCCAATCAGCTCCCAGTAAACCAGTCAGAAACCTCTTCATACAATGAAATTAAGCTCGATCCAAACAACAATACAGTCTTTTAGCATCACAGACTAACTACATAACATACTCTATCACATGCAACAGCACCAGTCAAACTACAATGATGCTGAAAATCTTAAAGATACCATACATTTTCTAAATTTTAATCAATTTCAGATGTAGTCTGGTCTATTTTAAAACACAACAGTACAGTATTCAAAAACACCAGACAAACCGCACTCAGAAAAAAATGGTACAAATGAATATAAGGGAATATAATGAGAAAATATGAAACAAAATGTGACATACTATAAGGTTTATAGGGTTTGAGGTGCAATGAAACTGACCAGGGAGTGTAGCCTATATAACTATTGTGAATATCATGTTTACTGCCAGTCAAATGTTTGGGCACACATTCCTTATTATTGGTATTTTCTAAACCTTTGAACAATACATTTCCTTAAGTATCCACTCAAACAAGCAAACAAACAAAACTATTTTGTAAAGACAATACATAGACCATTAATATTTGTCTACAAAACTAATTGCAAGCTTTTAAGTGAAAGTCTTTAGGAAATAACGTTTGTAAGATTATAAGAAACAAATATTTTAAAAAGTGTATCCAAACTTTTGACTATCAGCATATATTAAAGAATACAAAATACAATGCAACATATCTGAGTGGATATAGAAAACAGATCTACGTTTTTACCTTTAGAAGTGGAATAATAAAATGTGTGTATGATTAGACTTCTTTTAAATAAAGGAAACGCAACAGTGTGTTTGTGTGTACTTCAGTGTTTTCTTACCTTTATTTGCAGACGCAGGTATGGATCAGACACAGCAGGAGGAGAAGATACCACAGCATCAGCAGCAACATGAACATGAAAAAGAAAAAAGATTTCATGAGAGTGATGCAACAGCAGATATGTGCAGGATCCTCATACTTACCAAACCCTTCAGTCTGCGACCTTTCAGGTCTCCAGACACTTTAGCAAGAACAGAAATACATGATCAGTTGTTTGTTAGTCAGACAGAGATCGCAATGAAAGAAAAAAAAGAAAAGAAAGTACTTGCAGAGAAATACCTCTGATGAACAGCAGCTTCAGACATTAATAATTCAAAGCTCCATCATATTGCTCTCTCTCTCTCTCTTTTTCTCTCTCTCTATCTCACAGACACAGACACACACACACACACACACACACATCTCATCCTTCATAACTGCAGATGGCATTGCAGAAATAAATTAATGGCAAAAGTGCTCAAAGTGTTCAGAAATGATCTCAAGGGATTTATTTTGTAAAACATATTACTAGACATGAAGATGTGAACAGTGTAAGAAGATTTTCTTATTGTGCCAACCCTCAAAATATATAAATTATGTGCAAAATGAAACAAACAAAGTAATCCATATATATATATATATATATATATATATATATATATATATATATATATATATATATATATATATATATATATATATATATATATATATATATATATATATATATATATATAATATTGTCAAAAGTACTATTTACAAACTCTTAATGTTTTAAGTATGCGTTCTGTTCATAAAATGGAAACAACATATTATTGTAGAAGAATTATTCAAAGAGCCATGAAGAAAATACACAAATTAATAAGAACAGGATTCTCACTGATACAATCATGCTCTATATAAAAACACACACTTCCCCCATCACATTAAACCTGAATCTCTGGCCACTACATGCCTCCATCTATAACAGGGGTGTCAAAGGCCTTGAGCAGCACCTCACAACATCACATCCAGCTCTGAACCTTTCACTGCCCCCCTGTGGACTCAAGAATAATGGTACAGCCCTACCCATGAGTCAGCCTGTTGCCGTGGCAACACCATCCCACCAAGGGATGGAAAATGGGCTAGAAGAGGAAGGGGGAAAAACACCATGAGAGGAGCATTTATAAACATTTATAAACACACAACAAAGCATGTTTATCCTCCACAAAAACAACATCGGAAGAGACCATCATCTCTCATTTAGGCACAAACATAAGCTCTCATATATCGTACCAAACAAAGCTATAAATATAATCAGTGTGACCAAGGCCAAAATTTAAGAGCTTGTGGTGAAAAATATGAGCGTTTTTGGGGTGTTTTTTATTTTTTTGCACACTGACTGACCAGTTGTGCATTATATCAGACAAAGACTGCAGGGAGATGCAGGCGGAGAGGGGGAGGGGAGAGATAAAAGACAGGAGGAGAGAAAAAGACGAAGGAAAGAGAGCTTCTCTTGTATAGGGATGATTCGCTTGCTAAAAGTACACAAATTATATATTAAGACATAAGATTACATTTAGGTGTATGTTAAATAGTTTTATCTGAATTCAACAGAAAAAAAGTCAAACATCAAAAGATATGACCCACATTCAGATATAGCAGAACAAAAACAACTAGTATAAATGGCTATGCGGCCATGTGGCTTTAATTTACTGTCTGTAGACACAGGTCACTGTATGTGTGTGTGTGTGTGTGTGTGTCCTACTGTCTCACTGGCCTTGATAAACCCTGTTTAATCCTTTCAGAGGATCAGTGTGCTGCAGGATGAGGACACACGCACACGCTGCAAAATCACACAAAACCATACACACAAACTCACACAGACTGATGCACATGGCATCAGTCCCAAACCAGCATGACTCTGTATGATCTGTCACAAGTATACAAGAGCATGTGTGCTTCAAATAACAGCATTCCTCTGGGAATCAACAATCATCCTGTATTAATCGGTTCTGAGAGCCACACCTGTTCATAAAGCTCCCGAGAGACAGATTTCTTAAGGAGAGATCATCAAAGTGAGAAGCAGAATAGGACAGAAAATATAAGAATTCATTTAAAGATGCTCAAGAGACAGGAAACAAACTGTTTTTCTAGCAAAAAAGACATAAAAAAAGACATTTTAAGATTTTAAACACCTGGCTTTGATAGCTTTATGCTATACTTTAAGAATACCATTTCGTCTCAAAGGAAGCATTACAATCAATAACACTGTACAACCAGTCAGGTAAAAGTAAAGCGAAATATAGGATACAAAGTTGATCTTGACCGTTTTAAATATGAAACAGTGTCCTTGACCTTTCATATTGGCTTTTACACAATGGCGATATGCCAATTAAGAATGCTTTGAAGCAAGAAGCCCATTTCAGTGATTTGTGAGCAAACAGCTCCCAAAGCTCAAAAGCATGTGGATTTATGATGTACATTAAAGAAAATGCACTAATAAGTCCAGGAACTGAAGATTAGAGAAATGAAGGCCAGATGTGGGACACCCAAAGGCAAACGCTTCACACGGTCACAACCGAAGCAATGCAGATGTGCCCGCCACACACAAACAACAGAAAAAGTGTCTGTGCATGATTAACTTTGCATTTAATTCCAGTAGACACAAAAAAAAAAAAAGAGACACTAAATATATTTAAAGAAAAATGACAAGAAAATGTGACTAAAAAGGTTAAGTAGCAACTTTCCATAGCAGTTTCCATAAGCAAGCAGCACATCTGACTACCACATGTCTTTTCTTTAATGTGCCTCCAAGAATAGAGGCTCCACAACTGATAATGAGTCCATTAAAGAGAAGCCAGTTGGGTACACTGGAAAATAAACCAAAATATACAAGCTATAAAGTTGAAGTCAACCTGAAATGACTCCCAAGAAACAAATATACTTCCGTACAGCGAATTCATTATGTGCATGTCTGTTTACTGTAGAAAAGCATGGGCATTTCGAAGTCTCAAAGTGTATTTCTGCACTTGTTTATATAACTCATTTGTGATAGTTATATGTTAAACAAGTTCTTTTTTTTTCATGTAAAATAAAATTGAATCTTTTGTATGAGCTCTTACGAGGCTGTCACAATGGTCTGTATGTTGTTAATTTGTCATGTTCTTCATATTCTAAACTGTGTGTCTGCATTGCCTGTAGTCACAGGGCTGTGCAGCTTTATAGATGTTCTTATAGTTGTTCTGTCTCAAAATGGATGCCCGCATCGCACTGCAGTGGTTTTATATAGAGATGCAGAGCGCATCTCTCCCCATCCCTGCTTCAGCTTGTTTACCATCGCATATTTGCCTTTTCTCCTGAAAATAATTTACACGGTCTGTGTATCAGTATATATTTTAGTGCCGCTATGATCAGGGCAATTATATGTGTGTGAAGCAGAAAATGGGTCAGTGAGTGAAAAAATAGTATGCAGTGTCCCTGTTCTTTCTGCAACACTAGTCCTCCTCCTCCTCCTCCATCTCTCTCTCCTCTGCTGTACTGCCCTTTGGACCATCAGAATGTCCTGCATGAAACAAAATCTGATATATTTGAGAATGCAAAATATCAGAGCTGGCATTCAGTTGCGTGGCAAGTTATTCATTATCTGATAAAAACAAAGATTCGATTTGGATTTTGCTGCATTAGCCTCGATTCGCCTCTCAGCACACAACCCCTCCCCCACGACTCTGTAGTCTGTGAGATCAGAGCGCATTTCCTGTTTTCTCCTCCTGACAACAGCCGACACATTCTAAATATGTGAATATGCCACTGATTTGTTCTATGAACATACAGTAGTTACAAAGTATTTAGATACTTCAGCTCCACAAAAATGTGTGAATGTCAATACACTAAATGACAGATATCATTATTTAAAAATAAAAATGGCACAATCACACTTTAAATCAATGGATTTACTGTTAAAAACACTTTGCGTTTGTGAAGCATTAGTGGATCATGTTCACAGTTTATGTGATTCTCTATTCCTGTGGTTCCTTTGCTTGCTCACCTGTGTGAACTTGAGGAAAACCAACTTCATACATCCACTAAACATCACAAAAACAGCAGCTGATGTTAGTGTCAAACACACTAAGCACACATAATGAAGAAAGGCAACTTTCGAAAGGAAAAAAAAAGATTCTGTATAAATACTTGGGGAAACTGTAAGCAATACTGTAGCAGTCACATAAAGAAATCTCACCTCTGCACTAACATCTTCTGTATTCCTGTTTTGCTTTGGCACAGTTCTTGTGCCACTCAAGTCAAAGTTTAAAACACTTTGACTAGAGGGCCGCAAAAACTTCAGATCACTCTTTCTTGAGTCAGTAGTGCCACACACCTCATAATTGTACACGTGCTGTAAAGTTCCTGTGCCCCCTACGTCTGCGTAAAGAGGCGGATAATACGGAATAACCGGAAGATTCGCTCCAGATTTGTAAAACATCCGCTCGCGTCTCCATCTGTAGCATTTGACTGACAGTATGGCGATGATAGACACGATAAAGAGAAACGAAACTACAGCCAAGGCCAAGACCAGATAGAAAGTAAGGTTTTCGTTGTAGTCCTTGTCGTGCGTAAAGTCAGTGAACTCCGAGAGCACTTCAGGGAAGCTGTCCGCCACCGCCACGTTAACATTGACTGTAGCTGATCGAGAGGGCTGCCCGTTGTCCTCCACTACAACAGTGAGTCTTTGTTTCACAGCATCTTTATCTGTCACTTGGCGAACAGTTCTTATTTCTCCATTCTGTAAGCCCACTTCAAACAGCGCCCTGTCTGTGGCTTTCTGCAGTTTATATGAGAGCCAGGCATTCTGTCCAGAGTCCACATCAACAGCCACCACTTTAGTCACCAGATAACCCACATCTGCAGAACGAGGCACTATTTCAGCCACCACAGAAGCGCCTGACTGGACCGGATACAGAACCTGAGGCGCGTTGTCATTCTGGTCCTGAATCCTTATTTTCACGCTCACGTTGCTGCTGAGAGGAGGGGAGCCTCCATCCTGCGCTTTCACTGTGATTGTAAAAGATTTTAATTGTTCATAATCAAACGATTTTGTTGCATAAACAGTCCCAATGTCAGAGTTGATAGAAACTAATGACGAAATCGGCGTGCCGTTCAAATCATTATCTGAAATGAAGTATGATACGCGTGCGTTCGCTCCCAAATCTGCGTCGTGCGCTTTAATACTGAACAAAGATAGAGATGGCGAATTATTCTCCATCACATATGCATTATACGAATCCTGCTCAAACTGCGGAGAGTGATCGTTTACATCAGTGATCTTTACGCTCAAAATCTTTTTGCTAAACAATGAAGGACTGCCGTTATCTTTGGCTGTGATTGTAATATTATACTCAGATATGTCCTCTCTGTCTAGCTCGGAGTCCGTGACGATACTGTAATAATTAGTCAAAGATGATTCGATTTTAAACGGAAGGTCCCTATCAATAATACAGGTAATCTTTCCATTTTCTTCAGAATCGCTGTCTTGTATATTTATCATGGCCACTACGCTTCCAAGAGGTGCATTTTCAGGTATATTGTTAGAAAAAGACATAAGCGTAATTTTTGGTGCGTTATCATTTACGTCTGTAACCTCCACAATCACCTCAGAGGAATCTGATAAACCCCCCTGATCTTTAGCTTGAATTTTAAACTCGTATATAGCAGACTCCTCAAAATCAAGCTCACCAATCAATCTTATTTCACCGCTGGATGGATCGACAGAAAACAGGTCTCGGATTTTGGGTGTGGTGTGCTCGAAATAATATCCAATTTGTGCATTTGAGACAGTGTCCGCATCGGTTGCATTAACAGTAACCAGCAACGACCCCTTTGCAATGTTTTCAGGGATAGATATTCTGTATGTGTCCTTTAAGAAAATGGGAGCATTGTCATTGTTATCTAAAATAATAACATTTATTTTTACCGTGCCAGAGCGTTTGTGGTTGCCTCCATCTGTAGCAGTTAAAGTCAAATATAAATGTTCTTGTTTCTCTCTGTCTAAAGGTGTTTGCAAAACAAGCTCTACGTTTTTACTGCTGCCAGATCGACTTTGTGTCTTTAATGTAAAATGATCAGTAGGATGAACTGAATAACTCTGAATACTGTTAATGCCGACATCAGGATCAACTGCGTTATCCACAGTAAAACGCGCTCCGGTGGAAGCAGACTCGCTTATTTCCAATGTAATTTCACCTCTTGGAAACGCAGGACTGTTGTCATTAACATCCAGTATTTCTATGGTGATGCGATAGAGCTCGATGGGATTTTCCAAGATGACTTCAAAGCTCAGACTGCACGCGGATACTGCACCAGCGCACAAAAGCTCCCTGTCGATTCTCTCCTTAATAATGATGTGCCCTTTCTCCCGGTCCAGCGCAACATGTTCGCGGCCACCTGCTGTAAATATTCGCGCTTTCCCCGTTGTCAGCCTTTTAAGCTCAAGACCTAAGTCTTTAACTATGTCTCCGACGAAAGAACCAGGTGTCATCTCCTCTGGCACGGAGTAACGGACCTGTCCGTACGCGCCACAGAGAAAGTGTACAAAGAACAGAAGAGCACACGGCGGCCATGCAGAATTACAATCCTTCTTTCTCATGTTGATGGCGGCGCTTCGATTAATCTCTCAACAAAGATATATAAAATATCCACTCGGCAGCGCAGAAAAGATTTTAAAAATCTATAATATTAAAGTGAATATTAAAAATGAACCAGAGCAAGAACACGGTCTGTTAAAAGCATCGTCCAGTTTTTGCGGTGCGCACGGCTTTGTACTAAATGCACAGCCCTTTCATACGAAAGTGGCACGGAAGGCGTGTATGATGCATAAAATCCGACAGATCTACCTTATCAACCAACAGCGACGCTTAGGGTTCAATACAAGAACTGCAAAATGCTTGTCACAGGTGCTTTATTAGAGCGGTCTATGAAAACGGTGGTACTGGAGCATGGTGCAAGCGGCAACATCAACTTTTAAGCACATCGTTGTGAATAACCTACGGTGCAGAAAAACACACTGTTTCTTTTCAAAACAAGATGAAACAATTAAAATCACTTTTAAATAAAGACAAAGTCTCTTGTGGAAAGTTAAAGGAAAATGCATAAAACTCCACACTCCCATAGGCGATGTTTTAATTGTGTAGATTTTAACATATAAACAAATAAGATAATATATTAAAATGCAGTAAAAAAAAAAAATGAATTAGGCAAATAAATTAAACAATCTCACTACACACACCTCACCTGATTTTCTGTATCTCTGGATATCTGTTTATGCTCCTGAATGTGCGTGAGTGTCTGTGTTCCACCGGCGTCCAAACTAATGATGCTCTGACTACAAGGTCGGACAAATTTCAGATCACTCTTTCTTGAGTCAGTAGTGCCACACGTTTCATAATTGTACACGTGCTGTAAAGTTCCCGTGCCCCCTACGTCTGCGTAAAGAGGTGGATAATACGGAATAACTGGAAGATTCGCTCCAGATTTGTAAAACATTCGCTCGCGTCTCCATCTGTAGCATTTGACTGACAGAATGGCGATGATAGACACAATAAAGAGAAACGAAACTACAGCCAAGGCCAAGACCAGATAGAAAGTCAGGTTGTCGTTGTAGTACTTGTCGTGCGTAAAGTCAGTGAACTCCGAGAGCACTTCAGGGAAGCTGTCCGCCACCGCCACGTTAACATTGACTGTAGCTGATCGAGAGGGCTGCCCGTT
Source organism: Barbus barbus (assembly GCF_936440315.1). Lineage (NCBI taxonomy): Eukaryota > Metazoa > Chordata > Actinopteri > Cypriniformes > Cyprinidae > Barbus > Barbus barbus. The sequence goes on along the minus strand of NC_136745.1, from coordinate 8,921,259 downwards.
GTCCTCCACTACAACAGTGAGTCTTTGTTTCACAGCATCTTTATCTGTCACTTGGCGAACAGTTCTTATTTCTCCATTCTGTAAGCCCACTTCAAACAGCGCCCTGTCTGTGGCTTTCTGCAGTTTATATGAGAGCCAGGCATTTTGTCCAGAGTCCACATCAACAGCCACCACTTTAGTCACCAGATAACCCACATCTGCAGAACGAGGCACTATTTCAGCCACTACAGAAGCGCCTGACTGGACCGGATACAGAACCTGAGGCGCGTTGTCATTCTGGTCCTGAATTATTATTTTCACGCTCACGTTGCTGCTGAGAGGAGGATTTCCTCCGTCCTGCGCTTTTACACGAATGCTAAATTCTTTTGTTTGCTCATAATCAAACGAACGAACAGCAATAATCTCTCCGCTCTCTGCATTCACTGAAATAAACGTCGAGGCAGAGACGCCATTCACAAGAATATCCTCTAGAAAATATGAAATACGCGCGTTATTGCCAGAGTCTTTGTCATGCGCTTTAACAGATAAAACAGAGACTCCGGGTGAATTATTTTCCATCACATATGCGGTGTACGACTGACGCTGAAACACTGGGGCGTTGTCATTGACATCAGAGATTTTCAGAGTCAGTGTTTTATTAGTAGAGAAAGAGGGTGAGCCCTCATCAATAGCCGTTATTGTGATATTATATTCAGACATTTTTTCACGGTCTAAAATCTGATCAGTAACTAAAGTGTAGAAATTTGAGGAGGAAGATTTAATGCGAAATGGCAAATCTGAATTAACGAAGCATTTAAATTGCCCGTTTTTACCGGAGTCTATATCTTTAATGTTCAGCATCGCTATCACTGTGTCTGGATTGGAGTCCTCTGGGATGGGACTGGAAAATGAGATAACGCTGATAACAGGTGCATTGTCATTAACATCAGTCAATTCGATAAGCACTTTACTATTATCTGTTAGTCCTCCTTTATCCATGGCCTCAAGATTCAGTTCGTATTGCTTTGATTTTTCATAATCCAAAAGGCCATTTACGCAAATTTCCCCAGTATTTCCATCGATTCTAAAAAGGTCTACGTCTTTCCCAGAGCTTTGTGAAAACGAATATGTCACTTCACCATTCGCTCCTTTATCTTTGTCTGTAGCACTTACTTTCAGCACCACTGTACCTATCGCTGCATTTTCTGCTAAAGAAACTCTGTACACTGACTGACTGAAAGCTGGAGTATTGTCGTTTGCATCAATAACCGTGACACTTATTTTAACTGTTCCGAATTTTTGAGGGTTGCCTCCATCAAATGCAGTCAGGGTTAATTTCAGTTCTTCATCTCTCTCCCTGTCTAATGGCGATTGCAAAACCATCTCAACGTATTTTGTACCGTCACCGCGCGATTGTTCTTTCAATGAAAAATAATCAGTTGGTATCAAAGTGTACCTTTGAAGCGTATTTAATCCAGCATCAGGATCGTGCGCACTATCTAATGAAAAACGAGCACCGGGAACTGCAAGCTCGCTTATCTGAAAGTGTATCTCTTTTCTAGTAAAAACAGGAGCATGATCATTGATATCTAATATTTCCACATCGACTCTATGCAGCTCCATTGGGTTTTCCAGAATAATCTGAAAATGTAAGGAGCAGGGAGACACTTGGGCGCACAGCTCCTCTCTATCTATCCTCTCTTTCACTACCAGAGTCCCTTTATCCACATTCAGACCAATGTACTCACGACTGTCCTCCGTAAAGATCCGCGCTCGACCAGATTTCAGCCTCTTTACATCCAAACCGAGATCCTGAACGATATTTCCCACCAGCGATCCCTTTGTCATCTCTTCTGGAATAGAATAACGGACCTGCCCGCGCGCAATGGCCATGACAAAGACGCACAGCACAAGAGGCTGCATTAGCCATGATGAAATCCGCGTCGAAGATGCGCCTCTTTGGACGTAAAAACAACAAAGAACCGACATAATCAAAATCCTTTGTCCACTACAGAAGAAAAGTCGAACAAACAAAAGTTTCAGAAAGGTTGAAAAATATCAAACTTCATCCGAGAAAAAGAAACAGGGCATGTCTCGATGTTTCAGTGTTAAACGGAGATCGTCTGAATGAAATAGATTCTGCAGAATGTGATGTCAGAAAGTGAAGGAGGATCTAAAAACCAATGTGTAAAACCCGAACATACTGACCAACAGCGGCACTTAGTGCATCAGAAAAAACATTACACTGAAAAAAACATGCTTTGTTAAATAGATGGGGATAAATAATGGGGATGTGTATCTAATTTTGAATAAAAATAAATAAATAATAGGTTTAAATGACAGTCAATTTGTAACTAGCTGCCAGTTTGCACATCATAATAAATACATACATGGATTGATGGATGGATGCAAACGAGAAAGACATGTTCATTCATATTCATACCCATTTACGCGAGCTCACCTGATCAAAAGAATCCTCATTCAGCTTTGCTCTCTGCGCATGAGCGAGTGTCTGTGTTCCACTGGTGTCCAGACTAATGATGCTTTCACTGCAAGGTCTGCCGTATTTCAGATCACTCTTTCTGGAGTCAGTGGTTCTGCAAACCTCATAATTGTACACGTGCTGTAAAGTTCCTGTGCCCCCTACGTCTGCGTAAAGAGGCGGATAATACGGAATAACAGGAAGATTCGCTCCAGATTTGTAAAACATCCGCTCGCGTCTCCATCTGTAGCATTTGACTGACAGTATGGCGATGATAGACACGATAAAGAGAAACGAAACTACAGCCAAGGCCAAGACCAGATAGAAAGTCAGGTTTTCGTTGTAGTCCTTGTCGTGCGTAAAGTCAGTGAACTCCGAGAGCACTTCAGGGAAGCTGTCCGCCACCGCCACGTTAACATTGACAGTAGCTGATCGAGAGGGCTGCCCGTTGTCCTCCACTACAACAGTGAGTCTTTGTTTCACAGCATCTTTATCTGTCACTTGGCGCACAGTTCTTATTTCTCCATTCTGTAAACCCACTTCAAACAGCGCCCTGTCTGTGGCTTTCTGCAGTTTATATGAGAGCCAGGAATTCTGTCCAGAGTCCACATCAACAGCCACCACTTTAGTCACCAAATAACCCACATCTGCAGAACGAGGCACTATTTCAGCCACCACAGAAGCGCCTGACTGGACTGGATACAAAACCTGAGGCGCGTTGTCATTCTGGTCCTGAATCCTTATTTTCACGCTCACGTTGCTGCTGAGAGGAGGATTTCCTCCGTCCTGCGCTTTTACGCGAATGTTAAATTCTTTTGTCTGCTCATAATCAAACGAACGAACAGCAATAATCTCTCCGCTCTCTGCATTCACTGAAATAAACGTCGAGGCAGTGACGCCATTCACGAGAATATCCTCTAGAAAATATGAAATACGCGCGTTATTGCCAGAGTCTTTGTCATGCGCTTTAACAGATAAAACAGAGACTCCGGGTGAATTATTTTCCATCACATATGCGGTGTACGACTGACGCTGAAACACAGGGGCGTTGTCATTGACATCAGAGATTTTCAGAGTCAGTGTTTTATTAGTAGAGAAAGAGGGTGAGCCCTCATCAATAGCCGTTATTGTGATATTATATTCGGATATTTTTTCACGGTCTAATAACTGATCAGTTGTCACACTATAGAAATTTGATGCAGATGACTGTATTTTGAATGGCAAATTTGGAGCAATAGAACATTTTACCTGTCCGTTTCTCCCTGAATCCAGATCTTTGACATTCAGCATCGCTATCACAGTCTCTGGCGCTGCGTCCTCGTATATTGGGTTAGAAAATGAAATTACACTTATAATGGGTGCATTGTCATTAACGTCAATTAATTCGATAATAACTTTACTGGAATCTGTTAAGCCACCTTTATCTGTTGCTTCAACATGCAATTGAAAATGTTTTGACTTTTCGAAATCCAGGTCACCGTTAACAGTAATGTCACCACTATCTGAATCTATATTGAACAGTTCTAAAGCCTTTCCTGATGTTTGCGAGAAGGAATACGTCAGTTCAGCATTCGTTCCTTTGTCTTTATCAGTTGCAGTCACGCTCACGACATCAGTGCCCTTTGCTGAATTTTCCAATAAGGAAACTCTATACACGGGGAGACTAAAGACAGGAGCATTGTCATTTGCGTCGATTACAAGAACACATATTTTAATTGTGCCTGATTTCTGAGGACTGCCGCCATCAAACGCCGTCAATATTAATTTATGCTCCTCTTGAGTTTCTCTATCCAGTGTTTTTTGTAGAATCATTTCAACATATTTCAATCCATCATTTCCCATCTGTTCTTTCAGAGAAAAATGATCAGTCGGATTGAGTGTGTATTTCTGGAGGGTATTTAAACCCACATCAGAATCTTGTGCATTATCTAAAGAAAATTTGGCTCCAGGAACAGCCAGCTCACTAATTTGAAAGCTTATTTCCTTTCTAACAAAATCTGGAGCATGATCATTGATATCTAATATTTCTACATCGATTCTATGCAGCTCCATTGGGTTTTCCAGAATGATCTGAAAATGTAAGGAGCAGGGAGACACTTGGGCGCACAGCTCCTCTCTATCTATCCTCTCTTTCACTACCAGAGTCCCTTTATCCACATTCAGACCAATGTACTCACGACTGTCCTCCGTAAAGATCCTCGCTCGACCAGATTTCAGCCTCTTAACATCCAAACCGAGATCCTGAACGATATTTCCCACCAGCGAGCCCTTTGTCATCTCCTCTGGAATAGAATAACGGACCTGCCCGCGCGCAACGGTCATGACAAAGACACACAGCACTAGAGGCTGCATTAGCCATGATGAAATCCGGGTCGAAGATGCGCCTCTTTGGGCGTAAAAACAACAAAGAACCGACATAATCCAAGTCTTCTATTCCACTTCAGAAGAAAAGACCAAGAAAAAAATATTAAGAGAGACTGAAAAATATCAAAGTTAATCCGAGAACACAAAGCAGCGAATCGATGCTTTAGTGTTAAACAGAGATCGTCTGAATGAAAGATATCCTGCAAAATGTGATGTCAGAAAGTGGAGGAGGATCTAAAAACGAATGTTTAAAGCCCGAACATACTGACCAACAGCGGCACTTAGTGCATCACAGAAATATTACACAAAAAAATGTTGTTAAAGAGCAATACAGACAATGACATGAATTGCGAACAAAGTAGTATATACTTTGCATTAACGCAGACTTTTGCTGAAATATTAATAAGATTATGTTCTGAACCGAACATCTAAGAATAAAAGGAAAGGAAATAGTCAAAAGTAAAACAAAGTACAATATAGCCCTAGTAATACAGGCACAATTTAATGAGACTCGCTCATGTGTGCACACATACGCAGAACAAAAATCTCTTAGTGCAGTTAGAAAAATAAAAGAACACTGTGACTGCATGCATTTTCCAATAAAACATTTAAAAGTTTTGGTTTTGATATGAACAAGTGTGAAAAATGTATAGTCTCAAAAATGCTATCAGTACAGTAAATTTCAACTAGCTTCTTAAATTATAAATGATAAATCTAAAAAATAAAACTAAATACAGTGCACAATAAAACTGATAAAGCCAGAACGATAATAAATAAATAAATGGAAACCAGAAAGTCATATTCATAACCATTCACATCAGCTCACCTGATCAAAAGGATCGTCATTATTCAGTTTTCCTCTTTGCGCATGAGTGAGTGTATGTGTTCCACTGGTGTCCAGACTAATGATGCTTTCACTGCAAGGTCTGCCGTATTTCAGATCACTCTTTCTGGAGTCAGTGGTTCGGCAAACCTCATAATTGTACACGTGCTGTAAAGTTCCTGTGCCCCCTACGTCTGCGTAAAGAGGCGGATAATACGGAATAACCGGAAGATTCGCTCCAGATTTGTAAAACATCCGCTCGCGTCTCCATCTGTAGCATTTGACTGACAGTATGGCGATGATAGACACGATAAAGAGAAACGAAACTACAGCCAAGGCCAAGACCAGATAGAAAGTAAGGTTTTCGTTGTAGTCCTTGTCGTGCGTAAAGTCAGTGAACTCCGAGAGCACTTCAGGGAAGATGTCCGCCACCGCCACGTTAACATTGACTGTAGCTGATCGAGAGGGCTGCCCGTTGTCCTCCACTACAACAGTGAGTCTTTGTTTCACAGCATCTTTATCTGTCACTTGGCGAACAGTTCTTATTTCTCCATTCTGTAAACCCACTTCAAACAGCGCCCTGTCTGTGGCTTTCTGCAGTTTATATGAGAGCCAGGCATTCTGTCCAGAGTCCACATCAACAGCCACCACTTTAGTCACCAGGTAACCCACATCTGCAGAACGAGGCACTATTTCAGCCACCACAGAAGCGCCTGACTGGACCGGATACAGAACCTGAGGCGCGTTGTCATTCTGGTCCTGAATCCTTATTTTCACGCTCACGTTGCTGCTGAGAGGAGGATTTCCTCCGTCCTGCGCTTTTACACGAATGCTGAATTCTTTTGTCTGCTCATAATCAAACGAACGAACAGCAAGAATCTCTCCACTCTCTGCATTCACTGAAATAAACGTCGAGGCAGAGACGCCATTCACAAGAATATCTTCTAGAAAATATGAAATACGCGCGTTATTACCAGAGTCTTTGTCATGCGCTTTAACGGATAAAACAGAGACTCCGGGTGAATTATTTTCCATCACATATGCGGTGTACGACTGACGCTGAAACACTGGGGCGTTGTCATTGACATCAGAGATTTTCAGAGTCAGTGTTTTATTAGTAGAGAAAGAGGGTGAGCCCTCATCAATAGCTGTTATTGTGATATTATATTCAGACATTTTTTCACGGTCTAAAATTTGATCAGTGATCAAACTGTAGAAATTCTGCGCAGTTGACTTCACTTTGAACGGCAAATCTGTAGCAATAGAACATTTAACCTGCCCATTTTTCCCTGAATCCAAATCTTTGACATTCAGCATCGCTATAACAGTTTCTGGCGCTGCATCTTCGGGTATTGGGTTAGAAAATGAAATCACGCTTATTAAAGGGGGGTTGTCATTTACATCTATAATGTCGATTACCACTTTACTAGAATCAGTTAAGCCACCTTTGTCCGTAGCCTCTATGTTTAACTCAAACTGCTTTGCTCTCTCGTAATCTAAATCCCCTTTTAAGGTAATTTCACCTGTTTTTGTATCCATATGGAATAAATCAAGTGCTTTTCCTGAACTGCGTGAAAAGGAATATGCAATCTCACCGTTTGCGCCTTGGTCATTATCAGTGGCGCTTACCTTGATTACTACAGCACCATTTGGGGAATTCTCAAATAAAGAAACACGGTAAACAGGTAGACTGAATACAGGGGCATTGTCGTTTGCGTCTATGACCGTAACACTTATCCTAACGGTGCCAGTTTTCTGAGGACTGCCGCCATCGAAGGCTGTAAGGGTTAATTTGTGCTCCTCCTGAGTCTCCCTGTCTAAAGGCACTTGAAGAACCATTTCGACGTATTTAGAGCCATCGTTTCGTGATAGGACCTTTATATCAAAATTATCTGTTGGATTTAACATATATGACTTAAGCGCGTTAGTGCCAGTGTCCGGATCCTGGGCGCTGTCTAATGAAAATCGAGCCCCGGGTAGTGCAGATTCACTTATTTGAAAATCTATTTCCTTTCTAGCGAAAACAGGAGCATGATCATTGATATCTAATATTTCTACATCAATTCTATGCAGCTCCATGGGGTTTTCCAGAATGATCTGAAAATGTAAGGAGCAAGGAGTCACTTGGGCACACAGCTCCTCTCTATCTATCCTCTCTTTCACTACCAGAGTCCCTTTATCCACATTCAGACCGATGTACTCACGACTGTCCTCCGTAAAGATCCGAGCTCGACCAGATTTCAGCCTCTTTACATCCAAACCGAGATCCTGAACAATATTTCCCACCAGCGATCCCTTTGTCATCTCCTCTGGAATAGAATAACGGACCTGCCCGCGCGCAACGGTCATGACAAAGACGCACAGCACTAGAGGTTGCATTAGCCATGAAGAAATCCGCGTCGAAGATGCGCCTCTTTGGTCGTAAAAACAACAAAGAACCGACATAATCCAAGTCTTCTATTCCAGAAGAAAAGATTAAAAACAGATGATTAAGAAAGGGTGAAAAATATCAAAGTTAATCCGAAAATACAAGGCAGCGAATGTCTCAGTGCTTTAGTGTAATGAGGAGATCGTCTGAATGAAAGAGCGATTCTGCAGAATGTGATGTCAGAAAGTAGAGGAGGATCTAAAAATGAGTGTTTAAAGCCCGAACATACTGACCAACAGCGGCACTTAGTGCATCAGAGAAATATTACACACACACACACACACACAAACATTTAAAGAGATTATGAACTGCGACCAAAGTAGTATTTATTTTGCGTTAAGGCAGAATTTTGCTGAACTATAAATAAAATTATGTTTTGAAACGAAATCCTAGAATATGGCCAAAAGAAAATGGTTAAAAGCAAAGCAAAAACTATAATGTAGCCTTTCAGCAAAACAGGTAGCCTACAATTCATTGGGACTCACTCGTGCGTAAAACTGTAACTTGATTGAGTGCAAATGGAAAAATATAATAAAAATAAGACCGTGTCTGTATCTAATTTTCTGTAAAACATTGAAAGGTTATAGTTTTGATATAAAGTATAAACAATGTAGTCACCAAAATGTTATATGTAAAGTAAACTGCAACTACAGCTGATATTTCTTTCATTAAAAATCTAAAAGATAAAATAAGCACAGTATACAACCATAAAACTGAAGCCAGTAATAATAAATGGACACCAAAAAGTCATAATAATGATCATGTACTACAGCTCACCTGATCAAAAGAATCCACATTATTCAGTTTCCCTCTCTGCGCATGCGTGAGTGTCTGTGTCCCGCTGCTGTCCAGACTAATGATGCTCTCACTGCAAGGTCTGCCGTATTTCTGATCACTCTTTCTGGAGTCAGTGGTTCTGCAAACCTCATAATTGTACACGTGCTGTAAAGTTCCTGTGCCTCCTACGTCTGCGTAAAGAGGCGGATAATACGGAATAACTGGAAGATTCGCTCCAGATTTGTAAAACATCCGCTCGCGTCTCCATCTGTAGCATTTGACTGACAGTATGGCGATGATAGACACGATAAAGAGAAACGAAACTACAGCCAAGGCCAAGACCAGATAGAAAGTAAGGTTTTCGTTGTAGTCCTTGTCGTGCGTAAAGTCAGTGAACTCCGAGAGCACTTCAGGGAAGCTGTCCGCCACCGCCACGTTAACATTGACTGTAGCTGATCGAGAGGGCTGCCCGTTGTCCTCCACTACAACAGTGAGTCTTTGTTTCACAGCATCTTTATCTGTCACTTGGCGCACAGTTCTTATTTCTCCATTCTGTAAACCCACTTCAAACAGCGCCCTGTCTGTGGCTTTCTGCAGTTTATATGAGAGCCAGGCATTCTGTCCAGAGTCCACATCAACAGCCACCACTTTAGTCACCAGGTAACCCACATCTGCAGAACGAGGCACTATTTCAGCCACCACAGAAGCGCCTGACTGGACCGGATACAGAACTTGAGGCGCGTTGTCATTCTGGTCCTGAATCCTTATTTTCACGCTCACGTTGCTGCTGAGAGGAGGATTTCCTCCGTCCTGCGCTTTTACGCGAATGTTAAATTCTTTTGTCTGCTCATAATCAAACATACGAACAGCAAGAATCTCTCCGCTCTCTGCATTCACTGAAATAAACGTCGAGGCAGAGACGCCATTCACAAGAATATCTTCTAGAAAATATGAAATACGCGCGTTATTGCCAGAGTCTTTGTCATGCGCTTTAACAGATAAAACAGAGACTCCGGGTGAATTATTTTCCATCACATATGCGGTGTACGACTGATGCTGAAACACAGGGGCGTTGTCATTGACATCAGAGATTTTCAGAGTCAGTGTTTTATTAGTAGAGAAAGAGGGTGAGCCCTCATCAATAGCTGTTATTGTGATATTATATTCAGACATTTTTTCACGGTCTAAAATTTGATCAGTGATTAAACTATAGAAATTTGAGGATGACTGTTTTATTCGGAATGGTAAACTAGGATTAATTAAACATCTCAGCTGTCCATTTTTCCCCGAATCTAAATCTTTGACATTCAGCATCGCTATAACAGTCTCAGGAGCGGAATTTTCTGGCAAAGGGCTCGAGAACGATATTATATTAATTACAGGGGCATTGTCATTAACATCTGTAATTTCCACCATCACTTTAGCAGTATCTGTTAAACCACCAATGTCTGTCGCCACCACATTTAATTCATATTTCTTGTTTTTTTCAAAGTCTAGAGGGCCAGTGAGTAATATATCACCGTTAGAAGGATCGACATTAAAAATATTTGAGATGCCTTTGCTACTTTGGGAAAATGAATAAGAAACTTGATTATTTGTTCCTTGATCTTCGTCAGTTGCACTAACCTTTAAGACTAATGATCCCACTGACGCATTTTCAGCTACAAGTGCTGTATATACAGACTGACTAAAAACAGGCGCATTGTCATTTGCATCCAAGACAATAATGTTAATTTTTAAGGTTCCAGTTTTCTGGGGGGATCCACCGTCAAACGCGGTTAAAATCAGGTTATACTCCTCCTGTTTTTCTCTGTCTAATGGAGTCTGTAAGACCATTTCGACATATTTAGTACCGTCAGCGTGAGACAACGTTTTGAGCACAAAATGGTCGTTTGTATTTAATTTATATGTCTGAAGTGAATTTAGACCCTCGTCAGCATCATTAGCGCTATCGATTGAGTATCTGGCTCCAGGTGACGCTAATTCACTAATCTGAAGATGTATCTCTTTGTTCATGAAAACGGGAGCATGATCATTTATATCTAATATTTCTACATCAATTCTATGCAGCTCCATGGGGTTTTCTAGAATAATCTGAAAATGTAAGGAGCAGGGAGACACTTGGGCGCACAGCTCCTCTCTATCTATCCTCTCTTTCACTACCAGAGTCCCTTTATCAACATTCAGACCAATGTACTCACGACTGTCCTCCGTAAAGATCCGCGCTCGATCAGATTTCAGCCTCTTTACATCCAAACCGAGATCCTGAACGATATTTCCCACCAGCGAGCCCTTTGTCATCTCCTCTGGAATAGAATAACGGACCTGCCCGCGCGCAATGGCCATGACAAAGACGCACAGCACGAGAGGCTGCATTAGCCATGATGAAATCCGCGTCGAAGATGCGCCTCTTTGGGCGTAAAAACAAATAACCGACATAATCCAAATCCTCTGTCCTACTACAGAAGAAAAGTCGAACAAACAAAAGATTCAGAGAGGTTGAAAAATATCAAACTTCATCCGAAAACACAGGGAATGTCTCGATGCTTCAGTGTTAAACAGAGATCGTCTGAACGAAAGCGAGATTCTGCAGAATGTGATGTCAGAAAGTAGAGGAGGATCTAAAAAAACAATGTTTAAATCCCAAACATACTGACCAACAGCGGCACTTAGTGCATCAGAGAAACATTACACAGAAAAAAACGTTTTGTTTTGTTAAAGAGACAAAATAAAACAGTAATAACAAAACTTCATTAACTGCAACCAACGTATATATTTTACTTAACGAGTTTCACCCCTAAAATACCAATAACAACATGATATTAACCGAAGACCTAAATATGACGGAGGAAAAGTAGAAAATATAAAAATAGCCCTTAAGCAATGAAAGGTACAATTCGTTGTGACTCACTCATACGCGCGCACACACACACACACACACACACACACACACACACAAAAATAATTGTGTATAAAATATTAAAAGTAATACGTTTAATATGAAAATTGTGAAAAATGTAAAGTCACAAAAATACTATCAGTACAGTACACACACAAATGTCAACATGTCAAAAAGAAAAACTATTAAATGGAAACCAGAAAGTCATATTCCTACCCATTCACGCGAGCTCACCTGATCAAAAGAATCCTCATTATTCAGTTTTGCTCTTTGCGCATGCGTGAGTGTCTGTGTTCCGCTGCTGTCCAGACTAATGATGCTTTCACTGCAAGGTCTGCCGTATTTCAGATCACTCTTTCTGGAGTCAGTGGTTCTGCAAACCTCATAATTGTACACGTGCTGTAAAGTTCCTGTGCCTCCTACATCTGCGTAAAGAGGCGGATAATACGGAATAACTGGAAGATTCGCTCCGGATTTGTAAAACATCCGCTCGCGTCTCCATCTGTAGCATTTGACTGACAGTATGGCGATGATAGACACGATAAAGAGAAACGAAACTACAGCCAAGGCCAAGACCAGATAGAAAGTCAGGTTATCGTTGTATTCCTTGTCGTGCGTAAAGTCAGTGAACTCCGAGAGCACTTCAGGGAAGCTGTCCGCCACCGCCACGTTAACATTGACTGTAGCTGATCGAGAGGGCTGCCCGTTGTCCTCCACTACAACAGTGAGTCTTTGTTTCACAGCATCTTTATCTGTCACTTGGCGAACAGTTCTTATTTCTCCATTCTGTAACCCCACTTCAAACAGCGCCCTGTCTGTGGCTTTCTGCAGTTTATATGAGAGCCAGGCATTCTGTCCAGAGTCCACATCAACAGCCACCACTTTAGTCACCAGGTAACCCACATCTGCAGAACGAGGCACTATTTCAGCCACCACAGAAGCACCTGACTGGACCGGATACAGAACCTGAGGCGCGTTGTCATTCTGGTCCTGAATCCTTATTTTCACGCTCACGTTGCTGCTGAGAGGAGGATTTCCTCCGTCCTGCGCTTTTACGCGGAATTGGAAATCTTTGATCTGCTCGTAATCGAAAGATCGCACTGCGTGTATGACTCCACTATCAGCACTAACGGACACTAACGAGGAGACGGGCACTCCGTTAACCGACGAGTCCTCCAGTATGTAAGACACACGGGCATTCTGGTTAAAATCTGCGTCTCTGGCTCTGACTGTGAATATGGAAAGACCCGGTGTGTTATTTTCTTGAACAGAGCCCTCATATGAATTCTTGTCAAAGACAGGCGCGTTATCATTCACATCTGATATCTGTAAGGAGAGAGTGACGCTGCTGGAGAGAGAGGGCACCCCCTCATCAGCGCACGTCACACTGATGTTATACTCAGACTCGCGCTCTCGATCTAAATCACTGTCTGTCACAATACTATAAAATCCATTAGAAGTTGATCTGATTGTAAAAGGAATGTTTTCATTTACACTGCAATGAACCTGTCCGTTACTGTCAGAATCCGGATCGTTAACACTGATAATGGCAGTCACAGTACTCTGCGGAGAGTCCTCAGGTATTGCATTAGTTTTTGACATAACTGTGATGACGGGCGCGTTATCATTTATATCAATCACTTCGACCATTATTTTGCTAGAATCAGACAGTCCGCCATTATCTACTGCTTCTATATCAATTTGGTAATGTTTAGATGTTTCAAAGTCAATTTTTCCAACTAACGTCACCAATCCATTTTCATCAATATGAAAAATGTCAGATACACTGTCACTGTTTGCAATTAAATAACTGACATCTCTATTTGTCCCTTTATCTGAATCAGAAGCACTAACAGTGATGAGTGGCGTGCCACTCCGGGAGTTTTCTGTAATTATCGCCCTATATATAGGTTTAGTAAAAATTGGAGCATTATCGTTTGCATCAAGCACTGTAACATGAATCTGAACTGTTCCTGATTTTGGTGGTTCTCCACCATCTATTGCGGTTAATATCAGAGACATGTTTTCTTGTTTTTCTCGGTCTAAAGGCTTTTGTAAAATCATTTCAACCTTTTTACTCCCATCACTCTGACCATGAAGTTTTAAATTAAAATTATCAGTAGGTTGTAGAAAATATTGTAGGTCATTTGCGCCAATGTCTGCATCTATCGCTTTCTCCAGCATGAATTTTGATCCCACAACTGCTGATTCGCTTATCTCAAATCGTCTCTCATCTCTTTTAAAAATAGGAGAATTGTCATTTATGTCTGTAATTTCGACAGTAACCCTAAACAGTTCCATAGGATTATCGAGAATAATCTGTAAATGTAGCGCGCAAGGCGTTGTCTGTCCGCACAGCGCCTCTCGGTCTATTCTCTCTTTGATAAGGAGGACTCCTCTTTCTTTATTCAGCTCGATGTATTCCGCGCTGTCTCCTGTATAAATACGCGCTTTACCCGATTTCAGTCTCTTTAAATCTAAACCCAAATCCTGCGCTATGTTTCCGACGAAAGAGCCTTTCGCCATTTCCTCAGGAATAGAGTAACTGACCTGCCCGAGAGCCGAACTGAGAGAGAGAAACCAAATAAACAGCAGTACTTGCCGCGCCATTGTTCTGTCCGACATTTGCTTAAGAGCAAATAATCGAAGTCACGGTGTATCCAGTTCAGAGTCTCAGTGTGTCCATGCTCCAAATAGAATAAATCCAAAACTAGTGGAGAATTTCTAAGACAACGTCTAAACATGGATCCATAGGTGACTATTTATTACAACGTCGATGTCCTCTGTGTTATACCCCCGTATGTGCATTATGCAGACGCTTCAGTCTCCTCCTCCTTAAGTGCAGTTGGAGAGGGCGGTATGACTGGAATTATGCGCTCTCAGTATCATCCCCCTAATAAACAGCGGCACACTGAGACCATTCTGAGTTACTACAAAAATACATCTAAATTATATATAAAATGCACATACTCAAAAGATATATGAGGCGAGACAGAATAATCAAAAACACAAAATTAAAACTTGAATTTCTATTTGTGTAATAATAATGAAAAAACAATCTAAATTTGACAATATATGTAACTGTAACAAAATCTGTTCAACAATCACAGTGTTGGTTAGAGAAGGATTAAAAAGTCCTGTATTTAATCAAACGGGCAAAATTATCTATCGCCAGGCAAAAGCAATGCGAATTCAACAATACAAATTTTACACTACAGAGCGTCAGCATATAATTAATAAACAGTATTTAGTATGACAGAGGACATGTTTGCGGAGAGAAAAGATGAAACGAAGGCAACATATGTTGATTCAGAACCTTGGACAGCGAAACGAATGCAGCATATTCATTTCAGAACTCTGATTGCATATTCACTACTCGCTGAGAGATGTTGAATAATAATAATTATATTAATAATAATAATAGCAAACAAAAAAACAGTTACTGTTTTCATAAATATGGGTATGAATTTCCTGAAAAATAAAAGTGCCTACAGTACGTCTGTTTAAGCGATTTCTCTAAAGGAAAAAAGAGAAAAAGAAAGAAAAGAATAAAAAAGTAACACCTACTACACAAAAACAGTAAATCTCACCTTATCAGAATCATCAAAGTTCAGTGTCTCCCTGTGCGCATGCGTTAGTGTCTGTGTTCCGCTGGTGTCCAGACTAATGATGCTTTCACTGCAAGGTCTGCCGTATTTCAGATCACTCTTTCTGGAGTCAGTGGTTCTGCAAACCTCATAATTGTACACGTGCTGTAAAGTTCCTGTGCCCCCTACGTCTGCATAAAGAGGTGGATAATACGGAATAACTGGAAGATTAGCACCAGATTTGTAAAACATCCGCTCGCGTCTCCATCTGTAGCATTTGACTGACAGTATAGCGATGATAGACACGATAAAGAGAAACGAAACTACAGCCAAGGCCAAGACCAGATAGAAAGTCAGGTTTTCGTTGTAGTCCTTGTCGTGCGTAAAGTCAGTGAACTCCGAGAGCACTTCAGGGAAGCTGTCCGCCACCGCCACGTTAACATTGACTGTAGCTGATCGAGAGGGCTGACCGTTGTCCTCCACTACAACAGTGAGTCTTTGTTTCACAGCATCTTTATCTGTCACTTGGCGAACAGTTCTTATTTCTCCATTCTGTAAGCCCACTTCAAACAGCGCCCTGTCTGTGGCTTTCTGCAGTTTATATGAGAGCCAGGCATTCTGTCCAGAGTCCACATCAACAGCCACCACTTTAGTCACCAGATAACCCACATCTGCAGAACGAGGCACCATTTCAGCCACCACAGAAGCGCCTGACTGGACCGGATACAGAACCTGAGGCGCGTTGTCATTCTGGTCCTGAATCCTTATTTTCACGCTCACGTTGCTACTGAGAGGAGGGGACCCTCCATCCTGCGCTTTTACGCGGAACTGGAAATCTTTGATCTGCTCGTAATCGAAAGATCGCACTGCGTGTATGACTCCACTATCAGCACTAACGGACACTAACGAGGAGACGGGCACTCCGTTAACCAACGAGTCCTCCAGTATGTAAGACACACGGGCATTCTGGTTAAAATCTGCGTCTCTAGCTCTGACTGTGAATATGGAATGACCCGGTGTGTTGTTTTCTTGAACGGAGGCCTCATATGAGCTCTTGTCAAAGACAGGCGCGTTATCATTCACATCTGATATCTGTAAGGAGAGGGTGACGCTGTTGGAGAGAGAGGGCACGCCCTCATCAGCGCACGTCACACTGATGTTATACTCAGACTCGCGCTCTCGGTCTAAATCACCATCTGTGACTAAACTAAAGAAATTCGTCGTGGTCGTCTTTAAGGCGAACGGATAATCCTCATTAATAAAGCATTGCACTTTGCCGTTTTCATTGGAATCTAAGTCTTGTGTATTTATAACTGTAACAACAGTATCAGGATTAGAATCTTCTGATAACATAGCTGACTTTGACAGTATATTGATAACTGGCTTATTATCATTAACATCTAAAACGTCGATTGCTATTTTACTTGAATCTTTTAGACCACCACAATCACTTGCTCTAACATTAATCTGATAATGCTTACATTTTTCGTAATCGATATTACCAATTATTTTTAGCTCACCATTTTGTTCATTTATTTCAAACATTTCAAGAACATCGTCGTGAACATTGGTGATTGAATAAACAATTTCAGCATTCGAGCTCTGATCCGCATCAGAGGCTTCAACTCTAATGACAAGGGTCCCTTTCGGCGAATTCTCGACGACAGTGGCTTTGTATACAGAGTGTGTAAAAACCGGCGCATTGTCATTAGCATCAAGTATTTTAATATGAATTTGTGACGTTCCAGAATGCTGCGGATCACCTCCATCGACGGCTGTCAAAACTAAAGCAATATCTTCCTGTTTCTCTCGATCTAGAGGATGTTTTAAGACCATTTCAACTATTTTCTTACCATCTGTTTGACTTTGCAGTTTTAAAGTAAAATGTTCGTTCGATGAAAGCGTGTAGCTTTGGATGTCATTCGACCCAACATCAGGATCCAGGGCTTGCTCAATATCAAATTTCGCCCCGTTTACAGCAGATTCGCTTATTTCAAAATAGGTTTCCGTTTTTTTAAAATAAGGGGCGTTGTCATTTATATCAGTTACCTCAACTGCAACGTGGTAAAATTCAATTGGATTTTCTAAAATGATCTGAAAATGCAGCGCGCAAGGCGTTGTCTGTCCGCACAGCGCCTCTCGGTCTATTCTCTCTTTGATAAGGAGGACTCCTCTTTCTTTATTCAGCTCGATGTATTCAGCGCTGTCTCCTGTATAAATACGCGCTTTACCCGATTTAAGTCTCTTTAAATCTAATCCCAAATCCTGCGCTATGTTCCCGACTAAAGAGCCTTTCGCCATTTCCTCAGGAATAGAGTAACTGACCTGCCCGAGAGTCGAATTGAAAGAGAGAAACCAAATAAACAGCAGGACTTGCCGCGCCATTGTTCTGTCCGACATTTTGCAGAAGACCAAGAGCGAAAATTCAGGCAGAAAATAAATAAATCAATCCAAATAGCTAGAGGAAATGATATATAAATCCAAAGTGCCAAAAAAGTCTGTAATTCCAGAAGTATATTGAATAGAGTATCTCCGTGATTTGTCTTCTCTCTCCTCATCAGACTGTGCTCTCAGCTTCTGTCTCTCTCTAATAATATGGAGATGATGGGGGTGGAACTGCAGCATATCTGCTCTCTAAACTGACATATTAACCAACAGCGGCACTACGAGTCCAGTCTGATGAACTACAAAAATGTAAAATTGATGAATTTAAACTTAGTGGAAGACGTGTCTGTGAAAAACAGTTTACTAAAAGTCCAGAAGTGTAAGACCAACAAATACCTATCACATTACAAATATCTACAAAATAAAATTATTCAAAACTTTTGTGTAAATAAAGTCTTACAAGGCAAAATAGATAAATAAACAAATGATTTTGTGTTTGCTCAAATTTTGATCAGGCCTTATCAATATGAACATTAATCAGCGATACAGAGAAAAATACCTATACAATGCAATTATCCACATAACAAATAGGCCTATCAGATCAAGAATTAATACTGTATTGTTTAACTTTTTAACCTGAGGACAGAACAATAAGATGTTGAAAATTTCAAAGAGATGGTATGCTGTAAAGAAATGCATCACACGCAAATAGCGCGCGTGAAAATTTCAGGACCAAGGTCGGGGACTTGAAACGCTAAACAGTGTTTCTTACTTCATGACAAAGACATGTGAAAAAGTAAAGACAATGAAAAAGGTTATAATCACAAATAAAGAATTGAACATACAATTTGGGATAATGAGGTTAAAGTGGGCAAAGATTTAAACCGCTACGCACTTACTATTATTGACCATACAGAAAACGGATGAAAATAGAACAGCAAAGGATTCATGGCATCTTCTGCTTTAAAACAATTATCATATGCCTATATATAGAATTGCATTTGAGACTATTTCTAATCTGCGACGGTGTCAACAACTCAAGCATAAAATTATCAAATTGTGAGAAACAATGTTTAAACCCAGATATAAATTAGCTGCGGAAAATATTTCTCACCTGATCATCACAATCACCACAGTTCAATCTCTCCCTTTGCGCATGCGTGAGTGTCTGTGTTCCGCTGGTGTCCAGACTAATGATGCTTTCACTGCAAGGTCTGCCGTATTTCAGATCACTCTTTCTGGAGTCAGTGGTTCTGCAAACCTCATAATTGTACACGTGCTGTAAAGTTCCTGTGCCTCCTACGTCTGCGTAAAGAGGCGGATAATACGGAATAACCGGAAGATTCGCTCCAGATTTGTAAAACATCCGCTCGCGTCTCCATCTGTAGCATTTGACTGACAGTATAGCGATGATAGACACGATAAAGAGAAACGAAACTACAGCCAAGGCCAAGACCAGATAGAAAGTCAGGTTGTCGTTGTAGTCCTTGTCGTGCGTAAAGTCAGTGAACTCCGAGAGCACTTCAGGGAAGTTGTCCGCCACCGCCACGTTAACATTGACTGTAGCTGATCGAGAGGGCTGCCCGTTGTCCTCCACTACAACAGTGAGTCTTTGTTTCACAGCATCTTTATCTGTCACTTGGCGAACAGTTCTTATTTCTCCATTCTGTAAACCCACTTCAAACAGCGCCCTGTCTGTGGCTTTCTGCAGTTTATATGAGAGCCAGGCATTCTGTCCAGAGTCCACATCAACAGCCACCACTTTAGTCACCAGATAACCTACATCTGCAGAACGAGGCACTATTTCAGCCACCACAGAAGCGCCTGACTGGACCGGATACAGAACCTGAGGCGCGTTGTCATTCTGGTCCTGAATCCTTATTTTCACGCTCACGTTGCTGCTGAGAGGAGGGGAGCCTCCATCCTGCGCTTTTACGCGGAACTGGAAATCTTTGATCTGCTCGTAATCGAAAGATCGCACTGCGTGTATGACTCCACTATCAGCACTAACGGACACTAATGAAGAGACGGGCACTCCGTTAACCGACGAGTCCTCCAGTATGTAAGACACACGGGCATTCTGGTTAAAATCTGCGTCTCTAGCTCTGACTGTGAATATGGAAAGACCCGGTGTGTTGTTTTCTTGAACGGAGGCCTCATATGAGCTCTTGTCAAAGACAGGCGAGTTATCATTGACATCTGATATCTGTAAGGAGAAAGTGACGCTGCTGGAGAGAGAGGGCACCCCCTCATCTGCGCACGTCACACTGATGTTATACTCAGACTCGCGCTCTCGGTCTAAATCACCATCTGTGACTAAACTGAAGAAATTGGCATTTGCTGACTTCAGATTAAAAGGAATATTATCATTAATGGAGCACTGAACCTTTCCATTCTCACCAGAATCTGAGTCTTGGACATTCAGCATAGTCACAACGGTGCCTGGTTTTGAATCTTCGGAAAGAGTGTTTGATTTTGACATTATATTAATTACTGGTTTGTTGTCATTCATATCAGTTACATCAACAATCACTTTGCATGTGTCAGAGTGACGTCCGGGGTCTCTTGCCTGAACGTCAATTTGATAATGTTTAACTCTTTCATAGTCTATATCGCCAGATAACCTTAACACTCCCTCATTTCTATCTATTTCAAAGAGGTTAGTGGTGCCACCAGAAGATTTCGAAATATGATACTCTATTTTACCATTCTGTCCTTGGTCAGCATCTGATGCTTGAACTGTAGTCAAAATTGTACCCTTTGGAGAGTTTTCCGCAACGCTGGTCTTATAAACAGAAAGAAAGCAAACTGGCGCGTTATCATTTGCGTCCTCGATTGTAATTATAATCGGAATTGTTCCAGACATCTGTGGGTCTCCCCCGTCCACAGCAGTAAATAAAAGTGAAATGTGCTCTTGTTTTTCTCGATCTAAAGGTTTTTGTAGAAGCATTTCAACATTTTTGCTACCATCCGGCATATCTTGAATTTTTAAAATAAAATGATCAGTGGGATGTAAAGAATAACTCTGTACGCTGTTGAAGCCAACGTCATCATCCACTGCTGTCTCTAAAACAAATTTAGCTCCTGTCAGAGATGATTCACTCATATCAAATTTAATCTCTTTTACTGCAAAAACGGGAGAGTTGTCATTTACGTCTACAATCTCAACATTTATGCTATAAAACTCCATAGGGTTTTCCAAGGTAATCTGAAAATGTAGCGCGCAAGGCGTTGTCTGTCCGCACAGCGCCTCTCGGTCTATTCTCTCTTTGATAAGGAGGACTCCTCTTTCTTTATTCAGCTCGATGTATTCAGTGCTGTCTCCTGTATAAATACGCGCTTTACCCGATTTCAGTCTCTTTAAATCTAAACCCAAATCCTGCGCTATGTTCCCGACTAAAGAGCCTTTCGCCATTTCCTCAGGAATAGAGTAACTGACCTGCCCGAGAGCCGAACTGAGAGAGAGAAACCAAATAAACAGCAGTACTTGCCGCGCCATTGTTCTGTCCGACATTTTGCAGAGGACCACGGAATCAAGATTACGGTAGAAAGCAAATGAAACAATACAAAAAGCTGAAGAAAATGATGTATAAATCCAAAGTGAAAAAAACTAAGAAGGTCTGTAATTCCAGAGGTATACTGAATAGAGTATCTCCGTGATTTGTCTTCTCTCTTTTTCTCAGACTGTGCTCTCAGCTTCTGTCTCTCTCTAATAATATGGAGATGATGGGGGTTGAGCTGCGGCAGATCTGCTCTCTAAACTGACATATTAACCAACAGCGGCACTAAGAGTCCAGTCTGATGAACTACAGAAACAAACCAATAGAATCAGGGTTTTTTTCTCCTCCCACAGTATGAGAAGTGTTTTAGAATTATTTTTCATTATAAAATAAAGAATGCATGATTTCACGTAAACACAAACTGTAAAGCAAAAAGTCTAAAAGCAATACAATCTATCAATCAATAAAATAAATAAATAAAATAAAATAAAATTAGACACAGCATAATCAAAACTTACACGCTTGATATATAAACAATATATGAAGCAATGCTATTCTACTAAATGCTAAATAGGAAGGGACACCGGAACGACTTAAAAGTTCTAGAAGATATGCTCCAACGAATGGATGTAAAATAGAAAAGAAAAAACAGTAGCCAACAGACAGATGAATGCAGGACTACATTTCAGCACCACGGCCAGTTACGATGACTGAAGCTGCACTTTAACTGCTGTCTTCACAACCACAGATTAAAGATCCCTGAACATCAATTGTAAAATATCTTTAGAGCGAATAACACCACTTATATTTAAAAGAGGCGCCTTTGATGATCGGAAATGGTCTTAAAGAGGCACTAACGTGATTCAACATTTTAACCTATTGCTAAATAATATCAAGTTTTATAATACTTTAATGTACATATAGTATATGACACACGAAAATAATAATATAATACCAATGATAGAAAATTTAAAAAGGCAAAAATCTATCTGAATACTGTATAAATTAAATATTGCAAAATGACTTAAAATGGTGATTGAACAATTCTTTTAGATTAGTAATTTAGATTTGTATTCATATCTCAATAGCACGAAAACCAACGTAAAACGAAAACTTCTTTAGGTCCAGTGACATTAACACAAGAAAATTAAACGCATGTTAATACCTCAGTACATTCACTCTTCTATCTGAAACTAGGACACCGATGTCACCCTGAAAAAAACAACCTAATTGTAACGGAGGCAACTTGCTTGTAATTGCATGTAAAACTGAAAATGTTTTCCAGAATACAGAACGTGACTAATTTCGAAAACGTTGGTAAGCAATCTTATCGGATGCATTTCCAGTCAATAAAACAAACAAATAAATAAACAAATAAATACATACATAAATAAATAAATTAAAATTCTCACCTGCTCATCAAAATCTTCCTTGACCAGTTTCTCTCTCTGAGCATGCGTGAGTGTCTGTGTTCCGCTGCTGTCCAGACTAATGATGCTCTCACTGCAAGGTCTTCCGTATTTCAGATCACTCTTTCTGGAGTCAGTGGTTCTACAAACCTCATAATTGTACACGTGCTGTAAAGTTCCTGTGCCTCCTACGTCTGCGTAAAGAGGCGGATAATACGGAATAACAGGAAGATTCGCTCCAGATTTGTAAAACATCTGCTCTCGTCTCCATCTGTAGCATTTGACTGACAGTATGGCGATGATAGACACGATAAAGAGAAACGAAACTACAGCTAAGGCCAAGACCAGATAGAAAGTCAAGTTGTCGTTGTACTCCTTGTCGTGCGTAAAGTCAGTGAACTCCGAGAGCACCTCAGGGAAGCTGTCCGCCACCGCCACGTTAACATTGACTGTAGCTGATCGAGAGGGCTGCCCGTTGTCCTCCACTACAACAGTGAGTCTTTGTTTCACAGCATCTTTATCTGTCACTTGGCGAACAGTTCTTATTTCTCCATTCTGTAAGCCCACTTCAAACAGCGCCCTGTCTGTGGCTTTCTGGAGTTTATATGAGAGCCAGGCATTCTGTCCAGAGTCCACATCAACAGCCACCACTTTAGTCACCAGGTAACCCACATCTGCAGAACGAGGCACTATTTCAGCCACCACAGAAGCGCCTGACTGGACCGGATACAGAACCTGAGGCGCGTTGTCATTCTGGTCCTGAATCCTTATTTTCACGCTCACGTTGCTGCTGAGAGGAGGGGAGCCTCCGTCCTGCGCTTTTACGCGGAACTGGAAATCTTTGATCTGCTCGTAATCGAAAGATCGCACTGCGTGTATGACTCCACTATCAGCACTAACGGACACTAACGAGGAGACGGGCACTCCGTTAACCGACGAGTCCTCCAGTATGTAAGACACACGGGCATTCTGGTTAAAATCTGCGTCTCTGGCTCTGACTGTGAATATGGAAAGACCCGGTGTGTTATTTTCTTGAACAGAGGCCTCATATGAATTCTTGTCAAAGACAGGCGCGTTATCATTCACATCTGATATCTGTAAGGAGAGAGTGACGCTGCTGGAGAGAGAGGGCACGCCCTCATCAGCGCACGTCACACTGATGTTATACTCAGACTCGCGCTCTCTGTCTAAATCACCATCTGTGACTAAACTAAAGAAATTGGCATTTGTCGACTTCAAGGTGAAAGGGATGTTCTCATTTATTGAACAATGAACTTTCCCGTTTTCTCCCGAATCAAGATCCTGAACATTTATCATTGTAACCACCGTCTCAGACGCGGAATTTTCAGCTATCACGTTTGTTTTGGACATAATATTGATCACTGGCTTATTATCATTGATATCAATAACATCAACTATGATTTTACATGAATCTGTCAGACCACCATGATCACTCGCTTGAACATTTATTTCGTAACTGCGAGCTTTTTCAAAGTCTATTATTCCGACCAATGTAACTTGGCCATTATCTGTATTTATGTCAAATAACTGTTGATCATCATCTTGCATGTTTGCAATAGAATACTCTATTTTACCATTTATCCCCTCGTCGGGGTCATTTGCGCTCACTGTTGACACTACAGTGTCTTTTGGCGCATTCTCTGTTACAGTCGTTTTATAAATTGATTGCAGGAAAACAGGAGCATTGTCGTTTACGTCTAAAACCGTAATGTGAATCTCTATACTGCCAGACAACTGAGGATCTCCACCATCAATGGCTGTGAGCACTAATATCATATCATGCTGTATTTCACGATCTAAAGGTTTTTGTAGAACCATTTCAACATTTTTCCCATCTCCTGGTTGATTTTTAAATTTAAGATTAAAATTATCAGTAGGTTTTAGCGTATAGCTTTGTAGGCCGTTGATTCCCACATCGAGATCTATTGCAGGCTCTAACATAAATTTAGACCCCAAAACAGCTGATTCACTGATTCTAAAAACAATCATACTCTTTTTAAAACTGGGAGTGTTGTCATTCATGTCTGTTATTTCAACTGTGATGCTAAAAAATTCCATCGGGTTTTCAAGAATAATCTGAAAATGCAGCGCGCAAGGCGTTGTCTGTCCGCACAGCGCCTCTCGGTCTATTCTCTCTTTGATAAGGAGGACTCCTCTTTCTTTATTCAGCTCGATGTATTCCGCGCTGTCTCCTGTATAAACACGCGCTTTACCCGATTTCAGTCTCTTTAAATCTAAACCCAAATCCTGCGCTATGTTCCCGACTAAAGAGCCTTTCGCCATTTCCTCAGGAATAGAGTAACTGACCTGCCCGAGAGCCGAACTGAGAGAGAGAAACCAAATAAACAGCAGTACTTGCCGCGCCATTGTTCTGTCCGACATTTTGCAGAAGACCAAGGAAATAAGATTGAAGCAGAAAACAAATAAATAAATCCAAGAACCTGGAGGAAATTATGTATAAATCCAAAGTGACAAAAACTAAGAACGTCTGTAATTCCAGAAGTATACTGAATAGAGTATCTTCGTGATTTGTGTTCTCTCTTCTTCTCAGACTGTGCTCTCAGCTTCTGTCTCTCTCTAATAATATGGAGATGATGGGGGTTGAACTGCAGCAGATCTGCTCTCTAAACTTACATATTAACCAACAGCGGCACTATGAGTCCAGTCTGATGAACTACAGAACACTTAAAAAGAATAAACCTTTATCTCTGTGCCAGACACGTCTAAGAAAAGCAATTTCCTAAACAAAGTACTTAAGTATAAAACTAGCAAATGTCCACTATCATACAAACATCTAATAGATAAAATGATTGTATGACTTTGAGTAAATAAGATTTAAGGGGGAAAAAAATGAAATAAATGTATTGTTCCCTCAGTGTTTTGATAAGACCCTATCCGCGTGCCCATCGTTTAGAGCAGTGTTACTCATTGCGCCGCTCGCGAGCCTCATGTGGCTCGCCAAGCTTTACTTTGTGGCTCGCATGGCAGTAAATTATATGATGATATGATCATGCAGTCAATACAGATATTTCACAAAAGCATTAAAAACAAGCAGGGCTATAACATAACCCATTAAAATACTCACACCATGTCTAAACCGGACGCGAGTTGCGCGATCCGACAAAAGACAATAGAACCCATCAGAGTATGTGAGCGGAGTGGAGTGAGAGCGGAGCGGTGTAATTTTGAATGGAGAGAGGAACGGATTTTTTAAAAGTCGGAGCGTCGTTTTCACTCGTTCCAAGAGCTCCACACCACCGCTCCAGCACGAGTATAATTCATGCCAACTACCTGTAATATAACTGCATATTTAGCAAGAATTCACGTTAAACATATTTAGCTAGCTTGATAGAGATGGATAACTCAAATAAAAAAGAATGTGAAGGCTATGATGACGTGAGCGGGAAGTTATAGTTCTTTTCATCAGAAAAAAAATTGGCACTACAAAAAGCAGCAGGTATACCTTTTAATGCTGATTTTAGCTTGTCATGTGGTAGGAAGCTGGAGCGGAGTGATTATTAAATGCTCGGAGCACGGAGAGGAAATTGTTGGCGCTCCACTTAGCTCACATACTCTGGAACCCATTGATGTTGTCTACACTGATGCCTCGTTCTATTTATGACGAACTGTACTGGCACTACATTCAAATGATTTGCAATGGTTGCTTTTTCGCGTCAAGTGTTGACAGACTTTTAGCGCAGCGGGGCGCGGCACGACAACTATCTGGTCTGGTGTAAACACGGCCAGACAGTGCTCTATTACAAATAATTTATATTTTAAAAAATATCTAAAACAGTGGCATTACAAGATGGAAATATAAACTAGAGATATTTATACTTGCTCTGTCCTATGTCCATGACACTGACTCACTGCGCATTTGCCAGTTTTTTGCCAGCTCTTAACGCGAATGTGCACTTGGATGGTTAGATAATAGATACATGATGAGCTAGTATAGAAAAAATAAATAAATAAGGTCTTCCCAGCATTAAGGTAATCCTACTTTTTTATTTTTTTAATCATCTTGTCCTAGTTACAAATTTGACTGGTAAATGTTAAAGAATGATAGCACCTTTTGTATTGTGTTGCATTGCATATCAGGGATGACAGATTGATAAAAAGACATGCTATTTATGATTGGATGTACCTGTTGATACTTTGCCGTAAAAGTGACTCTCCGATTGACTTTGCCCTATCAGTGCGACTCCCATGAAAAAAATAGTGAGGACCTCTGGTTTAGAGAGAGAGGGAGAAATATCCAAAATACTACTGAACGCATACATACTATCTGAAAACCAATGAGACGTTGTGTCGCTTAACTGTAGGACAGACAGAAAAAATGCAGTAAAAAAATCCCCCCCCCCCCCCCCCCCCCAAAAAAATAGACTGCTGTAAAAAGATGCATTAGAATACATGAGGAAAATGTCAGCCTCGTTGCATTTCAGGACCATGGTCAGGGAAGCTGAAGATTCTCACTTAATGAAAAAGACAAGTATAACAGTTGTGTAGAAAAAAAAAAAAAGTTAAAATCAAATAAGAAAATGCAACCGCACGTTAAATCGCTAGCTTATATATCAGTGAGTGTGCCATTGCATGGGACTTAAAATTAAACTAAACAAATAAGAAAACAAACCTAATATATAAAACTACTTCTACTTAACGCATAAGCGTTTTCTTTTTTTCCCTTGGGTGTACAAAAGGAGATACGAATAAAAAGAGAGAATAATAATTTGAGTAATAGAAATACACAAAATATACAACTGAGTGAAAAAAAAAAAAAAAAAAAACAGTGAGCGAACTATAAAAGATCAAAATACATTGTCAACTACTAAAGTATATTTAATATATTTATACATACATACATATATATATACAAAAATATATTTAATTGTCAATTACTTAATTACAGAAACTATTTATTTTCAGAAAACTAATCAGCCAGCCATACTGTCAACAGCTAAAGCAAAAATTATTATGAGAAACAACGCTATATATCGAACATATATCAAAATAAATTAACTGTAAAAATATTTCTCACCTTATCACAATCATCAAAGTTTAATGTCTTCCTTTGCGCATGCGTGAGTGTCTGTGTTCCGCTGGTGTCCAGACTAATGATGCTTTCACTGCAAGATCTTCCGTATTTCAGATCACTCTTTCTGGAGTCAGTGGTTCTACAAACCTCATAATTGTACACGTGCTGTAAAGTTCCTGTGCCTCCTACGTCTGCGTAAAGAGGCGGATAATACGGAATAACAGGAAGATTCGCTCCAGATTTGTAAAACATCTGCTCTCGTCTCCATCTGTAGCATTTGACTGACAGTATGGCGATGATAGACACGATAAAGAGAAACGAAACTACAGCTAAGGCCAAGACCAGATAGAAAGTCAAGTTGTCGTTGTACTCCTTGTCGTGCGTAAAGTCAGTGAACTCCGAGAGCACCTCAGGGAAGCTGTCCGCCACCGCCACGTTAACATTGACTGTAGCTGATCGAGAGGGCTGCCCGTTGTCCTCCACTACAACAGTGAGTTTTTGTTTCACAGCATCTTTATCTGTCACTTGGCGCACAGTTCTTATTTCTCCATTCTGTAAGCCCACTTCAAACAGCGCCCTGTCTGTGGCTTTCTGCAGTTTATACGAGAGCCAGGCATTCTGTCCAGAGTCCACATCAACAGCCACCACTTTAGTCACCAGATAACCCACATCTGCAGAACGAGGCATTATTTCAGCCACCACAGAAGCGCCTGACTGGACCGGATACAGAACCTGAGGCGCGTTGTCATTCTGGTCCTGAATCCTTATTTTCACGCTCACGTTGCTGCTGAGAGGAGGGGAGCCTCCGTCCTGCGCTTTTACGCAGAACTGGAAATCTTTGATCTGCTCATAATCGAAAGATCGCACTGAGTGTATGACTCCACTATCAGCACTAACGGACACTAACGAGGAGACGGGCACTCCGTTAACCGACGAGTCCTCCAGTATGTAAGACACACGGGCATTCTGGTTAAAATCTGCGTCTCTAGCTCTGACTGTGAATATGGAAAGACCCGGTGTGTTGTTTTCTTGAACGGAGGCCTCATATGAGCTCTTGTCAAAGACAGGCGCGTTATCATTCACATCTGATATCTGTAAGAAGAGATTGACGCTGTTGGAGAGAGAGGGCACGCCCTCATCAGCGCACGTCACACTGATGTTATACTCAGACTCGCGCTCTCGGTCTAAATCACCATCCGTGACTAAACGGAAGAAATTGGCATTTGTAGACTTTAAAGTGAAAGGGTTGTTCTCATTTATTGAACAATGAACTTTCCCGTTTTCTCCCGAATCAAGATCTTGAACATTTATCATTGTAACCACCGTCTCAGACGCGGAATTTTCAGCTATCACGTTTGTTTTGGACATAATATTAATAACTGGCTTATTATCATTGATATCAATTACATCAACTATGATTTTACACGAATCGGAAAAGCCTCCATGATCACTCGCTTGAACACGAATCTCAAAGTGCCGAGCTTGTTCATAATCAATTAGACCGATCAATCTTACTTTGCCATCAGTCTCGTTAATTTCAAATATGTCTCGAATTTTATCTAGTGTGTTTGTTATTGAATAGATTATTTCACCGTTTACTCCTTGATCTGGATCTGAGGCAGTAACTGTCGTCACAACAGTTCCTTTTGGTGAATTCTCAGTTACAGCTGTTTTATAAACGGATTGTGTGAAAACTGGAGCGTTATCGTTCGCGTCTAAAACAATAATATTTATCTGAATATTACCAGACATTTGAGGATCTCCCCCGTCAATGGCTGTTAATGTTAAAGACATGTGCTCCTGCTTCTCACGATCTAGAGGCTTTTGTAAAATCATTTCGACATTTTGTCCTCCCACTGACTGGCTCTTGAATTTCAAGGCAAAATTATCTGTCGGTTTTAATGTGTAGGTCTGCAAACCATTAATTTCAACGTCAAGATCTCTAGCAGGTTCTATTGTAAATTTGGTACCAATGGATGCAGTTTCGCTAATTCTGAATATAATTTCACTTTTTTCAAAAAAGGGTGTGTTGTCATTTATATCAAGCACCTCAACATTAACACTGTAAAACTCCATTGGGTTTTCAAGAATAATCTGTAAATGTAGCGCGCAAGGCGTTGTCTGTCCGCACAGCGCCTCTCGGTCTATTCTCTCTTTGATAAGGAGGACTCCTCTTTCTTTATTCAGCTCGATGTATTCCGCACTGTCTCCTGTATAAACACGCGCTTTACCCGATTTCAGTCTCTTTAAATCTAAACCCAAATCCTGCGCTATGTTCCCGACTAAAGAGCCTTTTGCCATTTCCTCAGGAATGGAGTAACTGACCTGCCCGAGAGCCGAACTGAGAGAGAGAAACCAAATAAACAGCAGTACTTGCCGCGCCATTGTTCTGTCCGACATTTTGCAGAAGACCAAGGAATGAAGATTCAAGCAAAGAACAAATCAATCAATCAATCCAAGAAGCTGGAGAAAATGGTGTGCATAACCAAAGCGACAAGAACCAACAAAAGTGTCTGTAATTCCAGAAAACGGATTATAAACTCAGTATCTCCGTGATTTGTGTTTTCTCTCTTCTCCTCAGACTGTGCTCTCAGCTTCTGTCTCTCTCTAATAATATGGAGATGATGGGGGTTGAACTGCAGCAGATCTGCTCTCTAAACTGACATATTGACCAACAGCGGCACTATGAGTCCAGTCTGATGAACTACAGAAATAACCTAATAGACCCCGTTTTCCCCCTTACACTACGAGACATGTTATAGAATTATTCCACATTGTAAAAATCATTCAAATACAGCTGTTGCGATTGTCAATCAAAATACAATGATCTAAAAATTTGTAAATATTGTATGACTTCCTTTAAACAAATTGTGAAAGTAACAACAGCAAAAAATAAATAAATAAAAACAAAAAATAAATAAATAAACAACAACAATATTAATATTAATAATAATAATAATAAAACAAAATAAACGGAAAAGGGCTAGATATTGAATTAGCACAAATGTATGTGTGCCCTTAACGGAATAATAGAGAAACGTGAAATATATGCATATGAGCGAATAAGATACTTTTAAATTCTAAACATATTGAAAGACTGGAAGGAAGCAGAAGTTCTAGAAGATATGCTTCAATGAACGGAGGTAAGGAAAAAATAGGCAGAAGAACACAAGACTGAACTTTTCAGCACCACGGCCAGTTACCATTACTGAATTTGATTTCTGCTGCTCTTCACAGGTATGAAAGAAAACATAAAAAACGAATTTTGGGTTTACGAACTTTAAAATATGGATAAGGCAGATAAAACCACTTTACATTACAGCAGACACGGCTGAAATAATCATCTTTCTTAAGACCGGAAATTATCTTAAAAGTAGCAACACGAGATTCTTCAGATTATTTAAAAACTGATAAAATACTTTTGATTTACATAACTATTGTACAAACACCTCACACTAGAATAATTATGGAAAAACGCAAAATCACAACTATTATTTGATAAATGATATGTTATACATATTAAAGAAAAATATTAAAAACAAATAATTTGGGCAAGGTACATTAAGATTAAAGAACCCATACATGACCAGGAAAAAAAAAAATCCCTTAACAGGAAATGGAACAAATATTGCATTAAAGCACCAAAGCTAAAACGAGTTTAACAAAATAAATACCAAAGAAGCAGAAAACCCACGTTAGAACATTAACACAAGAAAACAAATAGCATGGAAATGCTTTAAACTACAGCAACGATGCCATCATGAAAACAACATTGACTATGTGAGTAGCAACTTGCTTGTTATTGTATGCAAAAATTGAAACATTTAAGATGACGGTTTGAATGCTTTTGCAGTCTAAAATGTTGTAAGCTGCTACACAAACTGTAAATAAAATTTCTCACCTGATCATCAAGTTCTTCACTGATCAGTTTTCCTATTTGCGCATGCGTGAGTGTCTGTGTTCCATTACTGTCCAGACTAATGATGCTTTCACTGCAAGGTCTGCCGTATTTCAGATCACTCTTTCTGGAGTCAGTGGTTCTGCAAACCTCATAATTGTACACGTGCTGTAAAGTTCCTGTGCCTCCTACGTCTGCGTAAAGAGGCGGATAATACGGAATAACTGGAAGATTCGCTCCAGATTTGTAAAACATTCGCTCGCGTCTCCATCTGTAGCATTTAACTGACAGTATGGCGATGATAGACACGATAAAGAGAAACGAAACTACAGCCAAGGCCAAGACCAGATAGAAAGTCAGGTTGTCGTTGTAGTCCTTGTCGTGCGTAAAGTCAGTGAACTCCGAGAGCACTTCAGGGAAGCTGTCCGCCACCGCCACGTTAACATTGACTGTAGCTGATCGAGAGGGCTGACCGTTGTCCTCCACTACAACAGTGAGTCTTTGTTTCACAGCGTCTTTATCTGTCACTTGGCGCACAGTTCTTATTTCTCCATTCTGTAAGCCCACTTCAAACAGCGCCCTGTCTGTGGCTTTCTGCAGTTTATATGAGAGCCAGGCATTCTGTCCAGAGTCCACATCAACAGCCACCACTTTAGTCACCAGATAACCCACATCTGCAGAACGAGGCACTATTTCAGCCACCACAGAAGCGCCTGACTGGACCGGATACAGAACCTGAGGCGCGTTGTCATTCTGGTCCTGAATCCTTATTTTCACGCTCACGTTGCTGCTGAGAGGAGGGGACCCTCCATCCTGCGCTTTTACGAGGAACTGGAAATCTTTGATCTGCTCGTAATCGAAAGATCGCACTGCGTGTATGACTCCACTATCAGCACTAACGGACACTAAGGAGGAGACGGGCACTCCGTTAACCGACGAGTCCTCCAGTATGTAAGACACACGGGCATTCTGGTTAAAATCTGCGTCTCTGGCTCTGACTGTGAATATGGAAAGACCCGGTGTGTTGTTTTCTTGAACGGAGGCCTCATACGAGCTCTTGTCAAAGACAGGCGCGTTATCATTCACATCTGATATCTGTAAGGAGAGAGTGACGCTGCTGGAGAGAGAGGGCACGCCCTCATCAGCGCACGTCACACTGATGTTATACTCAGACTCTCGCTCTCTGTCTAAACCACCATCCGTGACTAAACTGAAGAAATTGGCATTTGTCGACTTCAAGGTAAAAGGAATGTTCTCAAGAATTGAACAATCAATTTTACCATTTTCTCCTGCATCTGGGTCTTGAGCGTTTATCACGGTTACAACAGTTCCAGGATTAGAGTTTTCTGATATTGTGGTTAATTTAGACATGATGTTGATCTGTGGTTTATTGTCATTTATATCAATCACATCCACATCGATTTTACAAGAATCAGTCAGACCCCCGTCGTCGCTGGCCTGCACGTGAATTTGATAGTGGCGAGCTTTCTCATAATCTATATTCCCTGTTACTCTCACCTCACCGTTTGTTTCGTTAATTTCAAACAAATCCGGAACATTGTCGAGGGTATTTGTAATAGCATATGTAATTTTGCCGTTAGATCCCTCATCCAAATCAGAAGCGCTTACAGTCATCACAGCTGTGCCTTTCAGAGCATTCTCGGTGATACTCGCT
This sequence comes from Barbus barbus, assembly GCF_936440315.1. NCBI lineage: Eukaryota > Metazoa > Chordata > Actinopteri > Cypriniformes > Cyprinidae > Barbus > Barbus barbus. Next base: position 8,888,000 of record NC_136745.1, on the reverse strand, counting down.
TTATATGTTTTATGAGTAAAAACAGGCGCATTATCATTGACATCTAAAACAGTAATATGTATCTGCGCAGTACCAGACAATTGTGGATCACCTCCATCTATCGCTGTCAGAACCAGAGACAAATGCTCTTGCTTTTCACGATCAAGAGGTTTTTGAAGAACCATTTCTACTAGCTTACTACCGTCTGCCTGACTCTGTAATTTTAAAGAAAAATTATCAGTAGGCTTTAATATATAAGTCTGAAGTCCGTTTATTCCGACGTCTAAATCCATCGCTCTCTCTAAAACAAAAACTGCCCCAGTCGCAGCTGACTCACTAATTCTGAATTTAATCTCAGCTCGTTTAAAAGATGGCGAATGGTCATTTATATCAGTAACTTCGACTGTAACCGAGTAAAATTCTATTGGATTTTCTAAAATAATCTGTAAATGTAGCGCGCAAGGCGTTGTCTGTCCGCACAGCGCCTCTCGGTCTATTCTCTCTTTGATAAGGAGGACTCCTCTTTCTTTATTCAACTCGATGTATTCCGCGCTGTCTCCTGTATAAATACGCGCTTTACCCGATTTCAGTCTCTTTAAATCTAAACCCAAATCCTGCGCTATGTTCCCGACTAAAGAGCCTTTCGCCATTTCCTCAGGAATAGAGTAACTGACCTGCCCGAGAGCCGAACTGAGAGAGAGAAACCAAATAAACAGCAGTACTTGCCGCGCCATTGTTCTGTCAGACATTTTGCAGAAGACCACGAAAAGAAGATTAAGGCAGAAAGCAAATGAATCAGTCTTAAACAGATGAAATAATGTATAAATCCAAACTGACAAAAACTAAGAAAGTCTGTAATTCCAGAAGTATATTGAATGAGTATCTCCGTGAATTCTCTTCTCTCTTCCACTCAGACTGTTCTCTCTGCTTCTGTCTCTCTCGATTACTAATATTGAGATGATGGGGGAGGAACTGCAGCAGATTTGCTCTGTAAACTCACATGTTGACCAACAGCGGCACTATGAGTCCAGTCTAATGAATTACAGAACATGTAAAATTAAGAACGCTGTATCTCAGTGTCAGGCATGTCCGAGAAAAGCAAATTAATAAAGTCCTGAAGTATAAAAACAACAAATATCTCATCACAAATCTGTATAAAATGAATTTAATGAATTTATGTAAATAAAATTAAGGAAAAATACAAATAATTTGGTGTCTCCTCAATTGTGTTTAGGCCTCTTCACATGCAGGGGCGTAGCCATCATTTCAGAAGTGAGGGGGGACAGAAATGTAATTATACACACACATATATATATATATATATATATGTGTGTGTATGTTTTTTTAATAAGTTTCTTCTGCTCATCAAGCCTGCATTTATTTAATCTAAAATACAGTTTTGCTATGTACAACTGCTTTCTATTTGGATACATTGGAAAATGTTATTTATTTCAGTGATCAAAGCTGAATTTTCAGCATCATTACTCCAGGCTTCAGAGTCACATGATCCTTCAGAAATCCTTCTAATATGCTGATGTGCTGCTCAAGAAACCTTTTTTAATTATTATTATTATTTAAAACAGTTGAGTAATTTTTTTTTTCAGGATTCTTTGATGAATAGAAAGATCCAAAGATCAGCATTTATCTGAAATAAAAAGCTTTTATAACATTATACACTATACCATTCAAAAGTGTGGAGTCAGTATTATTATTGTTTTATTTTATTTAGGAAAAGAAATTATAGAAATCAATAGTTTTATTTAGCAAGGATGGTTTAAATTGATCAAAAGTGATGATAAAGACATTTATAATGTTACAAAAGAGTTATATTTCAGATAAATGTTGTTCTTCTGAACTTTCTATTCATCAAAGAAACCTGGAAAAAAAACATTCTCAGCTGTCTTCAACATCATCATAATAAATGTTTTTTTGTTTGTTTGTTTTTTGCAGCAAATCAGAATATTAGAATGATTTGTAATAGAAAACAGTTATTTTAAATAGTGAAAATATTTCAAAATTTTACTGTTTTGCTGTAGGCCTACTTTGGATCAAATAAATCCAGGCTTTCTGAGCAGAAGAGACTTCTTTAAAAAACATTAAAAATATTAATGTTCAAAAACTTTTGACTGGGCAACTTTAATTTTTTCTCTTATTTCTAGCTTTTAATTGGCTTAGAAATCAGATACACTGCTGGACAATAACCAATAATAATCAGTTATTAATATACTACAAACACTTTTTTTGTCCCATGAGGCAGAATAGTTTCTATACTGTAATGAATGCTATGTCAATTAGCACTGCATTGTTCATATACTTTATTTATTACCTGGAGATGACTTGAAAAAAAACAAATAAACCATATATCGTCGCAATCGCAAATCCAAACTCGTCGTTTTTTTCTGTTTTCATCCATTTCATATATTAGGAATTTCATGGAGCAACTTTCTGCGCGAGAGCGCCCTCCGGCTTCGAGTATGAATGGACACACACTGCATGTAATGAGCGTCTAGCGCTCCGCGATGCCTTATTCTGGGTCCGAATAAAATATCAGGTCATGCAACAGACTAACATGTCTCTTTGAATTTAAATCTATATTTATTCACACCGGCTCTTGAAAACCTTTATGCCAACACACTTGGCCGAAAAAGTGCGGGGGACGAATTTACGTGCTATTAAGTGTGTGTGTGTGTGTGGGGGGGGGGGGGGGGGGGGGGGGGCACACATCCCCCGCGTAATCTACGCCCATGCCTCTTCATTATCAACATCAATAACCGATAAAGGAATAAATACCTAAAATACAACTATGAACAGGAAGACAAACCAATAAGATTCTGATATATATATATATATCTTCTGTTTTAAAGAGATGCATCAAAGCAGATGAGGCAAATCACCTTGAGCATTTCAGGACCATGGTCAGAGACGCGAGCCGCTAAACAGAGTGTCTCACTTCATGACCAAAAATTAATTAAAAACAAAAAAGCGAAAATCGTGCAGGGAAAAATGTTATCACTACAAATTAAGAATTGTACATAAGATAACGATATACTGAGGACAAGTGGACAACGGACAAAACTTATATGTAAGTGACTGTGCCACAGTACTTCAGAATATTATAAATATGACAAACTATGAGAAACAATGTAAAGTAACTTTATAAATTAGCTATAAAAATATTTCTCACCTGATCATCACAATCAAATTTATTTTTTTCTCTTTGCACATGCGTGAGTGTCTGTGTTCCGCTGCTGTCCAGACTAATGATGCTTTCACTGCAAGGTCTTCCGTATTTCAGATCACTCTTTCTGGAGTCAGTGGTTCTGCAAACCTCATAATTGTACACGTGCTGTAAAGTTCCTGTGCCTCCTACGTCTGCGTAAAGAGGCGGATAATACGGAATAACCGGAAGATTCGCTCCAGATTTGTAAAACATCCGCTCGCGTCTCCATCTGTAGCATTTGACTGACAGTATGGCGATGATAGACACGATAAAGAGAAACGAAACTACAGCCAAGGCCAAGACCAGATAGAAAGTCAGGTTGTCGTTGTAGTCCTTGTCGTGCGTAAAGTCAGTGAACTCCGAGAGCACTTCAGGGAAGCTGTCCGCCACCGCCACGTTAACATTGACTGTAGCTGATCGAGAGGGCTGCCCGTTGTCCTCCACTACAACAGTGAGTTTTTGTTTCACAGCATCTTTATCTGTCACTTGGCGCACAGTTCTTATTTCTCCATTCTGTAAGCCCACTTCAAACAGCGCCCTGTCTGTGGCTTTCTGCAGTTTATATGAGAGCCAGGCATTTTGTCCAGAGTCCACATCAACAGCCACCACTTTAGTCACCAGGTAACCCACATCTGCAGAACGAGGCACTATTTCAGCCACCATAGAAGCGCCTGACTGCACCGGATACAGAACCTGAGGCGCGTTGTCATTCTGGTCCTGAATCCTTATTTTCACGCTCACGTTGCTGCTGAGAGGAGGGGAGCCTCCATCCTGCGCTTTTACGCGGAACTGGAAATCTTTGATCTGCTCGTAATCGAAAGATCGCACTGCGTGTATGACTCCACTATCAGCACTAACGGACACTAACGAGGAGACGGGCACTCCGTTAACCGACGAGTCCTCCAGTATGTAAGACACACGGGCATTCTGGTTAAAATCTGCGTCTCTGGCTCTGACTGTGAATATAGAAAGACCTGGTGTGTTGTTTTCTTGAACGGAGGCCTCATACGAGCTCTTGTCAAAGACAGGCGCGTTATCATTCACATCTGATATCTGTAAGGAGACAGTGACGCTGCTGGAGAGAGAGGGCACGCCCTCATCAGCGCACGTCACACTGATGTTATACTCAGACTCTCGCTCTCGGTCTAAATCACCATCCGTGACTAAACTGAAGAAATTGGCATTTGACGACTTCAAAATGAAAGGGATGTTCTCATTAATTGAACACTGAACTTTCCCGTTTTCTCCCGAATCAAGATCCTGAACATTTATCATTGTAACCACCGTCTCAGACGCAGAATTTTCAGCTATCACGTTTGTTTTGGACATAATATTGATCACTGGTTTATTATCATTGATATCAATTACATCAACTATGATTTTACACGAATCAGTCAGACCACCATGATCACTTGCCTGAACGCGTAGCTCATAATTGCGAGCTTTTTCAAAGTCTACTATTCCGACCACCGTAACTTGACCATTGTCTTTATCTATTTGAAATAACTGCTGAGCATCGTCTTGCATGTTTGCAATATAATACTCTATTTTATTATTTACACCCTCATCTGCATCAGTTGCGCTCACCTGTGACACTATGGTGTCTTTTGGCGCATTCTCTGTTACAGTCGCTTTATAAACTGACTGCACGAAAACAGGAGCATTGTCGTTTGCGTCCAAAACCGTAATATGAATCTCTATACTGCCAGACAACTGAGGATCTCCTCCATCAATAGCTATTAGCACTAATTTTATATCATGCTGTTTTTCACGATCTAAAGGTTTTTGTAGAACCAATTCAACATTTTTCCCGTCTCCTTGTTGATTTTTAAATTTAAGATTAAAATTATCAGTAGGTTTTAGCGTATAGCTTTGTAGGCCGTTGATTCCCACATCGAGATCTACAGCAGGCTCTAACATAAATTTAGACCCTAAAATAACTGATTCTCTTATTCTAAAAATAACAGTACTCTTTATAAAACTTGGAACGTTGTCATTAATATCTGTTATTTCAACTGTAACACTAAAAAACTCCATCGGGTTTTCAAGAATAATCTGAAAATGTAGCGCGCAAGGCGTTGTCTGTCCGCACAGCGCCTCTCGGTCTATTCTCTCTTTGATAAGGAGGACTCCTCTTTCTTTATTCAGCTCGATGTATTCCGCGCTGTCTCCTGTATAAATACGCGCTTTACCCGATTTCAGTCTCTTTAAATCTAAACCCAAATTCTGCACTATGTTCCCGACTAAAGAGCCTTTTGCCATTTCCTCAGGAATGGAGTAACTGACCTGCCCGAGAGCCGAACTGAGAGAGAGAAACCAAATAAACAGCAGTACTTGCCGCGCCATTGTTCTGTCCGACATTTTGCAGAGGACCACGGAAAGAAAATTACGGTAGAAAGCAAATAGATCCAAAAAACTGGAGGAAATCGTGTATATCCAAAGTAACGAAAACCAACAAAAAAGTCAGTCATTTAAAAAAAAAAAAGGATGGTAAATACAGTATCTTCGTGATCAATATTCTTTCCTCCTCCTCAGACTGTGCGCTCAGCTTATGTCTCTCTCTAATTATATGAAGATGATGGGGGTGGAACTGCAGCAGATCTGCTTTTTAAACTGACATATTGACCAACAGCGGCACTATGAGTCTATATGGATGAACTACAGAAAATTAAAAATTAATGAGCCTTCATCTCTGTGTTAGACATATCTAAGAAAAGCAATTTACTGAACAAAGTACACAATTAAAAATAATAATAATAATAAATAAATAAAGGCGAATGTGCATTACACTAAAAACATCTAAGAGATAAAATGATTGTGTGAGTTTGTGTAAAAAAGATTTAAGGTAAAAACTGAAACAAATACATTTCTTGTTCCCTCAGTGTTTTGAACAGGTCCTATACGCGTGTCCATTCATCAGAGAGACAGGGAGAAAAATCTAAAATATAATTGAACACATACCAAGTATCTGAAAACTAATGAAAGGTTGTATAGATTAACTGTGAACAGGAGGACAGCACAGACAGAGAAACTGCAGAAAAAAACGGTCAAAAAACACGGTCTACTGTAAAGTGATGCGTCAGTATACATGAGGGAAATGACTGCCTCGCTGCATTTCAGGACCATGGTCAGGAAAGCTGAAGTTTCTTATTTCATGACAAAGTAAAACAGTCCTGAAGAAAAAAAAAGTTGGTCAAATAGGAATTAAAAATGCCACCGCATGTTAAATCGCTAGCCTATATGTGACCCTGGACCACAAAACCAGTCATAAGTCGCTGGGATATATTTGTAGCAAAAGCCAAAAATACATGGTATTGGTCAAAATGATTGATTTGTCTTTTATGCCAAAAATCATTAGGACATTAAGTAAAGATCATGTTGCATGAATATATTTAGTAAATTTCTTACTGTAAATATATCAAAACTTAACTTTTGATTAGTAATATGCATTGCTAAGAACTTAATTTGGACAACTTTAAAGGCGATTTTCTCAATATTTAGATTTTTTTGCACCCTCAGATTCCAGATTTTCAAATAGTTGTATCTCGGACAAATATTGTCCTATCCAAACAAACCATACATCAATGGAAAGATTATTTATTCAGATGATGCATAAATCTCAATTTCGAAAAATTGACACTTATTGTCAATGGTTTTGTGGTCCAGGGTCACAAATATCAGTTACAGTGTGCCATTTTACGTCGGACCTAAAATTAAAAATAATAATAATAATAATAAAAACAAAAAAACCTAATATATAAAAAATGATAATAATACAAATCAACTTCTACTTAATGCATAACATTTTTCTTTCTATTTTTTCTTGGCTGTAAAAAATATGATACGAATAAAAAAAAGAGAATAATTATTCGAGTAATAGAAATGCAGAAAATACACAACTATAAAAACTGACCAAACTATAAGATCACCAAAATACACCATTATTTAACTGTCAACTACTCAAAAAGAAAAAAAAAGACAACTAATCAGCGATACTGTCAAAAGCTAAAGCAAAATGATTAATTATGAGGAACGTTTTAAATACCAACATAAATTAACTGTAATTATATTTCTCACCTTATCACAATCATCAAAGTTCAGCGTCTCCCTGTGCGCATGCGTGAGTGTCTGTGTTCCGCTGCTGTCCAGACTAATGATGCTCTCACTGCAAGGTCTTCCGTATTTCAGATCACTCTTTCTGGAGTCAGTGGTTCTGCAAACCTCATAATTGTACACGTGCTGTAAAGTTCCTGTGCCCCCTACGTCTGCGTAAAGAGGCGGATAATACGGAATAACTGGAAGATTTGCTCCAGATTTGTAAAACATCCGCTCGCGTCTCCATCTGTAACATTTGACTGACAGTATGGCGATGATAGACACGATAAAGAGAAACGAAACTACAGCCAAGGCCAGGACCAAATAGAAAGTCAGGTTATCATTGTAGTCCTTGTCGTGCGTAAAGTCAGTGAACTCCGAGAGCACCTCAGGGAAGCTGTCCGCCACCGCCACGTTAACATTGACTGTAGCTGATCGAGAGGGCTGCCCGTTGTCCTCCACTACAACAGTGAGTCTTTGTTTCACAGCATCTTTATCTGTCACTTGGCGAACAGTTCTTATTTCTCCATTCTGTAAGCCCACTTCAAACAGCGCCCTGTCTGTCGCTTTCTGTAGTTTATATGAGAGCCAGGCATTCTGTCCAGAGTCCACATCAACAGCCACCACTTTAGTCACCAGATAACCCATATCTGCAGAACGAGGCACTATTTCAGCCACCACAGAAGCACCTGACTGGACCGGATACAGAACCTGAGGCGCGTTGTCATTCTGGTCCTGAATCCTTATTTTCACGCTCACGTTGCTACTGAGAGGAGGGGAGCCTCCGTCCTGCGCTTTTACGCGAAACTGGAAATCTTTGACCTGCTCGTAATCGAAAGATCGCACTGCGTGTATGACTCCACTATCAGCACTAACGGACACTAACGAGGAGACGGGCACTCCGTTAACCGACGAGTCCTCCAGTATGTAAGACACACGGGCATTCTGGTTAAAATCTGCGTCTCTGGCTCTGACTGTGAATATGGAAAGACCTGGTGTGTTATTTTCTTGAACAGAGGCCTCATATGAATTCTTGTCAAAGACAGGCGCGTTATCATTCACATCTGATATCTGTAAGGAGAGAGTGACGCTGCTGGAGAGAGAGGGCACGCCCTCATCAGCGCACGTCACACTGATGTTATACTCAGACTCGCGCTCTCGGTCTAAATCACCATCTGTGACTAAACTAAAGAAATTGGCATTTGTCGACTTCAAAGTGAAAGGGATGTTCTCGTTAATTGAACACTGAACTTTCCCATTTTCTCCCGAATCAAGATCCTGAACATTTATCATTGTAACCACCGTCTCAGACGCGGAATTTTCAGCTATCACGTTTGTTTTGGACATAATATTGATCACTGGCTTATTATCATTGATATCAATTACATCAACTATGATTTTACTTGAATCTGTCAGACCACCATGATCACTCGCTTGAACATTTATTTCGTAACTGCGAGCTTTTTCAAAGTCTATTAATCCGACCAATTTAACTTGACCATTATCTTTATTTATGCCAAATAACTGTCTGGCATCACCCTGCCTGTTTGCAATAGAATACTCTATTTTACCATTTATCCCCTCGTCGGGGTCATTTGCGCTCACTGTTGAAACTACAGTGTCTTTTGGCGCATTCTCTGTTACAGTCGCTTTATAAATTGATTGCAAGAAAACAGGAGCATTGTCGTTTACGTCTAAAACCGTAATGTGAATCTCTATACTGCCAGACAACTGAGGATCTCCACCATCAATGGCTGTGAGCACTAATATCATATCATGCTGTATTTCACGATCTAAAGGCTTTTGAAGCACCATTTCGACATTTTTCCCATCTCCTGGTTGATTTTTAAATTTAAGATTAAAATGTTCAGACGGTTTTAGCGTATAGCTTTGAAGGCCGTTGATTCCCACATCGAGATCTATTGCAGGCTCTAACATAAATTTAGATCCTAAAACTGCTGATTCGCTAATTCTAAAAATAATTATACTCTGCTCAAAACTGGGAGTGTTGTCATTAATATCTATTATTTCAACTGTGATGCTAAAAAATTCCATCGGGTTTTCAAGAATAATCTGTAAATGTAGCGCGCAAGGCGTTGTCTGTCCGCACAGCGCCTCTCGGTCTATTCTTTCTTTGATAAGGAGGACTCCTCTTTCTTTATTCAGCTCGATGTATTCCGCGCTGTCTCCTGTATAAATACGCGCTTTACCCGATTTCAGTCTCTTTAAATCTAAACCCAAATCCTGCGCTATGTTCCCGACTAAAGAGCCTTTCGTCATTTCCTCAGGAATAGAGTAACTGACCTGCCCGAGAGCCGAACTGAGAGAGAGAAACCAAATAAACAGCAGTACTTGCCGCGCCATTGTTCTGTCAGACATTTTGCAGAAGACCAAGGAATGAAGATTCAAGCAAAGAACAAATTAATCAATCAATCCAAGAAGCTGGAGAAAATATATCCAAAGTGACAAATAGTAAAAAAAAAGTATCTGTAATTCTTAAAATAAGGATTATTAATACAGTATCTTCGTGATTTGTGTTCTCTCTCCTCCTCAGACTGTGCTCTCAGCTTCTGTCTCTCTCTAATAATATGGAGATGATGGGGGTGGAACTGCAGCAGATCTGCTCTCCAATCTGACATATTAACCAACAGCGGCACTACGAGTCCAGTCTGATGAACTACAGAAATAACCTAATAGACGCAGTTTTTTTCCTACACTACGAGGCATGTTTTAGAATTAACTCCATACTGTAAAAATAAAATACATCTCTTGCGATTGTCAGTAAACATACTATTATCTAAAAATGAGCTATGCTTGCATGATTTCCTTTAAACAAATTATAAAAGTAACAAACAAATAAACTAATAAATAAAATAAAGTGAAAAGGACTAGGAATTGAAATAGCACAAACTTAAGTGTGCGCTTAATGGAATAGTAGAGAAAAACTCGAAATATATAAATATGAACGAATAGGATACTTTTAAATTCCAAGCATATTGCCAAACTGGAAATACGCAGAAGTTCCAGAAAACATGCTCTAGCGAAGGGAGGTAGGGGGAAAAAAGGCAGAAGAATCCAAGACATAAACTTTCAGCACCACGGCCAGTTACCACGAATTTGAATTTGAGCTCTGCTGGTGTTTACAAGCATATATGAAAAATCCTCAAAATAGTCTTCAAAAACGCATTGTGGATTTAAAAACTGTAAAATATGGATAAGGCAGATACACCACTTAACAGAGTAGAAAGATGGTTATTGCAGGCGTTTCTGAAGACCGGAAATGTTTTAAAGTATCAACACGAGATTCTTCAGATTATTTTACCGACCAAATATTTTTAGAATCGCATAACTACACATAAACCACACAGATTACAATGTATATATATATATAATACCTATTACTTGATAAATTATGTACTGTATTAAAGAAAGTGATAGAAAACAAATAAGTTGGGGAAGTTACATATAGGAGGTTGAAGTACGCATACATGACCAGGTAAAGCTGGAAATGGGCCAAATCTTGCATTAAAAGCACTAAAGCTAAAACCAACGTAACAAAATAAATACAAAAGAAGCAGAAATCTCACATTGGATCCGAAAAATTAACAAAATAAAATAAACAGCAAGGAAACAAGTCAAACTACAGCAACGATGTCATAATGAAAATTACAGCCAAATTGTATAAGAAGCTAGTTGCTTGTTGGATCTGAAACATTTAATGTATAAACGATTTGAATGCTTTTGCAGTCAAAAAAAAGAAAAAAAAAAAATGTTGTTAGCTGCTACACAAACTGTAAATAAAAATTCTCACCTGATCACCAAAGTCTTCATTGATATGTTTTCCTCTTTGCGCATGCGTGAGTGTCTGTGTTCCGCTGCTGTCCAGACTAATGATGCTCTCACTGCAAGGTCTGCCGTATTTCAGATCACTCTTTCTGGAGTCAGTGGTTCTGCAAACCTCATAATTGTACACGTGCTGTAAAGTTCCTGTGCCCCCTACGTCTGCGTAAAGAGGCGGATAATACGGAATAACTGGAAGATTCGCTCCAGATTTGTAAAACATTCGCTCGCGTCTCCATCTGTAGCATTTGACTGACAGTATGGCGATGATAGACACGATAAAGAGAAACGAAACTACAGCCAAGGCCAAGACCAGATAGAAAGTCAGGTTGTCGTTGTAGTCCTTGTCGTGCGTAAAGTCAGTGAACTCCGAGAGCACTTCAGGGAAGCTGTCCGCCACCGCCACGTTAACATTGACTGTAGCTGATCGAGAGGGCTGCCCGTTGTCCTCCACTACAACAGTGAGTCTTTGTTTCACAGCATCTTTATCTGTCACTTGGCGAACAGTTCTTATTTCTCCATTCTGTAAGCCCACTTCAAACAGCGCCCTGTCTGTGGCTTTCTGCAGTTTATATGAGAGCCAGGCATTCTGTCCAGAGTCCACATCAACAGCCACCACTTTAGTCACCAGGTAACCCACATCTGCAGAACGAGGCATTATTTCAGCCACCATAGAAGCGCCTGACTGCACCGGATACAGAACCTGAGGCGCGTTGTCATTCTGGTCCTGAATCCTTATTTTCACGCTCACGTTGCTGCTGAGAGGAGGGGAGCCTCCGTCCTGTGCTTTTACGCGGAACTGGAAATCTTTTATCTGCTCGTAATCGAAAGATCGCACTGCGTGTATGACTCCACTATCAGCACTAACGGACACTAACGAGGAGACGGGCACTCCGTTAACCGACGAGTCCTCCAGTATGTAAGACACATGGGCATTCTGGTTAAAATCTGCGTCTCTGGCTCTGACTGTGAATATGGAAAGACCCGGTGTGTTGTTTTCTTGAACAGAGGCCTCATATGAGCTCTTGTCAAAGACAGGCGCGTTATCATTCACATCTGATATCTGTAAGGAGAGAGTAATGCTGCTGGAGAGAGAGGGTACGCCCTCGTCAGCGCACGTCACACTGATGTTGTACTCAGACTCGCGCTCTCGGTCTAAATCACTATCTGTGACTAAACTGTAGAACCCATCTGGCGAAGATTGAATGACGAATGGAACATTTTCATTTAAGCGACAATTAACTTTGCCGCTCTCATTCGAGTCTACGTCTTGAATATTTAATATGGCTAAAACCGTGCCAGATTTTGAATTCTCTGATATTTGGCTTGATTTTGAAATAATATTAATAGTGGGGTTATTATCGTTTCCGTCAATAACGTCAACAATTACTTTACACGAATCAGTATGACCGCCTTCATCTCGTGCCTGCACATCAATTTGATAATACTTACTTGTTTCGTAATCTATGCTCCCAATAAGCTTTACAACACCAGCATCAGGATCTATTTCAAAAATCTCTGCCGCTTTGTCCGTAGTACTTGAAATTGAGAATGATATTCTACCATTTGAACCTTGGTCAGCATCAGAAGCATCAACCGTAGTTAAAACTGTGCCTTTTGGAGCATTTTCAGCTATGCTAGTTTTGTATACGGATTGTGAACACACAGGTGCGTTATCATTAGCATCTAAAACTGTAATATATATCTTCATTGTACCCGACATCTGGGGCTCGCCTCCGTCAAATGCTGTTAAAAGTAAAGAGAGATGATCATTTTTCTCTCGATCTAATGGCGTTTGGAGAACCATTTCGACGGCTTTATTTCCGTCGGGAAGACTCTGATATTTCATAACAAAATTATCTGTCGGTTGTAAAGAATAACTCTGCAGACCATTTCGACTGACGTCATGATCAATAGCCCTCTCCAAAAGAAATCTGGCTCCTGATGAAGACAATTCATTAATTTCAAATCTCATCTCAGCTTTACTAAACATTGGTGCATTGTCATTAATATCTGTAACCTCAACTGTAACGCGGTACAACTGCATAGGATTTTCGAGAATAATCTGGAAATGTAGCGCGCAAGGCGTTGTCTGTCCGCACAGCGCCTCTCGGTCTATTCTCTCTTTGATAAGGAGGACTCCTCTTTCTTTATTCAGCTCGATGTATTCAGCGCTGTCTCCTGTATAGATACGCGCTTTACCCGATTTCAGTCTCTTTAAATCTAAACCCAAATCTTGCGCTATGTTCCCAACTAAAGAGCCTTTGGACATTTCCTCAGGAATAGAGTAACTGACCTGCCCGAGAGCCGAACTGAGAGAGAGAAACCAAATAAACAGCAGTACTTGCCGCGCCATTGTTCTGTCCGACATTTTGCAGAGGACCACGGAAGAGAAGATTAAGGCAGAAAACAAATTAATCCAAAAAGCTGGAGAAAAATCAATAAAATATCCAAAGTGAAAACTGGTAATAAAATCTGTAAATCCTAAAAAATTATAATAAATACATTATCTCTGGGATTTGACTTATTTCTTCTTCTCAGACTGTGCTCTCAGCTTCTGTCTCTCTCTAATAATATGGAGATGATGGGGGTGGAACTGCATCTGATCTGCTCTCTAATCTGACATATTAACCAACAGCGGCACTATGAGTCCAGTCTGATGAACTACAGAAAATGAATACACGTATACCTCGTTATTATTTCAGACGTCTATCATTCCAATCGCGACACATTAAAATAAAATATACAAATTTAAAAAAGTAAAAAAAGATACATTTAATAATATATTAAATATATACACTATAAATATATTAATTAACATACTTTTGGACTGCAATAAACTTCTGGAAAATAAATATGTGGTTGGCTATTCTTTAAATTGTCATGTATGCCTAATTAAAAAATAGGATTTGTTTTTATTAAATAGAAAAAAAATAAAAACATTTACGATAACAAATTACAAAATATGTAAAAATGTAAGCAACATGAGAAAACTATACTTCTATAAGGGAGAAAAACGGACTGTCATAAGGAGGAACGTCCCACTGACAGTATTTCAGCACCATGGTCAGTGAATCAAGACATTTTCTACACAACGGTTTTATACAATGAATATATCTAAAACGACAAAATGGGGTGTAGTTTCACTTTGAGAATTACCTTACTTGGTATCAAAAAAGCGTGTTTACAGCAAAGCACACAAACTGTGGACTTAACAATAGTCCCACAAATAGATTTCATATATGTAAACACACACAAAACATCTAATAGATACCAATATATAAATCTCACCTGATCATCGAAATCTTGATTGGTTGGCTTTTCTCTCTGAGCATGCGTGAGTGTCTGTGTTCCGCTGCTGTCCAGACTAATGATGCTCTCACTGTAAGGTCTGCCGTATTTCAGATCACTCTTTCTGGAGTCAGTGGTTCTGCAAACCTCATAATTGTACACGTGCTGTAAAGTTCCTGTGCCCCCTACGTCTGCGTAAAGAGGCGGATAATACGGAATAACTGGAAGATTCGCTCCAGATTTGTAAAACATCCGCTCGCGTCTCCATCTGTAGCATTTGACTGACAGTATGGCGATGATAGTCACGATAAAGAGAAACGAAACTACAGCCAAGGCCAAGACCAGATAGAAAGTCAGGTTATCGTTGTAGTCCTTGTCGTGCGTAAAGTCAGTGAACTCCGAGAGCACTTCAGGGAAGCTGTCCGCCACCGCCACGTTAACATTGACTGTAGCTGATCGAGAGGGCTGCCCGTTGTCCTCCACTACAACAGTGAGTCTTTGTTTCACAGCATCTTTATCTGTCACTTGGCACACAGTCCTTATTTCTCCATTCTGTAAGCCCACTTCAAACAGCGCCCTGTCTGTGGCTTTCTGCAGTTTATATGAGAGCCAGGCATTCTGTCCAGAGTCAACATCAACAGCCACCACTTTAGTCACCAGATAACCCACATCTGCAGAACGAGGCACTATTTCAGCCACCACAGAAGCGCCTGACTGGACCGGATACAGAACCTGAGGCGCGTTGTCATTCTGGTCCTGAATCCTTATTTTCACGCTCACGTTGCTGCTGAGAGGAGGATTTCCTCCGTCCTGCGCTTTTACAACGAAACTAAGCTGTTTAATTTGCTCATAATCAAATGAACGAACTGCGTGTATTACACCATTCTCTGAGTTTATGGATACATAAGAGGAAATTGACGCTCCACCAATTTGAGTATTTTCTAAAAAATATGTCACTCTGGAGTTTTGATTCCAGTCTAAATCTCTCGCAGTTACACTACATATGGACAATCCTGGTTCGTTATTTTCAAGAAGGTGTGTTGAATAGCTACTTCGATCGAAAACTGGCGCGTTATCATTGATATCAGAAACCTTAAGGCGTAGTGTCGTTGAGCTCGAAAGTGCAGGTGAACCTGAATCGGTCGCAATCACTGTTATATTATATTCTGACTGAGTTTCACGGTCAAGAAAGGCATCTGTGATCAAATTATAATAGTTCGAGAGGGACGATTTGATACTGAACGGGAGGTTTTTATCAATATAACCCATAACCTGTCCATTTCTTCCTGAGTCGGCGTCCTTTACATGAATTATTGCAATAGTAGTACTTGGAGGCGAATCTTCTGATATAGGGCTCGAGAGCGACATTACGTTTATCGCAGGTGCATTATCATTAATGTCGATTACATCAATTATAAGTTTACTTGTACTTGTCAGACCGCCTTGGTCTTTAGCCTTAACTCTTATTTCAAACCGTTTATCTTTCTCAAAATCAACATCACCTATGACAGTTATCTGACCTGTATCCTCGTCAATGTTAAAAATGTCTTTAAATTGTTCTTTTATATCAGAAAACGAATAAAGTATTTGTCCGTTTGTACCACTATCTGCATCCGTCGCATTTACAGTGATTAGAGGAGTACCTTTTTCAGCATTTTCCATCACAGATGCCCTATAGACTGTCTGGTTAAAAACAGGTGCGTTGTCATTCGCATCTAAAACAGTAACATCTATATTAACAGAACCAGATCTCTGCGGGTTTCCACCATCTACAGCGATCAGCTTCAGGGATAGATGAGGATGTTCCTCCCGGTCTAACGCTTTATCAAGAACCATCTCAACGTATTTACTGCCGTCTGGGTTTGAGTTTTGTTTAAGAACAAAATAATCATTTCGTGAGAGAATATAATTTTGCAAAGAATTCAGTTCTACGTCAGGGTCATACGCCCTTTCTAAAGCAAAACCCGAACCAAGAGCTGCTGATTCACTTATTTCAAAACTCATTTTATTATTTTCAAACACCGGAGAATTATCATTAACATCAGTGATTTCGACAGTAACCTGGTGCAGCTCCATTGGGCTCTCTAGAATAATCTCGAAGCTAAAGCTGCATGGCGTGATGTCGCCGCAAAGCTGTTCTCGGTCTATTCTCTGACTCACGACTAGAATCCCTTTGTCTGTTCTAAGCTCTGCATACTGGGGGCTTTCTCCGGTAACGATACGCGCTCGACCCGTTCGAAGCCTTTTCAAATCGAGCCCCAGATCCTGTGCTACATTACCAATAAGCGAACCTTTACTCATTTCTTCAGGTATAGAGTAGCGGATTTGAGAGATGACAAAAGGAATGTAGCACGAGATGAAAAACAATACTTGCCACTGCGGTTGGAAGAAAACACGCCATCGAGCGCATCCACTTCGATAAAAATGCTTAACAGCCATACTGATTAGCAAGAAAGTTCACCATTAATATTCCAATATGATTGAATAATTTTCCAAGACAGACGTACAAAAACGTTTTGCATTCGTCTGGAAGAAAAAGACAAAGACACCTTCTCACCAACCCGTAACGACTGAAACAGAGTCGTCTGCTGCGTCACAGCGCGCACTGATGGGGTGGTGCCATGGTTTACTGTGAGGCAAGTCAACTGCACATAAAGTATTTCACTGACCAACAGCGGCCCTTAGAGTCCAAAATAAGCATTAACAGAACGCATACATTTAAATAATAAAAAGAAAATATATATGTAAATCGACAAGCAGCGTTGTCCACTAACAAGGTGCTGACATATATACAAACTCCGCACAAACATGTAAAGACAAATGAGTAAAATGATGCACATGTCCAAAGTTTCAAGGTTTACCACATAACATATTACATTAACTGAGTACATAGCAACAACAACAATAACAATATTAATAATAATATCTCACCTCTACCGGCGAATCTAATTCCTTCAGCATGTTTTTCTCGCTGGGCGCACGCTGCACTGTCAGTGTAGAATTAGGATCCACTATCAACACGTTCTGACTTGCAGGTCTGACAAATTTACAGTCACTCCTTCTGGAATCGGTCGTTCTGTAAACCTCATAATTATAGGCGTGCTGCAGAGTTCCTGTGCCAACAGTGTCTGCATAACGCGGTGGATAATACGGAATAATTGGAAGATTGGACTTGTAATACAGTCGAGATTGCCTCCACCTGTAGATTTTAACAGATATTATGACGACCAAACATGTTATGAAAAGAAATGAGACTGCGGCCAAGGCCAGGACCAGATAGAAAGTCAGGTTTTCGTTGTAGTCCTTGTCGTGCGGAAAGTCAGTGAACTCCGAGAGCACTTCAGGGAAGCTGTCCGCCACCGCCACGTTAACATTGACTGTAGCTGATCGAGAGGGCTGCCCGTTGTCCTCCACTACAACAGTGAGTCTTTGTTTCACAGCATCTTTATCTGTCACTTGACGAACAGTTCTTATTTCTCCATTCTGTAAGCCCACTTCAAACAGCGCCCTGTCTGTGGCTTTCTGCAGTTTATATGAGAGCCAGGCATTTTGTCCAGAGTCCACATCAACAGCCACCACTTTAGTCACCAGATAACCTACATCTGCAGAACGAGGCACTATTTCAGCCACCACAGAAGCGCCTGACTGGACCGGATACAGAACCTGAGGCGCGTTGTCATTCTGATCTTGGATGAAAATTTTCACAGTTACGTTGCTACAAAGCGGAGGAGATCCGCCATCCTGCGCTTTAATTGTTATTTTAATGCTTTTGATCTGTTCATAATCAAAAGAGCGCACTGCGTGTACAACTCCGCTCTCAGTGTTAACAGAAACATACGTTCCTACAGGAGACCCGCCCAAGTCACTTTCTTCTAGAATGTAAGATATATGAGCATTCTGATTTTCGTCCGGGTCACGAGCTCTGATTGTAAGAATAGAAACACCAGGGGAATTATTCTCTAGCAAGTATGAATTATAAACACTCTCCTGAAAAACTGGGGGATTATCATTAACATCAGTTACTTTCAAATGAAATGTTTTTCTGCTTGTCAGAGGCGGCTTTCCGGAATCAGTGGCGATGACAGTGATGTTATATTCTGACAACTTCTCACGATCTAAAATAGCATTTGTGACTAAAGAATAATAATTTCTTAAAGTTGATTTTATTATAAAATCGTCAGATCCTTCGACACAACAATCGACTTTGCCGTTATCATCAGTGTCTGAGTCCTTAACATTTATTATTGCAATTGTGGTATCAGGTGGAGCATTTTCAGATACTGTACTCGAGAAAGACATTGTATTAATGACAGGCGCATTGTCGTTTACATCAATGACCTCTAATGCAATTTTACTAGAATCAGTCAATCCACCCTGATCCCTAGCCTCGACTGTAAGTTCAAATTTAGCATCTTTTTCATGATCAATTTCTCCAGCAACAGAAACAATACCAGTGTTACTGTCAATGTTGAATAACTGAGCAGCGGGCCCCTTTTGTTTGTAGAAATTGTACGTTATTCGCCCATTTAAACCAGCGTCTGCATCTGTGGCGTTAACGGTAGTAATGTAAGTGCCCTTCGGTGCATTTTCCATCACAGATGCCCTATAGACTGTCCGGTTAAACACGGGTGCGTTGTCATTCACATCTAAAACAGTAACGTCTATATTAACAGAGCCAGACCTCAGCGGGTTTCCGCCATCTACAGCGATCAGCTTTAGAGATAGATGAGGATGCTCCTCCCGATCTAACGCTTTCTGTAAAACCATTTCCGCGTATTTACTGCCGTCTGGATTCGAGTGTTGCTTTAAAACAAAATGATTATTAGGCGATAAAATGTAATTCTGCAGTGAGTTCAGGCCTACATCATGATCATCTGCGCTTTCCAATAAAAAGCGTGAGCCCAGTGTTGCAGACTCGCTAATTTCGAATTTTAATTCTTTGTTCTGAAAGGAAGGCGCGTGATCATTTTCATCCAATATTTCGACAGTAACCTGGTGCAGCTCCATTGGGTTCTCTAGAATGATCTCGAAGCTAAAGCTGCATGGCGTGACGTCGCCGCAAAGCTGTTCTCGGTCTATTCTCTCACTCACGACTAGAATCCCTTTGTCTGTTTTGAGCTCAGCGTACTGAGTGCTTTCTCCGGTCACGATACGCGCTCGACCCGTTCGAAGCCTTTTCAAATCAAGCCCCAGATCTTGTGCTACATTACCTATGAACGAGCCTTTCTTCATCTCCTCCGGAATCGAATATCGTATCTGTCCTCTTGCAGTGTATATATAACAAGAAAATATCATCGATAACAGCCACATCATTTTCCATCGCCAAGATCGATGACCCCACTGAACCATAGTCACAAGGTTAACAAATTTTACATCCAATCAATTAAAAAGTTTAGATGTAGTCCAAGATGCCGTGAGAAAAAATAAATACAATGAAAAATGTTTTGCAAACCTTGGTGCCTCGTGCACGCAACTCTGAATAAAAATGTAGAGACAGCCTTGCCCTTATCTGCCACAAAGCGAGAAAATGGGGAGGAGTGAAGACTGCTGAATGACGAAGCACACCATAAAATGTTTTACTGATCAACAGTGGCCCTTGCTGTTCAAAGTGAGCCAAAGCACTACGAAATATGTGAAGTATTACCAATTTTATGACATCCTTCATACTAATATATATATATATATATATATATATATATGTGTGTGTGTGTGTGTGTGTGTGTGTGTGTGTACACACACAATTCATACATCTAAATCATATTCATATCGAGGATAAGAATGATTGAAGTGAGGCTATAATGTTCAGCACCATGGACAGCGACACAACACAGGCCATATAAATGTCACTTTTACCTATAATTCACATTTCACAACATTGCAGACTACGAGTGTATAATATCCATTGAAAGCTATGTTTAGGGGGGACAAAACAAATCACATCGTGCAGACTTACCAGTGTAGTGCCCGCTTCAGTGCAATCGATGCTGTGTTTCTCTTTTGGAATTGTTGCGGTTCCACTTGCATCAACATTCATCAGACTTTGACTGATGGGTCCGAAATACTTAACATCACTTTTCCTGGAATCTGTGGTTCTGTAAATTTCATAATTGTGAACATGCTGCAGAGTTCCTGTGCCAACAGTGTCTGCGTAACGAGGCGGATAGTACGGAATAACTGGGAGATTTGACTGATAATACAAACGAGATTGCCTCCACCTGTACATTTTAACAGATATTATGACGACCAAACACGTTATGAAAAGAAATGAGACTGCAGCCAAAGCCAAGACTAGATAAAAAGTCAGATTATCGTTGTATTCCTTGTCGTGCGGAAAATCAGTGAACTCCGAGAGCACTTCAGGGAAGCTGTCCGCCACCGCCACGTTAACATTGACTGTAGCTGATCGAGAGGGCTGCCCGTTGTCCTCCACTACAACAGTGAGTCTTTGTTTCACAGCATCTTTATCTGTCACTTGGCGCACAGTTCTTATTTCTCCATTCTGTAAACCCACTTCAAACAGCGCCCTGTCTGTGGCTTTCTGCAGTTTATATGAGAGCCAGGCATTCTGTCCAGAGTCCACATCAACAGCTACCACTTTAGTCACCAGGTAACCCACATCTGCAGAACGAGGCACTATTTCAGCCACCACTGAAGAGCCTGACTGGACCGGATACAGAACCTGAGGCGCGTTGTCATTCTGGTCCTGAACCTTAATGAGAACTGTAACATTTGAACCGAGAGGTGGAGACCCTCCATCTTGCGCTCTCACATGTATTTTAAACTCTTTCATCTGTTCATAATCAAATGGTCTCACCGCGTGGATAATTCCATTGTCTGCGTTAACGGAGAAGTACGATGACACAGGAGAACCATTTACATCTGTATCTACCAGGTAATACGCGATACGCGCGTTTTGCCCTGCGTCAGGGTCTGTTGCTTGAAGAGTCAGCAGAGAAACACCGGGAGAGTTATTCTCAAATATATAGGTTTTATATTCGTGTTGACTAAAGGCTGGTGCATTGTCGTTAATATCAGTAATATCTAAAGAAATAGTTATTTTACTGAATAATGAGGGGCTGCCCTCGTCTGACGCAACTAATGTTAGGTTAAAACTGGAAACTTTTTCTCGGTCTAGTGGTGCATCGGTGACCAAAGTGTAGTACTTACGCGATGATGGTTTAATTGTAAAGGGAGAATTATGTTCTAAAGTTAAGCGGACCTGTCCATTTTTACCGGAATCTAAATCCTGGACGCTTATTAAAGCTACAACTGTGCCGGGCGGAGAATCCTCTTGTATTTTACCAGAAAAAGATGTCATCATTATAATAGGGTTGTTGTCATTAACATCTACAACATCTATGAGTAATTTACTTGCGCCGGTTAGACCCCATGGATCTTTAGCCTGCAAATTAAGTTCATATTGCTGAACTGTTTCGTAGTCTAAACTGCCAGTGAGTGTTACTTCACCAGTGGCTCCATTGATTTGGAATAGGTGTGCAGCGTCCTCTCCCATATGAGTAAATGAATGCGTGACATTGCCATTGTAACCTTCGTCTGCATCAGATGCACTTACTGTAGTTATCAACATCCCTTTTACTGCGTTTTCAGCTACACTTGCTTTATATACTGTTTCAGTGAAAATGGGTGAATTATCATTGGCATCAAGGAGTTTAACGATTATTTTAACGGTTCCAGAGCGCGGCGGGTCTCCACCATCAATAGCTGTTAATACAAGTGAATGCTCGCTCTGTTTCTCTCTGTCTAGCAGCGACTGCAACACCATCTCTGCATATTTACTGCCGTCCGAGCGATTGTGTTGCTTTAAAGCAAAATTATCAGTAGGTTTCAGACTGTAGCTCTGAAGAGAATTCAAACCAACATCTGGATCAGTCGCTGTGTCTAACAAGAAAATAGTGCCTATAGGTGTGGACTCGCTAATCTCTAAAATGATTTCTTTCTTAGAAAAAACGGGTGCATGATCATTGATGTCTTGAATCTCGATTGTGATCGAAAAAAACTCGAGGGGATTTTCAAGCAAAATCTCAAGACCGAAACTACATGGAGATTTTTGTCCGCAGAGCTGCTCTCGGTCTATTCTCTCTTTTACCACCAAATGTCCTTTGTTGCGGGTCAGCTCGACATATTGTCTACTATCATCAATAACGAGCCGCGCACGGCCAGAAACCAACCTTTTTACATCCAAACCGAGATCCTTTGCCACATCTCCTACAAACAATCCTGGTCTCATTTCCTCTGGAATCGAATAACGAATCTGCCCGGTCACGGTGCTCAGCACGAATAAAAGGAAAATGTAGAATCCTGCTTGCCATTTTACACACCGCCTCAATTGGAGTCCTTTGTTATCCTGCATCCTGCAAATGTAATAATCCAAGCAAAATGCATTCATACACGTCCAGTTTTCAAATATTCGAACATTTAAATAATTATCTTCTGTATTGTTAAAAGGATTCCAAATCTTAGATTCCTTCTAATGTACAAATAACAGCTCGACGTCTTTTCTATGCTGTTTGACGCAATGCCTTCTATACGCAGTTGTTTTGCTTTGCTCACTGTCGTCTCCCTGGGCAACAGCACCTCTCACAGTCAATGAGCAGCACAACAGCAGAGCTGGACTGTCCAGCATAACAGAAGAAAAAATAAGTGAGCTACACTCACTGAAATAAAGGTACAAAGCTGCCCCTGGGGTGGTGGCTTATCATAAAGTACACCTTTGTAAATAAATGGTTGATATTAATACCTGACGCCCCAGTGACAGCTTTCGTACTTTTATTTATGGTTCTGTTGGTTTTCATTGCTGATCAGAAACTCAATAGCGAGTAGTTGGTGCATCAAAAAAATCTTTCATTGTGATTATCTGCAGGAATGGAGACATGAAATCAAATTAAAATGCAGAATTATAGAAAGTGAATCCAACCAGAGTATACCAATTACATTTTACCACCAACCAATAACACCATTTACTCTA
Organism: Barbus barbus; assembly: GCF_936440315.1. Classification (NCBI taxonomy): domain Eukaryota; kingdom Metazoa; phylum Chordata; class Actinopteri; order Cypriniformes; family Cyprinidae; genus Barbus; species Barbus barbus. The sequence goes on along the minus strand of NC_136745.1, from coordinate 8,864,589 downwards.
TAGCGTTTCACAAGAGTTTAAAACGATTTTAGGTGCATCTATTCCTGTACATTACACTAAAACCTCTTATTTAATCAAAATAATGGAATGTGTAAGATCAAGATGTGATTCTAGTGTCTAAGCTAGCACATGACCTACATTTGAAAGGATAAAAATAAGTGGAGTGTGATCTCCAAAACAGACCCAGACAAAACATTGTGCATTCAGATCTGATAGTCAAAACCTTGTAGTAATAAAAAATAAATAAATAAATAAATTCATTAACGCTATACAATAAGTTTGAATCTGTCAACATTAGTTAATATACTGTATATATACAGTAGTGGCAAAAATTGTTAGAACATTTGGCATATTTAAGAGGTTTCAGTTGTTTTTGTTGAATTGGCCTGTTGGGGAATAACAGTTAAAACCCATGGGCCAGGTATGATGAACAAAGACCAGGAGTCAGATTGCGATTAATTAAAGAAATTTACTGAAGAAATAGTTTGCAGTTTCATCCGCAGAAGTCAGCTTTAACACTCGCGATGGAGTTCGTAGGCCGACCTGCTTTACAATTCAAAAACACCAGCAATTATACCCTAACAGAGGTTGCTAATTGCGTCAATGCATAAGTCATCAAAATTCTGATTGGGTCTAAAACCTAGATAAACTTAGACAATTTCCACATATGGATGCAAGCTTGAAGCATATCTTCTGATGGCTATTTTAGTGACAAGTGATCAGAGGTCCAACGCAATACGCCTCTCCAAAGACGAATATCTGATACGTTGGACATCGGCAGCGGAACGTTTGTCCTGGACTGTATGAGTTTCTCCCTGTACAGACAGATACTAACACACATACGCAGAGAAACACTTATCTTACTTCAAGGTTGCCTCAGCCCTAAACCTTATCGGGCATGGTTACACGCACAATTAGAGCAGCTTCTTAGAGAGTAGAAAGGCAGACTAAAGCCATATTCAACTTAATCTCTAACATGCATAAATGTAACTTTGATTAATAATTATTCAAGAAATATTATAATTAATATTATTATGAAGGCCACTGTAGATCTGCCATCCACTCCTTCAGGCCATTACACTACCCATGAAACAAACTATTGCCAGAACTACCTGTGACAAAAGGAATTTGCTGGAACATTGAAAATGATGGTCTGGCCCCCTCAAAATCCGGACCTCAACCCCATCGAGCAAATTTGGGGCGAGTTGGAAAATAAACAGAATAGATCTATTCTACAGTCAAAGGAAAGCCTTTGGCTTCAGTTGCAGAAGGAATGGGATAACATTAGTGTTGAAGTTCTCAGGAAATATATTGACACTATGCCAGAGAGATGTGCTGCTGTAATTACTGCAAAAAGTGGACATACCAAATATTAAAGTTAAAAGTGGATAACTATTCAGGCAAAAAAGTTCAATGTTTTCAGATCTGTCAGGTGTTCTAACAATTTTGGCCATCAATACACACACACACACATTTATACATCTATAGATATATACATCGGCATGCGAAAGATTGTGAACCGCTTGCAGAATCTGTGAAAATCTGAATAATTTTAACAAAATAAGAGAGATCATACAAAATGCATGTTATTTTTTATTTAGTACTGTCCTGAGTAAAATATTTTACATAAAACGTGTTTACGTATAGTCCACAAGACAAAAAAAATAGCTGAAATTATTCAAATAACCCCCTTCAAATGTTTAGGAACCCTTGGTTCTAAATACTGTGTGTGGTTACCTGGATGATCTAGGACTGTTTTTTTGTTTTGTGATGGTTGTTCATGAGTCCCTTGTTTGTTCTGGACAATTAAACTGAGCACTGTTCTTCAGAAAAATCCCCCATGTCCTGCAGATTCTTCAGTTTTACAGCATCCTTTGCTTAAGGAAACACGATGTATTAAGAGCCAGGGTGAAAACTTTTGAACAGGATGAAGAGGTCCAAATTTTTCTTATTTTGTTGAAATATATATATTTTTTTCCCGTTTAGTACTGCCCTTCAGAAGCAACAGAAGATACTTGCATGTTTCCCGGAAGACAAATTAAGTACAATTTACCTTGATCTTCAAAATCAAAAAGTTTTCACCCCCTGCTCTTAATGCATCGTGTTTCCTTCTGGAGCATCAGTGAGTGTTTGAACCTTTTTTAATTGTTGTGTCTGAGTCCCTCAATTGTCCTCAGTGTGAAAAGGTGGATCTAAAAATCATACAGTTACTGCTGGAAAGGGTTCAAATATGCAAAAGATGCTGTAAAACTGAAGATTCTGCAGGACCTGGAGGATTTTTCTGAAGAACAGTGCTCAGTTTAACTGTTCAGAACAAACAAGGGACTCATGAACAACCATCACAAAACAAAAAAAACAATCGTAGATCATCCAGGTAACCACACACAGTATTAAGAACCAAGGGTTCCCAAACTTTTGAAGGGGGTTATTTTAATAATTTCAGCTATTTATGTAAACATCTATTATGTAAAATATCTTACTCAGGACAGTACTCAAAAAATAACATGCATTTTATATGATCTCTAATTTTGTTAAAATTATTCACAATTCACAATAATTCACAAAATTATTTCACAGATTCTGCAAGGGGTTCTCAAACTTTCGCATGCCACTACACATACATATATATATATATATATATATATATATATATATATATATATATATATATATATATATATATATATATATATATATATATCAAATCTAAAAGAAATGCTGTAAAAACTGTTTTTAATTGTTTGCTCATTGTATCCAATGCATTAACTAACTTAGCCTTATTAAAGTGTTACCAGAAACACTTTAATAAGGTGTTATTGTGCCAGTATGTGGTTTTGGACATTGCAGTTGATTTGAACACATCAGCTGTGTAGATGCATAAAACATGAGCAGCACTAAAGAGGCCGCATATTCATACATACTCATCACATCTAGTGTGATGAGATTGCATTATTCAGACTCTGTGTCCCATGATGCATTTTAATGCTGTAAAAGTGGGCCAGAGCCCAGCCTTAAAGCATAGTGACACACTGCTGCAGCAGGAGAGGAGAGCCAGAGACCTATATAGGGCACCCCCACCCCACACACACACACTCACACTCACACTCTCACTCTCACACTCACACTCATACAGTAAGATCACACAGCGTCTGTGACACAGTTTCAGTGAACCACCACAAGATGGAGCACAGCACATACTATATGATAACATTCAGTTACTGAACTGAACATAACTAATCAGTTCATCAGAAAAATGAACATTTAAATGACACAGAGAGAGAAAGAAAAAGACAAAGTAAAAAGAGCTTCCTGTGAATTGCCAACTGTATTTTATTTAACAATAGCAGTAAATAAAATGTTTCTTACCTAAATGAAGATTGATTTGTTTCCATTCATTAGGATGGACAGCACACCATGGAGGAGAGAAAAGAGAAGAGAAAATTAAATTTCCATTTCCCGAAGAAAATGTGTTTTGTTCAAAGCACTTACACTGTATGCAATAGTAAAACCGATGCTTTCCTTGGTAAACACCATTAATTAAAAATAAATAAACATAATAAAGATAAAAGATAAATGAGGGAGAGACAAAAAAAAAATAAAAAAATTAAAAAAAAAATCACACAAAGTGCACATGAAACAGGTATAAAATACAGCTTAAACCAGAACTCTTTGACAACTGTATGACATATCAACGGTAAGAATGGTGTCATCATGATCTCCATTTTGACAAAACAGTGTGCACTGAGGAACACAGGAGTATGTGGGGCATGTGAGGAGACACATTTCTGCCTCTGTCCTTAAATCCCTTCAATAGCTTTTCATGTAGTCATCTCTGCCTTGTGTGCAAATCCACTATAGCATGACAATCAGATTGGATTACAAAGCAAAATTGAATTTTACTATGGTCTGTGTATGTTTTAATATTTTGCTGTTAATTTTCTCTCATCCTCATACACAGAGAACCCTTCTCACGTGTGCAGCAGAAGTAGGCCTGCCTAAAGCAACAATTTAACCACACATGGATGAACATTAAACAGCACACAGTTGCTGGCTGGGAAATGTGCAGCGTTCTGAGAATACAGATCTGCAATGCAGACTCCTATACGTAACATTTAACTACATATATTCCATATAATTTGCTTTTCAGGGTTATTCATTAATAACTGGCATTCATGACAACTACTGTTAAGCCAAAACCCACATTCAATTAATAAAACACCTTTGCTGAGGATTTTAAGCAGTATATTAACCATCACCAGATCTGATGCTAATTGAATCCACACTAATGTCACCTGAAAAACCTTAAATGAAGCTCAGAATGACACTTGGGTGAAATAATTTGGAAATTCTTTCCAATCTCTCTTTTGTAGCCTTATTGTGGCGTAATGTATGCTTATGTGTCCAGTTAAATGCATGACGTACACATTGCAGATGAGCTCAGTGCACAAATATCTGGCTGTTTAGACAAAACATTACTATCTATTTGGACTGTATATTTAATCATGCAGACCCGGCAAAAACCAATATACAGTTTACACGTGACTAAATCATCCTTTATCCTATATAAGAAGCTCAAGTCATGAGGAGAGTCATAAAGTTATGGTTAGATATTTGAAAATGATTCAAATAGCAATAAATTTGTCATTTTTAGGTAAATACTATGACTATTTTATGGCAAAGTATTCTAGTGCCAAATGTAATTTAAACAATTAAAAGAAAAAAAAAAAAAAAACACTTCACACTACAACTCTAACCTAGACTATTTTTCCCCTTGGGTTTTGCTAGATTTCACACTAGTAATTTTAAACTTTGCAATAAGAATCCCTGCTTTAGAGTGAAACTGATGCTAACACCAACCAGTAATTCCAATTTATTACTAACTGAAGGCAGGTATGATGAGTGTAACTCAAGTCTAGACTTTTAAAGTAATCCTTAAAATTTGAACGATTTGAAGGTAAAAGGCCACATTACAATCTTATGCTACCTGGACTAAAAGATAAGCATACTGTATGCCTAAACACATCCTGAAATCGGACTGCTTATTTAAAGAAATAACATATCTGAGCCAAGACAAAATAAAAATCTCCAATTAAAAACAGGTCAGACATACTGGAACATTAGGAAGACTGTTGAACGTTGCATGGAGTACTTCCTTATTTCCCATTTAAATGAGACAGTGTGCCCCTTTTGATAAACTAATTTTATATCATAACTACTTTTCTAGAATTGAAAGTCACTTTACAAAGCACATAAACAGCACTAGAGTAAATGTTAAAATACAGGTCCTTCTCAAAAAATTAGCATATTGTGGTAAAGTTAATTATTTTCTGTAATGTACTGATAAACATTAGACTTTCATATATTTTAGATTCATTACAACACAACTGAAGTAGTTCAAGCCTTTTATTGTTTTAATATTGATGATTTTGGCATACAGCTCATGAAAACCCAAAATTCCTATCTCAAAAAATTAGCATATTTCATCCGACCAATAAAAGAAAAGTGTTTTTAATACAAAACAAAAGTCAACCTTCAAATAATTATGTTCAGTTATGCACTCAATACTTGGTCGGGAATCCTTTTGCAGAAATGACTGCTTCAATGCGGCGTGGCATGGAGGCAATCAGCCTGTGGCACTGCTGAGGTGTTATGGAGGCCCAGGATGCTTCGATAGCGGCCTTAAGCTCATCCAGAGTGTTGGGTCTTGCGTCTCTCAACTTTCTCTTCACAATATCCCACAGATTCTCTATGGGGTTCAGGTCAGGAGAGTTGGCAGGCCAATTGAGCACAGTAATACCATGGTCAGTAAACCATTTACCAGTGGTTTTGGCACTGTGAGCAGGTGCCAGGTCGTGCTGAAAAATGAAATCTTCATCTCCATAAAGCTTTTCAGCAGATGGAAGCATGAAGTGCTCCAAAATCTCCTGATAGCTAGCTGCATTGACCCTGCCCTTGATAAAACACAGTGGACCAACACCAGCATCACTGACTGTGGGTACTTGACACTGGACTTCAGGCATTTTGGCATTTCCCTCTCCCCAGTCTTCCTCCAGACTCTGGCACCTTGATTTCCGAATGACATGCAAAATTTGCTTTCATCCGAAAAAAGTACTTTGGACCACTGAGCAACAGTCCAGTGCTGCTTCTCTGTAGCCCAGGTCAGGCGCGTCTGCCGCTGTTTCTGGTTCAAAAGTGGCTTGACCTGGGGAATGCGGCACCTGTAACCCATTTCCTGCACACGCCTGTACACGGTGGCTCTGGATGTTTCTACTCCAGACTCAGTCCACTGCTTCCGCAGGCCCCCCAAGGTCTGGAATCGGTCCTTCTCCACAATCTTCCTCAGGGTCCGGTCACCTCTTCTCGTTGTGCTGCGTTTTCTGCCACACTTTTTCCTTCCCACAGACTTCCCACTGAGGTGCCTTGATACAGCACTCTGGGAACAGCCTATTCGTTCAGAAATTTCTTTCTGTGTCTTACCCTCTTGCTTGAGGGTGTCAATGATGGCCTTCTGGACAGCAGTCAGGTCGGCAGTCTTACCCATGATTGCGGTTTTGAGTAATGAACCAGGCTGGGAGTTTTTAAAAGCCTCAGGAATCTTTTGCAGGTGTTTAGAGTTAATTAGTTGATTCAGATGATTAGGTTAATAGCTCGTTTAGAGAACCTTTTCATGATATGCTAATTTTTTGAGATAGGAATTTTGGGTTTTCATGAGCTGTATGCCAAAATCATCAATATTAAAACAATAAAAGGCTTGAACTACTTCAGTTGTGTTGTAATGAATCTAAAATATATGAAAGTCTAATGTTTATCAGTACATTACAGAAAATAATGAACTTTATCACAATATGCTAATTTTTTGAGAAGGACCTGTAAATGTTAAAAATTGATCTCTGTATAAATAAGTGCATGCATGGTTCATGTCATACCATGGTTCAAAGGAAATATTTATTATTTGAATTTTAAGTTTAAAGTCACCAGTAACAAACTTCACATACAAGACTGAATTGTACAATAACATAAGAAAAGAGACAGCATGATACAATAGCTTATGTATAAACCCCCAAAAAAGAGAATCTAGAGAAAGAGAATTGTAAATAAAATCATGATAAATGTGATTAAAAGAGATGCTAGAAGAGTGCTCATGTGAAAGAATGTAAAGTAAATGTCCAAACAAATTGAAATACTATTGATTTCTAAATAAAGTGACTAAATCTCCTTGCAAACTGTACACACACACACACTTAGAGCAGATCAACATTAATAAACATATATTTTTAGAGTTTGTGTTTACAAGTTGTGTAAAAAATCTTGTCACATGCAAAATTAAAGCAGAAAAGAACATACAACATTAAAGTGAGGGACTCACTGAAGACGTACATTATAATAATGAACATTTGTCATTTGTTTGATTAAAGGATTTTCAGTCCAATTTGTTGATAAGGATTTTCTCTATGATTGTCAGGGTCAAACCACCTGAGTTAGAGTTTATGTGGCACTAATAGCTTTGCAAGTGTGGCGCTGTGGCCACCAACATGCAATGACGTGCCTCTCTTATTCAGCATGTCCAAATCAACAAAGTCCGAGCCAAATCTGAAGTCCCCTTTCCATGAGCCTGTGGTTAAGAACGAATTATATCGATCATCTTTCTGCAGAGTATTGAAGCGGCTCACGTCAGAGTAGCCAGGTGGTCCGTAGGTAGGAGGAAAAACGGGTAAGTTTGCAGTTGAACGGTACATGTGTCGGTATCTACATAATCTCATATAGACCACAGCAATGATGAGCACAAGGAAAAGACTGGACGTGCCTGCCAGAGCCATTATTAAATACAATATAAGGTCACTGTGTCCATGTGATTTATCTGTGCCACGTGAAACGAGCTCATCAATAATAGGCAAGCCGTCTTCTATCATAATATTGACAGTTGCTGTTGCAGACAAAGATTCAAGCCCATTATCAATCACAGAGACTATCAAGGTTTGTTTGATTTCTTCATCTTCTGCAAACGGCCTTAGTGTCCTAATTTCTCCACAGTGCAGTCCAATGGAGAACAAATTAGGCTGTGTGGCTTTTACAATTCGATAGGACAGCCATGCATTGTGCCCTGCGTCTGCATCAATCGCAACCACTTTGGTGACCAGATAATCTGCAGGAGCAGCTCGGGGCACAATGTCATGTGCAAGGTACCCATCAAACTGAACAGGGTAAAGAACAACTGGAGCATTGTCGTTCTGATCTACAATAAAAATCTGGACAGTGCATGTGCTAGTGAACGATGGCCTGCCTTCATCACGTGCCACAACTTGAACATGAAAGTGAGTGGATGATTCGTAATCAAAGGGGCACAGAGTAAATATCTCACCAGTTTCTGGATTGATGGAAAGATGAGAGGCTGCATCTTCTGAAAGAGAATACAAGATTCTAGAGTTCTGGCCTTCATCTGCATCATCAGCATTGACCTTAATAACCAGGGTTCCCTGGGGCTGATTCTCTACAAATTTGATGCTGTAGTCACGGTGTCTAAAAATAGGAGGATTATCATTAACGTCTGTGACTGTTATGGCTACAGTTTTACTGCTGAATAAAGGGGGTGTGCCAGCATCCACAGCAGTCATGGTTATGTTATAGTGAGGACACTTTTCCCGGTCTAAAACTCCATCAATCACAAGCATGAAGTAATTCTTTACCTCTGACACAAGTTTAAATGGCATGTCATCAGAAATCTCATACGTGACCCGTCCACTGGTACCAGTATCAAGGTCATAAACGTGCAGCAAAGCCACCATGGTTCCAGGTGAAGCATCCTCTGGCACAGTAGAAGTAGTTGATTTAATAGCAATAACAGGTGAATTGTCATTCACATCTATCACATCTATTATGAGTTTACAGTGAGATGACTGTCCGCCCCCATCTTTGGCTTGTACATCCAGCTCGTGAGAACTGGCCTCCTCATAATCCAATGCACCCATGACCTTTACCTCACCCGTCACGTGGTCGACCTCCACAACCCCCCTCGTCTTATCAGGCACGTGACTGAAAGAGTAACTAATTTCCCCATAAATCCCACTGTCTAAATCGGTTGCATTTAATTTAACCAACACAGTGCCTCTAGGTGAATTTTCCTGCGCACTGACTTTGTACACAGTTTGATCAAACACAGGAACGTTATCATTGGCGTCCAAGACATGAATGTGAATTGATGTCGTTCCAGAACGAAAAGGTCGGCCACCATCCAATCCACTTAGAGTCAGAAAGTGATCAGCTTGGTTTTCTCGATCCAAAGGCTTTTTAAGAACCAATTCAGGATATGCATTTCTGTCCACCTGAGTATTCATTTCCAAAGCAAAATATTCATTCTCACTGAGTTGATAATGGTGAACTGAATTAGCTCCTATGTCAGGATCGTGAGCACTTTCAAGTGGAAAACGCCTCCCCAGGACCATTGACTCCAGTAGCTCCAGCTCAATCTGACCATTTTCAAACGTCGGACTGTTATCGTTGATGTCCTGGATGTCTAAGAGGAGGCTGTACACTTTGAGCGGATTTTCCAAGAGCAGCTGGAATTGCAGGACGCACGGTGCAGACTGCACACAAAGCTCCTCACGGTCCATTCTCTCACTCACCAACAGAGAGCCTGTTTCTGCTCTCAGCTCGCAAAACTGTCGGCTCCCCTCAGCAACAACTCGAGCATTGCGCCTCACAAGCTCAGTCACATCTATTCCCAAATCTCTCGCCACATTGCCAATGACAGAGCCTCGCTGCATCTCTTCTGGAACTGAATAACGCACTTCACCGAGAGAGCCGCACATGCAAATGAAGCAGAAACAAAGCTGAAGCCAGAAATTGGCCCAAACGCATCTTTTCAAACAAATCATGTTGTGAAATATTAATGGCTATATTTAAATGAAAAAGAATAAAAATAATGACGATCAAAGCACATTCTGAACAGATCCTCAAATAGCTGGGGCAGACACTGCACTCTGATGACTGCTCCTGTCGGCTTAGATTTTTATTTTTATCTCTCCCTTCCTCTGCACTCCTCAGCATTCCCCTCCCCATCTATCCCTCATTCCTCCCCTCCTCTGCTCACTGTGTAACACTGATTATACTGAATCAGGGCACACGGCACAGATGAGATCACTTGCTAAGCTGTGTGTAACAAAAGAGCGTCACCCAGAGACCAAAAGAAAGAGTTACAGACACACAAACTTGAGCTACCATGAACAAACAAAATACCACTGGATTTATTTATTATTATTATTATTATTATTATTATTATTTAAATAAAGAACATAAGAATATAACTAGTACTGAGAAACTAATGTTAGTTAAAAAAGATCTCAATATTTGATATGCTATGGTTTAATTCAGGGGCCTGAGGAGTACTAAATATTAAGAACAAAACTTTTTTGGGGGGCTTGATCCCTTCTGAAAATGTATGTAACTAGTCACTATTTAGAATTTCAAATAAACTTTTAGGTTAAATGGATAGCATTACCTCACAACTATGTCGGATGAACAGGTATAAGCCAGATTGTAACCTTAACACATGGTGATGATGATGATGATGATAATAGTAAAACTACTACTACTACTAATAAATGGTTACGATGAGTTGTAATTCGCTAAATTAGAGAAGACTGCTTTTCTAAAATTTACAACGCCATTAAACAAATATTTAACAGTCTAAATCAGATTCTATGGTGATGATAGCACTCATAAAAAATGCAGAACTAATTTCATACTTTATTTTTAGAGGTAATGTCAAGCCCTTCAAGATCATCCACAGCAGACTTTTTCAGAGTCAGGTCAATGGTCATTGTGCCCTCATTATAAGATCTGACGAACTTGAAGTCACTAGTGCGCGAGCCCGTGGTCAGGTATGCGTCATAATTGTAAGCGCTGCGGAGAGTTCCCGCGCCCTCCACTTCAGCGTAATTTGGAGGCAGATACGCCCTGGGAATAGCATTTGTTGGCGATTTTCTACAACAATATGAGACTTCAGTCCTGAATGACATCATGCAAAGGGTGGAGAGAAACAGCTACGTGAATGTCAACGATTAAACTGGTAAGCAGCGACACTAAGAGTTCAATTAAGAAACTGCAAGTACTCTCACAGCTCTGATATTAAATTGAGAAACTTGGATATAAGCACATTAAATGACTTCATAACATCAAGACTCCAACAGGATGAAATATTCTCGTTAGATGTGAACACAGAAGAAGCCTAAATTTCTAGAGCATCTATGCGTAAAATAAACACCCGTGTATGTAGACCGACATAAAGCAAAACCGCAACAGCAACAGACACTGGCCCGTACAGCAGCGTGGGAAGCTTATAGAAATATGCCGTTCTATTCTACAACGTCTATTCAGTAAACTGAATTTTAAAAGAAATAGTGAAATAAGAATTTAAAAAACTTCATGAGCCTAGTTCAGAGAACATGGTTAAAAAATTTGCATGATTAATGTTTAAGGACCGTTTCTCATCGCGTTTTCTTGAAAGCATAATTCCAGCAGTATATAAAACTTTCGCAAATTACTGAGAACCTCTGACGACTCCTAATACACGTGCAGTGCTTTTTTTTTGGGGGGGGGGGGGGGGGGGGGGGCTTATCTCTCATTTACCAAAATGATTCGAAATAAACGATGTCAAAACGTTCAGATGGATCTCCCATTCTCTTTAGGTTTGCTATAAAGTATTGGAGAAAAAACAAACAAACAAAGAAACCTTCACATTCACAATGATACCAAATAGACTGTTCGTAGCTTCCTCAGTCAAGGCCTACCTTCGTGAGTACAACCAACAGCAGTCGAGGTATGAAGTTTTAAATTCTAAATCATGAAATCCAATTGACAAAAAAATCAAAAAATCAAAAAAAAAAAAAAAAAAACACGTGACTATGCGATAATTATCACTAATCCTTCTGTACATTTTAATGATCAATTAAGATATTTGAGCGTGTGCTGAGTATCATCCTCTGTCTCTCTCCTCCATATCTTGCTCCATATAAACGCAACATCCTAAACAACGTAAAAGCTGATTCAGCACCATGGACAGCAACAGTAAAAAGTTACCCTGTGATTTTCCATACAACTAAAAGTATATTGGCCTATTACTAAACAGAATGTTATTGGCTTCGGCATTTAATCCTCTTTATATGCTAAATTCATAAAAGCGAGACATTAAAGAGAGAAACACTAAAACAATGAAAGAAAGAAATAGATTCGTAAAACATGACGATTTATGAATAGAGTATGTATAAAACACTACATTTCAGACCTTAATTGTAGATTTGTGAATGTTTGAATGTGAATAGGTCACGTGATCCTTTTCTAGAACAGAGCCTGACAGTACGATCAAATGAGAAAACAAATTCAGTTAATTTCTAATCCCAGACCATTAACTATCTGTGGAAAACAGAGTTGTTTACTCCTACCTGAAACGAATCGTTCACTTCCGCATCAAGCCCTTCAAGATCATCCACAGCGGATTGAGTCTTTTTCAGAGTCAGGTCAGCGGTCAGCGTGCCCTCATTATAAGATCTGACGAACTTGAAGTCACTAGTGCGCGAGCCCGTGGTCAGGTAAGCGTCATAATTGTAAGTGCTGCGAAGAGTTCCCGCGCCCTCCACCTCCGCGTAATTTGGAGGGATATACGCGCTGGGAATGGCTACAGCTCCATCAAACAACAGTCTGGGCTTTCTCCTGCGACAAAACCTCACTGCCAGGATGATGATGATGAAGGTCAGGAAGAAAGTGGAAACGGACACCAGCGCGATGATCAAATAAAACGTCAGTTTGGAGCTGCTCTCGTCTCGAGACATGTCTTTCAGTTCTGGAACTTCAGCCAAGTTATCTGATATCAGTAAATACAATGCGCACGTAGCTGAGAGAGAGGGCTGTCCGTTATCTCTCACGGACACAACGAGGTTCTGTTTCATGCTGTCAGATTCAGAAATGTCCCTCTGCGTCCTGATCTCTCCGCTGTGGACACCGATAGTGAAAAGTCCCGGATCTGTCGCTTTAATAATGTGATACGAGAGCCACGCGTTTTGGCCAGAATCCGCGTCCACGGCTATCACCTTGGAGACCAGGGAGCGCGCCTGCGCGGCTTTGGGTACCATCTCGGTCATGAAGGAGTTTCCTTCTGGAGAGGGGTATAATATCTGAGGGGAGTTGTCATTCTCATCCGTTATGAAGACGCTCACGGTCACGTTACTGCTCAGAGGAGGAGAACCGTTGTCTCTGGCTAACACGAGCATTTTGAAACTTTTCAACTGTTCGTAATCAAACGACCTCAAGGCATGAATGACCCCGGTGTCTCCGTTAATGGATAGAAAGGAGGACACCGGTGCGCCGTTGAGATCAGAGGACAACAGAGAATAAACTACAGTGCCATTCTGTCTCCAGTCGGTGTCTGTAGCTGATACTGAACAAATAGAGGAGCCCGGTTTGCTATTTTCTTGCACATGAGCTCTGTAACTCTGCTCCTGAAATACAGGTGGATTATCATTCACGTCAGCTACAGTCAGGTGAATATTCTTAGTGGAAGATAAAGGCGGAGAGCCCTCATCAGTAGCAGTAATTGTAATATTATAATCAGAGAGCAGCTCGCGATCTAATTCACCTGTGGTCACCAGAGAATAGTAATTTTTGATTGAAGGTACGAGTTTAAACGGGACGTTTTGCTGAATGGAGCAGCGCACCTGTCCGTTATTCTCAGAGTCTCTGTCCTGCACATTAATGATGCCAACCTCTGTACCGGGGAACGCGTTCTCAGGAATCGGGCTATTCAAAGACTTAATCACTATAATGGGGGCATTGTCATTGACATCTGTAATTTCTATGATTACTTTAGTGTCCGAAGAAAGACCAGAGCCATCCTTTCCCTCAATAAGCATTTCATACCTTAATGCCATCTCAAAATCAATGGGGCCTTTAACTTTAATCTCCCCATTGTTTGGATCTAGAGAAAATAATACGTTGGCATTTTTCGAAATTCGACTAAACTCGTATGTGACTTCTCCATTTTGTCCCTCGTCAGCATCAGTAGCGCTCACTGTCACCACTACAGTATCTAGAGGAGAATTTTCAGGCAGACTGACTTTATAGACGGCCTGACTAAAGACTGGAGCATTATCATTAGCATCCAGCACAGTGACGTGTATGGCTACAGTACCTGATCTCGGTGGAGTCCCGCCGTCTACCGCAGTCAGAATTAATGTTAGCTCTTTCTGCTGCTCACGATCCAACTCTCTTTCTAACACTAACTCGATATTTTTTCCACCGTCTGACTTTGTGCTTACAGATATAAGAAAATGATCATTCCTTTCAATAGAATAGCTTTGTACTCCATTCTGTCCTATGTCCGCATCATGCGCCTCATTCACGCGGAACCGAGCGCCTTTCACAGCACTCTCACTTATCTCAAGCTTTATTGTGTCTTTGGGAAAGGTCGGTGTGTTATCATTGATATCCTGAACTTGTATTGTCACACGGTGTATCTCCAATGGGTGTTCTAGAACTAATTCGAAATTAAGAGCACAGGAAAGCCCCTCACTACAAATCTCCTCTCTGTCGATTCTCTCCGCTACGGTCAGTTCTCCAGTATTCAGATTAATGTCACAGTATCGTTTTCTGTTACCTTCAGTATCAATTCGAGCCTTACGAGATGACAGTCTGTTTACATCGAGCCCGAGATCCTTTGCTATATTTCCAATCACAGATCCGCGTTTCGTCTCCTCCGGAAAAGAATAGATCACGTCTCCATAAGCGGAGTGTGCCATCAGCACGAAGAACAAAAGACCAAACATCTGATGATTAAGCCAGAAGCTTTGAAAATCCATTTGTAAATATGCTTTAGACACAAGATGCAATACAAAACGTAAATCTGAATACTACATCAATACATAAAAGACTAGAAAAAACGCAAGCGTCGACGATTTTCCATAAAACCGAACTAGAAGCACTGCTAATGACATCAACAGGGTGGAGACAAGAAAAATGTTTTTCTCAATGATATTACAGGTGAACAGCGACTCTAAGTGTTTAAACATGAAATTGCATATTTAGCTCTCTAGAAGGATTAAGTTACGGTAGCATGACTGAAAAGCAACGATCACGGAAGTGACTTTAAAGCATAAAAAGTCTTTGGTTGTTAACATTCTGTTTTGAAGGATTAAGAAAAACAGTTTTTTAGAGTACTCCTAAAACCCACTGATTCATACAGAGTTACAGGATATGAGAGGTGGAAACACGATTCAAGCATTACTTGACCAGCACCATGGACAGCAACATAAAAAATTCCACAAGCAAGTGCACACCACACAAGTGTTTCAAAATTTTCTGTAATTGATGTCTATAGGTAAACGAAGCTACTAAAGAAATAATTTCATATTAAGGACACAACGATGAGACAGATGTGCATCAGATTGTCTTAAATAGCAATAATTACAGATTTCCTCACTGATTTACTGAAAAGGCAGGGAAAAAAAAAACAGAAATTAAACGGACACTCAAACTCACATGTAAAGTTTAAATAAGTTCCATGATAGAAAGGTTTTGTAAACTTGGCGCATATGGCGTTAATCCGTTTGAAAACAATGCATTAATCACAAATGGAAAAACGTTTTCACCAAAAAAAAAGTTTACAACATTCTACATACATATCCCCTTTACAAAGAAACTTGAGCCTAACCTCTATGAACGCAGCTCATTTTGAATTAAATCTTACAGACACGCTAAAAAATAAAGTCAATATACGAGAAAATCGCAAGAACAGTAAAAAATCGATAATACTAACATAAACAAAATCACAAATTTCAACATGAGATCTTTAAATGTCATTGAAAACGGACATTTAATGAGATGAAAAAGTACAACTAATTACAAATGCATTTCGCATCAGGCTCATTAAAAATACACAGTATAAAACAACTTAACTACTTAAAAGCATAAACAAATATGCAAAAAAAAAAAGTTCTTCTAAGACAGTTTAGAATCAACTTGAATTGCGATACGTGATATTTTAAGAGCCTGCTGCAAATCAAAGCGGTAAACTTTGAACACAAATACACATTAAACATGGAAGCCCAGACCATTAAATAAACAAGTAAAACTTTGTTAGCCCTACCTGAAACTGATCGGTCATTTCCGCTTCGAGTCCTTCAAGATCATTCACAGCGGACTTTTTTAGAGTCAGGTCAGCAGTTAATGTGCCCTCATTATAAGATCTGACGAACTTGAAGTCACTAGTGCGCGAGCCCGTGGTCAGGTAAGCGTCATAATTGTAAGTGCTGCGAAGAGTTCCCGCGCCCTCCACCTCCGCGTAATTTGGAGGTAGATACGCGCTGGGAATGGCTACAGCTCCATCAAACAACAGTCTGGGCTTTCTCCTGCGACAAAACCTCACGGCCAAGATGATGATGATGAAGGTCAGGAAGAAAGTGGAAACGGACACCAGCGCGATGATCAAATAAAACGTCAGTTTGGAGCTGCTCTCGTCGCGTGACATGTCTTTCAGTTCTGGAACTTCAGCCAAGTTATCTGATATTAGTAAATACAATGCGCACGTGGCTGAGAGCGAGGGCTGTCCGTTATCTCTCACGGACACAATGAGGTTCTGTTTCATGCTGTCAGATTCAGAAATGTCCCGCTGCGTCCTGATCTCTCCGCTGTGGACACCGATAGTGAAAAGTCCCGGATCAGTCGCTTTAATAATGTGATACGAAAGCCACGAGTTCTGGCCAGAATCCGCGTCCACGGCGATCACCTTGGAGACCAGGGAGCGCGCCTGCGCAGCTTTGGGTACCATCTCGGTCATAAAGGAGTTTCCTTCTGGAGAGGGGTATAATATCTGAGGGGAGTTGTCATTCTCATCCGTTATGAAGACACTCACGGTAACGTTACTGCTCAGAGGAGGAGAACCGTTGTCTCTGGCTAACACGAGCACTTTGAAACTTTTCAGCTGTTCGTAATCAAACGACCTCACGGCATGAACGACCCCGGTGTCTCCGTTAACGGATAGAAAGGAGGACACCGGTGCGCCATTGACATCAGAGGACAACAGAGAATAAACTACAGTGCCATTCTGTCTCCAGTCCGGGTCTGTAGCTGATACTGAACAAATAGAGGAGCCCGGTTTGTTATTTTCTTGCACGTGAGCTCTGTAACTCTGCTCCTGAAATACAGGTGGATTATCATTCACGTCAGCTACAGTCAAGTAAATATTCTTAGTGGAAGATAAAGGCGGAGAGCCCTCATCAGTAGCAGTAATTGTAATATTATAATCAGAGAGCAGCTCGCGGTCTAATTCACCTGTGGTCACCAGAGAATAATATTTCTTGATTGAAGGAACGAGTTTAAATGGGACGTTGTGTTGAATGGAGCAGCGCACCTGTCCGTTATTCTCAGAGTCCCTGTCCTGCACATTAATGATGCCAACCTCTGTACCGGGGAACGCGTTCTCGAGAATGGGGCTGTTAAGGGAATTAATCACTATAATAGGGGCGTTATCATTGACATCAACAACATCTATTAATACAGTGCATCGACCTGCTAGCCCTTGACCATCTTTGGCTTGAATGGGCAACTCAACTGAACTCTCTTCCTCATAATCAAAGAACCGTCTCAGTTTAATTTCACCAGACACTGCATCAAGCAAAAACATTTCCAGATGACTTTCAGATACATGACCAAACTCATAAGTCACTTCTCCGTTGTGTCCCTCGTCAGCATCAGTAGCGCTCACTGTCACCACTACAGTATCTAGAGGAGAATTTTCAGGCAGACTGACTTTATAGACGGCCTGACTAAAGACTGGAGCATTATCATTAGCATCCAGCACAGTGACGTGTATGGCTACAGTACCTGATCTCGGTGGAGTCCCGCCGTCTACCGCAGTCAGAATTAATGTTAGCTCTTTCTGCTGCTCACGATCCAATTCTCTATCAATAACTAACTCTTCATATTTTCCTCCATTCGCTCCCGTAAGGACACTCAGAATAAAATGCTCATTGTTTTGAAGTGTATATGATTGCACTGAATTCATACCAATATCTGCATCGTGAGCCTCATCTAATAAGTAACGAGATCCTTTTACAGCCGACTCCTGTATTTCAAATTTTATTACACTTTGTTTGAACTGTGGTGAATTATCATTTATGTCCTCAACAGTGAAAATAAAACGATGCAGCTCTAAAGGATTTTCCAGCACGAGCTCTTGTTTAATAACGCATGAAGCTTTCTTTCCACACATTTCTTCTCTGTCGATTCTCTCCGCTACGGTCAGTTCTCCAGTATTCAGATTAATGTCACAGTATCGTTTTCTGTTACCTTCAGTATCAATTCGAGCCTTACGAGATGACAGTCTGTTTACATCGAGCCCGAGATCCTTTGCTATATTTCCAATCACAGATCCGCGTTTCATCTCCTCCGGAAAAGAATAGCTCACGTCTCCATAAGCGGTGTGCGCCATCAGCACAACAAAGAAAAATCCAACCATTTCAGCAATAACAGAAGGTTTAGATATCTACGCGGAAACGAAGACAAAAGTAACCACGTTATCCAGGTGTACATGGAACTGAAACGACTGAATTTAGTTCGTGGTCGATACAAAAGAATTATAGATGAGGCACCGCTCACCATCGACGACTTCCTACAGCGTGATGAGATGTCAGTCCTGTATATAACATCAGGAACAGGGTGGGGAGAAACAGTAATATAAAGGTTAACGTTTGCACTGGTGAACAGCGACACTAAGAGTTCAATTTTGAAACTGCAAAAACTTTCATAGGTCTGATATTAAATGTCTAGTCAAGTCAAGTCAAGTCTGCTTTATTGTCAATTCTTCCACATGTACAGCACATACATACAGAGAATTGAAATTGCGTTACCCTCAGACCCTTGGTGTAAACAGTTAACATTAAACACGTTCAAATACAGATAATACGGTTTAAACATATGTACACACAATTCTATAGCTATACAAGTAAGGACATTGTATAAAAAAAAAAATAAAGAAATAGATAAAGTGGTATAAGGCGCATGGCAGATAGTGCAAACCAGTTAAATAAAAACAAAACTGTGCAGATATATTTGTAGTGCAAAAAGAGCTTATCAATCTGAGAACATTGTAGAAAAATAAAAAAAATAAAAAAGATAGATAAAGTGACATAAGGCACATGGCAGAATAGATAGAGTGCAAACCAGTTAAATAAAACAAAAACTGTGCAGATATGATCAGTCTGTTAAATTGACAGGAGAACAGTCTTTTTATGAGACTATCCGAGGAGGTAGTTTGCAGTCAATGCTGGATGAGGTAGTGATCAGTCCAATGCTGCACAAGTGACAGGTGCTGGTCACAGTTTGTAAGTAGGTGGGGGGTGGCTGGTCCTGGGGGTGTGGGGAGCCGTGGGGGGGGGGGGGGGGGGGGGTTTCTCATAGTGTCAGAGTTCAGTGTTGTATGGGGTAAGAAGAGGGGAGGGGGGGCAGGGACGGGAGGGAGTTCAGCTTCCTGACAGCCTGATGTATGAAGCTGTCCTTCAGTCTGCTGGTCCTCGCCTGGAGACTCCGCAGTCTCCTCCCTGATGGCAGCAGACTGAAGAAGCTGTGTGTCGGGTGGGTGGGATCACCTGCAATGCAGAGGGCTTTGCGGGTGAGACGGGTGCTGTAGATGTCCTGAGACTCGATCGAAGAACTAATCAATTCTCTTTCCGGCTCAGGCTGCATTGGTTAAGTGTATGGGGCTGTCACGTGATGAACGAACGACTCAAACCCGAGAATGCTGTGCAATGCGCATGCGCGACTGAACGAATCACTCCCCGAGACGACTCGTTCTTCCCGAGTCACATTAAAGATTCGTTCAAAATGAACGAATCGTTCAAGAACAACCCATCACTACAATTCAGTTCATAGCGTCTGAGTAAATTGTAAGATTTGTGAGAGAAAATCGCCAAATGGCTAATAAAAAGTTGTACTGTGAGGATGTGTTGCAAATGTCATTCGCCAATTCTGACTCTGAAGGGGAATATTTGCCTTTTGGAAATGACGATCGGCGTCTAATGATCGCGCTTCTCTCGGTACATCTTTTCCGCGCAATGGTGCCGCTGCGCAAGGCGCGATCGTTCACAAAGCACAAACAAGTGATCATTTCAACACTTTGCCCAACGGGGATGGGGGTGACAGGGGTGGACGTGGTCTTAGTGTCCATAGGAGAGCTGTTGCTCTCTGATGATCGGCCAGATTGCGCCGTTCTGATCGCGCGCGCTCCAATGGCAGCCGGCAGACAGTACAGGTGCAGTCAGTTTGGGGTAGGTCTGTGTGCTGTGCCATGCAATGAGAGGTACCATACTCTCAAGAACTATAAACTGTCACATAGATACCTGATTGGACAGATAGCTGGTCAACTGATCAAAAAATAGGCACATGTATTTTACTATGGTCCAGTAATACAGTAATAATTTACTACTTTCTCCTGTTTTTCTGTTGATTTCCCCTTTTCCTGATCATTTGGAATGAGGATAAAAAGACAAAAAAAAACAACAACAACATGCAAATAAGTTCAAACATCCATTCAATATCTATTATTTCCTGAATATTACTGCTGAACTGATCAAACAGTAGGCTACTGTTCACCAGGGGCGGAGCCAGACGATGTAAACATTTGGGGCTTAGCCCAAAGCTAGGGGGGTCCGGGGGCATGCTCCCCCGTGGAGATTTTTTCCCAATTACGTCAGCAAAATGCACTATTTTTCAGGCTGTTTGAGATAATAGAATGCCTAAAAATCTATACACTATCTGGGAAAATGATGATAGTTACTCAGTAAAAAAAAAAAAAAAAAAAAAAAAAATTCACCCAGTAGAGCCTACAACCTATTTTGTATTTAATTGTTCTCCAGCTGTAGTGAATCCAAAACACCAAAAATGTTAAGGATGACTAATTTTCACCCCTGGCAACTAAAAAGAGGCAACCATTATCTGAATTTTAAGTTAGCCTACATAGGTAAAATTGGAATTTGGTGTAAACATCATTACTAATCTTAAGAGTTCAGTTCTGTATATTTTGTGCTTAGCTGACAAATTTGCTAGATCATAATCCATGCCATGATAATTTAGGCTGCTCTACTAGCAAACAGCAAATGCTGCAGTGCCAAGTAAATGTGGTCTTCAATACTCTAAATCGAATATCAGGCCAACAGAAGAATATTTACAAAAATTATATTGTATTATATTTCTTTGGGAAATAGCACAGTATGATAAACAACATGGCCATATATTATTATGTTATGGTACTTTATTTGTTTGACTACTGGTCACGTTTCTCCTGACTCTTCTTCTCTTCTTCGAGATGCTCTACTCATCTCTGGAAATGTCTTCCACTGAAAGAAGAAAGTATAAACCAAAGAAAGTATAAGTGTTTCTGATCACAAACTTAAATAATTTAACCTGGCACAACCAAATATTTACATAGAATGTGAAAAAAAAAGTCCAGTTAGAAAAATATATTTAATAATAATAATAAATAAACAATGACCGATCAAATAACGCATCATCTTCAACTCAACTAAGCTAAGACAGAAATGCATGTAGTTTCAGCTAACCCATCGCTTCATCACAATTTCACATTCCAGTTAGGCTCATAAACCATAACTCCTTCAAAATCTGCCAATGATTGATGATAAGCTGAATTTCTCAGACTACATTGCTAAAACTGCCCGGTCCTGCAGATTTGCATTATACAATATTAAGAAGATCAGGCCCTTTCTCTCAGAACATGCAACATAACTCCTTGTTCAGGCTCTTGTTCTGTCCAGACTTGACTATTGCAATGCTCTCTTGGCAAGCCTTCCAGCCAATTACATCAAACATCTACAATCAATCAAAAATTGCACTGGCTACCAATAGCTGCTCGCATTAAATTCAAGGCATTAATGTTTGCTTACAGAACCACCACTGACTCGGCTGCCCTTTACCTAAATTCAGTACTTCAGACTTATGTGCCCTCTAAAAGCTTGCGTTCTGCAAGTAAACGATGCATTATAGTGCAATCCCAAAGAGGCTCATCTGATGGAATGACCTGCCCAACTCAATCCGAGCAGCTGAATCCTCACCCATCTTCAAGAAACGGCTAAAAACACATCTCTTCCATCTTTATTTGACCCTCTAACTCTAGCACTCTCTATTCTAATTTTATTTTATCTATTGGTCTTCTTTTTATTAAAAAAAAAACACATTTGACCTATCAATTGCATATTTATTCTCTCTAACTGCTAGCTTTTCTTGTAAAACTAACACTAGCTTTCTTTTATCTATTTTCTCTACTTGTTTCTTATAAAAAAAATCAGGTTTATTTTTTCTATATTCTGTCTACTCATTTTCTTAAAAAAACCAAAAACAATTCTAAGTGTACTGCATAGGCTAACCAAGACTTGTCATAGCACTTGCATGTTGTTGCTGTTTTCTTGGTTTTGATTGCTTCTAATGTCCTCATTTTTAAGACTCTTTGGATAAAAGCGTCTGCAAAATGACAATGTAAATGTAAATAAATAAATAAAAATAAACACGACTATATATGCAGGCCTACATGGGGCATAAAAAGAAAAACTTCAACAGCAACAGACAACGCCCTCTACAGCATCATAAAGACAATATAGAAATATGCCATCCTATACTAAAATTTCTAATTTAGTGAAGTAACGATTTAAAAAAATAATTAAGAACATGAAAGCAACAAACTTAAAGGGGGCAAAACACACACAGTTTCACCCAATCTCATGTCAATCTTGAGTACCCATAGAGTAGTATTGCATCCTTCATATCTCCAAAAAGTCTTTAATTGTATCATATTTATTAAAAAAAAGATACAGCTTTACGATTCTCTCCGGAAAAATCCGAGCTTCTGGAGGCGTGCCATGGGCGGAGCTAAAGAGTGACGAGCACTTGAGCGCAGATCTGCCAACAAAACAGAAACATTTGATGCGTTTCACTTACCGTCTGCAGTTCTGAATCATGACTGGGATCTTTTATCCTGGGACTGCTCCATCTTTCAGTATCAAACGATGTGCAAATCCACCGTCGAACTGGGCCTTGTTTATAAAACGTTCGTCAACAAACACACTTGAGAAACTCCGTTGCTGCCCCGAAAAAACAAACTGCATCCACTGTTCACGTAACGCTGGTCTCATCGGGAAGCTGAACAAGGTTATCTTTCCTTCACAACCAAAAACACACTTTTTAGAGACATTCTTCCCGAGCGAGACCGGTGCAGTGCAGTCGGCTGAAGCGCGTTGATGGGCGCGCTCTTGCTGTCGCTCTGGTCCATGCATGCATGGGCGCGTTCTTCCGGGAGAAATGCCCATATAAGGAGTTCCACCCTCGTCATGAAGAGCCACGATCAAAAAATTAAAATAAATTCTCCGAAACTGGATGTTTCGTGTTGTTTTCTTTTTGTCTTGCAATAAAATAAATAAATAAATAAACTATATAAAAAAAAAACTCACCGAAACTTGTACGAAACCCGGTCCCAGACGTAAGATTTTTGTCACAGAAATACTCTGTCATACGTCCAAATTGTTTTTCCAACTCTTTAACAGTGTAAACAACTCTGAAAGCATGAAACAGCATTGTATCATTATTGTATCAATATACATTGGATCCTGCGGTAGTTTTTGCAAATAGATAGCCAATATTTTATTAACACATGAGATACTGTATGTGAACTTGTGCTCCATGACTATCATCCTCACTTTTCTCAAAATCTTTCAGTGGCAGGTTCAAATCTGTTCCAGCAGATTGTATAAAATTCGCGTAAGCTGCATAATGATAATAACAGTTAGTTTTTACACAGTCAGGTGTTTGACCCTCAAACCAGATGATCTATGAACGAAACAAGTGTTTATATTTGCCGTGGACAATCATTTATTAACAGTTCATTACCTGCAAGCAGCAAATTATCAGAATACTTAAGTTTAATAAAACGCCTGGAATTATTTGGAGACATTGTGAAACAGAAGACGACGTCGCCTAAATTATTAACTCAAATCCATTTCTAAAGAAGATATAATTTAAACCTTAAACCAATGCGCTGAAAGAAATCTTAATTCAAACTGCAAATATCGAACTGCAATGTTCAACCAGATCAGTGAATTCTTTAACGTGCCAGTATCTCAATTCCCCTGGAGGATGGGAGATAAACACGACCACAATTATATTATTCACACAGACACACAGTAGTAGTGGGTTCGAGATAAGAGCAAAACAATCAGCAATAAAATAAAAAAAATTTATAAAATAAAATCCCAAACAACAAAGGTAAATACTAATGAAGTACCATGGACAGCAACGGTTTGGGGGAGAGAGAGAGTGTGGGGGGGGGGGGGGGGGGGGGGGAGAGTGTGGGGGGGGGGGGGGGGTAGACACACTATCCTGTGACAGTAATACTCATCATTTTAGTTGGATGAGTAATAAGAAAGATTATTACATCTGTATTTGAATCTGTTTATATGCTAATTTCACAAATGCAACACATCCATAACAGATTCGCAAAGCAATAAACAAACATACATTCCTAATAGCATGCCACATGACTGAAAATAAGCAGAGAAAATAAGCAAAATTACTCATACAAAAAAAGGTAACTACCTTTCAAAACTCAGACTGAGCCTCAAATACGCCCTTACAGAGGAACTCCATGAAATTCACGTGCAATCACGAGTTAAAATCACATGCGAAATGTGTGATACAAGTTTCATGTGTTTCTTCATGTATTTGGCATGTGATTTTGCGTGAAGTGGTCACGTGACCTTTTTAAGAATAGAGCCTTTTTTTCAATACAAGCAGACAACTTACAACATAAAAAAAAAAATCTAATTTGTAATCCAAGGCAATTCTTTTTTTTTTTATGTACAAAAGAGTCCTACCTGAAAGGAATCGCTCATTTCCGCATCAAGCCCTTCAAGATCATCCACAGCGGACTGAGCCTTTTTCAGAGTCAGGTCAGCGGTCAGCGTGCCCTCATTATAAGATCTGACGAACTTGAAGTCACTAGTGCGCGAGCCCGTGGTCAGGTATGCGTCATAATTGTAAGTGCTGCGGAGAGTTCCCGCGCCCTCCACCTCCGCGTAATTTGGAGGGAGATACGCGCTGGGAATGGCTACAGCTCCATCAAACAACAGTCTGGGCTTTCTCCTGCGACAAAACCTCACTGCCAGGATGATGATGATGAAGGTCAGGAAGAAAGTGGAAACGGACACGAGCGCGATGATCAGATAAAACGTCAGTTTGGAGCTGCTCTCGTCTCGAGACATGTCTTTCAGTTCTGGAACTTCAGCCAAGTTATCTGATATCAGTAAATACAATGCGCACGTGGCTGAGAGAGAGGGCTGTCCGTTATCTCTCACGGACACAATGAGGTTCTGTTTCATGCTGTCAGATTCAGAAATGTCCCGCTGCGTCCTGATCTCTCCGCTGTGGACACCGATAGTGAAAAGTCCCGGATCTGTCGCTTTAATAATGTGATACGAGAGCCACGCGTTCTGGCCAGAATCTGCGTCCACGGCGATCACCTTGGAGACCAGGGAGCGCGCCTGCGCAGCTTTGGGTACCATCTCGGTCATGAAGGAGTTTCCTTCTGGAGAGGGGTATAATATCTGAGGGGAGTTGTCATTCTCATCCGTTATGAAGACGCTCACGGTCACGTTACTGCTCAGAGGAGGAGAACCGTTGTCTCTGGCTAACACGAGCACTTTGAAACTTTTCAACTGTTCGTAATCAAACGACCTCACGGCATGAATGACCCCGGTGTCTCCGTTAATGGATAGAAAGGAGGACACCTGTGCGCCATTGACATCAGAGGACAACAGAGAATAAACTACAGTGCCATTCTGTCTCCAGTCCGGGTCTGTAGCTGATACTGAACAAATAGAGGAGACCGGTTTGTTATTTTCTTGCACATGAGCTCTGTAACTCTGCTCCTGAAATACAGGTGGATTATCATTCACGTCAGCTACAGTCAGGTGAATATTCTTAGTGGAAGATAAAGGCGGAGAGCCCTCATCAGTAGCAGTAATTGTAATATTATAATCAGAGAGCAGCTCGCGATCTAATTCACCTGTGGTCACCAGAGAATAGTAATTTTTGATTGAAGGTACGAGTTTAAATGGGACGTTTTGCTGAATGGCGCAGCGCACCTGTCTGTTATTCTCAGAGTCTCTGTCCTGCACATTAATGATACCAACCTGTGTACCGGGGAACGCGTTCTCGGGAACGGGGCTACGCAAAGATTTCACTCGTATCTCAGGAGCATTGTCATTAACATCTGTAAGTTCTATTACAACTTTAGCATCACTGGATAATCCAAATACATCTTTTCCTTCCACGCGTAATTCATACACAGCTTCGTCCTCGAAATCAAGTGAACCTGTAACTCGAATGGCACCTGTATTTAAATCCAACGAGAACAGCTTTCTAGCTCTATCAGAGATACGAGTGAACTCATAAGTCACTTCTCCATTTTGTCCCTCGTCAGCATCAGTAGCGCTCACTGTCACCACTACAGTATCTAGAGGAGAATTTTCAGGCAGACTGACTTTATAGACGGCCTGACTAAAGACTGGAGCATTATCATTAGCATCCAGCACAGTGACGTGTATGGCTACAGTACCTGATCTCGGTGGAGTCCCGCCGTCTACCGCAGTCAGAATTAATGTTAGCTCGTTTTGTTGCTCACGATCCAGCTTTTTTTCTAGCAGTAATTCCAAATGTTTTTCTCCGTCTACATTTGAATTTACACTCAGTTGAAAATTGTCATTCTTCTGTAGACTGTATCTCTGAACTGTATTCTGTCCTATATCAGCATCATGAGCCGCATTCAAACGATAGCGAGAGCCTCTTTCAGCAGACTCGCTGATTTCAAATGTGATCAAATCCTTTGAGAAAACAGGCGAATTGTCGTTAATATCCTGAATTTGAACTGAAACTCGGTGCAGCTCTAATGGATCTTCTAGCATGAACTCAATTTTTAAAACACACGAAAGCCTGTCCCCGCAAATCTCCTCTCTGTCGATTCTCTCCGCTACAATCAGTTCTCCAGTATTCAGATTAATGTCACAGTATCGTTTTCTGTTACCTTCAGTATCAATTCGAGCTTTACGAGATGACAGTCTGTTCACATCGAGTCCGAGATCCTTTGCTATATTTCCAATCACAGATCCGCGTTTCATCTCCTCCGGAAAAGAATAGCTCACGTCTCCATAAGCGGAGTGCGCCATCAGCACGAAGAACAAAAGACCAAACATCTCAGCAGTAGCACAGAACTTTTAGAAATGCTTAAGAAATTAAATCCAATAACACAACAATAAACACATAAAAAGAAAACAAATGCAAATCTAATCTTAGAGAAGCAAACAGAAGTACAGCATATGAGGCAGTCAACGTCGATTATTTTCTATAACGAGAAAAGCTGAGGCCCTATGTATGACATCACAAGCAGGGCGGGGAGATGTGTACAGAACGCACACATGGTTTTGCAGGTGAACAGCGACACCATGAGTTAAAATTAATAAATTGCATGATATTTATATCTCTGAGAAGATTAAGTGCTGAAACATGCACCGAAATTGGTGTATACTTAAAATTATTTTGTGAAGCAAGAAAATGACATTGATATTCAGTGATGACTGGAAAATAATGACCACAACATTTATGGCACTTTATATATATATATACACTGTAAAAAAAATAAAAAAAATAATAATAATAACAATTCTGTAGTTTTTACAAAATAATTTTGGCAGCGGTGGTTGCCAGAATAATTTTGTACAAAATACAGAAAACTGTAAACACATTTACAGCCAAAAACTGTACATTTTACAGTATAAAACTCTAATTTACAAACAAGAAAATTTGAATGGAAACCAGTAAATTCAACAACGCACACTGCTAATCACTTTTATACCTTTATCATACTGATAACCACCATAATAATGCAAGTGGTAAAAGAGAAAGCCACATGAAGAACCAAAGCTCATCACAAGTAGCTTCACCACAAGCAGAAGCAGGCCTATATACTAATATAGAAGGTGAACAGAGTCATTCATGCAAACACAAAATGATGTTTTATGAGCAAAGTTCGGGAGGAGCACGTCAGATACTTAGCCTAATTAACACAAGAGGAACTCACTGAAGTTAATCAACGCATAGGTATAAATACAGCGGACCTACCTCTATCAATTTACGGTTAATCAGCATCCCTCCACCGCCCCTTCTCCACTCTTGAATTCTTACCACTCGAGTTCTTACCATACTTATGGGGGGGGGGGGGGGTTGATTGATACTCTGGGTTCGGGCCATTCCCGAGCTCGCAGGCCTTCCCCAGGACAGCACACCAACAACGCATTACTATACTCGCCAAATAGACATTACTATACTCCAGCAAATTATATGTAAGTGTGAACTCATGAAACATCATAATGGTAACACACAACACTTAAATAATGCAATAAATATTAATTAAACAACAGAAGATGAAACAAAGCCCAAATGTACATAAATTATATATATATATATATATATATATATATATATATATATATATATATATATATATATATATATATATATATATATATATAATTCTATATTTAAAAAAGCATGATTATTTAAACAAAATACTTTCAAATGTGGAATGTCACGCAGGGAATTTGGGGAATATCAGTTTAAAGTTTTTGACTGTAAATTATACATTGATATGTTCTTTTTAACTTCCAAACAGTGTAGAATTAACAGCATTTTACTGTAAACTTACATGAAATGTCTAGTTGGATCTTTTATCGTTTTTCCCTGTATATATCACGGGAACTTACGGTTAACCTATTAACAGTTTTTTTTTCGTAGCGTTTTTATAGAATTTTACAGTTAAAATTACACTTATTTTTGCAGTGTATATAATAAAAAGTAAGTAAGAAAGAAAAACAGCGGTATAGGGGGGTTACATTGTATTGAAGTAAAAACCCAAACACCAAATGTAAATGCCTAGGTAGCACCATGAACAGCAACAGGAAAATTAGTTTTGTGCCATTTCCATTCCGACTAAAAAGGCGTTTAAAATTACTGAACTGCCATCGAAATTTAACTGTCTTACGATAAAGTTCGCATAAATGAGACATTGGTAAGAAAAACGTCAAATTATATATATATATATATATATATATATATATAGAAAAGCAACTTTTTTTTTTTTTTTTTTTTTTTTACTGATTCGATTACAAATATCCGAATACACATGCAAAAAAAAATTATTAGACCAAAACGAAAACATGCGTTTGACAAAACGTTTAGTCAGCAGAACGAGCCTGATTGGGGTGAACTGTATATTGTAGGGCTTATCCCCTGCAGCATCAGAACTGCCTGCACAGCACCATGGACAACAAATACACAAGCTTAGTAGACATATGCCTTTTCTACTAAGCTTGCAAACGCGCGTGATGTACAATACTTCTGTAAACAGAAATCAGTGCAAGTGTGTGTGTGTGTGTGTGTGTGTGTCTGAGAAATATAGAGAGAGCAGAGAGAGAGAGAGAGAGAAATAACGCTACTTCAAATGCCTCTCAGACATCAAATTGATCCACGTGACATTTTCAAAAACAAAACCTCCTCAAAATAAAAACATGTAAAATAAATAAATAAATAAAAATTAACTATTAGCCAATTAATCATTTAAAATAAATAAATTCATTAAGAAATAAAAACCTTTATTCCTACCTGAATTGAATCATTAATTTCTGCATCAAGTCCTTCAAGATCATTCACAGCGGACTTTTTTAGAGTCAGGTCAGCAGTCAATGTGCCCTCATTATAAGATCTGACGAACTTGAAGTCACTAGTGCGCGAGCCCGTGGTCAGGTATGCGTCATAATTGTAAGTGCTGCGGAGAGTTCCCGCGCCCTCCACCTCTGCGTAATTTGGAGGGAGATACGCGCTGGGAATGGCTACAGCTCCATCAAACAACAGTCTGGGCTTTCTCCTGCGACAAAACCTCACGGCCAGGATGATGATGATGAAGGTCAGGAAGAAAGTGGAAACGGACACCAGCGCGATGATCAAATAAAACGTCAGTTTGGAGTTGCCCTCGTCGCGTGACATGTCTTTCAGTTCTGGAACTTCAGCCAAGTTATCTGATATAAGTAAATACAATGCGCACGTGGCTGAGAGAGATGGCTGTCCGTTATCTCTCACGGACACAATGAGGTTCTGTTTCATGCTGTCAGATTCAGAAATGTCCCTCTGCGTCTTGATCTCTCCGCTGTGGACACCGATAGTGAAAAGTCCCGGATCTGTCGCTTTAATAATGTGATACGAGAGCCACGCGTTCTGGCCAGAATCCGCGTCCACGGCGATCACCTTGGAGACCAGGGAGCGCGCCTGCGCAGCTTTGGGTACCATCTCGGTCATGAAGGAGTTTTCTTCTGGAGAGGGGTATAATATCTGAGGGGAGTTGTCATTCTCATCCGTTATGAAGACACTCACGGTCACGTTACTGCTCAGAGGAGGAGACCCGTTGTCTCTGGCTAACACGAGCACTTTGAAACTTTTCAACTGTTCGTAATCAAACGACCTCACGGCATGAATGACCCCGGTGTCTCCGTTAACGGATAGAAAGGAGGACACCGGTGCGCCATTGACATCAGAGGACAACAGAGAATAAACTACAGTGCCATTCTGTCTCCAGTCCGGGTCTGTAGCTGATACTGAACAAATAGAGCAGCCCGGTTTGTTATTTTCTTGCACATGAGCTCTGTAACTCTGTTCCTGAAATACAGGTGGATTATCATTCACGTCAGCTACAGTCAGGTGAATATTCTTAGTGGAAGATAAAGGCGGAGAGCCCTCATCAGTAGCAGTAATTGTAATATTATAATCAGAGAGCAGCTCGCGATCTAATTCACCTGTGGTCACCAGAGAATAGTAATTTTTGATTGAAGGTACGAGTTTAAATGGGACGTTTTGCTGAATGGCGCAGCGCACCTGTCTGTTATTCTCAGAGTCTCTGTCCTGCACATTAATGATACCAACCTGTGTACCGGGGAACGCGTTCTCGGGAACGGGGCTACGCAAAGATTTCACTCGTATCTCAGGAGCATTGTCATTAACATCTGAAAGTTCTATTACAACTTTAACATCACTGGATAAACCAAATCCATCTTTCCCTTCAACTAGTATTTCATAAATGGCTTCTTCCTCGAAATCAAGTGAACCTGTAACTCGAATGGCACCTGTATTTAAATCCAACGAGAACAGCTTTCTAGCTCTATCAGAGATACGAGTGAACTCATATGTCACTTCTCCATTTTGTCCCTCGTCAGCATCAGTAGCGCTCACTGTCACCACTACAGTATCTAGAGGAGAATTTTCAGGCAGACTGACTTTATAGACGGCCTGACTAAAGACTGGAGCATTATCATTAGCATCCAGCACAGTGACGTGTATGGCTACAGTACCTGATCTCGGTGGAGTCCCGCCATCTACCGCAGTCAGAATTAATGTTAGCTCTTTCTGCTGCTCACGATCCAGTTCTTTCTCTAGCAGTAATTCCAATTTTTTTTCTCCGTCTACATTTGAATTTATATTCAACTGAAAATTGTCATTCTTCTGTAGACTGTATCTCTGAACTGTATTCTGTCCTATATCAGCATCATGAGCCGCATTCAAACGATAGCGTGCACCTCTAACAGCAGACTCCCTAATTTCAAATGTGATCAAATCCTTTGAGAAAACCGGCGAATTGTCGTTAATATCCTGAATTTGAACTGAAACTCGGTGCAGCTCTAATGGATCTTCTAGCATGAACTCAATTTTTAAAACACACGAAAGCCTGTCCCCGCAAATCTCCTCTCTGTCGATTCTCTCCGCTACGATCAGCTCTCCAGTATTCAGATTAATGTCACAGTATCGTTTTCTGTTTCCTTCAGTATCAATTCGAGCCTTACGAGACGACAGTCTGTTCACATCGAGTCCGAGATCCTTTGCTATATTTGCAATCACAGATCCGCGTTTCATCTCCTCCGGAAAAGAATAGCTCACGTCTCCATAAGCGGAGTGCGCCATCAGCACGAAGAACAAAAGACCAAACATCTCAGCAGTAACTCGTAAGATTGTGATCTCTCTGTACGGAAATGAACAAAAATTAAATCAAAAGTTACATGTAAAAGACAGCTGAAATGACTAGGTTTGATTCGTGGTCGGTATGAGAGGACAACAGAGCAAGGCACCGCTCACCGTCGACGATTTTTACATCGAGCTGAGATGCCAATCCTGAATGTGACATCATGAACAGGGAGGGAAGAAACAGTAATACGATGGTCAACGGTTGCACTGGTGAACAGCGACACCAAGAGTTCAGTAATGAAACTGCATAAACTCATGGTTCTGACATGCAAAACTTAGATATAACACCTACGATGCATATACAATGGCATACTTGTAGTTTCAAACGTACTTGTAGGATGCAAAAAGGGAAGAAGCTACAAATACACACTTACAAGATACTTCATAATCTGCCCAAGGCACAAAAACAACAACAAAAAACATGAATTTATTTTACATGACAGACAATAAGTTTAAATGCATCCAGGCCTACCTTGATGAGTACAAGCAATAGTCACGGTAAGACATCTTAAAATCTAAATCGCAAAATCCATCTTACAAGACATATTCGATCCCGTGGCAGTTTTCACAGATAAACTGATAGCATACGTTGTTATTGGGAAGAATATATGAGTAAGCCTGTGTTGTTTGAGTACAATCCTCTCTCTTCCTTTAATCTCCGGTTCAAATCTGCTCCAGCCTCTGTTGCATGACATATTTAGCTAGTGCAGAGTGTTCAGACCCTCAACCAGACGCTCTAAGAATCAACTATACAGTACATATATATACAGTATATATATATGGAAGAGAGATGATCTCAATTATAAATATTTCACAAATTGTTTTCTTTCTGAATTCAAATAAAAAGCTCAAACGATTAATGAAAAGACAGGGCTTACGGGACTAAATTACTAAATTGAGAAAAATACAATAAAAGAAAGGCAAAAATGACAAATGGATACCGACTTTTCTTTTCAGTATAGAGAATTTCCTGTGATTAAAAAAGGGGAATCTTTCTATGCAACTTTTCAGAGATTAAAATATCCACTAATATCTCCGATAAAGCGCTGAAATGCCATTGTCTATTTCATTAACAAGAAAGTGATACTATAAATATGTATTTTCCCATTTCAATACAAAATATGTTGAATTCAGATTTAAAATGTAAAGCCATAAAGCAAGGAACCATCACAAAAACAAGCCAATCATCGATCCTACCAATTTCGATTCATCAGTTTCCCTGCAGAGGGACATAAACATGATCTCAATATTCATAGCATTTCGAAAATAAGAAATAGAAAATATATTACATTACTTATGCAGGAGCAACAATCCACAGAACAGAACATACCAGTGCAGCACCATGGACAGCAACAGGAGAAACCTATACGCTTCCATGATAACTTGACTAACAATTGCTCCAACATGACCATAACATTCTAAAAATAAATTAGAAAGACCAAAGTACTTTCAAAATACATATTGGCTCTCAAAAATATTTATGTCTAAAATAAACCTGTCACGAGATTTTTTTACAAAAACAGAGTATCTTGTCAATAACAGTCGATTTAGTACATAAACACATTTAATCTGTTAACACACATATTATTATACTTTTTAAAGTGTACTTAAAAAAAAAGTCCTACCTGAAAAGAATCGTTCATTTCCGCATCAAGTCCCTCAAGATCATCCACAGCGGACTGAGTCTTTTTCAGAGTCAGGTCAGCAGTCAGCGTGCCCTCATTATAAGATCTGACGAACTTGAAGTCACTAGTGCGCGAGCCCGTGGTCAGGTATGCGTCATAATTGTAAGTGCCGCGGAGAGTTCCCGCGCCCTCCACCTCTGCGTAATTTGGAGGGAGATACGCGCTGGGAATGGCTACAGCTCCATCAAACAACAGTCTGGGCTTTCTCCTGCGACAAAACCTCACTGCCAGGATGATCATGATGAAGGTCAGGAAGAAAGTGGAAACAGACACCAGCGCGATGATCAAATAAAACGTCAGTTTGGAGTTGCCCTCGTCGCGTGACATGTCTTTCAGTTCTGGAACTTCAGCCAAGTTATCTGATATTAGTAAATACAATGAGCACGTGGCTGAGAGAGAGGGCTTTCCGTTATCTCTCACGGACACAATGAGGTTCTGTTTCATGCTGTCAGATTCAGAAACGTCTCGCTGCGTCCTGATCTCTCCGCTGTGGACACCGATAATGAAAAGTCCCGGATCAGTCGCTTTAATAATGTGATACGAGAGCCACGCGTTCTGGCCAGAATCCGCGTCCACGGCGATCACCTTGGAGACCAGGGAGCGCGCCTGGGCAGCTTTGGGTACCATCTCGGTCATGAAGGAGTTTGCTTCTGGAGAGGGGTATAATATCTGAGGGGAGTTGTCATTCTCATCCGTTATGAAGACGCTCACGGTCACGTTACTGCTCAGAGGAGGAGAACCGTTGTCTCTGGCTAACACGAGCACTTTGAAACTTTTCAACTGTTCGTAATCAAACGACCTCACGGCATGAATGACCCCGGTGTCTCCGTTAATGGATAGAAAGGAGGACACCGGTGCGCCATTGAGATCAGAGGACAGCAGAGAATAAACTACAGTGCCATTCTGTCTCCAGTCGGTGTCTGTAGCTGATACTGAACAAATGGAGCAGCCCGGTTTGTTATTTTCTTGAACATGAGCTCTGTAACTCTGCTCCTGAAATACAGGTGGATTATCATTCACGTCAGCTACAGTCAGGTGAATATTCTTAGTGGAAGATAAAGGCGGAGAGCCCTCATCAGTAGCAGTAATTGTAATATTATAATCAGAGAGCAGCTCGCGATCTAATTCACCTGTGGTCACCAGAGAATAGTAATTTTTTATTGAAGGCACGAGTTTAAATGGGACGTTTTGCTGAATGGAGCAGCGCACCTGTCCGTTATTCTCAGAGTCCCTGTCCTGCACATTAATTATGCCAACCTCTGTACCGGGGAACGCGTTCTCAGGAATCGGACTATTCAAAGATTTTACTATTATTATAGGGGCGTTATCATTGACATCAATAACATCTATTAATATGGTTGAGTAACTGGCTAACCCTTGACCATCTTTAGCTTGAATGGGAAGTTCAAATGTACTCTCTATTTCATGATCAATCAACCCGGTTAATTTAATCTCGCCAGATACTAAATCGATGGAAAATAATTGCTGGACCTTTTGAGGTAAATGACCAAACGCATATGTCACTTCTCCATTTTGTCCCTCGTCAGCATCAGTAGCGCTCACTGTCACCACTACAGTTTCTAGAGGAGAATTTTCAGGCAGACTGACTTTATAGACGGCCTGACTAAAGACTGGAGCATTATCATTAGCATCCAGCACAGTGACGTGTATGGCTACAGTACCTGATCTCGGTGGAGTCCCGCCGTCTACCGCAGTCAGAATTAATGTTAGCTCTTTCTGCTGCTCACGATCCAATTCTTTATTCAGTACGAGTTCGCCATATTTTCTTCCATTTGCCCTTGTTAGCACATTAAGAAGAAAGTGTTCATTGTTCTGAAGTGTATATGATTGCACTGAATTCCGACCAATATCCGCATCATAAGCCTCTTCTAATAAGTAACGAGATCCTTTGTCTGCTGACTCCTGTATTTCGAATTTAATAACACTTTCTTTGAACTGAGGTGAATTGTCATTTATGTCCTCAATACTGAGAATGAAGTGATGCAGCTCTAAAGGATTTTCCAGTACAAACTCATTTTTAATAACGCACGAAACTTTCTTCCCACACATTTCTTCTCTGTCGATTCTCTCCGCTACGATCATTTCTCCAGTATTCAGATTAATGTCACAGTATGGTTTTCTGTTACCTCCAGTATCAATCCGCGCTTTTCGAGACGACAGTCTGTTCACATCGAGTCCGAGATCCTTTACTATATTTCCAATCACAGATCCGCGTTTCATCTCTTCCGGAAAAGAATAGCTCATGTCTCCATAAACGGAGTGCGCCATCAGCACGAAGAACAAAAGACCAAACATCTCAGCAGTAACACAGAACCTCCGGAATTCTTAAAAAAAAATTATCCAGAGATTGAATCCAGTAATATAATAATTACCACGTACAAGAAAACAATCATAAAATCCAATTTAGAATAACAGGCGTAGATTATATCAAGCAGTTAAATCGCTGTCCACGATTTTCTATAAAGAGATGGGATGAAAGCCCTATGTATGACTTTACAAGCAGGGTGGAGAGATGTGTACTGAAGACACACATTGTTTTGCAGGTCAACAGCGACACTTTGAGTTAAATGAAGAAACTGCATAATATTCATATCTTTGACAGGATTATGTGTGGGTTATACAGTTAAAATCCTTTAGCAATACCACAGCCGGCAGAAACATTCCCTGATGAGTAGAAGATAAACACGAACACAATATTCCTATTTCAATCAATAAATAAATCAATACATGCATACATTCGCGCATACATACGCACATTGCGAGATCGTGATCTACAACACAGAAAAAAACAACACTAAATGTGAATTGACAGTGCACAGACAACAACAGGAAAACCAGCTCTATGACATTTATAATCAAACTAAAAGAACGTTTAAAAGTTTCTGACACTTGAAACTGCTTTGATAAGCCAATTTCACATAACTAAGTAATTGATGAAGAAGAAGAATCACCAAAAAGCTTTAAACATTTGAATCTTAAAAAAAAGGGCAATAAATCGTTCACTTCCGCATTAGTCGCTTCAATATCATCCACGGCAGACTGAGTCTTTCTCATGGCGAGGGTGCAGTCAGCGTCCCTTCACTATAAGATGTAACAAAGTTGTATTTAAATTTGTCATAAGCTTGTGACATAATTTCTATAAAGGATTCTTTAGCTAGCGACGAAAAAAAATCAAATACGTAAACAACGACTCATGAAACAGGATCCTTAGAATTGCTCAAATATGAACAGCAAAATCTAAAGATAAATTATGAATTGAACAACTACTCAGATTTAAAAATAAACCTAAACATTTCTATGAGACTGTTGTCAGTGAAAGCAGTCTGTTAAAACACAGATACTTGTTTAATATGTAAGAACAGAATTATTAAAAAACACAGCAACGGATAATTCGACTTGAAAAGATGTACTCATATTGGCAATCGGCATCAAGTCCAAAAATCACAAGACCACAAATGTAACCAATTTATAAAGGATCTATGTGTTAAAGACTAATTCTATTTCTGAATATAGCTCATCCATAAACTCTTATTGGTCTGACATTAAATGACAAAACATGAACAAAACACCTTTGTTGAAAATGAAATGACTTGAGGGCATGGGACAACCAAACATTCTCTGAGGATGTGAAAAAAGAAACGCATTAATTATAACATTTACTCTAACTATGTAGGTCTTCAGCAAAACGTCAACAGCAACACACGCGGCCTGTACAGCACCATGGACAGCTAATAGAAATATTCCCTCTCCACTAAACCGCATTGAACTGGGATTTTAAATGATATACGAATTTAAAGTAGTTTATAAAAATGTTTCAGATAACAGACAACAAGAGGGATCCAAGAACCTTTGCATTTTTAAAAAAACACTAGAAAGCATGTTGTCAAAAAAATAAATCTGTAAACCAAAATACTACAAATATTTTTAAAGAAAGACTTCGTCAGTCCTACCTGAAAGGATTCGTTCAGTTCCGCATCGAGTCCTTCAAGATCATCCACAGCGGACTGAGTCTTTTTCAGAGTCAGGTCAGCAGTCAGCGTGCCCTCATTATAAGATCTGACGAACTTGAAGTCACTAGTGCGCGAGCCCGTGGTCAAGTATGCGTCATAATTGTAAGTACTGTGGAGGGTTCCCGCGCCCTCCACCTCCGCGTAATTTGGAGGGAGATACGCGCTGGGAATGGCTACAGCTCCATCAAACAACAGTCTGGGCTTTCTCCTGCGACAAAATCTCACGGCCAGGATGATGATGATGAAGGTCAGGAAGAAAGTGGAAACGGACACCAGCGCGATGATCAAATAAAACGTCAGTTTGGAGCTGCTCTCCTCTCGAGACATGTCTTTCAGTTCTGGAACTTCAGCCAAGTTATCTGATATAAGTAAATACAATGCGCACGTGGCTGAGAGAGAGGGCTGTCCGTTATCTCTCACGGACACAATGAGGTTCTGTTTCATGCTGTCAGATTCAGAAATGTCCCTCTGCGTCCTGATCTCTCCGCTGTGGACACCGATAGTGAAAAGTCCCGGATCTGTCGCTTTAATAATGTGATACGAGAGCCACGCGTTCTGGCCAGAATCCGCGTCCACTGCGATCACCTTGGAGACCAGGGAGCGCGCCTGGGCAGCTTTGGGTACCATCTCGGTCATGAAGGAGTTTCCTTCTGGAGAGGGGTATAATATCTGAGGGGAGTTGTCATTCTCATCCGTTATGAAGACACTCACGGTCACGTTACTGCTCAGAGGAGGAGAACCGTTGTCTCTGGCTAACACGAGCACTTTGAAACTTTTCAGCT
Organism: Barbus barbus; assembly: GCF_936440315.1. Taxonomy (NCBI): domain Eukaryota; kingdom Metazoa; phylum Chordata; class Actinopteri; order Cypriniformes; family Cyprinidae; genus Barbus; species Barbus barbus. The sequence goes on along the minus strand of NC_136745.1, from coordinate 8,825,931 downwards.
GTTCGTAATCAAACGACCTCACGGCATGAATGACCCCGGTGTCTCCGTTAATGGATAGAAAGGAGGACACCGGTGCGCCATTGAGATCAGAGGACAACAAAGAATAAACTACAGTGCCATTCTGTCTCCAGTCGGTGTCTGTAGCTGATACTGAACAAATAGAGGAGCCAGGTTTGTTATTTTCTTGCACGTGAGCTCTGTAACTCTGTTCCTGAAATACAGGTGGATTATCATTCACGTCAGCTACAGTCAGGTGAATATTCTTAGTGGAAGATAAAGGCGGAGAGCCCTCATCAGTAGCAGTAATTGTAATATTATAATCAGAGAGCAGCTCGCGATCTAATTCACCTGTGGTCACCAGAGAATAGTAATTTTTGATTGAAGGCACGAGTTTAAATGGGACGTTGTGTTGAATGGAGCAGCGCACCTGTCCGTTATTCTCAGAGTCTCTGTCCTGCACATTAATGATGCCAACCTCTGTACCGGGTAATGCATTCTCGGGAACAGGGCTGTTAAGAGAATTAATTCCTATTATGGGCGCGTTATCATTGATATCAACAATCTCTATTAATATTGTGGAATAACTGGCTAACCCTTGACCATCTTTAGCCTGCATGGGAAGTTCGATTGTACTCTCCTCTTCATAATCAATCGCTCCTGTTAGTTTAATCACACCAGATGCTGAATCGACAGAAAATATTTCCAGAAGGTGCTCGGATAAATGACCAAATTCATACATCACTTCTCCATTTTGTCCCTCGTCAGCATCAGTAGCGCTCACTGTCACCACTATAGTATCTAGAGGAGAGTTTTCAGGCAGACTGACTTTATAGAGGTCCTGACTAAAGACTGGAGCATTATCATTAGCATCCAGCACAGTGACGTGTATGGCTACAGTACCTGATCTCGGTGGAGTCCCGCCATCTACCGCAGTCAAAATTAATGTTAGCTCTTTCTGCTTCTCACGATCTAACTCTTTATTAAGGAGGAGTTCACCATATTTTCTTCCATTTGCACGAGTTAGTACATTAAGAACAAAATGCTCATTGTTTTGAAGTGTATATGATTGCACTGAATTCATACCAATATCCGCATCGTGAGCCTCATCTAATAAGTAACGAGATCCTTTGTCTGCTGACTCCTGTATTTCAAATTTTATTACACTTTGTTTGAACTGTGGTGAATTATCATTTATGTCCTCAACAGTGAGAATAAAGCGATGTAGCTCTAATGGATTTTCCAGCACGAGCTCCTGTTTAAGAACACATGAAGCTTTCTTTCCACAAAGTCCCTCTCTGTCGATTCTCTCCGCTACGATCAGTCTCCAGTATTCAGATTAACCTCACAGTATCGTTTTCTGTTACCTTCAGTATGAATGCGAACCTTACGAGATGACAGTCTGTTCACATCGAGTCCGAGATCCTTTGCTATATTTCCAATCACAGATCCGCGTTTCATCTCCTCCGGAAAAGAATAGCTCACGTCTCCATAAGCGGAGTGCGCCATCAGCACGAAGAACAAAAGGCCAAACATCTCAGAGAGTAAAACAGAACCTCTGGAATGATTTAGATATTAAGCAGAAATTGAATCCAGTATGAGAAAACAAGCATAAAAGTCTAATTTAGAATAACAGACGCAGATCACATCAGGCAATCAATCGCTGCCGACGATTTTTTATAAAGAGATGAGATGAAAGCGCTATGTATGACATCACAAGCAGGGTGGAGAGATGTGTACTGAAGACACACATTGTTTTTCAGGTGAACAGCGACACTATGAGTTAAAAGAAGAAATTGCGTAATGTTCATATCTCTGACAGGATTATGTGTGGTTTATATAAACACGACCACAAAATGTACAGCATTGCATAAATAAATAATGACAGTGCAGCAACATGGTCAGAAACAGGAAAACCTGCTTGATGACATTTCTAATCCGACTAAAAGGGCGTTCAAAAAAATTACTGACATACGAAACTACTTTTATAAGACAATTTCACAAAGAAGACACCGATGAAAAAAGGCTAAACTCCTTAAATACAGCAGCGTTTTGTGTCAGATTCAATTATTAACTAGAATCCATGTAGAGGGACATACTGATGTCACAAAAAATAAAAGTAGTTTTAAAGAACTGTTAGATAACAGAACGAGACATATCAGACTTCTTTCTTAAAAGATCCCCACATTTCTTTCAACGTTTAAAATCTATAAAAAAATGGCTAGAGACGAAGTTGTATTTGGCGTTTATCGTGACAAATAGAATTGTCTTATTGAAAATTTTTGAAAAAAATGGCCAGTCAGTTCTACATAATATATATTATGATTTCCTTAGCATCGAAAAAAAATCTAACTCGTGAAACAGGATTCATGACTTAAAATTGCTCAAACATGGCCAGGAAAATCTAAAGATAAATTATAAATAGAAAGGAGCTACATCTTAGCTTTCAAAATAAGTTTCAGTGTATTAAAATAAAGATACTTATTTAATCCGTAATGTTGTAACATTAAAATAAGTGAAAGAAAAAAACAACGAAAAATATCCGTTAATTTGACTCCAAAAGAAACATTCATGTCTGCGTCAAGTCCTTCATAATCAAAAGACCACCAATGTAACCATGTCATAATACGTGTAAAAGAGAACTTAAATGTGAAAATAGTTTAATATTTTCTTAAATTTCTGTAAATATATAGCTCATCCATAAACTCGTAAAGATCTGACATTAAATGTCAAAACATGAAAATAACACTTTTGTTAAACATGAAATGACTTCATCATAGGTCCTGGAAAAATCAAACATTATCTGAGGATTTGAAAAGAGAAACCAGCTCAATTTCTGTAAAATCTACTCATTAAAAACACTACTGTATGCAGACCTATAATATAAGAGCAAAATGTCAAAAGCAAGACAAACGGTCTGTACTTCACCATGTACAGCAAATAGAAATATGCCTTACAGTGAACTGGGGTTTAAAATAAAGCAAACATTCAAAAAACTTTATAAAATGATTTCACAGAAAAGACAACAATATGGATTTTTGTGTGTGTGTGTGTGGGGGGGGGGGGGTCACATTACATAAGTTTATCCTGAGCCAGGATGTTTCTAAAGAAAGCAATCTGTAAAACCAAATGGTATATAGACTAGTCCTACCTGAAACGAATCGTTCACTTCCGCATCAAGTCCTTCAAGATCATCCACAGCGGACTGAGTCTTTTTCAAAGTCAGGTCAGCAGTCAGCGTGCCCTCATTATAAGATCTGACGAACTTGAAGTCACTAGTGCGCGAGCCCGTGGTCAAGTATGCGTCATAATTGTAAGTGCTGCGGAGAGTTCCCGCGCCCTCCACCTCTGCGTAATTTGGAGGGAGATACGCGCTGGGAATGGCTACAGCTCCATCAAACAACAGTCTGGGCTTTCTCTTGCGACAAAACCTTACGGCCAGGATGATGATGATGAAGGTCAGGAAGAAAGTGGAAACGGACACCAGCGCGATGATCAAATAAAACGTCAGTTTGGAGCTGCTCTCCTCTCGAGACATGTCTTTCAGTTCTGGAACTTCAGCCAAGTTATCTGATATTAGTAAATACAATGAGCACGTGGCTGAGAGAGAGGGCTGTCCGTTATCTCTCACGGACACAATGAGGTTCTGTTTCATGCTGTCAGATTCAGAAATGTCCCTCTGCGTCCTGATCTCTCCGCTGTGGACACCGATAGTGAAAAGTCCCGGATCTGTCGCTTTAATAATGTGATACGAGAGCCACGAGTTCTGGCCAGAATCCGCGTCCACGGCGATCACCTTGGAGACCAGGGAGCGCGCCTGCGAAGCTTTGGGTACCATCTCGGTCATGAAGGAGTTTCCTTCCGGAGAGGGGTATAATATCTGAGGGGAGTTGTCATTCTCATCCGTTATGAAGACGCTCACGGTCACGTTACTGCTCAGAGGAGGAGAACCGTTGTCTCTGGCTAACACGAGCACTTTGAAACTTTTCAACTGTTCGTAATCAAACGACCTCACGGCATGAATGACCCCGGTGTCTCCGTTAATGGATAGAAAGGAGGACACCGGTGCGCCATTGAGATCAGAGGACAGCAGAGAATAAACTACAGTGCCATTCTGTCTCCAGTCCGGGTCTGTAGCTGATACTGAACAAATAGAGGAGCCCGGTTTGTTATTTTCTTGCACGTGTGCTCTGTAACTCTGCTCCTGAAATACAGGTGGATTATCATTCACGTCAGCTACAGTCAGGTAAATATTCTTAGTGGAAGATAAAGGCGGAGAGCCCTCATCAGTAGCAGTAATTGTAATATTATAATCAGAGAGCAGCTCGCGATCTAATTCACCTGTGGTCACCAGAGAATAGTAATTTTTGATTGAAGGTACGAGTTTAAATGGGACGTTTTGCTGAATGGAGCAGCGCACCTGTCCGTTATTCTCAGAGTCTCTGTCCTGTACATTAATGATGCCAACCTCTGTACCGGGGAACGCGTTCTCAGGAATTGATATTTTATCAGATTTAGTCATTATGGTAGGGGCGTTATCATTGACATCAACAACATCTATTAACACAGTGCATCGACCTGCTAGACCTTGACTATCTTTAGCTTGAATCGGCAGTTCCATTGTACTCTCATCCTCATAATCTACCATACCTCTTAGTCTAAGTTCACCAGACACTGCATCGAGATCAAATATTTCCAAAAGACTTTCTGATAAATGACCAAACTCATATGTCACTTCTCCGTTGTGTCCCTCGTCAGCATCAGTAGCGCTCACTGTCACCACTACAGTATCTAGAGGAGAATTTTCAGGCAGACTGACTTTATAGACGGCCTGACTAAAGACTGGAGCATTATCATTAGCATCCAGCACAGTGACGTGTATGGCTACAGTACCTGATCTCGGTGGAGTCCCGCCATCTACCGCAGTCAGAATTAATGTTAGCTCTTTCTGCTTCTCACGATCCAATTCTTTATTAAGAACTAGCTCTCCATATTTTCCTCCATTTACCGCCGTAAGAACACTAAGAAGAAAATGTTCGTTGTTTTCTAATGCATATGACTGCACTGAATTCACTCCAATATCCGCGTCGTGGGCCTCATCTAATAAATAGCGGGATCCTTTGTCTGCTGACTCCCTTATTTCGAATTTGATTATATTTAGTTTGAACTGTGGAAAATTATCATTGATGTCCTGAATATTAAGAATAAATCGACGAAGCTGCAACGGATTTTCTAACACTAGCTCCTGTTTAATAACACATGAAGCTTTCTTTCCACAAATCTCCTCTCTGTCGATTTTCTCCGCTACAATCAGTTCTCCGGTATTCATATTAATGTCACAGTACCGTTTTCTGTTACCTTCATTTTCAATTCGTGCATCACGACTTGACAGACTCTTTACATCGAGCCCGAGGTCCTTTGCTATATTTCCAATCACAGATCCGCGTTTCATTTCCTCCGGGAAAGAATAGCTTACATCTCCATAAGCGGTGTGCGCCATCAGCACGAAGAACAAAACCCCAAACATCTCAGCAGCAACTCGTAAGGTTTTGATCTCTCTGTATGAAAATCAACAAAAATGTATTGAAGTTATTAGCATGTAAAGCCAGTTGAAATTACTGAATTTAGTTTATGCTCGATATAAGAGAACAATAGAGGAAGGCACCGCTCACTGTCGACGACTTACAGCGAGCTGAGAGGTCAGTTCTCAATATGACATCATGAACAGAATGGAGAGAAACAATATGAACATCAAAGATTGCACTGGTAAACAGCGACACTAAGAGTTCAATTATGAAACTGCAGAAACTCTCATGCCCCTTTGACATGTAAAACTTGGGTATGACACTTATGATGAAAATAAAATGACATACTTGTAGTTTAAAATATACTTGTAGGATATGAAAAGAGAAGAAGCTAAAAATTCACATTTACAATATACTTCGCAGTTTGCCCATGACACGAAAAAATGCATTCTACATCACAAACAATAGTTAAAATGCATCAAAGGCTACATTTGAGTTCAACCAACTATAGTCTTGGTATGACATCTTAAAATATAAAAATCACGAAATCCAGTTTGCAAGACATGTTATGCGATCCTGTGACAGTTTTCACAATTAAACAGAAAGCCTACTTTTTTTTTTTTTTTGTGAAGAATATATGCGTAAATGTGTGTTGTTTGAGTACAATCCTTTCTCTTCTTTAAATCTCCGCTTCAAATCCGCTACAGCCTCTGTAGCATTGCATACTATAAGTTAGCTATTGCACAGTGTTTAGACCTCTAACCAGACGCTCTAAGAATTAACCAAATATTTATTTTATGCTTAAGTAATTAGTAAGAGCCCATTATCTGATGGAAAAACTGAAATACAAGAACTTAACACACCTGAAATGTTTCAAAGCAACTGTGCAAGTGAAAATATCACACGATTTAAAAATTTACTCAGGAGAAAATATATAATTTGCATGTTTATGCATGCCATGCACCACGAATGTTTATAGGAAAGTTCTTAGTGCTAAACCGCAAATATCCAACACAGTTCAACAACAATGCACAGCAAGTCCCGTCAATCTTTAAGCGCGCCATGAAAGAGAAATGATCTCAATCATGAATAATTCACAAATTGTTTTCCTACTCAATTCAAAAGCACAAACGTTTAATTAAAGGACAAGGTTACACAAGACTAAATTGGGAAAAATACAATAAAACAAAACTATAAAAGACAAATAGGTCCCAACTTCCTCTCATTATCAAGAATTTCATGATTTAAAAAGGCGAATCACCCTATACGTAACTTTTCAGAGCATACAAATACACTAATATCTCAGAGAAAGCGCTGCAATGGTCTATTTCATTAAAAAGAAAGTGACTATAAACATGTATTTTCCCATTCCATTCAAAATACATCGAAATCAAAAATAAAAATGTAAAACACAAAGCAATAAAACTATCACAAAAACAGGCCAATCAATCATCCTACCAATTTCGATTCACCAATTTCCCTGCGGAGGCACATAAGCATGATCTCAATATTCATAGCATTTCGAAAATAAGAAATAGGATATAGATTACATTACTTATGTAGGAGCAACAATCCACAGAACATACCAGTGCAGCACCATGGACAGCAACATGGCGCTGCCATTTCCAATCTGACTGAAACGGAGTTTTAAGAGATTTTGCTGGCCAAAATATTACTGGTATCTGAATTGAATTCACTTAGTTAACTTCACATAACTGAGGCGTCGATGAGAGAAACGCAAAACATCAATTAATTACAAACGACAGAAACTAGAGAGACACAAAAATGGAGGTTTGATAAAACGTTAAGATCACCCCAAGAAATATTAGTTAACAGAAGACAGACTTGGATTACTATACAAGCTCAACAAATAACTATTTGTGAAAGACAGCTTGACTAATAATTGCTCAAACATGACCCTACACATCTAAAAAATAAATGATAAAACGGACAAAAGTACTCTCAGATTCCAAAGTGCCACTTAAAAATGTTTGTGTCTAAAATACATTTGTTAAATGTGTCACGAGATTTTTACAAAAACAGAGTCTCTTGCCAATGAAAATCGATTTAGTACATGAACAAATTTAATCTGTTAACACACACATTATTTTAAAAAGCGATTTTATAAGTCCTACCTGAAACGAATCGTTCACTTCCGCATCAAGTCCTTCAAGATCATCCACAGCGGACTGAGTCTTTTTCAGAGTCAGGTCAGCAGTCAGCGTGCCCTCATTATAAGATCTGACGAACTTGAAGTCACTAGTGCGCGAGCCAGTGGTCAGGTATGCGTCATAATTGTAAGCGCTGCGAAGAGTTCCCGCGCCCTCCACCTCCGCGTAATTTGGAGGGAGATACGCGCTGGGAATGGCTACAGCTCCATCAAACAACAGTCTGGGCTTTCTCCTGCGACAAAACCTCACTGCCAGGATGATGATGATGAAGGTCAGGAAGAAAGTAGAAACGGACACCAGCGCGATGATCAAATAAAACGTCAGTCTGGAGCTGCTCTCGTCTCGAGACATGTCTTTCAGTTCTGGAACTTCAGCCAAGTTATCTGATATAAGTAAATATAATGCGCACGTAGCTGAGAGAGAGGGCTTTCCGTTATCTCTCACGGACACAACGAGGTTCTGTTTCATGCTGTCAGATTCAGAAATGTCCCTCTGCGTCCTGATCTCTCCGCTGTGGACACCGATAGTGAAAAGTCCCGGATCTGTCGCTTTAATAATGTGATACGAGAGCCACGAGTTCTGGCCAGAATCCGCGTCCACTGCGATCACCTTGGAGACCAGGGAGCGCGCCTGCGAAGCTTTGGGTACCATCTCGGTCATGAAGGAGTTTCCTTCTGGAGAGGGGTATAATATCTGAGGGGAGTTGTCATTCTCATCCGTTATGAAGACGCTCACGGTCACGTTACTGCTCAGAGGAGGAGAACCGTTGTCTCTGGCTAACACGAGCAGTTTGAAACTTTTCAGCTGTTCGTAATCAAACGACCTCACGGCATGAATGACCCCGGTGTCTCCGTTAATGGATAGAAAGGAGGACACCGGTGCGCCGTTGACATCAGAGGACAACAGAGAATAAACTACAGTGCCATTCTGTCTCCAGTCGGTGTCTGTAGCTGATACTGAACAAATAGAGGAGCCCGGTTTGTTATTTTCTTGTACATGAGCTCTGTAACTCTGCTCCTGAAATACAGGTGGATTATCATTCACGTCAGCTACAGTCAGGTGAATATTCTTAGTGGAAGATAAAGGTGGAGAGCCCTCATCAGTAGCAGTAATTGTAATATTATAATCAGAGAGCAGCTCGCGGTCTAATTCACCTGTGGTCACCAGAGAATAGTAATTTTTGATTGAAGGTACGAGTTTAAATGGGACGTTTTGCTGAATGGAGCAGCGCACCTGTCCGTTATCCTCAGAGTCTCTGTCCTGCACATTCATGATGCCAACCTCTGTACCGGGTAATGCATTCTCGGGAATGGGGCTGTTAAGGGAATTAATCACTATTATTGGGGCGTTATCATTGATATCAATAACATCTATTATTACTGTACAATGACTGGCAAGTCCTTGACCATCTTTAGCTTGAATCGGCAGTTCGATTGAACTCTCCTCCTCAAAATCCATCAGTCCCTTTAGTTTAATCTCGCCAGATGTTGTATCAAGGAAAAATAATTGCCGGACAATTTCGGATAAATGACTAAATGCATATGTCACTTCTCCGTTTTGTCCCTCGTCAGCATCAGTAGCGCTCACTGTCACCACTACAGTATCTAGAGGAGAATTTTCAGGCAGACTGACTTTATAGACGGCCTGACTAAAGACTGGAGCATTATCATTAGCATCCAGCACAGTGACGTGTATGGCTACAGTACCTGATCTCGGTGGAGTCCCGCCGTCTACCGCAGTCAGAATTAATGTTATCTCTTTCTGCTGCTCACGATCCAATTCTTTATTCAGTACGAGTTCGCCATATTTTCTTCCATTTGCCCTGGTTAGTACATTAAGAAGAAAGTGTTCATTGTCTTGAAGTGTATATGATTGCACTGAATTCCGACCAATATCGGCATCATGGGCCTCGTCTAATAAGTAGCGAGATCCTTTGTCTGCTGATTCCTGTATTTCCAATTTAACGACACTCTCTGTGAACTGTGGTGAATTATCATTTATGTCTTCAATATTTAGAATGAAGCGATGCAGTTCTAGAGGGCTTTCAAGGACTAGCTCCTGATTTATGACACATGAAGCTTTCTTTCCACAAAGTCCCTCTCTGTCGATTCTCTCCGCTACAGTCAGTTCTCCAGTATTCAGATTAATGTCACAGTATCGTTTTCTGTTACCTCCAGTATCAATTCGAGCTTTACGAGATGACAGTCTGTTCACATCGAGCCCGAGATCCTTTGCTATTTTTCCAATCACAGATCCGCGTTTCATCTCCTCCGGAAAAGAATAGCTCACGTCTCCGTAAGCGGTGTGCGCCATCAGCAAGAAGAACACAAACCCAAGCATCTCGCAAGCAACGCGGAACCTTTGGAGTTCTTCAGATATTAAGAAGAAATTAAATCCAGCAACAAAACGATTAAAATGTAAAAAACGACAAATGTAAAATTAAATTAAGAAAAATCGTGAGGAGTATACTATCAGACACTCAGTCACTGTCGACGATTTTCTACAACGAGAGGATCTTGAAGCCCTGTGTATGACATCATAAACGGGGCGGAAAAAAATTATACTGAAGACACACATTGTTTTGCAGGTGAACAGCGACACTATGAGTTAAAATAAGAAACTGCATGACATTCTTAGCCGACAGAATTAATTGATATTACACAGAAAGAATGTGTATTGTATTTACTTAGCAATTACTTTTATTGTTATGCAACTGTGTAGCAAAACTAAAGCCAGCAGCAAAATTTTCTTAAAGGATTAATTCACCCAAAAATGAAAATGTTGTCATTTTTTCACCCTCATGTGGTTCCAAACCTGTATAAGTTTCTTTCTTATGTTGAACACAAGAGAAGATATTTTGAAGAGCCAAACAGTTGTTAGTCCCCACTGACTTGCATCGTAGGGAAATAAATACTATAGAATTTAATGAAGACCATCAACTGTTTGATTACCAGCATTCTTAAAAATATCTTTATCATGTTCTACATAAAAAAGAAAATCATAAAGGTTTGGAATGACATGAGGGTGAGTAAATGATAACAAAATTTTAATTTTGGGGTGAACTATTCCTTTAAGTGCGAGAGATAAAGAAGACCGCACTATGTATGTTATTCAGAATCAAACAAACAAGCAAACAAACAAACAAACGTGGAGGGATAGAGAGCTATACAAGCAAAATACCCAACACAAGTAGTAAATAGCAGTGCAGCACCATGGACAGCGACACGGAGAACCTGCCCTGTGCCATTTCCAATCAGATTAAAAGTACGTTGAAAAGATTTCTCTACTACTTTTTTTTAACTAACATATGATCTCAATTCTCATTAACTGCATAGAAAAATTACATAAAGACAAAAGTCAAACCACTTAAATAGCAATATTTTATCACAGACAATTAGAAATGGCAGACTCTATAAGGACACACATAGTAATGAATGATGACGTTTTAACGAAAGCATTCGTTAACAGAATGAGACGGATGTCCTTGAAATCTTTAAAAGATCAATAACAAACTACTTTTACAGCTTGACTTCAAAATAAGTCCAAAAGAGTGGCAAAAAGAGCTACCTCATACATGTCCAGATAAAGTGTAAAAAAAATCACTTATACGATCAATATTTTCTCCAAACTCCAAACTGACCCTGTTCATGTGTCTACGATCAAACATTTGAAAGAGCCACGTGAACCACTAAGAAAAAAAAATAAAATAAAATAAACATTGCTAAAAGAAAGCAGTGAGATAACAACACAAATATTACATTTAAACAAATTAAATCCACCAAATTATTTTGAAATAAATACTCATGTCCTACCTGAAACGAATCGCTCATTTCGGCATCAAGTCCTTCAAGATCATCCACAGCGGACTGAGTCTTTTTCAGAGACAGGTCAGCAGTCAATGTGCCCTCATTATAAGATCTGACGAATTTGAAGTCACTAGTGCGCGAGCCCGTGGTCAGGTATGCGTCATAATTGTAAGTGCTGCGGAGAGTTCCCGCGCCCTCCACCTCCGCGTAATTTGGAGGGAGATACGCGCTGGGAATGGCTACAGCTCCATCAAACAACAGTCTGGGCTTTCTCCTGCGACAAAACCTCACGGCCAGGATGATGATGATGAAGGTCAGGAAGAAAGTGGAAACGGACACCAGCGCGATGATCAAATAAAACGTCAGTTTGGAGCTGCTCTCCTCTCGAGACATGTCTTTCAGTTCTGGAACTTCAGCCAAGTTATCTGATATTAGTAAATACAATAAGCACGTGGCTGAGAGAGAGGGCTGTCCGTTATCTCTCACGGACACAATGAGGTTCTGTTTCATGCTGTCAGATTCAGAAATGTCCCTCTGCGTCCTGATCTCTCCGCTGTGGACACCGATAGTGAAAAGTCCCGGATCTGTCGCTTTAATAATGTGATACGAGAGCCACGCGTTCTGGCCAGAATCCGCGTCCACGGCGATCACCTTGGAGACCAGGGAGCGCGCCTGCGCAGCTTTGGGTACCATCTCGGTCATGAAGGAGTTTCCTTCCGGAGAGGGGTATAATATCTGAGGGGAGTTGTCATTCTCATCCGTTATGAAGACGCTCACGGTCACGTTACTGCTCAGAGGAGGAGACCCGTTGTCTCTGGCTAACACGAGCACTTTGAAACTTTTCAACTGTTCGTAATCAAACGACCTCACGGCCTGAATGACCCCGGTGTCTCCGTTAATGGATAGAAAGGACGACACCGGTGCGCCATTGACATCAGAGGACAGCAGAGAATAAACTACAGTGCCATTCTGTCTCCAGTCCGGGTCTGTAGCTGATACTGAACAAATAGAGGAGCCCGGTTTGTTATTTTCTTGCACGTGTGCTCTGTAACTCTGCTCCTGAAATACAGGTGGATTATCATTCACGTCAGCTACAGTCAGGTGAATATTCTTAGTGGAAGATAAAGGCGGAGAGCCCTCATCAGTAGCAGTAATTGTAATATTATAATCAGAGAGCAGCTCGCGATCTAATTCACCTGTGGTCACCAGAGAATAGTAATTTTTGATTGAAGGAACGAGTTTAAATGGGACGTTGTGTTGAATGGAGCAGCGCACCTGTCCGTTATTCTCAGAGTCCCTGTCCTGCACATTAATGATGCCAACCTCTGTACCGAGTAACGCGTTCTCAGGAATAGGGATTTTAAGTGATTTTATCATAATTATAGGGGCATTATCGTTAATATCAACAACCTCAATTACCACAGTAGAATAACTGGCTAACCCTTGACCATCTTTAGCTTGAACTGGCAGTTCAATTGAGCTTTCTTCCTCATAATCAAGAAGCCCCGTTAGTTTAATTTCACCAGACAATGGATTCAGCGAAAATGTTTCCAGGTGGATTTCACGCAGATGTCCAAATTCATATATCACCTCTCCGTTATGTCCTTCGTCAATATCGGTTGCACTTACTATCACCACTACAGTATCTAGAGGAGAATTTTCAGGCAGACTGACTTTATAGACGGCCTGACTAAAGACTGGAGCATTATCATTAGCATCCAGCACAGTGACGTGTATGGCTACAGTACCTGATCTCGGTGGAGTCCCGCCGTCTACCGCAGTCAGAATTAATGTTAGCTCTTTCTGCCTCTCACGATCCAACTCTTTTTCCAGTACAAGCTCTCCATATTTTCGTCCATTTGCCCGAGTAACTACATTTAAAAGGAAATGTTCATTGCTACTAAGTGTATATGACTGCACTGAATTCCGACTAATATCCGCGTCGTGGGCCTCATCTAATAAGTAACGAGAACCTTTGTCTGCTGATTCTCTTATTTCGAAATGTATTAAAGTTTGTTTGAACTGAGGTGAATTATCATTGATGTCTTCGATATTGAGAACGAAGTGATGCAGCTCCAAAGGATTTTCCAGCACGAGCTCCTGTTTTACAAGGCATGAAGTTTTCTTTCCACAAAGCCCCTCTCTATCGATTGTCTCCGCTACGGTCAGTTCTCCAGTATTCAAATTAATGTCACAATATCGTTTTCTGTTTCCTTCCACATCAATGCGAGCATTACCAGATGACAGTCTGTTCACATCGAGCGCGAGATCCTTCGCTATATTTCCAATTACAGATCCGCGTTTCATCTCCTCCGGAAAAGAATAGATCACGTCTCCATAAGCGGAGTGCGCCATCAGCACGAAGAACAAAAGACCAAACATTTCTTGATAAATTGATCAAAAATTAAATCCAGAAATACATCTATTAACATGTAAACGAAATGCACAAACGAATTTAGAAATTTAGGCTCAATCCCTTGATAAACAATTTGTCTATCACCTCGACGATTTATCTGAAAGACGAGCATGAAGTCCAGTGCATGAAATCATAAGCAGGGTGGAGACATAACTATTGAAGACAAGCGTGGATTTGCAAGTGAACAGCGACACTATGAGTCAAAATAAAAAACTGCATAGGCCTGATACTCATATTTCTATTCACATTACTAATATTCATATATCTCGTAATAGGATCATACGAAAGACACGCGCTATAGACTTAACATCATTCAGTAAAACAGCAGTCAGCAGCAAAATTGTCTGAAGACTGAGAGAGAAACACGAACGCATGATGAAGGTATTGAAAAAAAATCCATGGCAGGATAGAGTGGTACAAGTTATATTATGCGAGCAAAAAAGAAAACAAAGACTAAGGCTAAATGCCAGTGCAGAACCACAGACAGCGACTGAAAGCCTGCCCTATATCATTACCATGTCGACTAAAAAGACGTTTGCAATATTTTACTCACTGGAACGTTATTGACATCCCACTTTAATTCCATCTATAAACTAACAAATAAAGGAGACAAGGATCAAAGAAATGTAAAACTGCTCGAAATATCACCTTTTTAAAACTGATTTAATTAGGAATATCAGAATACATACGGATACACAAACTGACCATACTAAAATTACTAAAATAAACGTGATGATTAGTGAATAGAATTAGACAAATAGATACCTTTCCTCTAAAAATCACCAAGCAACTTTAACCAAAAGTTTACTTCAAAATAGCTAATGACTAAAGAGAAAGAATAAAAACACATCGATTCGTGAAACATGACCCATGACTTACAACTGCCTACCTGACCAAAAATGAAGAGAAAAGGATAGATAGATAGATAGATAGATAGATAGATAGATAGATAGATAGATAGATAGATAGATAGATAGATAGATAGATAGATAGATAGATAGATAGATAGATAGATAGAGGTACTTTCCTGAATTCAAAACGGAAATAAGGCACACGAAAGAACCAAAAGATGTCATTAACCAAGTCTGCTTCCAAAGAAAACAGTTCATTTAGAACACAGAAACATAAACTTTAAAACAAATCATAAGATGTATTTTTTAAAATAAAGACTTTGAGCCTTACCTGAAACGAATCGCTCACTTCCGCATCAAGTCCTTCAAGATCATCCACAGCGGATTGAGTCTTTTTCAGAGTCAGGTCAGCAGTCAGCGTGCCCTCATTATAAGATCTGACGAATTTGAAGTCACTAGTGCGCGAGCCCGTGGTCAGGTATGCGTCATAATTGTAAGTGCTGCGGAGAGTTCCCGCGCCCTCCACCTCTGCGTAATTTGGAGGGATATACGCGCTGGGAATGGCTACAGCTCCATCAAACAACAGTCTGGGCTTTCTCCTGCGACAAAACCTCACTGCCAGGATGATGATGATGAAGGTCAGGAAGAAAGTGGAAACGGACACCAGCGCGATGATCAAATAAAGCGTCAGTTTGGAGCTGCTCTCGTCTCGAGACATGTCTTTCAGTTCTGGAACTTCAGCCAAGTTATCTGATATAAGTAAATACAATGCGCACGTGGCTGAGAGTGAGGACTGTCCGTTATCTCTCACGGACACAACGAGGTTCTGTTTCATGCTGTCAGATTCAGAAATGTCCCGCTGCGTCCTGATCTCTCCGCTGTGGACACCGATAGTGAAAAGTCCCGGATCTGTCGCTTTAATAATGTGATACGAGAGCCACGCGTTCTGGCCAGAATCCGCGTCCACGGCGATCACCTTGGAGACCAGGGAGCGCGCCTGCGAAGCTTTGGGTACCATCTCGGTCATGAAGGATTTTCCTTCCGGAGAGGGATATAATATCTGAGGGGAGTTGTCATTCTCATCCGTTATGAAGACACTCACGGTCACGTTACTGCTCAGAGGAGGAGAACCGTTGTCTCTGGATAACACGAGCACTTTGAAACTTTTCAGCTGTTCATAATCAAACGACCTCACGGCATGAATGACCCCGGTGTCCCCGTTAATGGATAGAAAGGAGGACACCGGTGCGCCATTGAGATCAGAGGACAACAGAGAATAAACTACAGTGCCATTCTGTCTCCAGTCCGGGTCTGTAGCTGATACTGAACAAATAGAGGAGCCCGGTTTGTTATTTTCTTGCACATGAGCTCTGTAACTCTGCTCCTGAAATACAGGTGGATTATCATTCACGTCAGCTACAGTCAGGTGAATATTCTTAGTGGAAGATAAAGGCGGAGAGCCCTCATCAGTTGCAGTAATTGTAATAGTATAATCAGAGAGCAGCTCGCGATCTAATTCACCTGTGGTCACCAGAGAATAGTAATTTTTGATTGAAGGTACGAGTTTAAACGGGACGTTTTGCTGAATGGAGCAGCGCACCTGTCCGTTATTCTCAGAGTCCCTGTCCTGCACATTAATGATGCCAACCTCTGTACCGGGGAACGCGTTCTCAGGAACAGGGCTATCTAAAGACTTAATCACTACAATGGGGGCATTATCATTAACATCTGTAATTTCTATGATTACTTTAGTGTCTGAAGAAAGACCAGAGCCATCCTTTCCCTCAATAAGCATCTCATATTTTACTTCCTCCTCAAAATCAATGGGGCCTTTAACTTTAATCTCTCCACTATTCTCATTCAGATTAAATAATTCTTTCGCAGTTTCGGAAATTCGACTAAACTCGTATATGACTTCTCCATTTTGTCCCTCGTCAGCATCAGTAGCGCTCACTGCCACCACTACAGTATCTAGAGGAGAATTTTCAGGCAGACTGACTTTATAGACGGCCTGACTAAAGACTGGAGCATTATCATTAGCATCCAGCACAGTGACGTGTATGGCTACAGTACCTGATCTCGGTGGAGTCCCGCCGTCTACCGCAGTCAGAATTAATGTTAGCTCTTTCTGCTGCTCACGATCCAACTCTCTTTCTAACACTAACTCAATATTTTTGCCACCATCCGCCTTTGTACTTACAGATATAAGGAAATGATCATTCCTTTCAATAGAATAGCTTTGTACTTTATTCTGTCCTATGTCCGCATCATGCGCCTCATTCACGCGGAACCGAGCGCCTTTATCAGCACTCTCACTTATTTCAAGCTTTACTGTATCTTTAGGAAATGCTGGTGTATTGTCATTAATATCTTGTATTTGTATTGTCACACGATGTATGGCCAATGGGTGTTCTAGAACTAATTCGAAATTAAGAGCACAGTAATTTTTTTCATTGCATAGTCCCTCTCTGTCGATTCTCTCCGCTACGATCATTTCTCCAGTATTCAGATTAATGTCACAGTATCGTTTTCTGTTACCTTCAGTATCAATTCGAGCTTTACGAGATGACAGTCTGTTCACATCGAGTCCGAGATCCTTTGCTATATTTCCAATCACAGATCCGCGTTTCATCTCCTCCGGAAAAGAATAGCTCACGTCTCCATGAGCGGAGTGTGCCATCAGCACGAAGAACAAAAGACCAAACATCTCACCAGCAAAACTGATGCCTCTAAAATCCATATCAGGGGGACAAAAAGATAACGAAATATACTTGTTATAAAGTCAACATGTAAACGAAAACATGTCTGAACTATATTTGGGAAATGAGATGGAAAAAAAAGATTGCAGAGACTCAATGTCTACGATTTTTGCTGCGACGTGAGCTAGAAGCCCTAAACATGACATCAGGAACAGGGTGGAGTATAAAGTACAATATGAAATAAAATTATTTTACTGGTGAACAGCGACACTGTGAGTTAAACTGAGAAACTGCATAACATTCACAACTGTAACGATATTTATGTATATACAGTGGAGGAAATATAGATGTAAAATTCATATGCATATGACACGAAATTTGTTGGCGAGCATATGATACGCAGTTTTCGCGTACATATGATACGCATCTACCCCACAACCCTAATCCTACCCATTGCGTAGCATATACAGGCCAAAGTCAATTTTTGCGTATCAATACCACAAGTTTTTGTATTTATTTGTCGTACTATTTATACACTTTCGTGAGACCGGGTTGTCAAAACAATAAGGCACACACGCTATAAGGGTAACATGATTACAAATCGTGACTACAAGACAGATCAAGTACCTAGAGTAGTTAGCAATGTACACTCTTAAAAATAAAGGTTCCAATAGGGTGTTTTCTTCAGTGATGCTATAGAATAACATTTTTGGTTCCCCAGAGAACCTTTCAGTGAACAGATCCTAATAGAAACTATTTTGAACATTTTAAAGAACCTTTTCTGCATTTGAAAGGTTCCATGGATGTTCAAGGTTCTTCATAGAACCATTAAAGATCTTTTATTTTTAAGAGTGTACAGAACTAACAGGCATCCCAAAGTATTCATTTCCACATTACATTACGGCAATTAATGCATTTTCTTATAGAAAAAAATGCACATTTTCAAATGTATACCATCGCGCTTAATATGTTAAAAATAAATAAATAAATAAATATCATTAACCTTACTGGAACGAATTGCTTTTTCTCATCAGTCCATTTAAGATAATCCACAACAGACTTACTTCATAACTTGGAGGAATGATACGCGCTGGAAATGGCTGAAACTTCAAATAATTTCATCTCTTTTGAACAAGCAAAGATTTTCTGTAAAAGTAAACGTTCATTAAATCTGGAGATTGAGACTGAAGTGCAACCAGAAAACGGTCAGAAAACCATCTTAAAATGAGTAACTGTTGGCGTTTTATAACAACGCAAGATGGAAACTCTGCACATGGCATAACGAATATGGCGGACAGGCGGAGGACAGCGGAGCACAATATATTTTAAGCGAATCTGGCGGAGGACAGCAGAGCAGTGCTCTAGAGAGTTATGCCATTCGTTATGCCTCTGATATATTTAACGGTTTACTACTGAACAGCGGCAATGTGCTTATTAAATGAAAAAAGAAATCAACATCTTTGACAGGATGAAGAAAATTACTTTCACTAAATGACTTCATAAAACGACCTGCCTCAATGTGCTATATTTTAGTAATGCTCAAGGACACAAATGCCAGAAATTCAGCTTCAAATATGCCACGAGAGTATAGAGCTGCATTATAACAAACGATAATACACGACTCACTGCAGGACCATGGACAGCGCCACGCGCCACTCTCTCATAAATATAAATTCTATTTTATGTTTGAAGTTAAATGGCCTGCCTTGGGGATTGATATCTTTAGAAGTTAATTCCATATTAATGACATTGATGAGAATACAAAACTCGACCGAATACAAAACTCGAATATCAATAACGATTCTCTCTCCAACTGTGAATTACAATTAAAAATGTAAACTGGCAAAATAAAATTTACTAACATTAGAATTTAGAGAGCACTGTAAAAATTTTCAAATGAAAGCTTATTATTGCCACATACTTCATAAGACTAATTGCTCGATGATTTGAGAAACACACTTTGATATGTGAGACAAACACACACCTCCCTTCATTGCTCTGCCCCCAAATTCATAAACATGTTATGCAACACAAACAAATACTAACAGGCGCATCAAAGAGCTCGCCAGTTACCAGCTAATATTACAACAACAGCATATATTGGTTACCTGAAGCACAGCAAAAGGTGCTCAGGTGTGGAAGAAAAATGGTATTGCAACAACTCTTTAATAAGCCAATTATTAATGAATAGCCTGCAACATTTCAAAATACAATGGAAAACGCACAAAATACGTCTACTACACAATATGAAACTATGAAACAATACAGCAAATTATGAAAAAGACGTTTTACCTAAAAAAAATCTGCTTATTGAATTTTTAAGAGTCAGGACCTGGGGAACGGTGGAAACGATTCCCACTCTGAGAGCGAATCGAATAGACAGGATACATTTGTTGAAGTTATTCTTTTAGGTTTAGTGCTGTTTTAACTCACATGGCCGGCCGTGTCACCGTATTTTGCATTATGTTGTTAAAATACATAAGCTATATTTCACTACTGGCCATATATCCTTGCTGTTCCACTTTTGAGTAGAGGAGCAGAGAGCAGATGGAGCAGAGCAGCGGCGCGCAGTGAGTCAGGCTGGAAATACATGGTAATCTCCTGCGTCTCACGTCAAACAGTTCGAGAAGGGGGTAGCTGCAGCCTGGAGCAATGGGCGTGCTCAAAGGAAGCGTTACGAAAGGTGAATCATTACAACAAAAACTACCCCTACCCCCACACCAGCTTGACAGACAGCTTTGTCGACCAATCATCAAGACCTTTCTCCACGCCCCTACATTTCGCCACGCCCATTGCTTCAGCCTGCACTTATCTTTACTTGAAAAGTTCACACACCTGCATGCCAGATGTAGAGCGAGGCTGAGCCTGAACATATATTATTATTATTGTTGTTGTTGTAGTTATTATGCAGAACAGTTATTATACAACACGTTCTGAAAAAATCTGTTGAATCTGGGATACTCTGTAAAACAGAAAATGGGGATGAACAGTGTGGATTTACTGCTAAATTGCAGTGTAAAACTAAAATATTACTTTAACATGTACAAGTTGATGATGATCAACCAATATATTTTCAAGGGAAATAATATCCTCCACAAATCTCCAAAATTGAAATACAAAGTTAATGTTGACCGTAAAATAAATTCAAGCATTTATATTAACCAGTTATAAATTAAAATGTTTTGAGATGACATTTATCTCTTTACCATATAGGACATTTTACCACCAATGGTAAAGAGAAAAACTGTGTGCATGTGACCAAAAGTTTTGCTACATTGTGACATTCTAGAGAACTGTATTACTCAAACAAACAAACAACAACAACAATAATTTCAAATATAAGCATGCATATTATTATTTTAATACTAATGCTAATTAACAGTGGCCTATTGTACTTACCTACAAATCGGGAGTAGGCTAATGTGGTAAAATCGATAATTACCCCAAAGAATGGGTTGACTTTTTTTTTTGTTGTTGACTAAAATACACAGAAGCAATAAATAAATAAATAAAAATACAGCAACATAACAGATAACTAAAGAGGGGGGAAATGTGACATCAAAAGGTCAAAAACATAGGAGGCCATGGAGCACGTGACTTTTGAAATGCAATGTATATTCATATGCGTGCTACACCAGCAACATTATAAATAACAAATGTGAACTCAAATGTGCCAGATTTGAAATGTAATGTATTTTCATACATACGAGTACGACAGGTGTTTTCATACCAAAGACTTTCACATATGCACCTGCCTCCACGGTTCCTTCCTTTCCCACCATGCTGTGGCCTTTCCATGATGGCGAACCTCTATTGATTGCCGGTCACTGACTGTGTTTCATTTAGATTTTTTATGCCCTTTCCTTGCTAACTTCCCTCCCTCTCGTCTCGTTGACTCGGATGTACGTTATTGATTAGGCCTAAATTGCACGAGTTCCCACTACTGGCGAAACCCCTGCAATGACCTGAATTGTAAGGTCATAAGATCACTTAAAATCCGCTATGGAGTTGATTAATTGCTTTTTTTCTCTTTAGGATTTTTTATGCAGCATTCTATATGTATATAGGTATGCTTGGGCTGTTTTAATATTTTTTTAAAGTAATATATCAGTTGTTTGTGGTGTAGGTAACTTAAACGCGATCTGCGTGCGGTGACATCATAATTGTGGTGCATTGTGGTATGTGGAGCTGCCTGAAATGCAGACCCGCTCCATCGGTCAAAAACGAGCAAATAATTTGGTAAAGCAAAGTGTTGCACGTTTTATTGGTGCAAAGATAAGTAGGTCTATTTTTATTTTGAATAACATTTGGAACTTCTTTTTATCACTTATTTAGAAGCACCACAGATTAAATTGTCTTCTGCTATAAGGACTACTGAACAGACATTTATAAGTTTATTTTAAAATGCAAAGTTGAAACTAAAAATAAATCTGTAAACACTTGCTTTTTACAACACTATAAACAGCAGGTAATGAAAAGTTCTACACGTGGTCTGCATGCGCTATAAAGACTTGGGCCAAATACAGGAAATAAATAAGGAGTCAAGTGGTCAAGTGCAAAGACCGCAAGTGTGAGTGAGTATTTGGACACGGCATGTGTCTAAAAGTCAAATGGAACGCAGCCAATGAAGAAATAGGAAGGGCGCATCAATTTTGAAAAGCACTAAAATACACACCCACACACACGATAAAATCATTATTTGCACACCAAGCAGAACTAAAATAAAACTGATTAATGAATTCAGAATGAAAAAGTGATGAATAATGCTATCACGTAATCTCGTCATTCTGATTTGAGGACCTGCAAAATTAAATGACCTAATCTAAACTATAGCCTATCATTTGTAAAAACACATCTCATATATCAATACATATTGTCAACTTCTCAGTTTTGTATGATACATTTTATACATTAAAGTTGACAAATACCCAGCCTAATCTTCCCCACTTAATTGTTTTATTTTATTTTGCATTGTCATTTGAGCATATGACAGTTGAATGAATTCTCATTATTTTCTTCTTCAGATTTCGCAATTAATAATAAAGGTATAAAACAGGCAATAAAGGACAGGGTAAAGTTAAACAATAGCTACTTATTTCCTTATTCCGAATCCATAATCCTCAAACACACAGATCGTGAAATGCTTACAGGCAGTGGCGCTGTTTAGTCGCACAGAAATTTAAGCAAACTCTGCATCTCAATGTGTTTGTTTCAGTCTCATTGATATAGATACCAGATGTTGAGACGGGTGTTAAAAAGAAAGGATATATTCATTAGTTATGAACAAGAATCATAAAGACACACAGCACTGAAGGCTGAGATAATGTCATCAATTAAGTGGTTTCCTGAACAGTTTACAGCACCTTTTTTATTGACATCCATGTCCATTTTGGCAGTCTAAGAGATGTGATTATTTACGTTGAATCTAGAGTTGTATTAGTAAAATTGATTATGAACTTTATGAATTTATTTGATATAGTTTCATATATAAATGTAAATTGTCTTTTTTATAAAATTGTCATATTTCCAAAAAGTTTTATCGTTTTTGTTTGTTTGTTTTGTTTAATCTCATTGTTTATTAATAAAAATAAATTAAATGCAACTAGGCCTTATTTCATCTGTCAAATAATTTCATACGTTTTAACATTTAAACTTCAACCTTTTCATCTATGTACCATGGAAGCCTGTAGTTTGAATGCTCATTATCTACTGCATCTACCACATCTGTTGGCAAGAATAAAAAGTGTCTTATATGAAAGCTGTATACAACCTTCAGTTTGAAATAATTTTTTGAAACTGTAAAATTGTAATTTGACTTTTTTTTTTTTCATTTTACAGGAGTATGCGATTGTATCAAAGTATGTTTTGCTCAGAAATCTAATAAGACAAGATTGTCCTTGTCACTGCATTATAAAACTAAATTATACTGACATTTACAGTAAAGTTTTTAACATTTTGAATGTTACTTTTTTACATTTCATTTTCACATGTCCTGTCCATGGAAATGTTTTCTCAGTTTTACAGACTTCATACACTGCATACATATTTAGTGTATCTCATAATCTTTAGTAAACACCTTTAGTAAGAAATCATCTGAATGGAGTTCATGACACGTTAGCTTTAATATGAGTAGAAGAATAATGTTCAAAAAAGGACCAATATGTTTTCCTTTGCACTCTTAATTGTTACACCATATTTCTTACTCTTCAGCTTCACTTCCTAAGGAACCCACAAGTGTACATACACTAAACACTTGCACAGCCCTCCTGTTCTAACTCCTGTTGTGATTGAAAGTGCACATCAAGGTGAATGCTCTAACCTGTATTTTTATTCTACTCCCCGTGGTGGATGGCAGTTTGTGCAAGAGTTTCATCTCTGATTTATGGCAACTGTTTATTTAGTTGTCACTGTGTCTTTGATTTGCAAGTGCATAGTCTCAGCAGGATATGCATGCTGAGTCATTCAAGCTTTAAAGAGCAGAACTGAAAAAACAAAAACACTCACCTCACCTCACCTCACTCCCCGACCAAAGATCCCTGATGAACTGTTATGGAAAGGTGTCCTAGGCTTAGCTGTGACCGTACACAATGTGTGTACTGCTAAAAACATAAAGCATAACATCAAGGAAACCTCACTTCAGAAAGCAGATATGAATCAGTCATTGATGGGCCTGATTACCTTTCATTAAATTAATACTTACAGAAGAGTATTAATGACCACACTGAAAATTTAAAAATAAGTTTAAAAAAATATATAAATAATTCAAAAGAATATGATTAGATTTAAATTAAAAGCATTTTCATTAATTGCTGTCATTGGAGGACAAACAGGAACACTTGGTAAAGGCTCATTAAAGGTGGAACTACCCATGAATATTATGTCCTGAGCTCAGTAAATTTCAGCAATAGCCTTTGCTCACTGTATATGATTGTACTAATAATATACATTTGATTTATAAAGGTATGATACTGTGATACTAATTTGTAGTTTTATTTCAGAATAATCCGTACAATTTAGCAGAATTTATTTTATGTTTCTCTGTATATTGACATCTTCTTGTCCTGAATTTCAGTTTAATATCTATTTTAGTTTAGTTTAAGTTTTAGTTTTAGTTTATTACTGCTGCATTTGTGACCTGCTGTGCTGTAATGCAGCTCTACTGCCTTTGGCCATCACTATCTCATTATAATGTTGTATGTTTGTTTCTCATCACAAGCAGCAGAAATGAGAAGATATTTAAAACACAAACTGGTCACGACCCAAAAATAACTGCTTCTGGGTGTAGTATACAGCTCCCATGAGAACAATTCTAGTTTATGAGGTTAAATGGGTGGAGCCTCTAGAACTCTACGAAGTTATGAGACTGTCAGCAATAGTAACACAATCTGTTCCAGTACCTCTCTCTCCTTATTGTCACCTTTATGTCTGTTCAGACACTGAATTCTGAATTGAATTGTTGCCATGGAAATTCGTCCCATCGTTGTAGTAACCATAGAAACAGCCTCCAAGATCAAATAAAAGAGAGGGTGCTGAGAAAGAAATATATATATTTTTTTCTGTAGACAAAATTACAAGCTGAACCCTTGAACCTCCCTCATGCACCAACACAGACACACGCTCACTCACTCACTTTCTCTGATGTTAGATTATATTTTGAATATATGGAGCAGAACAAACAACTTGTTCCGAGATGCCACTTGTTAAATGGCTGGAAGTAGCATCAAATCAAAGAAAGATAACAAGCAATGCATAAATGGCACACACACATCTTTAACATGACCTCCCTTTAACCTCACAGAGGTGCTGGAAACAGTACCATCATTAGCATGAACAGCAGACACTGCTGGAGAGAGCATGATTTCAGGGAAAGACGTCTGCATTAGGAAATCTCTCAGTGAATTCTAATCATGATTACTGTCATCAAAGAGTAACACTGAGGCGCAGATGAGCAGAGAGAAGTGTGGGGAATCTGAGCCTTCTGACTGCTTTATATGTATATATATAGTATAGTATAGTATAGTATAGTATAGTAATTTTATAATTTAGGGCATATTTCACATCAGGAATAGGTGTAAAAACTATATGCCTTCCCAATAAATCAACTGTTGGTTTCAGTTGATAAATGTTATTGGTGTAACCTATCTGTTAGTTGCCAATATTAATTTTCAATACAATTTTGATACTACAAAAGCTGTTTCCCTGGTGGTGAGTTTGTCAACTATGTTATGGACAAGCTGTGTGGACTGACAGATAACAATTTTACCATTTTGTGTCAAAAGTTCAATGACAGGTCTTGTCTGGCCAACCAAATGTCTTGATCAGGTTAACCTCAAATTTTAACATTTATTTGAATTGAGAATCATAAAAATATTGCAAAGCATAACAATGTAAAAATGTACCCAACATAGCTGATGGGCAGTTAATATATTCCTTGACAATAGGCCATTGGAGAAAAACAAACAAAAAAACAAAAAACTAAGAGCTCATTTTCCAAAATGTCCACCACATAATACTGGTCACATGGTTTTGTGATAACCTTTTTTTTTTTTCAGGGGGTGTTAAGAATTTTTGTGGACATGAGTACAATTAAATATTTTCTTATTTGAAATATATTTACATTCTGAAGTATTTAAATAATATATTAGATAATGCAGTTTAGAAATTAATTTAATTTAGAGAATCTCTAACATTTTTGATCCATTATTTTCAAGCAAACCAAAAAAAAAAAGGGTCCACAAAATATATGTGTGAGATTATAATATATATTATCTTAATGGATTAAATCTATTTCTGAAAAATATTGTCAGAAAAAAATAAAATTATTATCAAAATACACTAAATGTAACCTCAATTATAAAATGACCCAAATATCAAGTCAGAGCAAGTAGGGTTTCTCTCTCTCTCTCTCGCTTCTCCAGACTTCCTTGCAGTAGAAATTTTAGCAGTTCCTTGCAGTTTGGTTCTAGATTGTACACCAAAGCCATGTATTTTTGGCTGCTGACAGACAGTAAACAAAATATTATTATAAATAAATGTTTCTGATTAAAGCATATCATCATCATAATTTCAACAATTGGCTCACAGACACAGAAACACAGACAATATTTCACATTCTTAAGAAAGAAAAGTTTATTTTGTGATTTATAAACAAAACACATTACCACTTTTCCATCATAATGAAAACAATAAAATAAAAATAAAGAGAAAAAAAGAATGAAGGTCACTAATTCACCATCACATATTGATGAGCAGGTGTACAAAAGAGGGTTTTACAACAGATGAGCGCCATTCAGTTGAACTGCACAGCGCCACCTACTGATCACCACCAGACAATAAGAAAGAATGACAGCATGAAAGCTCACTAGATACAAGCATACACTACATATATTGTATTTTACATCAGGATGTTTTTTTTTCTCCTGTTTTTCTTTTTATTTCTTTGTCAAAGAAGTGAAAGAGTAGGGATAGAATCATCATACATAATTTAGCTACAATATACAGTGCTAGTTTGATCGGTATGTCAAAGCCAAACACAAAAGTTTGTTTTTTTTGTCTTTCTTTTTTGTTCTCATAAACTAAAATGAAAAGAATAGGATAAAAACGAGAGCTTCAGGGCATCACACTATAGAGCATTTACAAATACCAAGGTTTAGTAACGTCATAACTGTCCACTGTAAGTCGGTGCAGAGGTGTCAATATGCAAAAGGCTCAGAGACGGTACATACAGAAATCTCTTGTGTGAATAATGAATAAAAACTATAAACAAAAATAGTAAAATCATAGCCATCTATATCTATATTCATATATATATCTATATAGTAAGTGTTTTCTTTATGGTAAGGTCATGCAGCAATCACGTTTGAGTAATTGTGACATTGGTTTGAGATGTTTTTGGGTGTGTGGCAACAATGTAGGCAGGCAAGTGAGGGAACCAATAGCATCAGAACATAGACGTGCCACTGCCGCTGTAATCAGACACTAAAAGGCATGGGGTGGAGACAACAGTCTGATCTTTGTAGTGTATTATTGATGCAAAATGTTGAATTATCATAAATGAATAACACTTGATTGTTTTTATATCTGTACAGATGATTTGTGTATTTTTTTAGGTTTAGATACTTGTGTAAACACTGGATGTGTCTTTGAAAACCTTGCTCTGTTTGTTTGAGCAACCCAATCAGCCTGACACAGCTCAAAACCAATGGCTGGATCTATTAAAGGCAGATGGGGCGCAATTTTGGTGCTGCTACTGGCACTGAAATTACACACTTCATCCTCAACATCGGTTCAAACTGGCAAGCTACTATTTTCACCCCAAAGTTCTTCTCTATTAATCTCCACCCCTTGCCTAAGCTGCACATCTGTCTTCTCCCATTCCTCCTCTGTCTGAGAATGAACCGATGAGAGACCAGCAGAAAATACAATGTCTTATACAGAGACAGAGCTGAGGTTGATTGGACAGCACTGGATCATTAACATATGACAGTGCTGTGGGAGGGGCTTCTGTTCTCTGCGGGGGGGATTTGACAGGCGTTGTCTGCATTTCTCCATACTACATGAGTACACCACAATGTCTAGAGCTAGCCTACCCAGCAGAGAGATCAAGAAAGAGACAGATAGACAGAAGCTCTGTACAGTAGCAATAAAGTTCACTTAAAGCTTATAAAAACGGCACACAAAAAAACCCTGCCCTTCGAATTTGAAAAGCCCCAGTTAATATGCTGTGTTCTTTGCTCTTGGGGTGTGTTGGCCCTCTAAACAGCAAGCAGAAGGGAGGCGACTAGGTTTTGTGTATGACATACTGAGCTGAGAAAGCAGGCACAAAATTAGGGTTGGGATGACAGGGTCAAGGACAGTAGGGAAACTACAGGTATGGGGCAATGCCACAGAAAAAGATCATGGCATAACCTTTTCTACAAAGGGTATTTAAGGATAGTTTAGGGGGTCAAAGGTGTTTAAGGTTTGGTGAATCAACAGTAATACTGTTCATAATGCATAAACATTCTCTCAGCCATCCATATAAACAACAGAGCACATACCCAGGCTCCTGAAGAGCTGATTTCTTATGAACTTTACATGATATTGACTTGTGAGCGTACCTCTCCAACTGTTGGTTAACCAAAAGGCCAACCAGGTTAGAAACATTTCAGACCTGGAGAGTTTTTGGGAGTCGCTATAGAGATTCACTGATTGTTGACCCTGTTCACTAGATGTGTGTGTCTATATATGTGTATGTGTATATATATGGGACTATTTGCTCACATATATACTATGCCTTGGAGAACATCTGCTGGTAACAAAATGAAAGCAACAAAATAATAGTGCATTCCATCATTCGGTGTACTTTTTTTTGTCTTTTTTTGATAAAACACTCTTTTGTCCATGATGTGAGATTTTTTATAAGTGAAAATGTTTCAAAGTCTCTTTTTTTAAAGGAGGATTCTTCAATCCCACACCAGTAGAAGTGAATGAGCAAAAGCGTTAATTCAGCGTCTTTACTGCTTTACATACAGTGGTGCCCAACCTGCGTATTTACACCAGTGTGTGTCCTTCTTCCATAATGTCTAACTTTACTCAATTTTGAATCCCTCTTATTTTTTTTTTCCTCTATTTTACCACGAATGCACACGTGAAGCGGCACACAGCTTACAAACAAATCAGATTTTGTCTCCCTATCATAAAGATTGGAAAACAAAAACCAGGAGGATGAATAAGACAGACGTACCAACATGAGTCTGAAGGACATTTTATGCGGAATAGTGGCATGCGAGAATATTAATCAATCATATAACCTCATCAAGGTGTCATTAATCAGTTACTTCATTAAGAGGAAGGGGAAGCTATCTGCTTAAAGCCGAAAGATCGGATGTGACAGAAAATACTCCAAATTTATCAGTTAGATCCAACAGAAAATGTTTGCTTTAGCCCCGAATATGGATTTTAGAATTAATAAGAACACGTTTTGTTCTACAGACTTTCGTTGAGACTTCTGTCTTAAAAAATCAGCTCTTTCTTAAACTCCTTCCTCTGTCTCTCTAATCATCATCATCTTTCCCTTTCTCCCGCTTATCCTTCTTCTCCTTCTTCTTCTTCTTCTTTTTCTTGGCCTCCTCCTTTTTTCCAAAGGTAATAAAGTCGCTCTTGTCATCTCCGTCTTGTCCTTGTCTGATGGAAATAATGGCCGGAGAACCAGGGATGATAAAGGCTTCAGGAGGAACCTCACCAGGTTTCAGATGTGGAGGGCCTCCCGGACCCGGCCCGTATCGAAAATGCCAACTGTTGCTGTCCACTCCAGCGCCTACGGGGGGAGAGACCTCTCCACCTTCATTATCTATAAGAGAAAAAGAGACCATCTATTACAATCTATTATAATATCCCATGACGATTAGGAAAAACAGAAATAAGGAAAAGCATAATTTAACAGTCAATATGTGTAATAAAAACATTAAGAGGGACCTCTCCATGTTTCAGGAATGATAAAGGTCATCTGGACCCTGAAATAAGCATGGTGGAAGACACTTGTCACTCTATAAACATAAACTATCTCTGTCTTCTCTGTGCTGCAGTAAAGAGCTCCAGAGGGCACACAGTGAATCAGCAATGTTTAGTCTGGGAGAAGGAAAACGCTGGATTATCAAAAATTACAACAAACCCTATCTGTTCATATTCAATTAACATATATATAGTGCACACAATGAGAAGTGGACCAACAGAAGCACACACTTAAAATCTTCATCTCTCTCCTCCTTTCTAGTCTAGTATTTCAATCGTCTGTTTTACTTCAATAATCTTTATTTACAACTTCAAAAAAGTGCAAAAAAGTGTAGTATATAGTTCAGATTTGATTTTGCATTACAAACTGTTATGCATTACACTCAAAATTGGCCACATTTACTTTAAAAATGTTTCACCCCCAACCCTCTTCTCCAACCGTCTTTCATATACAGACAAAATTCACCATTAATTCCCACCACACATTTTTATCTTGTTAAATTTCACTCACAAAAATGGAACAGTAGGAAAGAATGTAATGCACTCATGTCTTTAAATGTAAATTACTGTGGTAGCTGGTCTGATCTATGTTTGACATCCCCTGTGCACGCTGAAAATCTCTCTCTCTGTCTCATGAGCAAGTAATCTAATTTATAATGACACTGGATCACCACAACATCACTTAATTTATTACAGACAACACCTTTGGCGTCATATCTGTGTGCAGGTCTTTGTTTGCACTTTGCCTTTTGTCTGTATCTAATGTTGCGGTGAAGATTAAGATGGATTACAGCCTCGGAACCATTCTGTCTACGATATCTGCGAGTGAAAGGTCTGTATTCAGGATTGTGGGTTTGAAATAAGAATAAGAAACAGGCAGCATCCATTATGAGTCCTTGGGGAACTGACAACCCTTCCAAATCCCTCACCAACACAACAACTAAACGCCCAAATGCTTTGTTTTCTCTTCTCACTCTCACACATACTCTTTCATGACATCTAATCTCCCTCTCTCCATGCCCTCCCATTTTGTTTCTCTCTTTCTTTAGTTATCTTTCTGACCGTGTAAGGCATACAATTCACTAGTGCTAGGGAGTAACTAACTAAAAGTAGCAATGCTATTAAGTTGATTTACATTGAATTCAAAACTGTCAAATTAGCATGTTCAAAAACTGAGTGGGTGAAAACCTTTGAACAGAGATGTGTACATTTTTCTTATTTTGCCTAAAGATATATATATATATTATATATATATATTTTTTCATTTAATACTGCCCTTCAGATGCTACAGAAGATAGTTACATGTTTCCCAGAAGACAAAATAAGATAAATTTACCCTGATCTTCAAATTCAAAAAGTTGTCACCTCCCAGCTCTTGCATGGTTTTTCCATCTGGAGCATCAGTGAACATTTTAACCTTCTGTAATAGTTGCATATGAGTCCTTCAGTTGTCCTCAGTGTGAAAAGATGGATCTCAAAATCATACAGTCATTGTTGGAAAGGGTTCAAATACACAAAAATGCTGCAAAACCAAAGAATTTGTGGGACCTGAAGGATTTTTCAGAAGAACAGCAGGCAGTTTAACTGTTCAGGATAAACAAGGGACTCATGAACTACTATAACAAAAAACAAACTAACTAACAATAAAAAAAACAACAAAAAACAAAAAACAGCTGTGGATCATTCAGTTAAGAACATAGTATTAAGAATCAAGCGGATGTAAACTTTTGAACAGGGTCATTTTATAAATTGTGGACTACATGTAAACATCTTTTATGTGAAATATCTTATTCAGGTCAGTACCAAATAAACAATAACGTGCATTTTGTATGATCCCTCTTATTTTGGTAAAATAATTAACATTTTGCAGATTCTGAAAGGGGGATGTAAACTCTTGACCTTAACTGTATATTATTTCTTCATTATTTCTACAGATTGCTACAGATCTGTTTTAATCTGGGAGTAGCTAGTATCTTTGCAAAATACAATTTAAGAATAATTTTCCAATACATTTTCACTGACTACAACATCCTCTGCATATCTCCATCTTGCCTTGACCTTTCGTGTAATGCAGTCTTTGCACAGACACCCACGTCTTGCTAGCAGATAATGGCACAGGTTTAATAAGCTGCATGACAAGGGCATGATTATTATGGCCAGTGTAAGATCCAGCTCATAAAAAGATGATGGGGAGAAAATCGAATCGTCTCATCATTAAGAAAACAACATGAGTCTGCCGACCCTCTCCCATCTACTTTCTATTTATCCCTGTATCTCTCTTCTTTCTCAAGGAGCAGTGAAGTGCTGTCTTACATAATGCAGAAGAGGAGGTGAGGAAGGGCAGTCTGAGGATGAAATATGAGCCAAACTTCAACGCTAAACTCCTGAAGGAGCAGATGTCTGAGCAACACAGCAGAGCCAAGGAATTATGGGTTTCTTTAGATGAGACCACACCACTTTTGAAGCAGTATGTGTATGTGCATGCATAAGAGCAGACGACAGCAGATTTGTGTTCATGATTTTGCTGCATGAAGCACAGAAAATTGGCTGATTTAAAATATAACAATAGTTCTGTCTATTTATGAATCACAGTTCACAATTTGTTATTTATGTGTATGTAAATTGCATGCTTTCACATTAAATATGTAACAGAAAGTTTGATTAACTTTTATTAGCTCTGTGCGTGAATAATAAAGCATGTGTGGGCATACAATATTAATTAGATATGTGCATGTGGTACTGATTGTCTGTGCAGAATGAATATAATCACACTGTAGTTTGTGTCTGTGTGTGTGTGTGTGTGGGGGGGGGGGGGGGGGGGGGGGGGGCACACCTTGGTAGGCTCTAGTAATCCTGTTAAAATATGTGCCAGATGGCACCACACGCTTTCTCATGAGCCTGCCAAAACAGCAGTGCATGTGTGTGTAAAGAACAGTTCTTCTCACTGTAATAACTGCATGTTTTAAGAATAATGCTGTAATTTTCAATAACCCTGTTTTCCATGAAGGCAGATAAATAAATAAATAAATAAATAAAGGAATGCATGAATCTCAACCTCATATTTCAAGGCCTAAAAAAAAAAGAAAAAAAAAAAAGATATGGAGACAAACACCAACACAGAAAGAAAGAGAGGGATTGTCCTCAGTTTACCCTTTTGAGCTGACTAAAGCCCCTGGCGTGTTCTGGAAAACTCCACTAGACCTACAACACACAAATACTCTTGCACAGTCTTTCCTCTGTGTCACTGATTGACTAAAGGGAGTGATAAAACCAAAATCATAAAATTACTACAAAATCACAGGAAATCAGTAAGACCTGCTGACATTTTTTTTATTTGTGTCATCTATATTATTTTATTATATTTTGAGGTATTGTGTCTCGATACCTCTGACTGTTTTTATTTATACTCCTTTTGTCTTGATTTTTTTACTTTTGAACTAGCTTTTTGTCAATAAAATACAGGCATGTTTCATTGTAGATACAGTAAGAGTATTTGTGTCAGATTGTGAGTATGAATGTGCGTTGCATTGCGGGCAAGTGTTTCTGTGTGCCATATGGCATTGTAGCTGAAATGAGAGCCTGTGGGCTGTGCAGGTTGGCCCACCTGTAGAGATGATCTTTAAACAGAAAGATCAGGATAGGTCACACTCATACACTCATCCATTTATCTCTCCATTCATCCAACCTGCTTTAACCGAACAATCACATTCACAGTAGAAAAATATTTTTCTCTCAATTCATATAGCTTTACTGAGATGACAAAAGTGAGAAAAACTCTCATATTTCTCTATTTTTTTCATCCATCTGTCCCCATTTCACCTGTCCTCATCCCTCTAAACCTCCTTCTTCCCCTTACATGAACAGCTTTATCAATTTGTTTTATTTTATATTACGTTCTGTTAACTCTCTAGTTCAGCCACACCTCTCCTATCTTTCTCTCTCCATTTTGCATTTCTCCTTCACTTGTTTCTCTCTCACCCTCCCTCTACTCTTCCAGCACACTGTTCTTGGTATGAATGGTTGCCGTGGAAACTGCCACAGCCAGATTTCACTGGAGGAGGCAGAGACACTGATGGAAACTAATACAGAACGCTCTCTCTCTCCAATGGTCAAATACTTATCTCCCCTAGCAACAGAGGCAGTCACAGCCCCCTCCTCTCTGCATCTCTGTTTTCTCTTTCACTCTCCCCCTCGGTCACCCCCCCCCCCCCCCCCCCCCCCCCCCCCCCCATTGTCACTCTCTCAATCCCTCTTTCCCTTAGGCTGTCTACTTGCCCTCTGCCTCTGTCACACTGTTTCACTCTAACATTTTACCGCATTTCAGAAAAAAAAAAAATGGAAACAGAAAATGTGACAGACACAAAAACAAAAAGAGAGTTAGACAGAAATTGAGACAGACAGCATGCTTTATCCTATTTCCATTACTTTAATTCTGTAGATCTACGCTTTGGTAGTTTTGCCCATCTGTTTCACACACACAACAAAGAGACAGAGAGAGAGAGAGACAGGGGCGTTGGCTTCTCCAGTGTTTTGCACGCCAGAGCTCAAAACGAAGCTCATAAAAATGCAGAACATAAAACAAACCAGCACTACTTTACACCTCCACAGACCTACTGAGCATTCACATTACCACCTATGCCGATTCGCTTGCTGCTGACAACAAAACTGACGGTGTTGTCTGATTCGTGTATGTAGTTTTTCTCATCTTATACCGTTTTAAAATGTTGGTTCAGCCAAAAATCAACATGCAATAATTTACTGATCAAGCTCTCTGTCCATCTGTTAAGCTCCAAATCTCAGCAAACACAATACTAATGGTCCATATGATTCATAAACTATACACTGTAAATTAAACAATCAATAAATCACGGCTTGCTTTTCATGACTTTGACTTATGAAATTAATTTAAACAATTTTGAATTAATTTTTAAGTTATATGAGATTCAGCTTGTTTTTTAAAACCACTTAACCCTTTAAAACCTAAGGGTAAAATAGGTCATTTTTACATATTTTGTTTATTTGACTGTAAAATTCTAACAGAATGTGCTATTTTCAAGTGCAAGGTGTCATTTTTTTCAGAAAACAGACTGCTTTCAAAAAAGTACAGTTTTTGACCATTAATGTCGTGTGTTGAGTTTGTAAACAGAATTTAAATAGACAAAAATAAAAAACAACAGTAAAACATTTTCTGTTTTTTATTTATAAAAAAGAGAAAAATCGTGATCGAAATAATCCAACACTTCTTACTTCAAAATTCAACTATATTACATATATACAAGTAGTTTTGGGACACTGGGTTGCACAGTTTTCATTCAGGAGGCTTTTTTGTTCATACACGCATACATTTATACATGCATATAAATGCGTGCACATGCATACACCCATACATTTACACGCACGGACTCATTATAGCGATGCACACACTACATGTGAAAAAGTCTCACTCAGACTGCTCCCAAAGTCTCATCAAAAATCATCCCAATCGACTCCTGTGCTGTTTACTCCTCCTTCACCATGTTTTTGTTTGTTTCGTTCATTATTTTATGCAATCCAAAACTCCGCGCTCCCTATCGCTCCATTCAAATTCTCCCTCCCCGCTCTCCCGGAAATCAGCCGTCATTTGTCGACGGAGCGCAAGAAATTACCGTAATAAGCAATATATTGCCGAAAAGCGCATGTAGTTTACTGTCAGGAGCAATTTGAATTATTGTGATGGTGCAAACGGTTGAAGAGTTACGGTAACATGAATACAGCTTGGTTTAGTGTGTCGGCGACGACACAGCCGGTCTTAAAGGGTTAAATATAATTTAAGTTCTGAGATGTATTTCATTATTCTCTGTAAATTTTGCCTTTTGCAGTATCCTGCAAAAATCTTTTTATGAAAAGGCATTTTATATTTGATTCTAAACATCTATAGTTTTTATGTTTTACATGACTGATAAACATCGTTGAACAGGCTTTAACCAAATAAATGCAACATTACAGCAGTGAGAAAGGTTTCAGTGAACAACCTCTGTTTTAGTCAGTTTTACCACACAAATATATCATATAGTTTCAGAAGATATAATATTTGACCCTGGAGCACAAAACCAGTCATAAGGGAAAATATTTTGAAAGTGATTTATTTGGCCGAGATACAACTATTTGAAAATCTGGAATCTGAGTTCACAAAAAAAATCGAATATATCGAAATATTGAGAAAATCGCCTTTAAAGCTGTTCAAATGAAGTTCTTAGCAATGCATATTACTAATCAAAAATTAAGTTAATATATTTAAGGTAGGACATTTACAAAATATCTTCATGGGACATGATATTTACAAAATTTTCTAATGATTTTTGGCATAAAAGAAAAATTTATCATTTTGACCCATACAATGTATTTTTGGCTATTACTACAAATATACCGTGCTATGCAAGACTGGTTTTGTGGTCCAGGGTCACATATAGAGAAAGAATAGTATGGAATACACTTATAATTTCTTTTAGGAGCTTAATATAATTAAAAGTTTGCTAAATTTCTTCTTTGTTTTTTACGGAAGAAATAAAGTTTGGAACAAAGAGATACAGTAGATACATCAAATAATATATAATTTTCCATTTTTGGCTGAAATAATGTGTTAAAAAGCTAAGCAGCATCTGAGACTTGGCAGCTTGTGAAAGATTTGTAAACACGACAGATAAACAGTGAATAGGAGAAAGAAAGAAAGAAAGAAAGAAAGAAAGAAAGAAAGAAAGAAAGAAAGAAAGAAAGAAAGAAAGACGAGATGGAGACAGAGAGAGAAAGCTAAAAATCTAAAGAGGCTTATTTCATTCATTTCCAGTCTTTGCTTTTGCAGTCATCATCAGAGACTTAATTAGAACAAATTGCTCTTTCATCACCCGAGTAACTGTGCCCGTTTTGTCCTCTCTCCCTCCTTCTCTCCCTTTCATCTTATTGAAACTAAATTACTTTCATTATTTCTAACACCTCCAGAAGTCACATCATCATTCCATCCAAGAGGGTCAAGCCTCAACCTAGACATCCGTGACTCTCACGTGGAGTTAATTAGGAAATTAAATATTCATTAATTGTATCCGGGTTCCTACGTATGACCTTGTGACCCAGGTAATGATCCAGAAGTTTATTGCTGCCTTCATGTCATGTACATCATATACCACCACAAGTGAAAGTCTGTTTTGATGTAATTCTAAAATTAATCACATTTGTGTAACCGGATGTCATTTCCTCAACATAATGTTCTACAATACACCACATCAATATTATATGGCTACAAATACAAGCCTACAACATGACGCAATTTGTTATTCTAAGCATGGTCTTGTTGATTCTGACTTAAAATGTACTTTATCTTAATATGTTTTGCCCTGATGGTTGTGGTGATCCATTTATGGGCGCTTCAGAGAGTGTGCAGACATCTCTGATTAATAACCGAGACTCTGTCTTCTACAGAAAGACATGTGATTCTTCAATTATTTGGAGCGCGAGAAAGAGACTAGATGGGCAAAATAGGAATGGAATCTAATAATGTGGATTAATTACCGTGAGCAGACATCTCCACAGCGAGTGAGAAAGAATGTGTGCGTGTTTGTGTTGAAATACTCTGAGCTGACCATTATTAATATTCATCTCCTAATCGAATCATCTCTCTGTGCTTTCGCCACGCTCTCTCGGTCGCCGCTTTGTACTGAGCTTCTCTTTCTTGCTTTTGCAGATAACCTCCGCATCCCCTCTGACTGTGTCATTTCCTCTTTCAGCTGATAAACTGGATTTATGCTTGATCTGGTCAGAGCTGTGGAAATCGGTGTCACTCTCTACTTCATCACTTAGCTGTGATAGGCCACCTGAGTGAGCTAAACGTATATAATCCAACATTAAAACCAGGGGATCCCACTGTGATCAGACTGTGAGAAAATGTACAATATGTACAATAGCAGTTTTAAAGGAATAGTTCACCCCAATTTTGCATCTTTTACTCACCCTCATGTTGTTTCAGCTTTGTTTTAAAGGGGTCATCGGATGCCCATTTTACACAAGTTGATATGATTCTTTATGGTCTTAATGAAAAGTCTATAACATACTGTGGTTAAAATTTCTCAATGGTAGTGTAAAACACCTTTTTAAACCTGTCAAAATCAGCTCTGTTTTCAGCACGCTGATCTAGTCCATGTTGCTTTAAATCCTAGTGAGGTCTGCTGACCCCGCCCCTCTCTTCCGTGGAGTGACGAGCAGACCATAGATATGTGTAGACTCCCTATTCAACCAATCCAGATACGTTGACGCATCAGCCATCTCGCATTCACCATAAAATCAATGAATATTCAAAGATATACAAGCGTATAACTTGCTGTTGTAGACACACACAGTCAATGCGCTCAAAGATTCGCAGACCGTTCCAAAAGTGGCGGATGGCTTATGTATCGCGGCCCATAGAAACAGTCGATAATGAGGCATCTATGTATATATACCTATGGAGCATACTAAACTTCAGCCGCGAAACTGGCTATCTAGCACATTATTAGGAAAGGCGATTATGCTCACTTATACCCTTATACTCACTTCTTCTGGTAGATAAAGCTGGATCATGAAGGATTTGCGCGAACATAGATGCATTTAGGCAGATCAGGATCGACGCATTCACTTCAAAGCGAAAGTATCGTTAATCGTCTGCGTCTTCAGCAGCTCACATGTCGGGAGTAAACGACGACTGCTATATTCATTATTACATCCAACAACTAAACACTTCAATCGCTTAATCGGAGACATTCTTGTCTT
This sequence comes from Barbus barbus, assembly GCF_936440315.1. Lineage (NCBI taxonomy): Eukaryota > Metazoa > Chordata > Actinopteri > Cypriniformes > Cyprinidae > Barbus > Barbus barbus. The sequence continues at coordinate 8,787,199 of NC_136745.1, read as the reverse complement.
CCCCTGCAACCAAGTCGACAATAATGGACGGATGACAGCTCCCTCAGGGCGGGTCTAAGGTAAGACGATAGTGTCAATCAACCATCGTGGGAGGGGCCTGTACAGAACTACGTCATTCTGACAGGAACCTCAGAACAACCTGATTTGAGAAAGGGGATTTTAAAATAGGGATTTAAAAAAAAAAAAACACTGGGTGGATTTTTATCAGTATAGGATGGATGTGTACACACACTTCCAACACACGCTTATGTTCAAACAACTTGAAAAGTGATTTTTGCATCCGATGACCCCTTTAAAGTCTTTATTCCATGAAACACAAAATGAGACATGAAGCATAAAATCTAAATAAAAATGTAAACTCTTGTTTAAAATTTAAACAGATTTAAAATCTTGTATTTTCTACACAGTGAAAGAGGAGAGTGATTTGTACTACCAAGCTCTAAAAACAGAAAAAGTGCAATAGTTTATCTACTATATATTACCAAAGATCCCAAATTTATGAATCCTCAAAATTATGTCATTATTTCCAGATCATTTTTCCCTCCAGTCCAACATGAGGGTGAGCAAATGATGATGATAAATCTTAATTTTGGGTACATTAACACATTTTGAGTTGCTGCCTCCATTATGAATTCATATTTACTGTTACTACTCAACATAGCACAAAAAAGGCAGATTATGGTATCACTCATGTATAGTGGTTTCTGAGTTTCTCCCTGAACTACTCAGCTAGGTTTCCTGAAGAAGCCTCATGTAGGTCATATTCCTTATATCCTGCATGACTGCAGCAGCTCGGCTCAGCAAAAGAGGCCAACGCAGAGGAGACTGCAGCGAAAGAAGCATGCAAGTGAAAGAATGATGTGAGACAGAAAAGAAGAGAGCGTTTGTCTAGATCGGGACACAGGTTGATAGAGTGATAGATGGTCCTGAGGGGCAATATCAGTGAAACTGTGAAACTCAGAGGAAAACTGTATTACTCAGTGGTTGCTCTAGATCTGAAGAATTAATATGGGTTTTCAGTTATGTTTCATTTAAGTATCAACCTGAATTAAGATGTTTCTCACCCAAAAAAATATACACATGAGTTGAGTATAGAGCTATAAAGTCAATGTGGATAGCAGCTCAGAACATCAGGAATTTCAATTTAATTAAATCTCTTCTCAAGACAAAATTCAAGAAGAGGAAACAGAGAAGCATCTGAGAAGAGTGTGTCTGCTATAGAGAGTTTAGATTCAATATCTTACCAGGAGCGCTGGAGACGGTGGGCCAGTTCTGAACCAGAACTCCTTGAGCACCCTGCATCACGGATGACTCCTCCATATGGACCGAACTATACACAAACAAAGGAGAAAGTTTTTTGAATGAAAACTATTAATTCACCTTTTATTAAAAAAAAGGAAAAAAATAAATAACAAACCTTGATTTGATTGAAATACAACATTGAAAAGCTGTGAGCTCTGTTAAATTAATACTAATAAAATTTTCAAGGTTACTACTAGTAGCCTACTACTACTACTACTACTACTAAAATTCTGCTCTATTTGTGGGTTTCTTAAATTTAAATCCAAAACGAAGATATTCTTTACCCTAATGTAAATTTTTTTCATACTCAAACTGTCACAGATCCCACTCTATGAGAAAAGATTTGTCAGTAGCTAATGTCCTAGATTATAAAGGACAATGGCATGAAAGTAGGGTTTATGTTTGACCTGGGCTGAATGATTGAGTGTGGGTATATGCAGGTCTTCTGTGAGAATTGGAATCTAGAAACTTGGATTAGAGATTAAGGATTAGACCATGCTCATCTCTGCAGTCACACTACCTCTGAGATTAAAGTTTACACTCCTGTGCAAATTTCACACCATAAACTTTCTTTCTTACACACAAACACACACAGACACAGCTATCAGTGTAATTTGTGCAGTTGATCATCCTGCTTCAATTTGAAATGTGCCACATTACAGAAGTAAAATGTGTTGAAAACTCCATTTTACGTTGACTCTATATACATCCACGTTTGTGTCTGCGTCAGGAAAAAGCCTTAAAAATCGTCAGTGGCAGAAAATCAAACCAAGCAGGAGATTTCATATGTTTTATTATTATCGCATATGTATTATCGCTTCATATGTTCTCTCTGTTGCTCTATGTGCAGCTGCAAGTGTGTTAAGAAAGGATTAGCTCACTGTGTTCAGAGTGGCTGAAAACAGGAAGCACTTAGATTTGTTTCCAAACATCACAACATCATAACAAATTGGGGAGAAATGCATTTCAGAAGTTAGCTGTAGAATGCTTCTGTTGATTTGTATGCTGGACTTAAACTGTCAGTACTTTTTTTTTTAGCTCATTCTACATTATATACGCTAATTATGGCATACTGCCATCAATAAATTTAGCATGAACACTAAACTTATAATTATAGACTTGGTAAAAATGATTGATTGATTGATTGATTTCTGCATTTATTTGATAAAAAAACTTTCAGCATCATTACTCCAGTCTTCAGTGTCACATGACCCTTCAGGGATCATTCTAACATGCTGATTTACTGCTCAAGAAACATTTCTGATTATTGTCAATGTTGAAAACTGTGGAAACTTTTCCTTTTTTTCTTGATTATTTGATAAATAGAAAATTCAAAAGACCAATGTTTACTCAGAATAAAATTTGTTCATAACATTATACATATCTGTAAACTTTTCCTTTTTTCTGGATTATTTGATAAATAGAAAATTAAAAAGAATGTTTACTCTAAATAAAAATCTTTTATAACATGCATATCTGCACTGCCTCTTTTGATCAATATAATGCATCTATATATATATATACATAAGATAAATAAAATTGCTAATCCCCCCTTTTTGGTTATTTTAGCATGCCAGTCACTCTTCAGTGTAAGTAGTATGAACATGAGCAAATTCACCAGTCTTTGGCATAGTCTTCCATAACACAACAGAAATATGTCATTTTAAATGTGAATTTTAAAATACAAGAATTAATATGTTGTGACATTTCTTATATTTGCAATCAACCAGTAATCAGGTAAAACCTATCCAAAATTATCATCCAAAATTATCCAAAGACAGAAAGCATGCAGAACAGAGGGGGGTGGGTGGAAGACCACCATTTTAGTTGCCCCCTCTCTCTCCTTCTCTGATGAATGTTTGCAGCCCAAGGTCAGGCGGTTACTGCTGCTATTACATGCTGTGTGTGTGTGTGGAAGCCATTTTAAAGAGCTGTGAAGCAGCAGTCAGTAAGGCTAATACATTATTAATGAGAAACACTGGACCAAATACATGATCCTCAGCTAATGTTCAAACATCCTCTTTCTCACTCTGTCTGCCTCTCCTTCCCCCTGCTCATTTCTGCTTGCATATTAGTGTCATTGCTTTCTCCACTGATTATTTCTCTGTTTAACATGCAAAAAGCAATTTTTGCATAAACCTGTTTGGCTTTGGTGTAAATAAATAAATATATTTAGGAGACTAATGATAAAATAAAGGTAATGTTTGCCCTCGCAAATCTCACTCTGATTGTCTTTTAACACATTGCCATGAGGTTGCTGGGGCAGTGCTTCCCAAACCTGTCCTGGAGGACCCCCTGCCCTGCACATTTTGTATTTCTCCCTAATAAGACACACCCAATTTAGTTCTTGCAGTCTCTACTAACGAGTTGATGAGTGGAATCAGGTGTGTTCGATAAGGGAGACATAGAAAAGGTGCAGGGCAGGGGGGCCTCCAGGACAGGTTTGGGAAACACTGTGCTAGTGTGTTGCGATTTAAATAATTCTGGTCTCTGCATATGGTTTGTATCCCTGTGGATCTTAAAAACCGTTCTTATCACTTATTAAAGTAACAGCAGCAAGTCATGTCACAACCTATTTTGCATGTCAAAAAAATTATAATACTTGAGAGCTAGGGTTTGTTTAAATTCTAAACTCTAAAAATGAGCAATAGTAAATATTAACAAGAAGCCACTGACTTTACAAAGAAACTATCAATGAAAACCTCATAAATTTGCCTTAATACAGAGAAAGCAAGAACATCATAAATGTGAAATTAATTTTACTGCGGTTTCTCTGAAAACATAAATTGTGAGACAGGAATCTGATTTAATGCATGAGAATGATTTGTGTGGCTACATTAGCACTCATGAAACCTTGTTGTAATTAGGAGGGAATCAGTGTACCACTAATGAAGATCGGAGGTCATTCAGTCACACACACATAGCCCTGGCATATGTGAATGTGCTGCCCAGTCTGTTGTCTGCAATGTCCTTCGTTGCCATCGTTTTGCCGACATGGCTGCAGGCATCAATCGCCGCATGTGACCTACTTCTGCTTCCACGGAAATTGTCTCTGTACAGCTGTACTGGTCATTCAGTGGCTGCTACATCTATATCAGACCATTGGTTGATTCACAATGAGTGGTGGATAACTATATGCTACTCAGCATGGTCCAGTGGTTTATTGGTAATGTAATGTCTGTGCACATGAGTTTCCATGATCATATTAACATCAGTTGTTTTCATAGGTAACTACGTCCATAAAATGTCTGGAAATTGTTGTCTTGTAATATGTCTTTCTTTCCTTCCATTCACCAGATTCATCCATTTAAATAAGTCATTATTACACATTTTATGTAGTAGTTTTACTGTGGTCAACATATAATCTTTATATGTACATATTTTGTGACAAAACAGAACATGTAGTTTGTGATAATTCCTCCTTAACTTTGGAACAATGAACATAGAAAGCAAATTTACTTATTATTTATTTATTTACCCCTTTAAAGTAATAGGGCACATTCAGCAGATGACAACAAAAAGGACAAAACCAATGAAGTCTTACCTTTGCATTCCTGCTCTGAGGGACGCTGAATATCTCCAGTCTGAACCGGGAGCTTTAGGCTGAGAAAGACAAAGACAAAAAGAGAGAAAGAGATGACAGTAAGCACTGGGGAAGATCAAAAAACCAATATCATCTCATTAATTAATCATGCTGGAGTGTAGTCATATGGTCATGATGGCTGCAGGACTCTGGCTTTTGAGGAAAGGGTTAAAGTTGGGTCAAGATTTCATTCATGTCTTAAACATACACATTTTTACCCTCACACAGACACAAACATTAATGCCAATTTGAGATGCTCATCATCCAAAACAAGATTTCAAACCACTCAAATAAATGAGATGAAACCCTAAAGGAGCAGTAACAGAAGGGTGAGATCGGTTTGAATGAGTCTCCTCAGGGAGAAGGAAACTGATGCATATTGGCAGTTAAAAATGCACAAGGTGAGTGAATGTCATGAAACCTTTCATGAACATATCTAGGTTCAAAATCAAAAGAACAGAAACAAGACACTGCATCTTGTGTAAAAGGAAATTAAGCTTTTTTTAGTACCATAAAGACGTATGGCATTGCAACATTATTGTCAGCAATGAGAATATGGAGGAAATGCTTGCTTGTCATTAAATGCCCCAATGTAAAAAAAAAAACCCTGTAAGGATCCTAAAACAGAAATTCATGAGTCACTCTCCATAAAAGCATAAGTGCATAAATGAAAATGTAAAATAGATTACATTTTCTTTATGCAAAATTGGAATATTAAATACTAAAATATTTTCCCCCTTCTAATTTTAGGGTGAATCTTTATGTTTACTTAGGAGTGGTATGATGCACACTTTGCCCCTTTACAATCAATGAAAAATCTCCCTGCATTTAAAAGGAACAGCAGGACATTTCAGCTTGTTTTATGCTGCCCAGATTTTCAGTACTATCAACTTTGATATATACAAAAAAGGCAGACATGGCATCTGTGCTCCCTACCCATCAACAGGGCCTGCTTTTCCTTCACACAACACGCAAACACAGACATCCATCATACAACCCTGCAAGACAACTACTATACACATCAGCTAGCAGTCATGCACAAAAACATCACATACTAACACTGTTGTTCAACCAAGCACAAACCTTTCATAGATGGTATATACAAACTGTCAAATAAAAAATTTTATAAAGAAAGGCTGAATATAAATCAGTTTCAGATAAATGCACCAAGTCCGTAATGACCACATTTCAATAGCCAAACCTCTAATATCAAGGGGAAAACATGCAAAAAAAAAAAAAAAATGCAACAACAAAATAACAAACCCAGTGGGTTTAAAATGTATTGTAACATCTGATACACTAACTGTTTTACAGTAAATAAGCATATGCAGGAGGAAGACTTTTGAAAGGGGTTAAATCCTTCGAAGAAATGAAAGACACTCAAGTAAAGTTAATATGGTAACAGAGGGTTACTGAGCAAAGAAACTGGTGATCTGTTTTTAATTCACCTCACAGGTCTTTGATTTATCACACTGTCTGTGTGTGTGTGTGTGTGTGTGTGTGTGTGTGTGTGTGTGTGTGTGAGTGTGAGTGTGTGTAGCAGATAATGAGCTCAGTCTGATCTCGTCTCACCAGCAGTTCCTTACTCTTCTTTTCCTTATTTTCTCTCTCTTTCTCTCTCACAGTTCCCTTCTGAGTGGACACACCTCGCCTAGATACAGCATTCGCACCTCTGCAGCAACCAATCACAATCCTTCCGTCCTTTTCTTTCCAAACCGAACCAGCCAATCAGCCACCAGAAACGCGGAGCTCAGCTCCACTGCCACTTAATCACACACAGGGAGAACAAACATGACTGACATTTAATGAGAACAGCTGAAATGAGCCAGTAATTACTTCACAAATAAGAGGCTCTCACACAGAGAAACCATTTTCGCATCCAGTAATCCTTGAAACACTCACAACCCGATCAACAACACAACATAAATGCACTCAGTTTGTAATGGTGATCTCTGGTGAACTAACAGAGCTGACAGGGAAGGCTTCATTTGTAATAAATTGCCGGTCATATTAAGGTTTGAAAGACAAAAAACTCTGATGCAAAGACTTGCTGATAAGAAAATTTCATCTGTTGGGAATGATGCGTAACTCAGTGGGGCAGCATGATTTAAACTGGAAGCTATGGTCAAGCTGTGTAACTAAACTGAAGCTAGACTGCAAAGTCTCTCTAGAGAGATTTAAGTGTGGGTATAGAGAAACTGGAGTGTTGTTTGAGCTTCACACCTCTAAATATAAACACACCCAGCTGTCCTGAAACAGCGCACTGCAGAACAGGCTGGAGAGAGGGAGGGCGAGAGAACAAGCGCGAGAGAGGGAAAGAGAGGAGAAAAAGAGAGCTGCAAGGCTGATGCCAACATAACTGAACCCTGATGAGGCCACTGTCCAAGAAAACAAGGAACTCATGAGAATAAACAGCTGAACACTTTCTCATGAGGTTAACATTCTCAAAAGTTCACTGTTGATCTACCACATCTGTTTCCTTTACTTACTCTCCCTTGTCCACCCCCCACCCCATTCCTCCTAAACTCAGGAAAAATCAGAGTGAACAAAATCAAAGTGAACAAAAGTATGACAATTCATGTTTGGTATCTTTTTAAAGGTCTAACATCATCTGGGGAGGGGTGAACCCTTAAAACACATAGCAATGAAGTGCATAATTCAAAATAAAGGTAAAACACCTGTACAAAATCAATACAGAAAATGTAGTTTTTTTTTTTAACAGTGTGCAATTCTCACACAAATTACTTCATGTATGTACATGAGATGCATCTTCCCACATAAATCAAAGAAGAATCCTCACCACTCACTAACAACTCCAAATCCCAAACTGATGTGCCAAAATCATTAATAAATCAACAAACAAACAAACAAACAACAACGTTTGGTAAATTGATGGTTTATCTGGATATTAAAATGAGGGTAGTAAAAGTTTCAGGAAATCTGTAGACAGCTCTCCCATACAATCACTGTGTGTAGTTCTCATTACCAGTTAAATGCTTCTAGATTCTTATAGGATTCTAAATTCTTATATGCTTCTAAATTCTTATTCTTATTGGATGCTTTATATTGTCTGAATTGGATTTTGAATAATTATGTTGATTACCTGGTGAATAAATTGCCATGTTTGGATTAATTCTGAATTACTCTGAAATTATTTTCTCAAGTAGATAAAGTGAAGTTCTATGTTATCGTAAATCTGCGTCCAGTGTTCAGTACATACTAGATTTCAGGTTAGATAGAGCAGGTGGGATTCTAGGTGGATGCAGTAGGTGCAATTCTAGATTTCTGGCTAACTGCTTGACTTGCTAACCTGTTATGCAGTCACATTCACTGTAGAGGCTAGACAAAACTACTATTGAATTAAATAGCAAGCATGGGCGCATTAAATAATATTAGTCATAACTTCTGGCTAATGATCAGACTGGTGAGTTTGCAACCGTGAGATCAGTGTTAATGGCAGTGCAAGACTTTGAGCAACATAGATTCCTAATGAACAAGTAAAATGTAAAGTAAAGAGTTCAACAGAATGATCGAACATTTATCTAAATTTGAATATCAAAAACTGTAATGTAAAAGGAAATAAAAGGAAAAACAGTAACACACAGGAATCCTTCTGTCACACCAATGGCTACCATCTTTGGACCAGTGGGTGGTCCCTACAGAGCACTTCTCTCCAAATTCATAACTGATGAAATGCAATTTGAGGACAGCTGTAAACAAGTGGAAAGAGAGTCTGATACCCTAAATCATCCAAACTGCACACGCACACATTCTGCAGTTCAAACTGAAGGCTGCTGCTGTGAATTAATGAGGCACAAAAAGAAAGAAAAAATCCTCCAATATAGCAGGATCCATTACTGAGCCCTGCTGTACACCAAGCAAAACACCTGTTCTTTCCACTGCTGAAACAGACCTGTAGCGTTACTGCAAAATATCAGCAATACAACTAAACACCTTCACTAACCTCTGAATTTTTTTTTTTTGAGGTTTTAAATAAAAAAGATTATTGGAGTATGTTTTACTAGCACCTACTTGAAATAAATTGTGAAATTTACTAGCAGTTTCTGAGTGAAAACTGTTTCTACAACAATTTTGTGTATGTGAGTGTGTGTGCATTTGGGAGCAAAACTAAAAATGTTGGGGCTACTCCTAAATCATCAACACATCTGAGGGTGAATAGGTACCACATTATTGAAGAGAAGAGAATTTATCCTCTCTTCATGCATGGATGAGGCAGATAGATGGATGAGTCACTTAATGGATGCTATAACAGTGTGGGCACTGCACACACCTGTATTGCCGTAGCGTCGGGCATGCTCAGTCTGCGCACAAACTGCCCACTCTGTCCTGTGAAGAAACGGTCTGCTCCTGAGCCCCAAGTCCCACTCAACGGCCGGCCCGTATTGTAGAACATAAAAGTGTCACTTCCTGAGGTGGCGGTCAGGCAGGTCTTATAACAGTATGTTTTGGTTAAAGAACCATTTCCTCGGACCTCAATGTAGTGTGGCTCCACTTTTAGGTCTCTCCGCATTACCGCAGACTGTTGCTGGACTGTGACCCCGCCAGCAGCACCCCCACCTGCAGCTCCACCTCCTCCGCCACCTGCAGCACCACCACCACCACCTCCACCATCTTTGGGTGCCTTAATTGTAGTCTTTTTCTTCTTGGACCCACAACAAGGTGAGCAGGAGCAAGCATCAGGTTGGCTGCAGTAAGCATGGCAGCGAACAATTGCTAGGACGAAGATGGTGAGCAAAAAAACAAAGGTGGTTGCACTGAGGGCAATGATAAGATAGAGGGTTACATGGGAGAATATCATTGTGCCGTGTGGCCTGATGATGCGTTTTGGGTCTGGGGCCACTTTGGGTGGGAGCTCCATAACGGCTATGTTGATTGTTGTAGATGCGGAGCGAGGAGGCAAACCATGATCTCGTACATGCACTGTGAGGCTAAAGACTGTAGAATTGTCCTCATTTACTCGCCGTGTTGTACGGATTTCACCTGTGTATTCATGCACCTTAAACAAGTCCAATTCCGGCGGGTGATGGAGGCTGTATAGCAACCAGGCATTTTCTCCAGCATCTAAGTCCCAAGCCAGGACACGGGAAACAAGGACTCCTGCCTCTGAGTTACGCAAAATAGTCTCTGTGGAGTGTGAGCCGTTTCCCGCTGGGCGAACAAATTGCGGGCTGTGGTCATTGGAGTCCATGATGTAAATATAAACAGTTGCCACTCTGCTCAATGGAGGCACACCGTTGTCTTGAGCTTTAACCTGGAAATGAAACTCACGCAACTTCTCGAAGTCAAACGATCGTAGGGCATACACCTCACCTGAGGCAGGTTTGACAGAAACATATGATGCCACTGAAATAGCATGGTTGTTGTCATTTAGGACCGTGTATGTGATACGAGCATTCTCACCGGCATCAGGATCTGTTGCCTTGACAACGCACAAAGGTGCACTGGGTGCATTGTTTTCTGAGACATAAACAGTGTATGAAGTCTGTTCAAAACGTGGTGGATTGTCGTTTACATCTGCCACTTCTACTCGTACCGTCATTGACGATGAAAGAAGTGGTGTTCCACCATCTGTGGCTGTAACTGTGACGTTGTATGATGCTATTGTCTCCCGGTCCAGGAAGGCAGAGGTAACAATGGTGTAATGGTTTCGGAATGATTTGATTTTAAAAGGTAGATTTGGGGGGATGATGTCCAAGCTGACCTGCTTGTTTTGTCCAGAGTCTTTGTCATTTATGCTTATTAAAGACACCACAGTGTCTGCACGAGCATCCTCCCTAACTGGACTGGAGAGAGAGGAGAGCACAATCTCAGGAGGGTTATCATTCACATCCAGCACCTCCACCACCACTTTACAGTGCACTGCTACTGCCCCTTGGCCTCTGTCTGCTGCCTGGATATACATCTCATAGCTGTTGCTTTCTTCATAGTCCACATTGCTTTTAACTCTGATTTCTCCACTGTCTGTGTCAACGGAAAACACCTGCCTCACTCTATCTGGCGTGTAAGAGCTAAATGAGTAATACACCTCCCCATTGGAGCCCTCATCTCTATCTGTGGCGTTTAATTTAATTACCAGCGCGCCAACAGGAGAGTTTTCCCGCAGTTTCACTTTGTATACGGAACTGCCGAATACTGGCACGTTGTCATTGGTATCCAAAACGCGCACGTTGATTTTGGCTGTGCCTGAGCGCGGAGGAGATCCGCCGTCAGTAGCGGTGAGTAGAAACTGGTGCGACTGCAAAAGCTCGCGGTCGAAAGGCTTTTTCAGCACGAGCTCTATGTGTTTTCCGTCCGCAGGTGGTTTGGTTGAATCGAGCGCCAGGTGTACGTTTGAGGTGAGACGATAATGGCGCACTGAATTAGAGGCGTCGTCAGAATCCTGCGCGCCCTCAATGGAAAACCGCGCGCCTGGCTGTGCGCCCTCGGAGATCTCCAGCTGGTACTCGTCTCGCGGGAAAAGCGGCGAGTTGTCATTTGCATCCAAAATCTCAACATCCACGTTGTGCTGTTCGAATGGGTTTTCTAACACCACGTCAAGGCTAAGCGTACAGGTGCCGCTGAATTCACAGAGCGTTTCGCGGTCAATCCGGTCGCTAATAACAATCTTACCAGTTTTGTGGTTGATGCTGAAGTATCGCCTCGCACTGTCGGAGCTTATTCTGATCCGACGAGCCGAAAGCTTTCGCAGATCCAGCCCGAGATCCCGAACAAGATCACCAACGACAGTGCCGCTCTCCAGCTCCTCCTGAATGCTGTAGCGAATTTGTGCATTTGTAAGGACACTTAGTAGAACAATGAAGAAACAAAAACAAAGAGGCACGTTCTCTTTTATGCAGCTACATCGCCCTGCAACAGCCATCGCAAGCTGGCAACATCCACAGACGGATTAAAAACCGCTTTCCACCTTGAGAGCTCCCCGCGCAACAGCTCTAAACCACGGCATCCAAAAAACGGGCGGACTATGAGCAGGATGACCAAAGCCTCCGCTGCGCTGCCTTTTTAAACAGACAATTTCCTGCTTCATCCATGTTCTCTCTTTTGTTTGCGCCCCAGCTCTTTTTTCTTCTCTCCTCTCCGAGAAGCTGACTCTTGTTTCCCCTCACAAGGGTGCTGCCTATCGCTCCCTCTCTTTCCTGTCCCCCTCCCTTACCCTGTGCTGTACGGGCGGGGGATGGGAGCAACGCGCTCTAACCAGCGCAGCTCACTGCATTTCAGCACCTCCGAACAAAAACATCGAAAAGCTTATTAACAACCAGATGCGCCACGAATAAAAACACAAGTATAGTAAGAAAATGATCGTTTTCTCCCGCCTTTTACAGTATTCGTCTTGTTTTCAAAACACTCATTAATATCGATTTAAAACACGACTGCATTAAATCACAGAGACAGTGCCACCGCCCTTTTTTCATTGTCTCCTCTTCTTAGCGCACAGCTGAGGTGACTAGATGGGATTATATACAGTAAAATTGCTCTGATTAAATTACATTTCACATACATAGGAACGACGAATTATTTTTTATCACAACACATTTTACTTTTAATGAACATATCAATTTGATTTGCAATCCTGACTAGTTTGTTCTCGCCTTTCATTTCAGAAAGCCATCTCACTTCTTACTTTCATTTGTTACTGCTGACGGCCTTTATAGTTAGCCGTCAGCATTCACTCGCTGGCCACAAACTCGCTCTTCCTATACTGTCCCCAAAACTGACAGATTAAATTGTCACCGATTACAAATGGAGCATATCTGACTGCTTTGCCTCCCCCACACATTTCCTTCTCTCTCTCTCTCTCTCTCTCTCCTCTTTTGCTTTTACCATGGGGCTCATCCACTCGTTCATTTTTTATGTACAAAACAGGTGCAAGCCAAACGTTCTGATGCAAGCCAGTCCACCAACATAATGCCATTTTCCTCTTCTGTACCTGTGAACATGAAAAAAGTGCACATATACGCTAGGTGCAATTTAGCAATATTTTTCCAACTGAAAATCATCAGCAAACCAGAGGAATATAAAAAATAAGGCAAACGCAACAAAGCGATTCATCCTAAGGATATGCAACATGAGAAATGCTGCAATACAAAGTTACAAGAAAAAAAAGTCTAAATTAGTGATAAAAGAAAGTATAAAACAATAAGCAGAACATTCCCTCTCTCTCTCTTTAGTAAATAAAATGTATAGAGTTGGGGATGCTCACGGTAAAGATGACGGTTCGAGAAAGGGATTTTGAGCCACGGGGCGACGCTCATTCACCAAAGCAGGCTTCTTAAGTGTATGCAAGGTTTGTAAAAGTGAGTGGAGATAGGAAGGTGCAGAGCCAGTGGTTGTTTTCTACAAAAGCAAAAAATTGTCTAAATAAATAGTCGTTAGTAATAATTACGCATAGAGGAGTCACGTGACATGCTCATGAACCTAGTTGCACTTGAGTAGAGCTCCGTATGTTTGGCCCCTTTTTGCAGATTTTTTTTGTTTTATTTTAAGTTTTATTCATTAATAATACTTTCACTGATGGCATACAATCGGAAACAGCAGGAGTTGTCTCCGTCGGCTTCTCCGATTAAGAAGAAATCCAAGCCACCGACCGCGAGCTATATGATGGACAAGATCGAAGACTGTTACACACTTTGAGGACATCCTAAGAACAGAATTGACAGCGATGCGGAACGAGTTTGCTTCTCACATGTCAGTTGCTCAGTCGCCATGCGCTAAACTGGATCTTCTTACAGGTGAGATGAGACAACAAAAGGAAGTCGTCGCAGATCAGGATTGGCGCGTTGCCGCGCTCCAGCAACAGGTTGTGGACTTACAGGATCGCAATAGGCGCAGCAATCTGCGTCTGGTCGGATTGCCTGAAGGTTCCAAAAAGAACGACCCTTATGGGATTTTTGAAAACATCGCTACCGACGTGGCGGGCAAAGAGATTGAAGTGGAGCGAGCGCATCGCGTGTACACAAGGCTCTCCTCAGATCGCGCTAAACCACGGGTTTTCATCTTTAAACTGCTGCGGTACACGGACAGGGAGCTCATTCTGCGGACCGCCAGACTTCATGCCCCGGTGAAAACTTCCGACGGAGTAACGCTGTCTTTCTTTCCTGATTTTTCTCCGGTCACCGCAAAGAGAAGAAATGCATTTGCGCCAATTAGGAAGGAAATGAGAGAAGCTGGCATCCAGAATTTTCTTCTTTATCCTGCAACGCTGAAGGTCATTCTCAATCGAGGTGAACCTAAAATGCTATACACCCCAGAAGAAGCAGTAGTTTTTCTCAGATCCCATTCATCCACCAACTCACAGTGAACTTCAGCTGGACATTTGCTGTCTAATCGGACATTTGCTGTCTAATCTAATGGCTAGGTGGCTGTCTCTTTCACTGTTCACTTTAATGTTCACTTCTTAATTCATACGTAGTTACTAGAAGCTTTCATTGTGCATACAGTATCGCTTACTGGTTATGGTGTTATTTTTATTTAGTTTTATTCCTTCTCTTTCCTTTCCTTTCTTTTCTTTTCTTTTTTATTTATTTTTTAATAGAGATACTACCTAGTCAATATGCGACTATGGGGCCAATGTTGGTGCTACAGTAATGTGCAGGGTTTTGTTGACGCCACGGACCATATTAAGGGGAGCTGGCAGATCAAGGTTTGTGCGGAGGACTTTAAATATGACTATTGTAGATAAAGTGTGTGATACAGACAGTAGAATAACATAAAAACAATAGTGGAGAATAGGAATATTGTATTTCTTTCAGTTTATGCCCCTTGTACTCCTGACCCTACTTTTTTTCTGTTTTGTCAACCTATCTCTTGAATCTTAATGAGGATGTGCATGTTTTATTTTCGGATCAGGTATGGGATATGTTTATATTGTCTTCTGAAAGCCCTAATCATCAAATTATTAATTGTAAATTGCTACATAGGTTTTACTTGACTCCAATGAAACTTTTTTATACGAATCTGTTGTCTAATCTCTGTTCCCAAGGAGTTTTAGGCAGGTTTTTTATTTTTTATTTTATTTTTTAGTGCCCCTCTCTCTCACACCTTTTTGGACTCAGCTCTCACAGGACCTATCATATTTGTTGGGTACTGAGATATGTTTGACTCCTTGCCATTTTTTTTTTTTATGATTGACTTGTGGCACTTCACCTTGTCCGTCCAACAAAGATGTTTGCTGTTAGCTGCTCTCACAGCAGCAAAACATTGCTACTCAACTGTTGGAATCCTCCTCACACAATGGACAGACGAACCTGGACTGTGTATCTTTTGGACATTATCTCGATGGAACTCTCACCTTCTTGTATACATGGATCTAGTGTGAAGACTGTGGATTTGTGGCATTCAGTCATCTTTTCTAAAATCTTTGTAAAAAATATTTTATTGTTATTTAGTTATCTATTAATATTAATTTATTTGTATTATTATTGTTTATTTTATTTTGCTTATTTATTTGTTTTATTATATTTTGGGGGTCTGCCGGGGGGTGGGGTGGATTCGGGATTTGTACAGCTGCTTTGTGTTTTGGGCTATTGTTCCCGGAAAAAAATCAATAAACAGTTGTTAACAAAAAAAAATAATTACGCATTATTAGTTTAAGACATCCAAAAAGCCATATCAAATCAAATATATAAAAAGCTAACTAAAATACCGTGCACATTCCTACTACGGCTTGTGGGTCCAGTTCTGTTGCAGGCCTTTAGATGCCAAGTTTCAAGCGAATAGCGCCACCTCACAGGAACCTATAAAACTCTTTAATTAATCAAGGCAAGGCGGGAAGTTACATCAGACCGCCAACAGTCCTGACACTGTATCTAATAATGTCCACTGGGGCTATTAGTTATCCATTGGAAGCTATAAACTCTGGGCAGTGTATTTGGCTCTCTCTCTCTCTCTCTCTCTCTCTCCAGTCAGACATTAGCACACATCTCACACATCCGAGCCGCCAGCTCACGCTGTCTCTGGGCAGAAGTGACCAGATGGATTTTCACGGTGTTTTGCAATGTGACTACGATGGACGGTTAATGATGACTTATAACGATGATGACCTGAGCTCGTAAACTCAAATAAAAACAGCAATTCGATTCAATTATAATGTATCTTTCGTCTGACAGCGATAAGCACGACGAGTAGCTACAAGGCGGTCCTAAACACCTGCCTACCTTTTGTAGCCAAGACTTGAAGGTATGTGACTACACAGAAATAAACCTACCCTGACAAATATTTACTTGATTAAAAAATGTGACAACTAGCGGTGCTATTTGACGACTAGTGATGTCTGGCAGATAGCAGTGCTATGTTTAGGATGATGTTTAGACGAAATGACCTAGAAGAACCTGGTGCTTTGAGTCATCAGGCCACAGGGCGAGTAAAAGCTCCCCCACATTCCACCCTCTCTCGCCTCAGTTCGCCTCTCTCTGCCTCTGGAGAAGCCACGCGCCCACGACAAGACAGAACGTAGCGGCGCGTTCTGATCAGAACTACGGTGTTTAAAAGAAAGAGCGAGAGAGAGAATTTTGAATTTTTCTAGCAACTTTAACAAAACGATTACGCACTTAAAATCTTTTTTTTTTCTCACATTTTCTAAACCATTTCATAAAGAGAGTACTAAATGAAGTTCATTTTCAATAACAGAACACAAAACTCTTCTATGACACCATATTCTTTCCAAAAATATTTAAAGAGTCCATAGCTTTGTAAAAACGCAAATCAATTAAAAGCCTTGATTTGATCATAGCTGTAAACACCCTTTCAACATTATATTCCTTTTTTTGCTCAGTGTTATCTCTTCTGCTTATATAAATGGCCATTTTGGCTTTACCCAAAATAAAATGTAACAATTGACACTCATACTTTCATTTTTGAACATATTTAAAGCCCAAAATAAAAGTTTGCACAGTAAAAACTTCTCATTAAAACAAATTAAAAAGATGTTGCAAACCATCAGATAAAAGCTTAAATCTTGAACAATACAAAAAGTATGAAAAACGGTCTCTCTCTGAAAACAAAAAGAACATTCATTACTAACACCTGGATTTAAAACAAAAGCATTAACAGCAAGGGAGGGAGAGAGAGAGATAGGAGAAGAGAAAGGGGTGGATCTTAAATCTTTAAAAAAAAAAAAAAAAAAGTATGTAAAAGGAATAAGTCACAGAACTTGTGTGTATATCAGCGACAAACTCACAATTCCGTACAATGAATTTATATTAGAGCTATTTATACTGCAGATGTGGCTTGCCTCATTTAAAAATATTTTATATATAAATTTATAAGTAATTATATCAGTTATATCATATATATTAATCAACAGCATTCTATGCAAACTGTGAAAAGAAAACCACAGGCAACTATTCAATTTATAAAAAATATTCTTTGCACATTCAAAGTCACCAAATGTACACTTTTCTATTTTGCTCAGCAAAGGTGAGCTCTGACTGCGCTGCCCTGACATTTCACAGACGCTCCCCGCCGGAATAACACGGCTGTTTACGCCCATTTCAAAGAGGAGGAAGAAAAAACCCTGCGATAATCTCGCCAATTATGCATGCAAGCTGATCCAAACACCTGGCCTTTCCTTCGAGGTCTGTCTAGCATGTGCACGCACACACATTCTCTCGCTGTCGTTTTCTGCCTCTCATTGTGCTGTGATGCATTAGTACAACATTGACATCTCCCTGTCTTACCTGTTGGAATTGCATCCATCTGCTGTCTGCTGCTAATTGTTTTCCCCCTCTCTCGGGGTTTTAGATGAAGTTATCTCTCCTACGTTCTGCTCAAACGGACACCTTTCAGACTCAACAAAAACATGCTGTTTTTGCACCTTCTGAAGCCAAATTTCATGCAAATCAGTGCCTTAAATGTTATGCAATGGCTGAATATTTCTGTATTGGGAGCTTTTTGATCAACAAATAAAACCCTTAATTCTGCAATTCTCATCCACCACCCTAAACCATTTATTCAATTATTCTGAAATTTGCCTGTTACATTTTACACCTTAACTTCAACTTCCTCAGATTTTCTGATTAGATAGATAGATAGATAGATAGATAGATAGATAGATAGATAGATATTCATCACCTCTCTGTATCAGACTCTCACCAGAGTTACTGTTAGATATTAATTTCCAGCTCTACTCACTCATTATAAACGACTCTGAAATATTAACACTGGATCATTACAGTGCAGTTATTGTCCCTTTAAAAAGACATTCATTAGACTGCAATAATGGCTGTTATGCAGAACAGAGCTTTGCAGGCCCAGCTTTGAGGCTGTCACACAGTTGTTAGAGGTGAGTCTGAGTAGAAACATTTAAGAGTGTGAATTCTCTATAATTCATGTGTTGAATTGTCCTCACATGTCTTTATAAAATGAGGGTCATTATGAGAGTGTTGTCTGTCGAAAAAATGTGTGAGAGTCAGTTGTGTGACTTCTGTTTGACTGGGGCTTCCCTCTTCATTGTCACACAGCTCAGGGCCATGAGTGATGACCTCACTGCACTCATCATTCACAGCAAAAGATGACATCATCAGAAGACCACCATGCTCTATTTGATAATCTATTTACGTATTTAATTTTTACTACTATGTGTATCTAATTGGATATTTTCCATATATGTTTGTTATAGAATCAAACATGTAAAAAAAAATATATTCTTTAAATATCTGTTACAATTAGATATATTTGCTCAACATTTAAATCAAATTCTACATCTTTACTGTACAATTTTCTGTAAATATCTTTGGATATTTGTTTTGATTAAAGCTTTGCAATGGTATAAGCTACATGAAAATATCAAGCCATATCTTGTTTGTTATAGAAATATATTAATTGAACATTTGACTTAAATGTTTTATTTAAAAAATCAATATAATTAAATAAAAATGTATGAGGTATTCTATAAATAATATTTTCTAGAAATATAGAATTCTGTAAAAACAAATATTTGCTATATTATAAGCTACACATAAAAATATCAATATCACCTTTAATAAAGTTCAGCTTTTTCCTCTCCTAACATTTGTATTTATTTTTGTCCATCACCCTTTACTATTTTATTTTTAGGGGACCTGAATATTAATTAGATATAGGCTGAAAGACCAAGAAGAAGAAAATACTCTGGGTGTGTCAGCATGAACTGGAAGTTGTCAAACAGAGGATGGGTAAAGTCAGACCTCTATGGGTAAAAAGAAGAACTGCAGGTCTGCATAACTCATATCAGAAAGCATGTTGTCATGAGGGAAAGCAGCAATGGGATGGAATAAAAAAAAATCCCTTTTTGCAAATTTAATCTCTAAACATTGTTATGCTCTTATCCTCAATACTTATGTCTGCCAGACATTTCCATGTTTCTCCTGCAGTGTGATCTATTTTTAAAACAACCTATTCTCCCTTCCTCTTTTCCTTCTCAGGTACCCTTAAATAATGGCTTAAATGTAGAATAAACTGACATATTCTGGCCAATCATGAAACTATTCAAATTTAAAGAGAAAAATTTAAGGGCAAGATTGAGTGAGAAGGTAAAATATATGCATCTTCTTTCTATCTTTCGACATCGGTAAACATCACAATGTATGCCATAAAAAAAGGTGTACAAATAATTTACATTCAGAAATTGTCAGCAAATCTGACAGTAACAAAGAAATACCAAGAAACTAAACCATTACATTAAGCAGAAAAAAATGAAATTGTCTTATTGTAAAACATAGTCAAATAATCGGTTTTATTTACAACTTCAAAAAAGTATTTTAAAGAATGGTTATTTAATTGAATCCTTGCCAGAATAAATATTTACATTCTTTCTCTAAT